>NC_057770.1:6042589-6697339 GCF_014825855.1 Bombus pyrosoma | reverse complement strand
CTACATCCTTACAAACAATTATCTTCCAATATTTTCCGACTCTTGTCATAAACATCTGGACCTTGACTTCGTCAATGCATTCACAAACACATTTGCCAGCCAGCTTTCTCTTTTCTATTCAAATTAATTTATTACTAAAAACGAGAAGGCTAAAAAGACCAGATGTAGAGTTTTCTTAAAAAAGTGGTGACCTTCAACAGTACCAATAAAGATCAGCTAGAACACATAACCACGATGGCAAATTCGAGTGAAGATTCGTCAAACGCTCAAAATTCCAACGCTAACCCGACATATGAATATACTTTATTGGGAATAAATGAATATAATATCTAATATGTCATAAATTCTATTTGTCCAGGTGTATCAAATAGAGTACGTAATTGTGAAGGCAGCAAATTCACCAAGGCCGGCCGCATGGATTTTGGAGAAATCTATCGATGGTGAAAATTTCCAACCGTGGCAGTATTACGCACCAAGCGATGAAGAATGTTGGACGCGGTATTCTGTGCCGCCTGTTACCGGAAAACCTATTTACATCGGGGACGACGATGTGATATGTACCAGCGCCTTTTCCAGGCAGACTCCTATGGAGAACGGAGAGGTAAGGGTGCTACTATCTTTATTCGTATTTTTGGCTATGTACTATGAAGAAATCTTAGACTACCCAGCGAATAAATATTTTTCCTTTACAAATGAATATAAAGATACTCGATGAAAATTGTTAAAAATTGATTAATTTGAAATAATACTTTAGATGAGTTTCTTTTATGCTCTCGACAATAAATTTATTTTTATTTATGTACGTTTATTACTTTAATAACATCGGAAATATTTCTCTCCTTACTTCCGTACGTATTCCAACTGTACAAATAATTTTGTACACAGTAATGTCTATTAATGTTTGATTAATTTAAATTATCTCTCGCTGTATATCTACTCCACTCTATTATCAGAAACCTCGATTAGGAAAAAAACAATCAGATAAAAAATAGATTAAATTTCACGGTCGTCGATCGTTTCGTCGAGAAACAAAGGTGTGTAATTATTTACGCGCGAAATCGGCTGTTATTTCCGTGTTAACGCGGTAGCTGTCCAGAGCCAGATCATTAATTATCGTTCGTCCCATGCAATCGCTGGTATAATTACATGATTGGATGATTAGTCGGCTGACGCTTTGACGAGCAATACGAGTGCTTGCTTGGCTGCTTGGGGGAAGGAAACATTTCTTCCAAGGCATTTCCGCTGAACTCGCAGACTTTTTCTTCCTCAGTATCTTCTCGATCGAATTATACACTCGACCTTAAGTTATAGAGTAATTTCAGCGCAATTGAAACGGTCTGGTAGAAATGGAACGTTTACCAGGTGAAATTGGTCGATCGTTGCTCGTTACAGGTGACACTTCGTTACTTTCTCGATGAGACTGGTTCGTAGCATGCGACTGTTTTTGCTGATTAGAGTTGGAATTGTAACTACTTTCTGGAATCTTGCACGATAATTTGCCAAATAGTAATATTTACGATCTAGCATTTGACAAGTTGTAAACTGTAAACTTCTCTTATTTAATTGTTTCACCGTTTTACTTCAAATAGGATAGCCGGTTCGTAATTTGTAATAATATTAACGAACTGACATTTGACAAGTTATAAATTGTAAACATTCGTTACATAATGGTTGTACTATTTTGCGTCAAGTAGTTTGTAATTTGTACAATTCACTCATAGAACTTTATTTCTTTTATCAGAAACGATTAAATTTGTTACTGTTGTACGAAAGAATTTATCAGCACTTGTAATTCGTAACTTGAGACATGTAAAACTGTAATAACCATTTTAATAATATTGTACTATTATTCGTTCAAGCGTGGAACGGAAACCTTATAGTTACGTTATACATAGCGAAATTGTAGGGATGTGTTGTCAAAACGACAGAGTTTCTTTGAAACTTCTGCAGAACTACAATAGCATTAACGTTGCAGCGTCAAATTTCTCCATTAGGTTAACGTCATAATACGATATCGATTGAAAGGCAAATCTCATACCTACCGTGTGTATTCTGTCCAATGTGGCTTCAAATTTCCTATAAATATAAAAAAATCCGCCGATTATTCATCGGCCAAAAATTCTCCCTTTCCGTGTACGCAGCAGTTCAATTTCATTGTCGGAAAACTTATAACGGATGTGAAAATGCGAGAAGTATCTATCTGAAGGAGAATTAGCAAACTTCTCGGAAGAGCAAACGGATAATTAGAGCTTACAGCCGTGCACGAGGCGGTACGCACGAGATCGGTTTTGTGCAAACTGGAAGGTGGTTGAGAAAAGGAAGAGGACAGCGAGATCGATGGTGGAAAGAGAGGGAAAGGGAGAACGAATCGATGATACAAAAACGGCGATCCCTACATTCCGGCCATGTATGGTGTATGCTTGCCTTATATGGGGCTATCACGTACGCACCTCCTATGGGGGGTTGCCAGTTTTACGCTTCTGTACGCGGCTACGGATCGACCAGGAAAAAAATCGGAAAGCGAGGAACAGCGAATCGGCCGAACGGTGTACGTCATGGGAGAAACAGCTGTCACAATTTCGAGGGAATCATTGTTCAATTTAAGAAAAGGTGGACAATGTTGGATGGATTTTAGTTGACTTTCGAAGAGAATCGTTGGTTGATTTTTTATCTACAGTGGCTGTGAAAAGTATTTGTATGAGCATTGTATTTATCGCAGCTAGAATGCGGATTTTATACACAATTCGTGTTGTGGAGAATATAATTAAAGAAGTAGAAGCTCGGTGGAAAATTGTTTAATTACCGAGTATCATAGAAATCTATACTTTGGAAATTTTATATATTTCTTCGTATTGTACAATCTGTGCGATCTTGCACTTTCAAATTTCCTACAAATACAATGTAATAGCGATAATAACATAGTAATGGAAGAATTTCTACGATTCTTATATTCTATAAAAAAATTGTTTTCAATGTTCTTCGCTTGATTTGCTTTAAAAAATAAATGGTAGAAGTACAAAGATTGTCGAAAAGCTTCGATCAGATCATTGAAAAATATAGAAAGGTAACAATTCGAACACTGAAGTGTGTCGTGTATAGACTTGCCACTCAACATGCTAATTAGGTCCACGTACATTAAACTTGATTATTTAACAGTACTTTCATACGACTGTAGAAATATCATACTACGAAAATGAAATGTAGAATTCGATAAAATGGATCACTTCATTGGAAAATAAGGCTATGTGCGAATACTTTCTGTAGTCACTCTGTACTAGTTTATTTCTGTGAAATGATCGTTTGTAGAGTAGAGTAATCGTTCGAGGAATCTGGGAGTTCCGGGGGTTACGTGAATCTTTGCGATAAACGAAAGCTTTGAGTGGAGAATTAACTATAAATAAAAAATTGCAAATTTAATTTGAACATGGAGGATTTTAAATCGTTAAATGTATTTAGTGATAAAGCGATATGAAGGATTCTTACACGAAATATTACATAGTAAATCATGTAACCAGGTGAAAAAATGTTCGAAAAAAATTAGATATAGGAAAGTGTAGGCGCGTCTATCCTGGAATCTATGTAATTGTTCCATATTAGGAGCCGCGGAATGCCATTTATGGAACTCGTTTTCTACTTAACGCGCGGCACCATTCACAAATGATTTACTCCTTCGATTTCAGCGTTCTCTTAGATTTAGTGCTGTAATCAAACGTTTGTATTTCTTATTATCGATTGCCGATGTCGTTTCTGCAGGTAGTTTACGTCGATCGGTTCGTAATACGGGAACAAATTGTATATCTTTCTTGTTTCTACGGAACATTTTTGTAGAAAATTTTATGGATCTGCATCTGATCTAGATTTTATAGATCGGATATTATCGTAATTTACTTTGCGTTTTCCTCGTGTTCGTACATAACGTAAAACATAATCAGGATTATTCATCTTAGATTTTAATGGAACTTGCGAATACTAAAACTCGGAAGTTTCGTATGTTTTATAAAACAAAGTTATATCACCAAGTCGAAATATAAAACAAGGAAATACTTGAATTTAAAATTAATTGAAATAGTTTTAGATACAACTCCCCTTATTTGATAAAAGTAACTGCTAATTAGAGCATACAGTTGCTTGTAATATAATTAAATATCAAAGATATTAAACAACCCTTTCGACAAAATATTAACCACTTGGTCGATTTCCCAACGAGTTGAAATATCTCTACAAATTTTAATAAACTCAAACTTTTCGATAAACCATAATATACCTAAATTAAGGAATAATTTTGTTCTGTATATATTCAATCAACGATATCTCCTTTTAGATCCATACTCACCTGGTGAACGGTAGACCTGGTGCCCTGAATCACAGCACGACCCTTCAGGAATTCACGCAGGCCAGATACGTACGGCTTCGACTTCAGGGTCTTCGACGCAGTGGAGAGACGATCGCGGATAAAAGGCGCGCGTTTTACTCGATTAAAGAAATCAACATTGGCGGAAGATGTGTGTGTTCCGGCCACGCGGCAAGATGTCGTTACAGCGTCCAACACGGGGTAAGTTCGAGAATAATTTATAAGGAAAGAAATGCTGAGAATAGAATCACAGAATAAAGATAGTAAAATAATGTTAATATATCATGGGAGTAGTCTAATTTACAATGTCACGTTTGATTTTTATGATGATTTTTATGGTAGATGGAAGACTTTGACTCGTACTTGATCGAGGATAAGTCAGGTGTTGATAATATACGATTTTTGTAACTGTGAATTGTGATTTATCAATGTGTATATGTATTTAGCTTGTCAACGGATAGATTGGCCATACGCGAAAGTAACGACATTACGCTATATTAAGGATATCGATTTGGAACAGATACGAATTTTATGCTTCACAAGTTATCCCGGTACAAGTTACGAGCTCCATAATTCACACGTTGACTCGTGCTAAATTAAAAGTCGTAAAATTTACACATTGACTGCCGACGGATTACAAGTTTTGCAATTAACACATTTGCCTCGAACCTGTTGTAAGGTTTCCCATCGAGAAACAACCGGATCTTCTTCGACCAATGCTAAGAGTCTTTTATTCGACGCATCTTGATGGATATCTCACGAAGATTTTAATTCGAAAGTTACATTCAATTAAAATTTAATAAAACCTGAAAAATTAGCTACTAAATTGCATCTCTTCTTCTCTCTCTCTCTCTCTCTTTCTTCCTATTTATTGTAATAAATTTATTATCTAATACGTCATTTTTACTCCGTGATTAGTATAGAAAATCAGATAGAAGTAGGAAGCAACAGATAGGACTAGTAATGGAAACAGCTATCGCATATTATAATAAAATTATAATCTATCGAGAAAAGGAAGAAAGTTTAGAAAGCAAACAACCACGAGGTTTTATTTTCTTCTAGATAGTCCTTTCTAAAGTTAGATATCGCGAATATCTGCGATTGGAAGGGGCGGCTACCGAGGTGCAGGAAATAAATCTGTCGGAAATGCCATAAACTTGTCAGACCTTTGTCTACCGCCGCTACTAATGGCAGGATCGCCTTCGTTTCGAGCCGGTTGCCTGTTAGAAACCGTCGGTCCTCCGCAGGGGACTACTGTACGTTAAGTTTCTTGCACGATCGCGCGGGAGTCGCTCCAAATTTCCGAGCGTCGTTAACTTTTTTCACGTTCTGTGCTACTAATGAGAGCTAGAGGCTTGCAGCTTAGTAGCTTGCGGAAGCTACCGTGGAAAGAACACGAGACTGAATCTGCAGGATAGAACAACAGCATTTAAGGATTTATGTTCGTCGAAAAATGTCTTTACATGTTTCCTTTCCAACGTTATTTTTCCTTCCTTTATATATATCGTATTCAACTGGTAAAATCGATGGAGCATCGCGTGTCCTTTCATTTTTCTCCTGATCGAAGATATTTCATACCCGGATTTATTATTTAACGTTTCGTACAGCACGCGAGATGCAACTGTCGTTAGATTTGAAACGTTTCTATTGGGTGCATGCGCAAGTTTTAGTCCGTCTTTTTGCAATTTTCTTTTATTTATACATAATTACACGTGTGCTTTACAAATTAATGTTCGAAATATTTCCCCTCATTTCGTATGACTTTCTCGAGCTTCGTCGCGAAGAAATGGCATTTCGTTCATCTGCAACATTTCGAAAGTGCTGTCCGACTAAAGAGCGCTGCATCGACCCGAATAAACGGTAATCTGTCGGTGTCAAATCCGAAGAATACGCCGCGTGCGCAAGAACTTTTCACCTCGCGCCGTTGCTTTGCCAGGTTATTGTCACCAACCGATCACGAAGTCGGCGTTTCAGATAAATCAATATCGACCGAAAAATTGCAGAACAAGACAGGAGATTATATCAATTAAAAATAATTATGCACAAACGCTTGGAAAACGACTAAAACTTTTGCGTACATTTGATATCATAAAGTTAAATTATAAATGTAAAATTACTATTATTTTGAGATGGTAGCTATAATCATTTAGTTGTAAAACAAGAAGACGCGCATCGCATGTTATTAACGTTAATTATAGTTATTAAACCAAATAATAATACATGGAGCACGATATTGCAAATAATGTTGTGTTGGTCAAAAATCTTCGTTGATTATTTCAAGCATAAAATAAAAATAAATATTTCACCGTCTATTTAATTCGATTAGAACAGTCACGATAGATACGTTCAAATTTTCGTTCTTATCCAACAGACCAGCGAAAATGAAAAAGAGGTGGAGGAGAAAAATCAATTCTCCTCCTCCCTGCGTTTCATAATTTCTTCATAACGACGATTGCATAAGAAAGTAATAATTGTCTGTGCAAGATTAATTATTCTCCTAAAGAAAGACACGTTCCCAGGATGGCAAAATGATGCAGGCCGTGCAATAGAAATCCTGCATACTATTAATGTCCACGAATGGGCACATTGGCGAAGTTGAGCTTTAACAGTCGTGATCTTCCAACGTGCTGAAAGAGGGGACCGGGACCTGTTGTTAATTGTTGCGAAACATTTCTTCGCAGTGCATTAATCAGCCTCGCGGGTGTCGCGCAGTTTCGCCTTTGAGAAGTAATAAAATTAGAAGGAAATGGTCGGTCGGTGTCTTGGTCCGTGTCAGAGGGCCTGCTGTTATTCTCACGTTCCATTATTCTTGTATTTCTGTAGCTGAGTGTTGTATGCATGGGTGATCAATGCTCGATGTTGAACTCGACGCGTTATCGAGTCACTCGAGCGACTTCTAACTGGGTTTTAGTTCAAGGATCGTGCTGGGAATTATGGCGGATGTTTTATGGATGTGTTTTCTGCTTTAGGGAAAAGAAGGCGAAGGAAAGGTGTACATATTTTCACGATGGTTCTTGCGGTCGATTTTTCTATCTTAACGATGATAGATATCAATTTTTCGTTAACTATGTTTCTTTATTTATATCTGACGTTTGTTTCCAGTCCAAAGAATTACAGAACCTTTAGAGAGAAAAAGCAAATGTCTTGCCTCAATTTCATAATTATTCCTGTTATCGTAGTACGTTTTCAGTACTAAACGATGATATCGGAAGGAATCAAACGACTCGGTTAATAATTTTACGTTAAGCTGATCTAGTGCTGATTTAATCGTCCAGACAGAGTAATAGGGATAGTTTCTAGATATTAATACCTAATTAATACCTGGTCCTAGGTATAAGTATCGTCATCGTTTAAATTGATTACGTGTTCAATTACTGTGTTATCAATACCATTTACATTTCCATATTTTATTTCCTCTGTCATAACCCCAAAGTCAAACATTAGTATCGTTGTACTTTTTACGTGTAGTAGCTGTCTGATTCGCGGTAATACATCAAAAGGGTTAATGATCGAGGAACATGACGGTGACTTCTTTCGAACATCGAATAACAAGGGCCATGAATCGTCTAAGAAATTCAGGTGGCGATATCAGCTTTTTACCGCAAACACCATTCGCTCGACAACGAATTCGACTCGATTAGAATGAACTTTTGGCAATGCTCACCAGGATAAATTGAATTAGTTTTTGGGCGGGTCCGGCGCAGCACGCGAACGACGATTGGCACGTAGACCGAATAGCGATCGCATTGCTGAATACGAAGCCATCGGTCGAGCATTCGAAATATTTTCCAGTTACGTCTCAATCAAATTGTCATCTTCGATCATATAACGTTGATATTCGTCAGCTTCATCCTCTCGCCTTTGCTCTTCTAATCACGAAATATCACTTTCGTGTTTATGCCCCGGTCTCTTAGTCATGCAGTATCGATGAACGAAAAATCATAAATTATCACAGCTGCAGTTGCAACATTTTTATTTATCCTTCGATTGAACCGTGATTATATCGTGAAAATTCGCAGCTTCGTTTTCTCTCAGATTTTGTGTGCCGTAGATTCTCATAGAAGTGATCATTGATGGAAATGTTTTTCAAATTTCAAATTATTCAAACCTTGTCTTTCTTATTGTTAACATAACTTTTCCTATTGTGGTAATGTTCATATGGTTTTATTATTCAGTTTTTAAGCTTCTTAAGCAAAGAAATATCTTTTTGCAATAGAGATAATTGCGTAGAGATTTATTTTATTTAACCGTTACTTTTCTCGTTACGCATCGTTTTTTGAACAGTATTTATATTAAACAATTATTCTGCTGGCCACAAACATCACGCTCGATTCTTCTACACAGCTTGCTCCGACGCTAATTAAGTCCTCGGTACATCGATCTCAGTAAATCACTAGATAATATGCTTCATTGTAGCAGTCATTAACCGTTTCCCGCGGTGCGTCTATTCTCATGAATGACAATGGTCATTAATGAAAACACAATGAAGTCTGTGATGCGTCGTAAAAAATGTAAATTACGATTTGCTGCTCGCATCTGGTGCTCAGAATATCTCCGGCTTGCCATATAAACACGTCTCGTAAAGTCTTATCGTTTATAGGTTTGTAATTCTGCTCGTAGAGTATGATCGCTGTTCACAGTGGATCTTTAATAATTTATTAAGATCGCGTGCTGGATGAAGACGCACGGTTAATGGAAAAGTCCGATAAATTACGTTATCCGTAATTCATTCGATCGATTTTCCATATTTTTCTGGTCTACTACGTAGCCTTAGATTACTCTAATTTGCAATTAGAAGCAAGAAACACTGCTATCTTTTCTTCAACTTTCAGCGAATATATAATATTTAACTTACGCGCCAACAACTTTATCAATATAATTATTTTCTCGCGGCAACCAAAAATATTTTCCTATTTCTCGATCAATTGCCAGCCAGAATAATGGAATAAGGAATTAATATCACATTTTCTCTCTGCGGTAATATTAAAAGGACAAAATCGGTAAATTTAAATGGAGGAAACATGGGGTTAACTGAACGCGGGTGGTCTTGTCGCTTAAAACTAAGCGTCGTATATATTGGGTCATATTTTCCAGACTAAAGTGTATAATACTTTTACTACCATGATAATAGCTTCTCTAACTAACCGTATAGTAGTAGTCTCGTATATTGCGCGTACGATAGTGAACGATCAAACCAACAGTTTAACAATCCTCCTTCAGCAGTGTTTTCATTGAACTGAATTTGTAATTTGTGCTGAAACAAGCCTGAAATAGCCTTATTATTATTATTAAACAGTTAGGTTCACTGAGAGTTTCGAGATAGATGAACATTGTTAGAAAAATCTATGCTTAACGAATGGGAATTTTATTATGAAAAATGATTTTCATATCGTTTTTAACGTTAAACACGTAGAAACACATATTTTTATTCGAAAAGGTTTCCGGTGTTAACTCTTAGATCGCGATAGAGGAACGTGGAATTTCATTGTGAGAGTCTTTATTTTGTAAAAAAAAAAAATGTGACGTTTCCCTATTAGAAGTATTTTTTATTCAAAGTGCAAGAAACTACGATTCTCAGAAATTTTTAACAAGCTTCTACTATCTGGTTGAACAATACACCTGGGAAACGACCTACGTGCGCGAAAACTCACGGCTCTTCGTCTCACAAATTACGCTAGTTGGAATAAGAACCGCGAGCCAGTCGAAACCGCGTGCGAATTAATGTTTTCGATAACGCGTCCGGTTATCTTAACGGTCCTATAAATTCTCGAACGTCACATCTTTGTGATTGCGTGGCTGTACTATGTCTCCTACCCGAGCGCAATACCGGATATCTGTATCGCCAGTCATAAAGAAGCATCCTCGTTGCAGCGACCGTGTCGCGATTTATAAAGCACGCTTGTACGCCGTGCGATATCCATTACGCCTTCCGCGTTAATTGATTCGACGATCGTGGAAAAATGGCTAGAAAGCGGAAATGCGATATCGTTCACCCACTTCACTTTTTCGCTTTCAAGGAATTAGCAGCGAGATATTCATTTCTTGGAAACGTAACAACAGAAAAGCATAGTTATCCGTTAAGGATTGCCTTTCCCTTCTTTCTCAGATACCGTCGAGTAACGTGAATTCGTTGTTCGTCATAGATAAACTTGAAATTTATTATTATTCAGTATGAAATAATTAATATTAACACCGGCGTTACGAGCGAAACACGAGTCGAATATTTTTCTAAGAGCGTGATCATACTACACAACTTTCCATATTCTTTGCATCCAGAATATTTTACAAATAATATACGCAACGAATACTTTACGAATAAAATGTCAGCTATTTCCATATCGTCTAATATATCTACCGAGAGAAACATCAAAATCTACTAACACTGAAACGAAGGTTTGCTGGAAGACCGTATTAGTCGTAAACACGTAGAAAAATCGGATACCTAGACGTTTAACCAGTAATACTAAACCGAGAAGATTAACAAGTTTCCATTAAGAGGTGGTATTGTTTCTCAGCATCAAGAATGCGAATGCGAGCGCCACACGTGCGGCGAAAGATGCGAAAAATGCTGTCCCATGTACAATCAGATTCCGTGGAAACCTGGCACAGCTGCGAAGGGCTTTCACTGTGAGAAATGCAACTGCAATGGACATGCAACCTCGTGCAGATATGATCAGGATGTGGCCGACAGAAGAATGTCTATGGACATTCGTGGGAAATTTCGCGGCGGTGGTGTCTGCATTAATTGCACAGTAAGCCCGAATTTCACGAGAGAAATATCGTCGAATGAAATTGCCGATACATCGTCAATTTGTTTTGCGAATGTGACTGTCGATGACGAAAGGAATGCTGCACGAATCTTTTTGTTTATATATATATATATGTGTGTGTCTTACGTAGAAAGTGGCCAGCATACGTATAAACAGCATTGTCTGATCCTATGAATGTAAATTACGCTTTTATTCGTTGTGCGATACGTTGTGCTTTTGTTGTGGGAATTTGTTTCTTTGCGATTAGCAATGTAGTTATAGTTGTGTGTATATATATATATATATATGTGCGTTACGAGAAAGGAATTTGGGACTCTGTAAACGCTTTGATCAGAGCTGCTTCTACCTTCGATCTTTATCTCAAAATCGGCATCTATACTGTGCTTCTTGTCAAACTTTATGAATATTATTCCTAATATTTTTCTTATTATTATTATTCCTATGTTATTCCTAATATTTAAATTTCAAAGCAACTAAACACTTTGCGACGCGTATAGAGTTCCCAACATCTGTGCTAACGTTCCTTGTAAACTGATTTGTTTCAGGAACATACGGCTGGAATCAATTGTGAGAAGTGTCAGGTTAATTATTACAGGCCGAACGGGGTTGCCCCTGATGATCCTGAACCTTGCGTGCCGTGCGACTGCAACGTACACGGTAGCACGGGTTACTGCACCCCGGATGACTCCTACGTTCATATAGGAAAGGTAGGCACGTGTTCGTACGAAGATGCGTACGTTTTATGTACAGGAAATTTATTTGCAATTTGAACCTGGCAAAAATACTCGATGAATTTTTAGGTGTTAAATCGTCCACGATAGAATTCCACGTCAGATCCATTCACAGAGAAATCAAAAAGAAAACAATTACGAAAACTTCTTCCTTCTTTACGTCTGTCAGCTCCTTTTGCAGAAACAAACTCTACGTTTCATCGTCGATACTTTAAACATTTCGCTATTATCATTGGCCAAATCAATCTTGATCGAGTTAAACACCGATCGTGTTTCAGGTAGCAGGCGCTTGTGATTGCAAACCGGGTTATTCGGGATACAAGTGCGACCAGTGTGCAGCCGGTTATCGTCAGTTTCCTGATTGTATGCCCTGTCCGTGCGATTCCCGCGGGATCCTCCCTTCTCACGACTGCGAGGGGGACTGCCTCTGCAAGGCGAACGTCGCTGGCGAGTTGTGCGACGAGTGCAAACCGGGACACTTTGCGCTAACTAAGGAAAACCTCGATGGATGCCTTCCCTGTTACTGTTTCGGTGTTAGCGATCATTGTGGAACCGCTAAATTATCTTATTCCACAGTGAGTAGATTATTGTTCACACATGTAGATAGGTGTTATTGATTTTTATTGAAACACCGATTAGCTAGGTAATGCTGGATGATGTTTGAGAAATAATAGAATATAAGTTAGTCGAGTAAATGAAGAACAATGTTGAGGAATTTAGATCGATGTAATTAGGAAATTGAATGTCACGAGTGTGAATTAGTTTCAAGGGACTCTGAAGGAAGAGTTAATTGTAGATTCCAGCGGCTGTATTGAATTATAACGTGAAAATGTGTTGATATTCTTGTTGGATGTCCAATGTATTACAAGCAACAGTGAACAAATAAAAATGTACGAGTAAACAATTGAATTTTAAAACCGTGGAACGAAATCTATAAAATTCACAGTCGAAACGTAACGTTCCCTATTTGGTGAGACCAACAAGATTTGTACTATGAGCCATTGAAAGCTCAGAGAGCGTAGTTCTAGGCTAAGAACGTTCATGAATATCAAATAAACGACGCTAGTTATTCTCTTGCACGACGACGCACGACCACGCGTCGCAGTGAACAACGTTGTATCGTGAAACAAACGTTGTTGGAGTTAGAATGAAGAGTCTTCCCACACTCCGTGTATTCTCCAGACCTGGCTCCATCGAACTACCACCTTTTCCAGTCGATACAGCACGCGCTGGAAGGTACGCGCTTCATAAACATCGCAGGAGTGGAAAAATAGTTGATGGGTGGGTCGATTCAAAAAATAAATAGTTCCATCGTCGTGGCGTCCAACTCTTGTCTCAGAAAGATGGGCAAAAGTTGTAGTAAACGAAGCAAGATATTCCGATTAATGTAACGTGTTTGATTTTCCTGGAACAAATGCACGTTTAACGAGAGAAGTGAAATTTCCCTCGAAACTAATTCACGCTCTTGATACTCGAAGAAATAGAAAGTTATATTTCTCAAGAGTTAAGAGACAGAAGAAGGAATATGCGTATGAATACAGACAAGAATTAAGTGCAACGTTTAGTAATGAAGTATACATTTAATTACACTGCGAGGCGAAAGTAATTAAAATTGTGGGATCTCGAGTCAAATCCCTCGTTTGAACACTCGAGATTTAACAGAGATGCGACGCGCTCGGGTTTCACGATGAACCGGATAAATGGACAATAACTACATTTATCTACTCACGAGCCAACGACAAGTCCGCAATTACTTTGTCGCGCGACAACTCTTCTGCGTCGCGTGTATCCAGCGAAACGAGCAGAAACTTAATAGTACGTTGTTATCGTTTTAACGGGAAAGAGGAAAATTAAATCGAACGCAGTTTCATAAGGCAACAGCTGTAAATTATACTTCGCACTTAACTGCGACTTAAACTTAACTTGAAGCAACTACTGATTAGTCAATTTTTCAATTATTTCACGTAATTATTTCTTAATCGCGATACTCTAACGCGTACCATTTCTTTCGTTCAAATTCATCTTACTTATTCGATTTACATTTCAAATTCTACATTCTGTGTAACAATTTTCATTTAAAGCCGAAGATGTCGAATCGCGTCACGCTTTGTTACGTTTTATTTCGATATTTCTCAAACCAGTTTTTCGAATTCTCAAATACCTGAAATCCTCAAATCTCTCGAACGTTAATTGTTTCAATGAGATTGAAGGGTATTTGACGGATAGCGTTTCAATTAATCCGACGACTATTTATATGTAGGACAAAAGTTCTCAGCAAAGATCGTCCATTCTCGTCGATTAATTTCAGATATCCTCGCTGGAGAATTGGCTAGTGACCGATGTAAATGCAACCCGTGCCATTGTTCCTATTTTGGACACGGATAATGGGTGGCTGACGATCGCAGCGTTCGACGTCGAATACGATAGTCCTTTCTGGTTAGCTCCGCGGATTTATTGCGGTAATCGACTATCGTCTTACGGCAGCAATCTTACTTACTCTGTCAGCTGGGTCGTTATGCGCGGTGACACCAGTGGAAGACCGACTACAGGACCTAACGTTGTTCTAGTCGTAAGTATACCATCTTTCACGTATGAGTAATAACGCGAGAAAGTGTTCATTGAAATTTGTTTGAGGGAACAAGTCGTTCTATGATCGATATGAAAATAGGAAATGGTAATAATTGTAATCGTGTAGTAAAAATAATTTCAGCAGCCTTTTATTATGTAACAGGAGCACTCTCAAGGTTTACACGATCTTAAATTTACTCTTTGTAGTGGATTATCTATTTAGGTGAATATATTTATCATAATTGGGTATATTTATATGTAAAATAAGGAATTACTTTTGTTACGATGAAATATTTATTGATGTAAATATAATATTCATAAGCTGATGATCCTTGGAAGTGGATGCGATCCTAAATATGTAAATAAATTTAAAAAAAAAAACATTCTTTAATATTCCACGATACATCGTAACAACGTATCAAATTTTTCTTGTTATTATTATTTTTTTTCTTGTTAGCAAATATTCTCGAATTTCTAAATTACTCTTCGACATTAAATACCGCGTCGTTGGTTACAAAATATTGCAGACCCTTCGAGATACGAGTACCTAACAGACCACCCTGTGCATCTCTTCCTCTCACATCCGTTTTAAGTTGTTTGTTTGCTCCCAAAAGCTAGATTACGATGATCAGCTTTTTCTTTTTTTGAATTAATCTCCTCGTCTTGTTTCCTCGTAGGGTAATAATGGCATGCGAATAGCTTACGGCGAGGAACAATATAATGGCCAGGAAGCAGAGATCATCGTGCCTCTACGCGAAGACGGCTGGTATCATGTACGCGGTGAGATTCAAGATATTCCTACCAGGATGAGAAGAACCGAATTTCGCGGAGACGCTGTTACCAGAATACAAATGATGAAGGTCCTCGCGGATTTAAAGTATCTCATGATAAGGGCGCAGTATCATTCCGAACAGATCGAAGGAAGGTACATAAATCGATAATCCAGAGAAAATAAAATTACTTGTTACCTACATAGTCTCTTTACTTCTTTTCTTTTTCTTTTTATTTAGTTTGATAAATTTTACGATATTTTATTAAGCGAGAGCTTCAACACAGTACACGTCTTCAATTTTATTGGAAAAAGTAGTATAGCATCTTATCGCTCAAGCACTGTTTGAGGTTAGGAATAGTTGTTGGATGTAACGTATTATTTACTCTTGATTTATTGAAATATTTTATATAGCAATTCATGTTCTTTTAGCGGTTCAAAAAACTAGTTCTAAAATTTCTACGATAAATTTATATTTCGGTTGTTTTAACTTGTACTTAATTTAAAGTTCGCGCCATTCACGTTATACGCGGACATTGTTATCGCGAGAAAAGAGAAATTTCTCAAATTCGACAATTACGACAGGTTTAAATTAAGTATTTTCCTTGCGTTTCAGTCTACAATCGGCGGTTGTATCAGTCGGAGATGTTTCATCCAGTGGCGAGAATAATAATTTGGTGGAGAAGTGCGAATGCCCCGAGGGATACACGGGCCTATCGTGCGAAAATTGTGCATGGGGCTACGTAAAATTGATCCAAAATAGGTCTGATCATCAGAATCATCACGTATGCGTGAAATGCGACTGTAACGGGCACGCGAGTACTTGCGACCTTGTTCTTGGGGAATGCACAGTGAGTATTTTTGTATCTACTTTGTAATTTTTCATTGTATTCAGTAAATCATATTTCACGATATATAATGTATAATTTTCGAGTCGGAAATTATGGGGAAAAAACCAATGGAAAGAGTACAGGTTGAAAGTAAATTTTGTCTAAACAATGTAATAAAAAGCTAGTATAGAATGTAGCGTTTATGAGAGGGATAACTTGCTTTTATAATAAGTATGAATACACGAGTTTATTCGCGTCCGATCAACAATTTGTTAACATTAGAAAGAGAACGTAGATATATTTTGACTCGTGGATATATTCAATTATTCATTAATATTAAAAAAAAAAGTAAAATTACTATATTTCCTAGCCTAGTATCTGTATGTATGTGATATTCATAGCATAGACATAAACCAAAATTCATTTGCATGGATTCCTGCCTTACCTTCCTTAATACTACAACCATCTAATGGTAATGAAGAAAGTGCGTGGTAAATTTATGAAAGATTTATCTCAAGAGAGAAGACATCGACTTTATCAACAGTTGGATATCTAAAGCATTTATTAAATTTTAACATATATATATTTCGAATTTTCTATCAAAATAATTTACTTTACTTCTTCATTTAAGAGAATGTCACTTAATCGACAACTTAAAAATATCATAACGTAACTAACAATAGACAAAAACAATTTTTTTGATTTTACAAGTAAATGTAATGTTTCTGTCTTCTCTAGAAATCACCTAGGTACTTAGATACTTAAAACATTTTTAATTTTGTCCGATAGACCTGTGAACATAACACAGTGGGTCCTAAATGCGATCGTTGTGCACCTGGTTTTTACGGTATCGCTCTAAAGGGCACATCAGATGATTGCAAAAGGTGTGCCTGCCCACTTTTAATCGAGACCAACAATTTTAGTCCAAATTGTCAACTGGATGACCCTACTGATATCGATAGTGGATATGTATGCACGCAATGCCCAAAAGGCTATACTGGCGATCACTGTGAGAGGTAAGTGCTCATAACTATGCAACAGGAGAACGACATAAAATCGAGCAAAGCAAAGTTAATTAGCCCGGTTAATTTTTTAAAATTCAACTTTGACCATTGCACGGAAAAATCAAATTTCCTATGCACTATACTATACATCATATTACATACCATACTGTATATTGTACTGCACGCTATATCATATACTGCAATGTGCCTAATTTATTTTGATTTGAGATTACAAGCAAATTGCTTAACTTATTCAAAACTGATTTAAATAATCCCACTTTATCCGATTTATTATTTAATTGATTTTTTAAGCATGAAATGCGTTACAATATGTTGTTACAATTTCAACAAATTTGAACTTTTGATCAAGTTTTCCTATTTACTACGTTAAATAGCATGACGCTTAAAAATCTATGACACTTTTTTTCTAAAAATTTGACAAAATTCCGTCGATATTAATCGACGTGATACAATAACGATAACTAAATTGAAATTCAACTTTGTTTCGAAAGCTGCGACATAGGATTCTTCGGAAATCCTCTGGTACCTGGTGGCACATGCGAGCCGTGTTTTTGCGGCGGCGGTCCCTGCGATCAGGAAACAGGGCGCTGCTTGGAGTGTCGCGGTAACACGGAAGGCTGGAAATGCGACAAATGTAAACCAGCTCATTACGGAAATCCTTTGGAACAGAACTGCTTGCGTGAGTATCATCTGTTACTTCTGGTACGTTATTTCATCAACGTCAGCACGCGATATCTCGTGAATATCCAACGTTCTTACTTTGATCTCTAAATGTTCTCTAACGATTTACGTAAGTTCTCAACGTGTACATGTCTCTACACGTGTCTCTACATATTTTTAAGGAGAATCATTACCAATGCTTAAATTAGCGTTATTGTAATTAATAGAAATTAACAATACGATACGTTATTACATCAAATTATTAAATGAGTCGGTGGTGCCGATGCAAGTTAAATATTCAATGAGTTATTTACTAAGAATTCATCAACTCTACCTTAACAAAATCATTTTCCCACTGTTCAATTTAATATCTTTCGATGATAATATAAAAAAAAGGTCATGTCCATTTATTGAAACTCATCTCGTAGTATCGTGTTTCGTTAGTTGATTAAAATTGTACTCTACGAATCGCCGTCTCATACTCAGATTCTCTGCTCTTCACAAGGAATCTAAACACGAAAATCTCACGTTTGCAGCCTGTAACTGCGATTCTCTGGGCACCAGTTCCATCGAATGCGACGAGAAGAGCGGTCAGTGTCCCTGCAAGCCTTTGTTCGAGGGTCGTGACTGCTCCTCTTGCATCGAAGGTTACGGGAACGTGACTGCAGGTTGCCGAGAATGTGACTGCGACGTGGGTGCCCTCGACGAGATCTGCGATCCTGTAACCGGCGAATGCAGGTGCACGGAAGGCGTCCTTGGCTTCCGGTGTGACCACTGTGACATCGACCATTACGGATTGTCCACGGAAGGCTGCAAAGGTACGTACTATTCTTCTTACCATTTCGCAACAGAATGACATTGCATGAACGCTGCGATAAAAATTTGTAAAATTTGTAAAATTTCTTAAATTTCTAAAAATCCCAAAATTTATCCCAACGTTCTGTTCGCATTTTTTCTTTTTTTTTTTTTTTTTAATTACTCAACTTTTTTGTTTGATTTTTAACTTGATCTCGGGACGGCTATCGCCAAAGGGTTAGAGTCACGAACGGAGGAACGTCTTTTTCATTATCTTAAGGAGGAGCGTCCGAGGTAGAAAACACGTAACGCACGTAGTACGCGCAACAGGTAGCGACAGAGGAACGAACGAGGAGCGTAAAGGTTGCTGGAGGAAGGAAGCGCCGTAGCTTCGCTGTCGAGGAACGCGAGCAAGAGTGATGCATAACGGCCGATCTTGTTTCAACTAAGCCGCGGATGTTTATCTCGGAGCTCCCTTAAGTACGGGCCACTTATCCAGCACGGGCAACGGTCATGAGTCGAGAATGTTACTTGAGATTTACAAGAGTCGAACCACCCTTGCCCGTTCAGCGCTCCTGACGTATAATCTGTTTAGCTTAGTTTTAATTTACGACCGCGATTCCCGTCCGCAGCACAGTTTCGCCTTGCATGCTTTTCACCAGTTACTGTTTCGTGCTTGAAATTCTTGGCAAGAGGTGAAGGGACGCGGTTTGCAAAGTTCTCAATGAATTTCCTTTCCATTCGACCAAAGAGATAAATGTGACATTTTTTCTTTTTTTTTTTTCGGTCGATGCAAGGATTCGCGTAATAATAACGCGCGAGAAATGATCGTAAATGAAGCGATTAACGATTTATAGTGATCATCGCGATCGCATTGTCGAAACTTGATTGAAATACGAGAACGTATTAGCAATGAAATTGTATAGAAACGAGTTCCTTCCGAGAATAAAATTGCTACTTTACACAAAAATGGAAAAGCGTTCGTTTCTATGCCTAACTTTCTATGCCTAATACTTAAGAGTTACAAGATATTTATTCCTTCGAATAACTTCGATGAAGACATGGAAGACCGGCTTGATAGATCAGGCAGCCTAAAAAATCCCATAAATCGTAATCATGCGATGCGAGGTCCAATGCTCATGTAAATGCGCTTAAGGCTTCTCTTTGCTCGTCATCGCCGATCTAACCGTGGATCGTGATAGTTGCGTAATCCACGGCCACTCGTGTTCAGAGATCCCGTTACTCGAATGATCGATCGATCCACCCATCGCAAGCACGAGATCAATGTAGTCACTGTGCCATTTATGTGGCTTTTTCCGCTACATTTTTCCCGCTGTCCGGATCTTTCGACAAATCACTACGAATAGTCGAAAAATGTTTCGGACGGCTCTATGAAGTAGACGAAGAATTCAGAACGAAGGAGAATTAGATGTATCGCATTAGCGGTTGGGAAATTTATTCGCTAATTCTTTCACTATTTTTCTTAACTTGCTTAGCAGAATATAATTAAAATTTCTTTAAGATAAATCAGAAAAATAAGCGTCTTTCGATAAGAGCGATTTATCGACTATTCAGATCCATTTTGGCGTAGTGGAAAATTATTTATGAAGATACGTTGAGAAAGTACGTGGCGTAATGGAGTTGTTAGATCATTGGACGTCTTGCTAATAGCAGCTAGTGCTTCTCCGCGTGGATAGTCGTACGAGTAAATACTTCTGTAATTACTTATTCGTTTCTATCGTTTATTTTACTACAGCTTTGTAAGAAATCTTTTAATTTCTCGGTACAAATGTTCCGGTATCGCACTCTCAGTTTAATTCCTATTCGCGTCACATTTACGTTCGTAGACTTCGTCCCGTGTAAAACAGCGACGAAACATTTTAACAACCAATTACGACTGTATAAGATTCAAAATACCGTCAGAAGAGAGCAAAAAGAAGGAAAGAAAAGTAGATTCTATCGGCATAATTTTGCCAAATGCGCCAAGACATTTTTCAAACAGGATGATATCTACTATAATGTACGATTTATTTATGATGATTTATTTTTGATAAATTATTTTAGGCTCGCAACTGCCTCGATAAATAATTTCAAGAGTTATTCCTCGATGATCGATAAAAGTGTTCGCAGCCCCTGAACGTTCTCCCCGATGGCTTTCCACCATAGCCTGGAACCCACGCAAAAGAAAAGGAATTTATTGTTTCGTGTTCTCGCAACTTATCCATGGCAAGAAAGTGCGAAATCGAATCCTTATTTACGATTAGTCGAAACAGCGGCCAGGACACCGTATCTCACAACCGCGTCGAGATACGGGGACAGATATCGTAAGATATGGCGCGCCATACACGAGACACGAGCCTCTGGCTTGCTTTAGCTCATTCCATTCGAGCCGCCACTTGCCTGAGATGTTAATTAGCTTTCTGCGACCACGACGATACGCAACTTTCTTCTTCCTCGCGTTGAAACGATTCCCATCTCGTGTTACTACCGTACACACGAATACCGTAAAGTATGTAAATAATTCTATGAATCAGGCTGGGATTTTGGGCTGACTTGCAGGTTCAAATCTTTCCAACCACGCGTACAAGATAATATCGCGTGGTTAACTTATAATGGTAAACTCATTCTTTTTTTTTTCTTTTTTTTCTTGTAACTAATTTTTCTATAACTCTGACAAACGATTCTTCGTTAATTTTTATCGTCTACTCTTGATCGTTATCTTAACGAATACAAAAGTCCGATCGAACAAACCTTTTACCGCTAATCTGGGTCAATTATCGCGTTTCATAGGAAAGCAACAGGTGTTCCAATGGTCTATGGACGAGAATGTACGTAAAACTGAAGACTCTGACGTGTATATACACTATGTGGAAGTATACACAGTACTACGTAGTACTTGAAATTATAGCCTCGTGAAGTCGTTTATTAAAGGTTCATAACTGAAACATCAGATTTTCACTCGGCTATATTCTACATCAATTACCCTCTCACATATGTAATTTTATTCTCTTATCGGAAAAGCGATGATTTTATCCTCGAATTTCATCTGTTCGTCTTTGATCCTTCACTCTATCGTTGATGAATTTTAGAGACGAAACCGGTGGCTCATTTGCCTAGGAAAAAAAAGAGAACGTTTCTTATCCTGGTCGAGCTGCATAAATGCACCCGGAACTCGTTAGCGGCTGCACGTTTCCCAGATCCGCTAATCAGGCAGAATTATGCTAAGGTTAATCGCCGTTCGCCAGTAGATAGATCGGACGCGTACGGTTAGCAGAGGCAAAGATCGGTTTCAGCGTAAATCAATCCGCGTATCTCGGACGTGGCTTCTCTTTAAAACGTCTTTAGTCAGGCTTACGCGGCAATTAAACGTGGGCAGAGGTGTTTAGGTCGCGGTGCGATAACCGAGCCGCTTAATAATCTCTGTACGTCGTCCTGTATGCAAATCAAACGTCAATCATGCTTCCATCGAAGCACGAAAATGTCGTAAACACTGCTTATAAGCATCTGGATATTTTGATCGATTTGTACTTTATTAGCAATGATGCGTGAAATCCACTAAGATATAAGAAATTGAATTAATGCACATTAGCAAACTGTGGATTTCTGCGTATTTATGGGGAATTTGAAGGTGCAGGAATTTACGTAACGTTGCACATGATGTAAATATATAAACTATTTACAATAAAATATTTCCTACGCAATAAATATTTCTGGGCAAATCCAAGTCTCCTTAAAACACTCGTTGGAATTTATACTTCTATTTATTTTTCATTTATATTTGGACCTTTGAGGTATATATATATAATACATATATAATAAATACAATAAATAAAAAATATAAAAATAAATAAATATACAATAAATATAATAATAATATATATAATATATAATTATAGTATATATCGTTAATATATATGTATATGTTAATTGCAACTCTCCCTACTTTCTTACCTCATATATCAAGGGTTTTACTATTATTTTCCGTTTAAATAAATAAATAAATACAATGTAACACTTGGAGGACGAAACAAATCTCTATATTTCCATTTCTCTATCTCACAAAAAAAAAAGCAAAAATCAGTGTGAACACATCCGTGTTGTGTATCGCTTATTGAAGTTGCTGTGGTCGTTAGTCTGCGTCAAACCTTCGCTATGTCTTCTACGTAACATCGTATCTGTTCGCGGTATACTATCGTTCCAAAAATAGCAAATGCGTCTACCCGTGTTATAAACTCCAACCATCATAAAGAACGCGCCAAACAAACAAGACCTGGATCGTTATTTTTTAACACATTGTACACGCCTGTGCCAGTAGAGACAAACAGGCCAAAACGCTAAACAGCTAGCCAACAACCGATAGCCGCGCACAGCAGGGACAACACGCTACGAAAACGTAGCTGAACCACCGTTTCACGTTCACGGAAATGATGAAAACTGCCTCTGCTTGCATTGTGCTCTCTGCTATACACAGAAGTTTATACGCTGCCTGAAGCGTAGATTCGATCGTGCCTACCGTAATGTTTCGTGCATGCGAGCGGCGGTCAGCAGATAGCAGAGGATCATTTCCACAAAGCACCGGGGCCCGGGGCTTGTTCCAAGTCCAAGCTATGATCCAGAGACTCCGGTGAACTTTACAAGTGGACGCGAGTTCGCATTTCACGACGCGATACACGGCAATAACGGAATGGCGAACCTTCGAGTATTCGTGTCGTTCTCGCAATCGTTCGCCATTGGCGTTTCGAGAGTCATGGAACGTGTCCGCGAATGAATTTTTCTCGGATCGAATCGATATCGCGAGAATGTAACGTTTACGTGGGCTACCCTTTTGAAATGAGAAATTATGTTCATCGTGGAAGTACGATGTAATCGTAAAGTTAAACGATCGCCATTGAAGAAGTTCTATTAGAAACGGATGTTTGGGACAGCGATGATATACGAGCTATCGATGCTTCGTTTCAATGTCATTATTCATTTATCCGCGTGCTTAAAGAAATTCTAGTTACCTGGGAAGATTCAGAGGGAAAGTTCAGATTCTTTACGGCGAGATTTGTTTCGTTAATTCGCTATGTTTGATAAAGAAACGCGCTCTTGTCGTGCGAGTACTCGCGAATGTCTGTTTTTAGACAAGTCGTTTGTTTCGAAATATCGTGATTTCTCACTTTCATCTGGAAATTAGATCGATAGGAAGCGTGAAATACGCGAATAAGTCAAGGTATAGAAAATAGAGATTCATAGATACGTTCCAAGCCACGAATGTGGCCACAGACTCGGGTCCAAGAAGAAATAACAAAATACCTCAATTCCATCGGAGCAAATAAAAATTCGTAAAACCGACAGTGAGTCGATTCGGAGAAAAAATTCGAAGGAATCTCGACTTCCTCGTAGCAAGATTTAACCGGTTAGTATTATACTCGTGATGAAGAAATGGCAATAATTCGTGTCATGACGAGTATACTCGTCATACGTAGAAAGTAGCTACAATGTGCTGTCTAAATTGCAATAAATTTCAGTAATAAAATTAAAAAATAGAATAGTCATTTCATTACGAATTAATTTTATATTATAGCAGCCACGCATACTCTGCGTTTGACGAGTATACTCGTCATCGCTTACGTTTCGCGACGCATTTTACGTACACACTGTGCAAAGAGATCGCAACAGCTAACTGCTTGAATCGTTCGAATTTCTTCGGGTAACTCATAATCAAACCAAATCACTCGCGTTTGTTAAATGCATAAGCAACATGTTGCACAGTCGTTACAATCTACGTTGCTCGATTAAACATTTGAAAAATCAAAATTTCTCCTCATCAACGAGACACGAATACAAAGGCAACAGCATACCATCGAATCGCGCTTTTAATCTCCACCCAGTTTTCGAGGGCCGCTCCCAACGTACGAATCTGGCTCGACTCGAAACTCGAGCCTCGAAACCGGCGTGCAACTACAATGCTACTCGCGAGGGGGTCGACGATTATCGTGGCAACCGTCTCGATAGCTGGTTTGACGTTTTCGCGGTTCTCGAGTTTCCATCCGGATCGAGTCGATCTCTCACGGAGCGAGACTCGCAGTCCACCCACGCTCGATCCTGATCGAGGATCTAAGTATTTGCACAGTACAACGGCGAACTTTCTGAATGGCCAACTTCGTAAAAACAGCGTCAATATGCGTCGGTACATTTTATTTATTATTTCATCGTACACGAGATGTCAGAATTTTTATATCTGTCAATAAAATAAAATTCGTCAATAGAACCTATGAGTAGAAGTAAAAGGAAAACGTTACGTAAGTGTAAAGATTACTTGAGCGTGCATTACACTACGGTTATGAGAAAAATATGAAATATGGAAGAAATGATAATAGAATTGTTGTGAGATAAAGAATGATCGATAAATCGTATTTATGTGTTACGTATTTGTGCATTCGATCCGCGCAAAGTATCACGAAGTATCTGTACCGTGTGGAAGGTAACTACCGTCTACGCAATTGAAAATAGATGTAAATGAAGGTTACCAGTACAGATTTGCAAGAATTTAATCTACAAAAAGAAATCGGCGAAAGAAAGAATGATAGTACGCGTTTATATATTTTTGCTATACGTATGAGTCGTTTAAGTCTTTTCAGTAATGTCGTGTTTACGCATCGTTTTACTACTTAGCTTTACATTTCCTTGGGATTCTAATAGCGGCACTTAAACGAAATCAAGAGATTATTTGAAACTGCCCGACTTGTTTCTCCTATCGAGCACCGAGCACTCGTATCATTATCGAATGAGATTGAAAAAACTCGGTGATTTATCCTATCTATTGGTCTGCTAATCCCCGCGCGATCTGGTTCTCATCAGCAAGCGTAGGCAGCTATCATCGGAAATCCAAGTCATATACTTCTGATCATGGCACAGGGTATCTTATCGTGCTCGCGCCAGCAGAAAGATCGAACTGTCAGGAAAAAGTGCAACGTACACGAGATTATCGACAGACAGCCAGGCGTGGAACTGGACGAAGAAGAGAAACGACGTAGATCGACTGATTGTAAGACGTTTCAAATAAAACAAGGTAATCGTCTGAAGCCTAAAGGATTTGGAAACGGTAAACAAAATTAGCTACGAAATCGAATCGCCATTATAGAGCTTCGACATGGTCGCATTGTAAGAACCTACGGTGTTCTTGTTGCAGGATTTTACGCAAGCTACAACATATCGTATCGTGTTAGAGTATTAATAAACGAAAGATTTATTTGAAAATTGTACAAGTAGTTAAAATTGTCAAGATAACATTTATCGCGTAATTATATATATGTAATTATTTGTTATAACAAAAGGGAGAAATATCCTTTTGCACTTACGTTTCTTTCAGATACAGCTTTACGCAAAATGTCTAGAAAAATCCCATTATTTTACATCTTGCTCGTCGCTTAGACATTTTTCATTTTGTGGAAGCAACTTACTTCTCAACTAGGAAATTTTTGCAAACAAAATTGTTTATTATTTCATTCGGACTAATTATTTCTTCTTTACCATCACTTTCATGTCGAGTAAAAAGCATGTATGGTATAACAACAGAAGCTTCCCTAACGGCTAAGATATTTCGTAAAAATCCAAAAGTGCAACTTAGCTTCAGGCTAGATCGTCCATCGAGTCTTACGATCGGTAGATCACTTTTGGTAGATCGTTCGCAGCAGAAGCGCCGCTTAAAGCCGTCAGTAAGTCATTTCTTACGCGGTGTTCGAGGGGGTCGCAGAAGAAAAGATGGGCTTCCTACCATTCTCGAGCACGCCTTATCGATCGTACTGCACGATAAAACGTCATTCCCTTTTTAAATCGCCGCCGATATACAATACGAAGTGGCGGCGATCCTCTGGCCCGATAACGGCTTCTGTATAAGGACCCTCGCGGACAGTGACACGGAGGCGACATTTCGTGGCCGTTCTTGCTGCCGCCTCCTCTTGTTCGCGCGCTTTCCCCGCGCCGCGACCGACCCGTGCTTAGGAGCCGGACCGCTCTTTCACTCTCGATCCACGCCGCAAAAACTCGACGAAACCGCGGAATGCTGTCTACCAATACAAGCTTCTATCCTCCGGTGTATAGATTTTCGATGTCCCGATGTATCATCATTGTTTGGCGAAACCGATGGATCATACCACTCGCGTGTTCATTGATTTATGTAGGTTAGTTAAGAGGTGGCATGTTACACGAGCATCTCGTACAGTTTGATCGTGGCTTTTTTCGCAATAGACGAACGAGGACGAATAAGATCGCTGCGAATAGATTGTTCGATTGCGAAACGACGATAGACGGTATTACCACTAACTTTCAAAAATATAGGTTAACGAGTACGTGGCTGTAACTTCGACATTATTAATCCATTGTCATATAAGATCGCTTTCGAAAGGGAACAAAAAGTTCGATAAGCGGAGCATACATAGCAGGGTGCATTCGTTATTACACCAAATTCGTCGAAAGAAATATGAAAAATCGGAACACCTAAAAGCCAGGGTAATTACGGCGCCAGTTCGAGAGAAAGATTGTCAGGATCTTTTCTTTTTCTCTTTATTATCCTTAAAGTTACTTTATTGCTTGTTATCGTTCCGCTTCCCGACGACCAAGCACAGCTCTTTAATACGCGCCCTTATCAATTTCAGCGATCGTCCCGCGAAGTGGAAAATAGTTACGATTATTATCGTGGTTGAAGATTGAAAGCTTCCTCGATCGATTCCCAAGCACCTTGTCCCAGGCAGAACGCATCGATTTCGTACGTCATTTGCACTGAATATCGGAAAGTCGTCGCTATCAGATTTAATTGGTGTTTCTCGATCGTTTTCCCTTCTTATCCGCTGACTCCCGCTGTATCCAAAGACGTGGCATTCTACGTGGTGCGAGTCCTCTTAGCGAGCACGTACGCTCGCTAATGATGCAATCGGCCCATCAGATACCTCGACCGGCTGCCTTCCTCCTCCTGCTCCTTATTTCCTCGCTGCTTGCTCCTTAACTCCTTATATACCCACCTGACTGTACTAGTCCTGATCGTCTAGACTCTAAAGTCTAGAGAACGCGTGGGTTGTAAGTGCAACGGGTGATCGTCTAGTTACTTACATTTTTATCCATTTAGCTGTGAATCACAGTTGCTGATATTTTAAGATTTCTATCGTATTTTTAAGTCTCGACTGGATAATTGTAACCTGCTTTAGATCAATGAAAATGTTGTAAAGTATTATATTGAAAATAATCGAACGACGACTATCAGACGCGACGATGGGATTACGCTTCCGTTGTAATCTGTAAGCGAGTCCTGTTTTTTTCCTTGTATCGGGTTAACAAACAATAAATACGTAATTTGTTTCGTTACAAGAACATTCTTTTTGCGCTTGCCTCCTTGCAATTGTTCGTCCCAAATTTTTCTGCAGTCAGACTTTCTGACTTTGTTCGTTTGCACACGTATTTTAGAATAATGAATAGATTCGTCAATTAGGTTGGTGAAAGCGTCGATTCAAATATGTGTAACTCGAACGACGTAAACTGTTTAGGAGAATTTTTAGTTTCCGTGAGTTAGATGTATATTCGATAAATATCGTTCTATTCTATCGAAGGAAGATCGGTGGTCTCCTGTATCGTCTACGCGACTCGTAACCTCATCCACTGCGATCGAGCACCCTAGTGAAAACACTACACACGATGGAACATGCACCGGCAAAGATTACGCTTTGTCGAGTTTTGTCCCCGTGATTCTTTGACTTGTCTGATTTATCTGACGGCAAAGGCTCGGATTTATGTGGCGTGACAGAGCCCGATTACGTAATTAACAGAGCGTTTTGAAACACCCGGTAGAAACTGTTGCGACTCAACACCTGGCCGCGCAACGTGTTCAGGATTCCTGGTATGAGAGCCGAGGCAAATAACGTTAATCTATCGGCTAGTGTCAGACGATTGCGAGATTTCATTCATGAAATCTCCCGGAACTCCTGTAATCTTCGTAAACGATTAGGCGAGAAGTTAGAGCCACGGGACAGAGAAACAAAGACGCAGATATCGATGCAACGCGAAGGATTTTCATTCCTTAAAACGACGGTTAATTTACAGATGGCTCGTTGAACCCTGGCAATCCAATCGGATTAATTACGAATCGCTATTTATTCGATGACTTATTTATAGCTGTGAGGAGTCGCGTAAAACAGCGAGAAATCATATGGCGGCGATATTTTCAGCGGCTAATGAAAATCACGGAGTTCCTACGAAAACGATATGTACATATCCAGCAGGCAAATCACGCGCGAAATTGACTTCATCTTTTTGTTTATAATATTCCGCGTATCTGGCGTTGATTAAATTCCAATGGTACGAAGATTTCATTAAGAGATCGCGTTGCCTAGATCCCTGAGAAGTTATGTTCTCTCTATGTATATAGTTAACGTGGAGATTTATCAGAGGTTCTTCTTTTTTTATGTCGTTGATATTAGAAAATAATTGGTAGACGATGATTAATTGAATCTAATTATCTGAGATTTTTGTTACACGTGTTTGATTATTTTTTGTTCGATAAATATGTAAATACATATGAGTCACGAAGTCGCGAAACATGTCAACTGAGATTCAAAAATTACTCGCTCGGCCGGGCAAAAAACGCATTATCATAACTGGTACAAATTCATTGGGTGGAACGTTTTTTATGTCGACGAACCTGTAAGAAACAAACTAACCTCAAGTTCTTTTTAAATTTGCATTAGAGGCAGATAAGCGGAATTTGAAATTAAAATTTCGTGCTACCCCTCTTTATGTGCTGTTGATCATTCGACTTCAAACTTCAAACCGATTGTCAAGTCCTCTGGAATCGCTAAAATAACAAAAGAAATTAAATTTGTTTGTTCTCTTCGAATTTTAATTCACGTAAAATAAATATAAATTGAACGCGTAAGAAACGGAAATTTTGTGTTTTAATTATAAACAAATGATTCGCACGATCATTCCGTAGGATAATTTGAATTAAATTTAGATATTTAGTAACTCCTTATCAGAACACTTAATACACAGTGACTTAACGAAGTATATGAACGCTCGTTGTTGAAAATTTTCATCAATATATCATGTGTATTATACAAAACTTTTTAAAACCTCAATAATTTACAACGAAATACGATTATCATGATGATATTATATAAATGAAGAAACGCTTTAAAAGCGATCGGTTTATCTTGTTTCTGTAAAATATAAGACCTATTACTTTCGCAATTATCCAATATACTCGTCTACACACCCTACTGGTTTCCACTTCGCGGCTCCTAGGCTATAATAATTAAATGGTGGAAAAAAGCTTCGACAAAGAGAAAGAAATAGTGCGTCGATAACATTCCACGATAATTATACACGCCCATTAGCCTTTTGATTAAGCGGAAACATCGAATGATACCGAGTAGAGAGATCTCGTAACATCTCTAGCTTAATTTGTTAGCGAAAATATTCTGCCGTTAGACGCTGTTCGTTGGCAATTAGTTAAGGATGGATTAAAACACCATTCACGGTTTATCTAAATCGTTATATCGCTCTGTTATAGACCGTTTCTAATTCTATTACCGTATACACGTATCTAAGCTATGTATGGTTTTGTTCCATTTTATGTTTCTCTTTGGATGTATGAAAATTATCTCCCGTGAGATATATCCGTAAAATCATTTTCAGGATTGAAATGAGAAAGATTTCTTCATTGCCGTTTACTGTCGTATTAACTATCAACGTGTTTCGTATTATGTGGAACGATTTCACCAGTGGTGCATAGTTTCCTTATTTCTTCAAGCTTTCAAGCTGCAATCGTAGTTTCGGAAATTCCAGTTATCCAGGACAATGATTATTGACGGCAGAAATTATGTTACTCGAGGAACTCAAAGTTCTTTACAAACGTTGGTAAGCAAAACCTACGTACCTCTTGCAGCAATAAAGATGGACCTATAGAAAAATTACATTACCATATTATAATTACATTAATATACTCAATCCCAACAATACCATAGCGTCTCTGAAAATCGACAGGATCATCTTAGCCTCTTCTAGCGATCTCCAACAAAACTATCGTATAACTATACAAAAATTACAATACTAAGAGCAACCAGCAACTCCGATACAACAAATATATTCAATTCTAACAATACCATAGCATGTCTGAAAATCAACAGAATTATTCTTTTCCATCTGTGCTCATCCTCTGCGAAACCATCGCATGACTCAGTCCTCGTACATGGCATCTTCGATCCCCTGCGTCTCGCGCAAACTTGCGAAAGCACCTCACAACCCGAAGAATACACCCTCGGCGTGTGCAGCTGCTCGAAAGATCAAAGGATTCCGATAGTTGCCCCTAGTTCCCCTTGGATATCTCCCTCGTTGCGTCCATTGATCGGCCACGTTTCTCCAAGTAGCTTCTAGTCTCCTTCAGAGATAGGCGTACGTATGCTGATTTCATGCGTGTAAGCACGACTAAAAGCCATTCTAGCACCTGCGGGTGGTCCCCCGCATACCGCGATCTTGTAGCCAATCAATTTCTGTACATCCCGGCAATTTCCATAAACTGGACGTTGATCTCGAGTAAAAGGCGATGCTGCCGTTGCCTCGTTTTGCTCCTGCCGCGTGTACGCGCGGCTACGAGCACTACACACGCTCCGAGCTTACTTGAGAGGGACATCCGCTTCGTTTTATCTCGAACACATGGCATTCCATTCATCGGTACACGCAACGGCAACGATTGCTTCGTTTGTCGCGTATTAATCCCCGGAGAAAACTGTTCGAGCCGATCTGCGATTTGTTGCGCGATAGTTAGAGGATTGTAGTGGTTTGTTCTTGAGCAAATTGTTCCTGGACTAGTCGTGTTCTATTTTTTAATGCCTTTAGAAGTCGTTGCTTAAAAATGGGCCAAGGGTACAATAACGAACGTAATTATCTTGATCTTTCTTTGTTATTTTAGCACTCTTAATCTTAGGATTTCGATTTGTGATACTTTCGTTAGAACGTTCAAAATGGAAGTTTCGTCATTGTATTTCTGTATTTCTGAAGAAACTGTGATACATGATAATTTTATATTTAGTCACATTTCGTATGTATAACCTTTCAGCTGTGTTTATAATTATAATTAACATTTTATATACACACGCAACTACTCTCGTCTTATTTCCTCTTGAAATTAATAATAATAATCAGATTACTCGAACTCACATGGCTAAAGTTCAAGTAATTTGTCTAATACGAACGAGGCTTTGGCTTCTAATGCTACTATAAAATTCTACAAACAGTTTCAAACATTTCACTCCGCACTAGCAATTAAATCTCTACCTAGTTGCACATAGATTCTTCATTAACGTATGACGTATACACCTCTCTTTTCTTCTACTTTCACAACTCACCTCACTTCATATTTCTTCATACCCAAGCTCACAGACTATCTAAAAATCATTCGTTTACATTTCTGCGTCGGTGGACGAACGTTAGATCGGTATCTTTGACCCCTTCAGGGTCCTCTAAACAAGTTGCCGATCCGTAGTTTACGAGCAAAACCAATTGACACAGCTCAGCTTGAATTATTAACTCGAACAGCAGAGAGCCGGTTGACTATTAGCCTATCAGAGCTATCTCTCATTAACCATAGCAGCTTTAGCAGTTAACACGATAAAGCGAGCAATCCGAGTAACAGATCGTGGCACATCCACTGCTGGCAGAGGATATCGATTCAAGAGCTAATTCAATTTGTTATCGACTTGCCAACTTGCAGCGCTGTTGATCGTAATGAATGACGAGATTTAACAAATGCATCGTACTTAATCAGGCCTTCGTGATCAGCGAACAATAACCGCGATTACTTTCCTCATTGGTAACGTTGGATGTGCAACGTTGCTTAAGAGTAGATGTTCCGATTGGGAAAAAAGTTCTTTTTTATCGGAGATACAACGGGATTAATTAAGAATGACAAATAAGTTTCATACAAGCTAAGACGAAGATCGAAACTTTTCACGAAGATTGTTCACTTTCAATTAAAAGGTTACAATGATTATCATGCAAGCGTTCGACATCAGAGAAAATTGATACTCCGTTTAACTGAAATAGTAAAAGTATATATGTATGTACTCGTGAAATGTATCCTGTGGTTGGATCAAGAAAATCTATCCTATGAACGTAGGATAATTGGCGCTGTAGCTTTCGCCACGCGTCATTTATTCTACAACTGGCGAGCAGAGTAATCGTATTAAAACATTAAACCACCTCGCAGCTGTTACATAAAATATGAAATTAATAATTTGTAGATGTTTGGAAAAGATGTTAATAGTAGTATTATCTATACTTTATATAATTGTTTTTCATTTAAAGCAAGTGTAATAGTTTCTCTTCGATGAGAAAAATCATTTAAATGCCTATGTAATAGACAAATGGAAGTTATTTAAATTCGCCAATAAAATTTCAATTGACAACATGAAATATGATTCAAAAATAGTTTTTGTTTTTAGAAATGTTTCTTCTGAATTTCTACTCTGTACGTATATGTAATTTTTAAATATCTACTATAAAAGAAGTCCCTTTACAACTTACTTTAGATCAGCAAAACGAAATTGTGTGTCTTCTTTTTTTAAATTGCATTTTCCGTCAGCAATTTTTATATTATGTAAAAAAAAAAAAAAAAAAATTTAGTTACATTACCGAACATAAGTATTAGTATATCCACTTGTCATATTTATTAGATAATTCTAACAAATTTTACTTTATTTGCTGTTTTTCGTTACAACGCATATTTGATATAAATGGGATAATACATTTATGATAAAATAACTAGAAAGTAAAGCAATGGAAAGCATGTATTTTATATTAAATATTAATATAAATATAAATATTAATAAGTGTGCTAGTCTTTACTTATAGCCGGCAATGTATGTTTACCGTGGAGGGGCCCCGTACCGTTCGCGGTACATTTCTCCGCACGATTCGATATTTCCCCTCTTGTCATATATTCGCATGTTTCTCCTACCATCAGAGTTTAGGCGATGTCTTTGACAATCACGATGAGGAATACTTATTATTAGTGTTTCACTGGCTTCTTTAATAATGCATTCTGGATCTCCCCACTCTGGTATATTATACTTGATTATTAACGATTTGAAATTAGAAGATCCATTTATCAATTCCAAAAAAAAAAAAAAAACAATGGTATGTTGAAGAATATCACACATTAAGTAAACAAAATTCTAACTGAACGGAAGCTACAACTAAGGTTATGTGTAGCCATGTTTTTTCTGCATTGATAGATTATTATAAGCTAACAAAACTTAACATTGAAACGTACGTTAATAACTTTGCTATAAAATACAAGCTTTTAGTAAGAGGTAATCTGATCACTTATCAAAATTTAAAATATATGAGAGGTAATTTGCTTATTTCTTAATCACTGCATAACGTCAGTAATTAATAATACAAGAAATGGAACTTCCTATGCCAAAGTATTTTAAGTTTGAACTAAATTTACAACATATGGCGATGATTAGTATGGCAATATCGCTATGGGAACAATCACATGTCAAAAATAAAATACAAAAATTTTTTAAATTTGAGTATAAAGAGTATGAGAATCATAGTAATGAGAAGAAGTGGCATGATATAACAAAATCAATATTAAAACAGATAGAGTTAAATACATTACATTCAATATTGAAGATCGAATTAACTCACATAATAAAATGTATAGGTGAGAAGATATTTAACTGGTATGAGTATATTCGTAAGAATATTGAATATGGTAAAAAAGAATCAGCGATTAACTATATTGAGAAAATATATTGGACTCATTATGGATCAGTAGATGAGGTAAAGATATTGAAATCATTTTGGACAGATAACCCAAGACTAAATATTGCTACAGTTTATGATATGGCATGTGAGTATGCTTTAGAAGAAAATATCAATAATTTATGGGAACAAATACCAAGAGAGATGCAAAATAAATATTATGAAAATAAATATACAGAATATAAGCGTCTTATATTAGCATATTGGCAATATTGTAGGGATGGAAATTTATCGCTATTTATTAGATATCTTGAAACATCAATACATACAGGAAGGACATATATACATAATTATTTATATAATAAATATCATTCAATAGAAGAGAATATGTTTAGATTGTCGGTCTATGGAGGATATAGCAAGGCTGTAGAATATTTTTGGGATAAGTTAAATGAGGAAGAAAGAAACAGAAATGTAGTTAGTGGTATACAAATATCTGTTACTAGCAATATTCCTGATTATACAACAATTGGGGAATCTTATCATAAAAAAGAAAAGTGTGTAGAAATATGTATATTTCTTATAAATCAAGTGAGAGCAGGCTATAAGAGAAAAACTATAGCTTGTATTGTATATGATTCATTTGAGGATGATATATATGTATGTAACATTTTAAAAATGATATCATCCATGTGGCCATGGCAAGATTTTCTTGGACAAATATTAGACGAATTAGAGGCAGCTTTGAAAGCGCAAGATAATGGCTATACAGGTTTAAATTTGTTATATGTGATTACATCTTGCATGAAAAGAGATTACAATTTAGGTTATGTAATAGAAAATAGTAAGTATGGGATGATACTACATGAAGTATGGCATAAAATCCCTGCATGCTTAAAATCAAAGATAGCTGAGACAGATCCACATTTAGATCTCATACAGGATTTATTAGAGATTTGGCACTTATCAAGCATAAAGTTAATAATTAATGCTCCAGAGATGACACAATGGAGAAAAAAATTATTAGAATCTGGATATATAATATGTACAAGGATAGGACAGCTAATAAGGATAGGACAATATGAATTATTAAATCAATTCATAGAGAAAATATTAGTTTCTGAAAAAGAGAAGAAGCTTTTTAAACAAACCATTGATATCTGGGATTATTTCATAAATGAAGACCAATATGATTTGGCAGATAAATTATTAGATTGGCAATCTGATTCCATAGAAGAGAAGGAAGAGCTTAAGAGTAAGATAAATCATGTAGGGCTTTGTCTAAATTTTATAGAAGAGGATCAATACGAATTAGCAGATAAGTTGCTAGATTGGAAATTTTCTACAGAAAAAGCAAGACAAGTTTGTAAGGATAGTTTTAAAAACAATAAATCTTCATATGATTATATTTATAAACTATGGGCAGTAGAAAAAGAAGATGTAGAGATAGCACGAAGGAAGTCCCATAAGTTTTTAAACTGGTTTTTACACTCAGAAGAAGAGATAGTATGGTTTAAAAAACAGAAGTTAGTAAATGACCGATTAGAAGAAATACTTTGTGAGTTATTTATAGAAAATAATTATTTTGAAACAATTGAGTATTTTTTAGATTGGTGTTTATTATCAAAAGAGGAAATACAAAAGTTAAAGCAAATAGTAGTAAATAGGAAAATATCTAAAAAATGTAAATGCAACGTAATGCGGAATTATATAGATATAGCAGAGAAATTTATTAAATGGGCTTTCGATGAAGAGGCAGAAAGGACAAAGTTTATTAGACAATTTATGTTATCAAATGAGGGTATAGCATGTTGTGCTGGTTTTATAGCAGGGGCAAATAAAAGCATAACTGACAACGATATACCAACATTCTACGAAGTAATTATTATATTTAATAACTATATCGATTTTTGGATCAAACCTTTAAAGAACCTTGATGAAATAAAAGATAAATTAAAAGAATATATATTTTGCTATGGTACAGATGAAAATATGGAAAATTATGAAATATTTATGAATTTATTAGACAATGTAGATCTAACTAATGAGATGATGAACATAAGTTATATGGGATAGTAGTAATATGAATATATAATTATCAAATTTTTAAGTAGTATTAGGTGGTACATATATCACAGACTAATAAGCCAGAAATAATAAAGTTACTAATAAGTGAGCCTATTAATAATCAATGAATTAATATTTTTAATCATTACGTGGTGGAAGTAATTTGATACAGAACGATGTCAAGGTACTGTGGAGAGCAATATGCTTTATTATCGGAATAAACATCAACTATACATTCCCCATTAAAGTCACGATTCTTCTTAAATTTCTTCCTTAATGCAGTGATCTCTAAATTAAGTATGGAGTATATATTTTTAATAGGAATAGCTAAAACGCTGGTATTTAAAACTACAAAATGGAAATTACAATTAATAAAGAAATACTATCAAAGAATCGTAATATATTTATAGAATTGTGTATTTCATAATTCGTATATATATGGAAAATATTCTATTACTTCCACAAACATTATATTTCCTTTTAATGTTAGATTTAAGAAGCACGAAAGGAAATCTCAGTATGCAATTGTTTAAAAAGATCTCAGCTTTATTATTTCTTAAGTCCTAGAAGATAACTGATTTTTTCTGACGGAGAAAACGAATCTTGTTTACACGTAGCATTTACTGTAGCGAATAAATAGGAAATAGAAAATAGATGCAAAGGCATGCAGCGTGTTGTTTAAACCATAACGAATCTAAAAGATAGAGACATGACTCACTGATAATACAGATTTTATGCAGTCTCCGCATTTCTTCCTTGTAAATTGCAACACGACCTTGCTCTACCGTGTTTCACCTCGGGAATAACCACTTACGGTGACATCTTAAAAGGTATGATTGTATTTCACAGCGACAGTCAACGGCTGTGAATTCATTTTGTAAGTCAGTGGTAGGAAGAAGGAAATGAAACGTTTCAGGAAATCATGAGAATATAAATAATGAATGGAATGCAGTATGTGTTTTCTGCAGTACGCATTGTGCTCAGTGCTCTCGTTTGAAGTAAAAGATAGACTTGGACTTACAAAATGTAAAAGTTTAATGGTTGAAAGGAAGAGACTGTACATTCGGGAACACGTGCAGAATATTTTATAGCATTTTATAACATGTATTTAATGGACTACGCTTAGCAGCTTTTAGCAGTTTTAGACTCTCATTTTTCAGTAATTCAAAGCCATTTCTATTGCTAATACTTTTATTTTATGTATATTTTTCAAAGAAATCCATTTTTTAATAAATATTCAAAATATATATGCTATATGCATATTCTATCTATTGTACATTAGTTTTATTAAGTTATTTGTTAAACAGGAGTTTAGAATTTAATAGACAGTAATGTATTATCTTTCGTTTTATGTATTTTCAAGTGTTTAACATGCTATTAAACGATTCGATATTCAACATACTTACTTGGACTTCATTAATTAGTATATAAATCTTATCGTAAATACAATGATATTCACACGCTTTTATAGCCACTGGCACATATCAAATATTGCCAGTTACAGATTAATTAAAAAAATTAACCATTCCTAGTCCTTCATACCCTATTTAATAAACATACTCGAATTCAACATGATACAACTATCGTCGAACCATGAAATCGATGCAGAATGGATTCGCAATACCCGCATGACACGATCGTGGCTTAGCTGTCTATTTCAATAAATTTTTTCGCTGTCTCATCGTTTGGGAAACAGCTGTTTATAGTAACACTCGCTGGAGGTACACTCGTGATGTTAATTCACGAACCTATGATTATTACATTTATCAGATTGAGAAATATATGAAATGTCCAAATGCTAAATCATACACACTGCGTTTATATTAATAAAAAAAAAGTCAGAGTCTGACAGATACGATCGCGATTTCATTCGACTGAATTTGTTTTGATTTGATTCGAATCATCGTAATGAAAGGGTTCGTGTTTTCCGAACACAGAGTACACGTGTGTTGTTCGCCGCAAAGTACGGTAGGAGCTCGACTCGAGTTGCAGGTTTATAAATTCTCGCCTCCAGTGCGCCAACTTACGCGCCGAGTCGAGAGGTCAAATCGTCGATACCAGGTAGAACGCAAGTTTTTCGCGTAGAACATCGGAAACTGATACCCCAGCGTCAATACCGCCTCATAAATGAAACTCAGCCTCTAAATCTAAAAAAAAAAAGATGGTTGAACAAGTACAATTCGCTCAGTTGTATCGTTCAGTCACGACATATAAAGTACGAGTTACGTAATTATGAAGGATAGCCTGGAGAATTTGTAGAATTTTGATATGCACTTTCATAGTCGGTTATATTATTGATTTAATTTATGTATAATAAATTATAGTTTCAAAATTGCTGAAATTTTCATAACTCAAACTTCTAAAATTATGATTATATCAAATTTCCAAATATAAATCATACTTCCATCCTTTATCCTATGAAGCTTACCAACTGATTACACAAAGCAACAAAAATAAAAATGTAAATACGTACTTACGTACGTCTATGATTTGCTTAATCTAGAACATTTATCGATCGTTCCATTGTCCACTAGATTTCATGTCCGCGTTTCCTCTATACTTTGACAGGATTCTTATTACATTGTTTCAGCGAGTTGGGAGAATTTCGAAATACTCCCATAGAACGCGGTACAGCCCCTCCATATCTCCGGCCGGTGCTTTCGCGCCTGAACCGCACGATTTATACTCTGACCTATGTATAAGCTGCGATTTATGCCCTGTGCACTTCCACTCTACCCATCGTCGTTTAGATCGAGCTGGATGCTGTGGTAATTTGCCACAAGATATCCTGAGTGCATTGTTTTGGAACGCTCGATAATGGAAGCGAAGCCTCGCGGCGGAATTCATATTCTGACTTATCTATGCTCGTTTTGTCTATTTTAGAAAGCTTTATTTCTCTCTTCTCTCTTTTCTTTCTCCAGTCATCAATTAATTTTATTATTCCAGATTTGTGAGTGTCATCTGCTCAAATAAAAACATTCCGGGAGTTTAAACATTCTTTTTACGTTTCTTTTCTGAAAACAATTTATTCGTTAAAAGATTATGTAAATGTTTGTAAAGATATAAGTTCATAGATATTTGGTAGTAGTCGTAGTAATCGAAGAACAGTGATTGGTTGGTCAAAAGTTAAAAACGATAGTAACGTAGTCGAATCTGTAACGTTAGACCGCGTGATTTCGCTAAATTTACTACCGCGTGCTATAATAATGCGATTGACGACGCCCACACGATCCAGCCGATGGTTAATTTACAGGGTGGTAACGTGGTACGCGTTACTAGAAAATAATTCCACCTACGCGGAGGCGGCGAGCGCCAGAGCTCGAGCTCTCGCGAGAGGGTGGTACGCATAGCGTATACACAGTGGCATGGAATCTGGTTTTTAGTGGCCGACTTTTAACTGCCAGCGCCACGGGTGTTGTTGAGACGAACGACTTTCGACTAACTTTTCAACCGGATCGAATCTCTTAGTTTTTCTTCCTTCTAGCCCTGTCTTTGTGATGTGTATGTTTTTTTAAACTAGCGAACGCTAGTTGGAGCGCGATCTTTTTGATCGGACGTTCAAAGATTTGTTTGAAACCGAGGGAATACAAGATAATATTTATGACACGTGGAGAATGTTGTTTGGAAGATAACCTTCTTTCTCATTTTTCTTAGATAAACAAGGGACGTTTCTTACATTTTTAGCGATGTATTTTCGTATACTTGTTTATAAACTTGTTGTCTTCCTCGTTTCGTTCCACTTGTATATCGCTCTTTGAAAAATTCTATTAACTGCTGATTAAATATTTCAGGAAAAACCATTTGTTTTCTTTTGATCCACAGTATATACGTATAAGATACAGAAAAAGTTAGATTCTTCAGAAAGCTCAAATAGACTACTACAATTTTAAACTCCTCCTTTCGTTTCGAAATGTTTACTTCCAGAAAGAGTCGTTTGTTTCACGAGGTCATCGATGATTCATACGCAAACTGTACAGTGTTCCTTCAAACAGAAGTTTGTGTACTGGATAATATATGTAAACTATACGAGAAAAATATTTTTCTATCGGTCAAATACTTCTATTTATTTTTACGTAAATATAGGAAACGAATTTTCCTGCTGAATTTTTTATTAACAAAAATTACAAACTTTATTTAATAAATATATTAATAAATAGATGTTTATGCGTATACGAGAAATTTAAAGATGCAAACATTTACAAAATTCCACATAACAACGTATAAATATGTAAAATACTCAAAGAACGATTATACTGTTAAATGAATGTAACAAGCTTTTGAGATTCCATTTCTTTAAATATCCTCATAAAGCTATGAGTTGATCCAAATATCCACGATCTATTAATAAATATTTCAGAAATTTTTCAAGTATTGTTAAAAGACCATAATAAAATATGTCTGCTGATGGAACGTACAGAATCTTATTACATGCGATAACCAACTCATAATTAGATATAATTTAGATATATAATTGATATAATTTTAATTTTTAACTTTAATTTTCGCCGTCGACGATAAGTCGATAGTTAATCTAAGTCTACATTAATGTTGAAGAGACAAAACACGCGTTCAGGTACTTAGAACGTACCTGATCGTCGCAGGCGAACCACGTAATGCGACCCCAGCTCGGGGCTAAACGCGTATATCAAGTAGCCGGGGAATGTCGAGATTTCCACTCTTTTCTCTTTTCTCTTGACAGACTGGAAGGCTGCGAGTCGTTTATTCGTTTGCCACTGTCCCCGGTAGCAACGAGAGCAGACGAGCGTGTGGCGACCGCCGCTATCAGATCCATTATACATCCATGGCAGAGCATCCAGCGAAATGATTTAATGCTGCACGAGTCCGCGAATTTTATTTTGCACGCCGCCCGTGATAGACCATTTCGATGCAAATACGCGAGCTACACGCGGCCGATTGGAAATCTGTTTTGATGCTTTTGACGTTCGCAAGAGCACGTGCCAGCGAGCCATGTTCGATCCTTTGGTTAATTGCTCTTTGATCAATTGCCGGTTAACGAGGACTAATCCTATTTCCCTACCGTTTATTCTTGAGAGAGTAACGGATGATCGTACAAGATATTGATTACTTCGAATTAATAGATGATCGTTCGAATGAGATCGCTCTTGAAAAAATAGTAAAACTATTAAAATGTGCGCTATCATGTTCTATTTATATTTGGGAACGAGATATTTCCACTTGGTGATAAAAAGGTAGATAAGTACTGTAGATATTGTACTATACAGTACCTACTATGAGCAATGGTAAATACAATAACAGAACAGTAGTGCACTTTATGTCTCAAATAAAAGTATGTGGTCACTTGACTAAAGTTTCACTTTAATTGTAATTATGTTTAGCTAAGTTATATATTCTATAGGTTATAAGTTTCCGATTCTCTACGCTTTTCATAATATTTTCGGTACAAACCACCGGTCATCTTCCCAGAACCTTCATAAAACTTTGACGAGTAATTATATACACATGCGACCAGAGTAATAAAGTGTCAAGTAGAGTCCGGTGACATTCTCATTTCAGATTTTGCATGATCTCTTTTGTTTTGTTATACGATATTCCTATAAAAGAAAAACGATTCACAAGTAATCAACAGATACACTTATTTATTTATTTATTTATTTATGTGTAGAAATATACATATATATGTTCCTGTGTATCATCATAAGAGATCACTCATCAACATTCTGAACCTCTAATGCTATTCCAAAGGAAATATGTACATATATGTATATGTATATGTATATAACATCATTAGAATAACATTAGAGGTTCAGAATGTTGAAGAGTAATCTCTGAAAACGGAGGAAAAATGTATATGGTGACAGCATTTATTGCACATTTCGCAGTGGCAAAAAAGTGAACGATGTCTAATAATTATAGACCAAGCATAAAGTTTCATGAGCAGCACCTTTATGCGATATATATACGATATAAAATAGTAAAATATTATGTCTAACTAGTCCTTTTTACATAATTCTTGGTAGAATTATGTAAAACAACGTCGAATTAACAGCTGTCCATAATAATAGCAGTTCCTTTCTTTCCTATTTTCAAAACGCCAGGGAAATGAGAATATGCGTATAGCCAAAACAATGCTATTAAATGGTAATATAATTTATACCTAGCTGTAACCAACATATTTGTTTTTCCTTTGTGCTTGCACATGCCAACGTAGAAGAAGGAATTGACATGGTAATGTGTCGTTGGAAATATTTTTCAACGATAGCCTGGACTACCCGCACATTAGCCGACTAACATGCAAAAGCAAACACGGCGTTCTTGTGGAAAAATAAGAAAAAAATGTAAAATACAATTGTTCATCCTCGGTTTAATTTTCGAGAAAATTGAATTCGAAATTTTAGCAAGTATACTTGGACATGGCTAATTGCGCACTGAACAAAACTAAATAATCGACAGTAGGACATTCTGCATGTGAGAAAATAGGTCGGAAATGTAGAATACAGTTTTTCCATCCAAGTCATCGTGTGTACATGCGTATGATAAATTTTCAAATTTATTTTTCTCGGAAACAAAGCGTCCTGTGAAAAAATTGGAAAAATTTGAAAAGAGTAAGAATTTGTTTAAACAAATTTTATTATTTCTTATATATATATAATATATATATATATACATATATATATATATATATATATATATATATATATATTATATGTAATAACGTAAATCCTTTGCGTAAATCAGACGATCGGTTCTGGAAAATCGAGTTTATTTTTGGAATAAATTAAAATAAATACAATGACAGTTAATTACAGATGTCCTACAAATTTTACTTGGAAAATCCAGAATCTATTTTCTAAATCCTAAATTTCCGCCATTTTCTCGTGATATAATCTATGCAACAAAATGGCTGCCGGTGAAACGAAGTAAAAATGTCGATTGGCGGGTAGTTTGAATTCTATAGAATTTACATATATATGAGAAATAATAAAATATAAATAAATAAACATATATACATATTCCATTATTTGTTGAATTTTATATAAGCAATCACGTCATGTCCGTTTTTACATGTTATTCGGCCGTATTCTGTATACAACGTCTGTTTTCCCCAACGAGAGGCGAAATTCACAAGTGTGCTCAAGGGCGTGCCGATATGGCACAAAGAACGAGTAAAACTGCGAATGATAATGGCGCTCTTGAACGTGCCACGGCAAATAAAGTGATTTACAAGAACGATGTTAGGATCAGACTGCCGAGAGTCGTTTACGCGGTTGTTTTAAAATAGAATGGCCACGTGCTGAACGATATCACGAGGCCTTAGGTAAGAGTTACATGGCGGAACACGTAAGAAAGATACGGAACGTGCGTTAGAAAATTGAAATAGAATTTAGAGGAAATGGGTCGGAGATGTATCGAAAGTCGCGTGTATTTTTGTTCGAGTAAAAATCGTTCGGGAGTTGACTTTTGCAGATTGCGGAAATGGTATTTTAAAAATATTTTAGGTAACGTAACGATAGATCTATGTCTATGTACAGCCATTACAACACGTATAAGCGAGCACGAGGTGATTTCATATGAAAAAAATAAGAACAATATAAAAAAAAATTTTTTTATTTAAGACAGTTAACGAAAATCGAGTTTAAAGATTTATCAAGTACACTTGAACATGGCTAACTGCGTACTAGATAGGAATGAATAATCGACAGTAGGTCATTCTAGGTATGAAAACAAGTCGAAAATGCAGAATTAAACTTTTTCCACAGACGCTTTGTTCCCGAAAAAATTCCGAAAAATCCTTAACCATGTTCAAGCATATTTGATAAATTTTCAAACTCGATTTTCTTGAAAATCGAAAACTAAATTTAAATGGAAAAATTTTATTCCATATTTTGTTTTCATTTCTTCATAAGAAATCACCTCGAGCACAGTTTGTACGTGTTATTCGCCCTCACCTTGTACGTAGCTTGTTGTATCGCTCGATAAGATTCTTTCAAATACTTACACTACATTGTAATTAATTGCCATTAATTGTAGACTGTAGTTTAAAGTTACTGGATTATGTTAACTGGATGGAGTTATACAATACTAAAGGTATTCAAATTAAAGTACGACCTGTATTGACTACGATTATTATTTCTATAGTTCGTCTACTGGTCAACTCAACTATATCGTAAATCACGTGGAGTTGAAACTGACAGCGAACCGTACCAATCCGCTTTTGAACATAATATTGAAATATACTATAGTAAATAGTCCTTTGTTTGCTTGTTCTGTGGAAATTTTCGGTTACGGATAGATTATAACCAGCAAGAACACCAGCAGTAGTTCAATACTCGATAACCGTAGTGATCGCCACCAATTCACAGCAGTAGAAAAACAAAGAGAAATTCATCGCCAAAATAATTTGGTGCCTAAGATAGTAAGCATGGTTAATAAATATATTTCCTTCCTTTCTTCAAGAACTTCTCGTCAAAGATGCATTTCTGCCTGAGGTATATCTATTGACCGTCGTACGAAAGTTTTTGCTCTTAATTAGCTGTTTTCGTAGCTGAGATGAATGACGTAATTAAAGAGAGAATAATCAGAAATCAATGTTATCGAGGAATATCAGCTTCTCTTCCGGCAGGTCTACTGGCCTGCCGACCTGCAATGATTTACTCCGATCGATAATATGATATGCAAATTATATTCGTATGGTAGAGATTGGTTACCCGTACCGCAAAAGATTTAAGCGGTTTCCACACAGAATATTTAAACTGGCTTATGTCGGTTAATCTGCACAATTTGTAGATGTTATACAGTGTCGCGACCACGTTTCTCGAAAACTTGATGAAACGGAAACTGTAGAGAATCGATAGGGTACAAAGTTCAAGTTAGAATTGATTTGAGGAGAAAAATTGGAATCTTATCTTTTGTAAATAATGACGCTACAAATGAATTTTTATGTTTATCAGGAGAGATTTACGATGTTTGTAAGCACTTGAATAGATGCATGTTGGAGTATTATGACTTTTACATACTGGGTATCAAATAAATCTGAAAGTTAATTTAACTTCAATTTCAATCATGCGAATGTTAAATTTATTAATTATAAAAATGAACATTATGAAAATTAGTTTTGGGAAACGGAAAGAACGAAGTGTTCGTTATTTAGGTTTCTGGTGTGATGCTTCAGTTTAAATAAATAATAACGGAAAAAATAATTCTTCGTGAAAATTAATTTCTTTTATGTCATTCATATTTTCCATTTCCATGTTGTATTTCCACTGCCATTCTTTCTTTTGACATTTCACATATGACAGCTGCTTAGAAACAAGATGAGAAAGTGTGTCGCTCGCAATGACATTCTCAATTTAGTTTTTACCTGTTTCAATTTTACGCGTTAAACGTTCATGTCTTATCGAGTGAAAAGGTCACTACATCGTGTTGTAAGCACGATTTCAACATCATAAGACTTTGTTTCTCCCAAAGACTTCAATCGCGACATTCGAGAAAGTGTCTCTAGTAAATCCCAAGAAAAACATTGTGTTTTTAACTTTCTGCATAAATGAATATTTTGCTGCAGGTAGATATTACTCGAGTCGTAAATTCCCCTTATGTAACATGCTAGCGACATATTCCTTGTCAAAGTTCCACGAATAACTTTTCATTCACAGAGATAATGATATGTGCTTTACTAACCCTCCACCTGCATACTGCATCGTTTCCGAACAGTAATTTTATGTAATGTTTCATTTTTCCCATATTTTTATTTCAATTTTGCTTTGCTTCAAAGAATCAGGGTAACATGTAACGATAAAAACTGTTGGATGATATTCTGGAAGCTTGAAAGGGTATTCAAGAATTTTGATGGATTTTTTGAAACACAGAAACCTAAAAAAACCTGCATGAACTTAAACGACCCAGTATGCAGACAACGCGACGTCAGTAAAAATAAGGTTGCTGATGGAGGGTTAGCTTCATGAAAATATATCTTCGTTAATTTAGATCAGCAATGAAATAATATGAAAAACGATACTGTACTGCGTGCAAAAAAAAAGAATAATTACAAAGAGATACTAAAGATACAAATACGCATAAAATATAAAAATACAAATGATATTCAATATCAAGCTCGTTCTGCCATTCGACTCAAACAAAGAGCTACCATATGAGACACAAACTGCTTCCAGTAATATATATATATATATGATAAAAGCTCTCTGTGAAGACTCACACGTAACTCTGCTCGCCATTTCCAACACGCTATTCTTCTCGCAAATCATTTTCCGCGAATCATCGAGTTGTAAATCGACAGGAGAGCTTAAAAAGAGAGCTGGAGGGAAGAAAAGAAGAAGAAACAGTTTCTTAATGAAGAGGAAGCCGCGTTGTTCGATGATGTATTCTCTGTATACATTGTTTGCACATCTACGTCTATAATTGCGCCCTGCTGCCTACGCCGATCGCAATATCATCGTCCAGCGATTCAATCCACCCACGTGGAACGTGCTGCTTGCACGGTGTCTAGGCGAGCTTGAAACGATCATATTTTCATGGTGGCACGGGATCGAGCGCTACGTGGGTAGCTGGTCTCCATCAAATCAATAATTATCGATACGTGGCAATAATTGTATATCACTGCTTAATACCTGTATACCGTTTCGGCCTTAATAACATTCCACTTACAAATGGACCGTTCATCGGTCGAATCTTATCCGAGTGCATCTCAGTGGCACTCAAATCACTGGCTTTCATTCATCCGGCTGTTTTATTTATTACTCGCTCGCGTGCCCATCGTTTTCCCCGCGTTGCATCGTTACACCCTTGTAATTAACCCGGCTGTGATCGATATTGATTAAAAATATCGACGCAACCGCGGGAATTCATCGAAGCCTTTTAATAATCTGAACGCGGGTCGACGTATGTTGGGTGTGGTTAAGGTAATCGTGGTTAGAATGCTGAGAAGTAGTTTCGCAGATTGGAAATTACGTATAACGTAAAATGCAGATTTTATTAAAAGCTTGTTGAATTCAAATGAAATTAATAATAGAATTTAAATACTCGATGCAAATATTGTGTAATACACATGTAGTGATTCTGTTTTATTTTACCGATTAGTTTTCCCCCGCGATACTTGATAGTTTAATTGTGTTAAGCAACTCTATTTTATATAATAGATTTGTTGATACCCTATCCTTGGAGACATTATATTTTATAATACGCGAAGATTCGATTTGAAGTTCAAACCGTTTGACTTTTAGATATCACGACGCTTCCAAAGAATAAAATAAGCTCGAAAAGTTACTATAAAGTAATTAAAAATATCGGAAGCTGTCATCTCGTTTGGAATCATGGATTATACAAATTTTTGATCATACGTAATAAAATTTCTACTTTAATCGACATCCGCTTAGATCATTTCGTTAGACGACTGTAGAAGTGAGATATAGGTTTCGAGTAAACTTCTCGACGTTTCTGCTAATCTATTCTAAATGTTTCCAATGGCTCGCAAGTAGCTTCACAAATTTTTGTTGTGTGTTTAGGATTGTTATTCCGCGTGAATTGCAAAATTTCGATCGTCCGCCCGCCTAATAATTAATCAGAATTAATTATCAAGCTTCGTGCGTTCCTATGACATTTTTATTTGGAATTACTTCCTGAATAATTTAAAACTTTTCACGCTCGTTCCAAGACACCCTGTATATTCAACCATTTCGTGCTGACGACGTAGAATTTGGTCATGTCAATTTTCGAAGATAAACCTCGTTAATCACTCGTATCCTGTACTCCCGCGTTAGACCTTGTTCATAATACATGGACAGGAACGAAGAAGGAAGAAAGGTTGATTGCCACTGTTCTCGGTAATCATTTTGTCCTTTCTGCCCCTTTTCACGGATCGCTTCTTGGTGCAAATCTGTCAGCACCATAATAGGTTGCGTTCCGCTATTTAAAATATCGGTAAATATATGGGCATAATATGCAGATGTCTGCATCACGAGGATAGCTGCATCAGCTCTTTTCTTCTTCTTTGTCCGATACCGGGTTATCTTGCAACGTGGAGACGCTATATGGGTTTGGTTTTTGTATTTTCATCTCAAAACGATATAATCTAATAAAACTTAAAATAAAATAAAATTTGAAATTATTATATTTATTTGAAGATCATGATTCGGAAATTAAACTTTAGAAATCTCCTCCGCCATGACACGCTACAATTAAGATATTTTAAAAAAATTTTTTTAAAGCAACTAGAATAACTATAATAAATGTTCGTTCCAACGATTGCCGGATTCCTTCACACATTCGTAAGTATTTTCATTTCGATTCCCTCCCTGTTCCTCTCATAATACGACGATACATAATAAATAACGCACAAGTTTAATATATATAATTTTATAAACTATATATATTATCTCGGTAGCAGATTATTAATTCTATCTCCGGGAAACGATTGTTACAAATCGTATATTTTTAACGAAAACACAAAATTCCACCGACATGTGAATATGAACGTTATGTATCGTCTGTACAAATTTATTGCAACGACAATATATCGCAACAGTCTGAAGAATTGGAATAAGCATGTAGCTTGTACCAAGCATTACTCTCCATTTCGAGTCATAGTTTGCGCTTTGCAGTAATTGAAACACGCCGAACCGCTCGCTGATAGAGCAGAGACGTCTGCGGATCAGGCAAAGCAGTGACCGCGAATCACATTCGACGATAACTCAGAAGAAGGCAGGGCAACATATAATGCTGCTCTGTATGTTTTATGTATGAGAACAAGATTACTCGGGTACCACCCACTTACTAAGTGCTACTACGAGCCATTGCTGGTACAGAGGAGCGAGATACCGCTCGCTTACAGAACAAGAGACAATACCGATTGATCTTGAATCAATCGTTTCGCAACGATCGAGATTAATAGCCAAGCTTGTCGAGCAAATGCTTTCTGCTCAACAAGCTTCAATTTCGCGGCTGTTACATAGATACGTGAAACGTAATTGAAAATATCTGAACACGGTTCAAAGGACTACATGATTCATCTCCGACATATTTGTTTGGAAGATGTTTCGCGTGATATATCGGAAATTGACACTTTGCGGACATTTTGTTCGGTTAACATAATTCAATGCCATGCACTATGCGGTATACATAGAAAAGATATATATCCATTTATGGAAAGTGAGCGTTGCAATTATCAACAAAGAGAAGTCATAGAGAAATAGATCTTTTTGCATTTATATTTCTCCTATAGTATTATTATCTTTATTTTTTTTTTTTATTTTTTTGCTGCAAATAGAACAGAGATATAGTTTGTTCTAATTACACGAATTTATGTAATATATCTACATGTACGGGATGTTAATAAATATATGGGATATTTTTGCAGAGTCGATTCTAAACATCGAAACATGAAAATGCATGTGCAAAAATTCCATGTTAACAACAATCGACTTTTCCCTTAAAAGTTCCAACTGCGCACATAGTATCAGTACCTAGCATAACAACTTTTCTCAGTTTGGCAACACCGATTTAATTACTGCGTCTCTTTACTACCTGCTTATTTGTTAGAGATTATAAGGGATAATTGCTACTTACCTGACTGCCAATGTGGTAAACCTAGCACCTTTATTTTATGGTCATGTCAGCATTTCTTGTACTGATCTTCGCAGAACGTAAAGATGCAATCTACAATCTATGCTATAAAAAAATATATATATTTATTTATTTATTTATATTTTGTATATATGTACTTGATAAAATTTCAAATTCGATTTTATCGCAAAGTAAACTGAAAATGAAAAAATTGCATTCTAAATTTTTTTTCTTATTTTTCCACGAGCACGTCATGCCCGCTTTTACGTGTTATTCGGTCGAACTGTAATTCCAAAAAACAGAAAACTAGAAAAATTTCCGTAAAGAAATAGTATGTGAAATTAGAAATGACCAAAATTAAATTTGTCAGTCGCCTGGACGAAATCTCATAAATATGTCGAAAACCAATGGTTAAATCTAATATCCAGGTAACGGCCAATAGCTCTAGGTTTTCCCTTGAACTGGGAAGCTCATTGGCTATGTACAAGTTGATTTAGCGTAAGTATTTGTCAGGTATAAGGAGATACCCCCACCACCGTAAATAGGGGTAGTTGAAGCAAGCGAAAATATAAATACGAAATTAGACCTTAGACAAAACTTCATTTAAGAAGCATCTGTCTTAAGAGTAACGCTAGTGTGACGTGTCATACTGTGTTTTGAAACACATCAGTTTTTAAAACAAATTGGTGCATTCGTATAAGAAATATTTGTACTCATGGCGATGGCAAATACAGAAAATATTGGCGATATTGATTATGAGGTATGTATTAGAACATATTAAATATTAACATAGTATATTATTTCTTGTAGTATAACTAACTTGCAATCTAGTTTACACTATACTTGATAAAATTTTCTTTGTCTAATTTTCAACTGTACGTTAAATAAGCAAGTGACCGGATTCGTTTGAGTAACAATTAACAGCGTTCAAACAGAATTCGGTTACACCAACTATAGCAAACAATCAAACTAGACACTCGAAACTTGCCCGATTTTAATCTTCAACATATTACTAAAACCTCGACCACAACACCGCGAATTCGACTTCTTATTGACTGAAATTTGAATACGAAATGTTACAGATTTTAGCGCTCTTCGACGATGCCGCTGCATTGTCACAGATGGAGAACATTCTGCTTAATTCGGACTTGTACGAGCTATTCAATATGGCTCAAATTCAAACACCGTCAATAGTGGAAAACTATCAGAGGGTCAAAAACAATAACGAACGTCAGAATAACGAACATCAGAATAACGAACGTCAGAATAACGAACGTCAGAATAACGAACGTCAGAATAACGAACATCAGAATAACGAACGTCAGAATAACGAACGTCAGAATAATGAAACAAACATCACGCCCAACCAGAATAAAGATAAGGACGTTTTCGCAATACCGAAAGTGTATTACTGTATGTATTGTGGAAAACGATTCTACAACCAAACGGCGATTCGTAGACATCAGCTGAATCATGCAAAGAAGCAACTACGTTGTCCTCACTGTAGAGTTCGATCATACACTTTTGAGATCCTTCGTCGTCATTATATATACTTCCATAACATCAAAAAACACAGACAATGTTAACGGACTTCAAATAATGCAGGAATAATATTCGGTTATTTAGAATTTTAATTAATTTATTTTTCATACATATTAAGCATTTCATTAGTATTATACTAAATATTTTAGTACTAATATTTTATTTCATTACTTTCATCATTATCTTGTATTTTTTATTCATCGTCTTATACAGACAAGTATTATACCAAATAGTATTATACTAAATATTTTAGTATCGATTATCATTTCCATTTTATTACTTTTGTCATTACCTTGTATTTTTTATTCATAGTTTTATACAGAAAAGTATTATACCAAACAGTATTATACTAAATATTTTAGTATCGATTATCATTTCCATTTTATTACTTTTGTCATTACCTTGTATTTTTTATACATAGTTTTATACAGAAAAGTATTATACCAAACAGTATTATACTAAATATTTTAGTATCGATTATCATTTCCATTTTATTACTTTTGTCATTACCTTGCATTTTTTATTCTCATCGTTTTATACAGGTAAATTTTGTCTTGTCTGCAATTTTACGTATTTGTAAAAAATTCTATATTTATCAAATTTACAAATGACATCATAGAAGAAAATGTAAACGATAATCGAAATGCAATCATCTTTTGAATAATAGATTAGAATAAGTTGGTGCCTAAATACAATAATTATTGTAATATAGTAGATAAAAGGTATACTAGATTAGTCCTAGGTACTAATTTGTAATAATATAGCTTTTTAAAATCGGATATTTTTATAACCATGTTTTAAACGAATGATAGTATCCTATTTAATTATTAATTTTACAATATTAACATCACAAACAACACATCTAGTTTTAAGCAATTAATAAAGAAATATTTTTTTTACTCAAATTATTCTACATTACTAGTATATATTATATATACATAAAATACATAAAATTGATGATGTATTTTCCACTATGTATATGAAGTATGCGATCTGATAAAACTCATTTTCTCATCATTTCATTCCGATTGTTTCTTATTTCCACCAAAACCTCGACATAGAAATAGATGCGATAGAAAAAAACGAAAGAGTAGTTATCTTTGTAGACTGAATGTGAAAAGAGCCTATGCAACATGCATGTGAATGATATTGAGTAATTAGAATCGGAAAACAAACAAATAATGATAACTGACAGAAATCCGAGGTTCTAGTACTTCTTTAAAAGAGAATGCTGATAAAATAAACGACAATGATCATGTCGTTATTTGCAAGATCTAAGGATGTTTAAAACAACTGGCTTAACAAGAAAAAATTCTGATTTGTAACTATTGACAAATTTATAATTTTCTATAAAATAAAACTTGAATAATATTGAAAATTGAATTTTTTCCTGGAAAATTTTTCTCTAATAAAACGGGAGCGCGCTACGCTTCGAACGTTAACCAGTGAACGTGATACAGTCGAAAAAGGGGGGTTGGTCCTACGCGAAAGAGTAAATCGAAGATATGAAATGAAACTTTCTGATACGACGCTTTTTGTTTCGAGAAAGAAGAATTTCAGAATTTGTCAAATATACTAGACAAGAGTAAATAATCGATAACTTGTTCGTTGGGTGACTCATTTAAGGAAAAATTGAACATGAAGATTTATAAGATAGACTCCAAGCTAGTCCCGATTTTTAATTAAATATGTAGAATATTTATTTTTCCGAAAAGGGGGCGTTAAGTGAAAATATCATAGTAGATCCTTTTCGTTTATTTATTCAGATAACTTGTTGTTGACTGTTTACTCGCACCTAAACGCTGAGTTGTCAAGTTTATGCAAACTAAAAAGTAATTTTTAAACTCGATTTCGTCAAAAACATGAAATTTTATTCTCAATTTTCGATTTACGTACTCGCGTAGGAAAATTGCTGTTTGATTGATTATTATAATAAAATTTGTAACCTTGTTCTAAATTATGTTAGGGAATTTCAAAAGGCGCAAATAACTGACAACAATTTTCTATGTAAATTAGCATCTTTATTTCATTGAAAGTTGAAACAAATAGTGATTCATCATTTTATTATGCGCAATAATTTATACAGTCATTTATTCAATTCTAACAAATTCTAAATATATATACATACAGTATATCTGTTATCTTATTCTTAAAAATTAACAATGTAACGGAACAATGTTTTTGTCGTAAAATATATGGACGTTCTAAAATTGAAAATGTCATTAATTCGTCCAAAGTTACACACGAAATTGCAACATACATTTCAACGATTTTACGATTCTAATTTATTAATCCTAATTTATTAAAAAATAAATCTCCAAAAATATGGACAAAGATACCCACACACCCTTTACATAACAGTCTTGCAGATGATTTATCGTCTATAACAAAATAATTTGTGTTTTCTGAACCACATTATTGAAATGAATGCACGTTTGCATATAGAGCACCAGCGGAGTTTCTGCAATTGGCGAATCATGTGTCTTCTGTAGGTGGCAGTATGAAAAAATACTTTTTTGCAGTAATAACACCGATAAACTTTGGGCTCCAAGAACACGAAGTTTAATTTGCTTTTCTTTTCCGGGATATTTTTCTGGTTCCCCGGGGTCTTTTTCTGAATGATTTCTGCGTGAAGCAGATGATACAATGAATACGATGGTGATACGTTGTTGATTTCTTCGCCTTGAATTCCGTTCGTTTCTTTGTCTTCAATATGGTTCTGTTCTGCCCCCTCAGCGACCTTCGTTCGTATCGAATAATCAAATCTTTTCGTTTCCTTTATCATGAAACGAATAGCCGTTTTGTTGTCTAATGACACATTCGAGCTGGTTGAAGGCACATTGCCGTTCTGTAATACAAAAAAGATTTCATTATTAATTATTGATATTAATTCGAATGTTTAAATAATTAATATTGAACAATATAACACTTACTGCTCCTTTTGATTGCATCTTCTTAAGGTTTAATTCATTCAAACCACGCATTTTTGCAGTTTCTAGCAATAATTGACCACACTTGTAAGATTTATATACTTCGAGTTCTCCTGCACGAGTTCGCTTAACGTATATATTAAATGAAGAGCGTAAGCTGAAATGGGTACACCCGGCTGTCGAATGAGCTTATATAGGTTCCGGATTACTACAGGTAATTAACGAGTGGTAATGTCTAACTTTATTGGTGGTTTGGAATAACCACCACATTTTCCAAACGTAAAGTTTTACTAGACATCAGGTCACTTTTTCACTGTAAGCCCTGTGCGCAAGTACTGGAGTAAGTAAACAGGTAGTTGCGGAACTATTGTTACATTGTCCTAAAATGTGTTTTAGATTATGTATATAGTATGGTGTTTAAGAAGTCTAAATCGGCATTCTGCATCGAAAACTCTATATTTTACAAATTCTATACGGATAGAACAATGACACCATCCGTATGAAATTTATTGAACATATATGGTTTAGTTACACGATTGCAAGATGTTGGAATAAATTTATATTCATACTGGAAACGGTTTAAGATTTGTTAATTTATTATAAACTTTGTAGCCTACTGGACTGGTATTAACATTGTTCCTAGTAACGAATCCAGTCTAAACATGTTCCAATGATTATTCGTACATTCACTTTACAGATTTCAAACTCATCAAATTTTCAATTTCCTAAACATTAATTAACCGTCGATCGAGATTCCAATTATAAAGGTAAAAATCTTTAACAAAGCTTACGCATATGTCTATGCAGCAGAAATTCATTGTCAAAGTAAGCGATAACTGACGTATCCATTGGTCAGAATTATTTCTCATTTCGCCAAACACAAATTAACATTCCATCGTAGTTCGAGTTCAATTAATTTCACTTACTTTCCCTCTTCGATCTCGGAAATTTACTTTTAAATCGAATGAAATCGGTGAAACGAACGAAGTATGTTGTTCTTTGGTCGCATAAAATTCTATTCAAATAAGCGATAAAACATCGTGTACGACGATCGATACGGGCATTCTTATCGGTGTCAAACAGAGCGCAATAGATTGAAGATCGTTTGCGCAAGCCCTGTTCGCTCGCAAATTATTCATATTTATGCTCGAACGTACGATGGCTAATTGATTTTGAAATAAAGCAAGCAACATGTCGCGATGCTAATAATTATTGCAAATCGATGGACGATCGTAAAGTCGACGAACCGCGCCGATAACGAATCTCGCTCGCGTTAATGAAGAAGTCCTCAGAGATATACTACACGCGTAGACACGCGTCGCATCCAATACACATGGTCTTGATAACGATTAGATTCGAATACGTTTGATTACATACTCGGTTCGATGACTTAAGTAGCAATATCATGCGTCTTTCTCTGTGTCTGTATCGAAATTGCAATGAATGTTAATTGGAACGAATGTTTATGACGGAATATTAATGTGTAAAATTAATTTGGACGAAGTACTCTTCAATTATTCATAATTTATATGAGAATATAGCTAATTTTAAGAAGGGAGTTTCTTCCGTCGATAGATGTTGTTAGTATCTTGTAGCGACGATAGCGAATTCGTTTAGATATTTCTGTATGTTTTAGGATCGTTTTATCTCAATTATTATCTGCTATTGCTATTTTAAAATATAGTTAAGAATATAATAGACAGAGAATTAGATAGCCAGTAGATATGAAATAGCAAAATAATAGTAAAATGAAGCTATATGCTGATGAGCATTGTTAAACGATTGCAGCTCAATTTATAATATTATTACCATTATTATATATTATTATATTCTAAACATTATATTTTATATATCTTTCTTACAACGATGTTTTATTCTTTATTTTGTCCTTCACCTCAAAATTAAACCGTCCTTTTGCTCTACCGCAATAGATCTGGAAGTCGTGCTTCGTACGTCCCTTTTGCCAGCGAGCACGTCGCGCGAAAAATGTACTTGTTAATTGACCCCATGGCAAACGAGACGTCGAAGAAAGGGCCATTAAATCAGTATGATGTCGTTCAATGGCATTGTACTACACGCGCAGTTATTACGACTCGATACCTGATCATTATAGTAACGCTAGCTCCAGCACCGAAGGAGAAAGGAAAGATTGAGAGGGATGTGGCGGCGATGAGGATATCAAATACTAAAGCAAGAAATTTTGTCAGTAGAGAGCTGTGAAAGGAAAGAGGAGAGCATATTTGCAAAGAACGTTACTTTTTATTCAAATAGCGATACATGCGATCCATGATTTATGCAGGCTCTTTCCTTTACTTGGAAACGATGGAATATCTCACGAGGAATCGAAATCGTAGAAAATTTGCTTTTTATTTAGGGAAATATCAGGTAGCTGTACGGGGATTTTCTGTTAGCGTAATAGTTAAAGGGGTAGCTGTGTTCACGTATTCTTAATTCCGTAGGCAATCACAAACATCTGCATGAGTAAGGAAATTAACGTAGGTTGCTGAGCTTTGAGTAATGCCAGGTAGGATTTAATTAGCGAGGAATAGATGTTGCCACGTATACATCACGAAGCGATTACATTTATGGGAATAGAAATCTCAGGAGGAAAACAGCTGTTTCGAATCTTTCTGATATTTTACAGCACCGTAGAAACAAGTAGATTTCGAGACGCGAACAATCCACGGGATTGGAAAGCTGCACGGGACCTTTTAACGACGCTCTAAATCAGTCGATGTCGAAGTCGACAAATCTAAATCAGTCGAAGTCGATGATTGAAATGGATAGATAATAAAAAACAATGGTCCAAAACTAAATTTATATACGAATTAATTATTATATTATTATATTGAATTAATTATTATATTTGAAATAATTAATTCTCGAATAGTTTAATAACTGTTGCTTGCTGGGTAAATAGTAACAAATAATATTTCGTGCAGTATGATATAGAATAATATTGAATGTAAAATCATTTTTGTTCTTTTTACAAGAATTATATAATGGTTGGTCGGACGGGTGATAAAGTTTACGGTGGATTGTTTAAACATTTTTATTGGAATACGGGGTATTGTAATTGCTGCATGTACTTTCTCTAAGCAATAAAATGAACATTACATGCAACGTAAGAGTGACTATAAATTAGACATAAAATTGAGTAAAATGTATGGTTATCGTCTCGCGTTTCTACTTGAAATAACGCCCCTTTATGGTACATAATTGAATGTACCATTCGCTGAAATAAATGATCAATAATATACCATGATCACAGTTTAATATATTTCATCGCATAACGCGTATTTTAGGAAAAATATATATGAATTTTGATTGCAAGATCATCGACATACTGTTTAATTGAAAGTAACTCAGGAAAGATTGACCCGTATTGATACATATTGTTAAGAAATATATAATAAATATAATAGAACGATCATTTCTATGATGTCAAATTTATACTATTCAATTTATAACACGATAGGTATCACGCTGTTACCTGTTGATGGTATAATTAGATTGAGCGTTTCGAGTAACGATCCTTGTATATATGTATATCTATAGCAATAAATTATTGATATTGATAAATTAATATTTTTGATATTTCTGTATACTATATTAAGATATCTGATTTTACATTTTCCTTTTAATGTTATATATTTTCTACCTTACGTAATAAAGACAATCGATGTGACCTATCTCGCGTAAAATATAAGAATACAGATTAGAATGAAGTAACTGTGATTTAGATCCAAGTTGCAGATTAACATCTAAAATCGTGAAATCGATTGATATGCGATACCTGGCATATAGAAAATGGTAAAGCGCGAAATACGAAACGAAAGCTCGAACGTCGGTTCCAACGATCGACGCAGCAATGCCGCCAACAAGCAACCAGCGCACAATGCACGCAATGCGTGCTATAGGAGCTGAAAGCGGGCTTCTCGAACGAGCGTGCGAGTAAGTACAAACGTAAACCGGACGAATAAACACGAAACAACTCGTGTGCAAAGAAAGAAACGAACGGCGAAGGGAAAAAAGATGCATCGAACAGGAAATAGAAAGAGAGAGAGAGAGAGAGAGAGAGAGAGAGAAAGAAAGAAAGAAATTTCAAAGAAGAGGAAGAAGAAAATATCCACGAGACGAGAACGACACAGACGAGTTTCAGAGCCTGGAGGCGAGATCCGGCCGAGAGAGTTTTCCGTCTGGTGTAGAGGACGATCTAGGAATGCGCAGCGAGAACACTATTAAAGCACGTAGAAGGCAGTCGAGCTCGTAGATAGATCCTCTCCACGGCAATCACCTGCTGGGTGGTCTGACGGATCGCCACCGGCCATCTCTCGTGTAACTCCCTCGTATGTTCGTATTAAGTCATTTTGCCGCATGGTCGTCCGGCCATGGCGATGCTTCGTTCCGTCAATAAGTCCCCGGAAGGGTGAAGCAATTCGAACGAGGTCGAACTCTTCATCGAGAGAATCTGTTCTGTCGTCGCGTGCAACAGCTCATCGATGGTTGACTAACGTTTCCCTTACAAATACTTGTTAACGTGGATGATCGATGTGCAGGTATTAGGGAGGGAAGAGGGCAAAGGATCAGTGCGGTAGGAAATTGGGCGTAGGTCAGTATTTCTTAACCTTTTATTTTAAGATATACCATCTGCTACCATCATAAAACTTCTCAGTCTGAACAAATTGCTCGGAAGTATTCGATTTTCGTGTATTTGCTCATCGGAGGTAACGAACGTCGTTTAAACGTCACAAATTCTAATTTACAACAATCTCTCCTTGGTTGAAATACTATATGCGCGTAAAATTAAATTTGTTCATCGGTCGATGACAAAGATAGTAGGCAGATAGTAGTAGCAGTGGATAAATAGATAGATAAAGATAGTAAAATCTGTAAATAATTTTGTTTTAATTAATCTCGTTATTGAAAAATTTTCCAATAATGTATTTAGTCTCGTTCAAGTAACAGATAATCTATTTTTGTCTTTCATTTGTTAAAAACGTTTGCTCAGCAAGTTTTGACATTTCAGTATATTTTACTCTACAGTACACTAGTGTATACATAGTGTGAAGGCAATTACAGTTTATGACGTGGGACCAAACCTTAATGGCCTTCGTTTAGGACAGCCTGCAATATACTTGCCAACAGAGGTGTAGGATCAAAGTATTCCATTGAAACGTATTTTATAAGCAAACTTGGGAATATTCGGAAATTCCAAGTGTCGTTAGAGAACTTCAGTATACATCTCGAAATTTAAGACATCTTATCAGTCACGCATAGTTGCCGAGAAATTCTTAATAGAAATTGATACATTTTAACAACGACATATGTCGGATTATTATTATTATAATTTCCATAATAGCATCATACCATCGTATTTATTATTTATTTTAATGAATTTCAATTTGATTAACATAGTTGCATAAGAACTACCTCAATAAACGAAAAACACTCGAAAAATATATTGCTTAAAGCTTTTTGTTCTTTGATAACAGGACAAATACATGTAAAATTATTTTCTACGCTTCTTATATTGTCCTTGATAAAACGTTGCACCAAAAGACATATTCCTCGTGCATCTATCGTAGCTACCGCGCGATTCTAAGGCATCGTGGTAGCAAAAAGACAGAGCGTGATCGAAGAATCGCACCGACGAGTTTCTAATCGCACGATGAAATTGCCTTTTCTGATTGCACGAGAAAAATGTTTGTTGTACCTGTTTTATTTATCTTTCGGAATTTAAAAACTATCGTTGGTCCCTCTATCTATATTCTTGGAAAACTCAAGCTGAACTCAGCATGAGTTAGAAGAGAAAATAATGAATGTTTATGTGCAGAGGAATCTACTTTTATAAATTAAAATAATCGTAGGTAGGATGTTTATGGTCCTTCTAATGGCATAGTATAATCATTTTATAAGATACATTAAAGAATGATGGGATGGGTTAAATAATAACACGATATCAGGTGTAATTTTATTTAAAAAGTTTTGAAATCCAGGTAATTTGAAGTTCAGTGCCAATCACATAACATGTACATACACGAGCAATTTAAGAAATGAGTATGAGAGAGACACGATCTATCAAGATTATTAAAGTACTAAACGAACTTTCTAAAACGAATAAATCAACATTTACTTGTATCATTATTCGAATAACTTTGATATAGCGATTCGATAGACAAATTATTCGAATAAATGGATACAATCATTCTTTATGAATGACGATTAATTGTTACTCGTATAAGGTATTTGACCAAGGAAAATTCATTTTCTTAAAAAGAAATTAATTCACTCGAATAATTACATCGAATGGATATTTAGCCGTTCTTCGAGCCTCAAATCTTTCGTCAATGTTTTGCGACAATGTTTTTCACTTTCTTGAAATTTAAGAAATTTTCTAATAACGGAAAAATACCACCGGATCGAAAGTTACAGAAGGAAAGCAAGAAACATTGAACTGATACATCCGTTTTTAAAGTTTTCGAATTAACATTTCCAAGTCGTAAAATCTTTTCTAAAGGAACTATAAATCTTTCATGTAGCAGTCGTGACGTCCATTAGCTTTAGCTAAACGTTGTATTTCAATTGCATCCTATCGCAACTTACTGGTGCCATTAAGTTATGAAATTAGAAGAAATTCTCGATCATCTTCTGGCATGGCACGTTTACGGTGTTGTACATTGTACGGCCAAAAATCGCCTATGGTGTTTCTTCGTTCACTGGGAGTGCCAGACGTTTCGTAATGGGTTAAAATTCGTGTTTTTAGTGGCAGATGATGAAAAAGCAGAGTATACGTAATATAGGCGAACGTGTCGACGAGTCGGTTACAAAGGATCGTCGACGGCTCGTTAACAAAAGGGTAGATCGACGTGGTGTTTAGAGAGATTCTCGATCGTTTCATCGCCAAGAGCTGCGCCTGAACAGAGGCTCGGATTATGGTCTAATTTTATGAAACGCGTCTGATACGGTCATTACTGACTTATTGCCCGACAAATCTTCGCTGCCTTTGCGAGTCGAGCTGCGAGTTGTTCTAGAAAAATTTGTATAGAAAACTTTAGACTTTAACATGTAGAAACGTTATTGTCTTAAGCCATCTCTAATTTTAAGCTATTGCCACAGTCTATTTATCGTATTACTATTGTTATTACATTACATGATTTATTATATAATATATCACTTAGTTTTTAAATTCCTAATAATTATAATTAATAATTGATCCCTCGATTATTCGCGTATCTTTCCTCTTTCATAGTACTAATGGGTTTATATATGAGGTGGTGTAGGTCGTGATAGTGCTACTTGCTGATGTATATGATTTTTGTCTTCGTTCAGGTTAGGGGATTTTCTTCCATCCACCTCTTCTAGGAATCGAGAAAAAAAGTATATATATATGCATGGGTGCCGGGATTCGAACCTGGGTCTTGAGCGTTTGTAACCAATTATGCTTAACCATAGTTCTACCGTCGCCCGAGCTACAAGCTCTTGGAAAGTGTGCTGTCGAGAGCCACTACATATATATGTACCGAATAAAACAAAATAAAATAATGAAACGAACACATCCGCGCTATCCGCGCTATTCTAGGAACCAAGCATTAGTCATATAAACATTCTCGCAAATATGAAAGATAATGGTCCCATTGGAAAAGGCAGTCGATCGCGAAATTATGCGAACGTACCTGTTGATGATGTGCTGGTACGAGCGGGCGTAATTACTCTCATTATCGAGTCCGCGTAGTGGGAATGCAGATACACGTGGGCGCGAGTGGAAAGAATAGAAAAAGGAAGAAGAGGCGCGTTCGTCGGTCTTGACGTATTTATCAATAAGTTTATTAACGACGCTAGCAGCACAATCGGGATACCCGATTGGACGCGAGGCTATATAATTACTCGAATGAACTCTAATTACGCGAATGAACGCAAATTTCTCGGTGCCTCTCGAGCCGATGTCGCTAGGTGTGTGCTCCTTCTTTGGCAACCCTAATCGAGGCAAGCTCTCCTCTGAAATCGTTATGGCAGAACTAATTCGAAATTGAAAGATTAATGGAGCTTTCCTTTTACATTATTGTTGGAGATATATCTGTTATGCGAATTAGAGGGTATAACGCAAAATGCTTGAGAATAAAAGTTTATGGAGATAATGAAAACTACACTACAATAGAAATGCTATTATGTTGTATTATAGCGTAGTACATTTCTCGTTACACAGTTTAGCTCTTAGAAAACGTAAGAAAATGTGAAAATATGAATACAGTTGAATATTTATACTTGCGATTGGGGTTAGGTCCTATTCTAAAGAAATAAATAAATAGAAATGTGTTTTTAAGATCTGGGCCCATAAATAATAGCAAAAACTAAGTCTTGTCTTCAGGTTTGTATTAATACGTGCGAGGATTTTCTTAACCTGCTAGGTGCGACGCCCAGCTTTAGTAGCTCATTCCACCAACTCCTTCGCTCATCGTTTGAACTAAATTAACTGTTTCATTTGTCTTGCTTCACACTTTTCTTGTCCTCGCAACGTTTTATAACAGTGTCAGGTATCGATTGTTGCTTTTCGTTAAAATAAATATACCATTGTTATATGCTTTTTTAAACATGCCGATCGCTATTCTTATAATTTTTTAGAATCTTCAACCTGAAGCTCAAAATGTCGCTTCAAAATAGAAAACGAAGTGCAATTTGAAAAACACCGTCGCGCTATGAGCGTGAAAATTGTAACGTTGGTCTATGTGTCGTACCAAGCTTTAAAATATATCACACTCAATTGTGTTATTTATTAATTATTAAAGTAAATTATTAACGTTGAAGTATATGCATCACATCTTTAAGAAAAATTATATTAATTTAATTATCAAAAACTTCATTCCAATGTGCTTGCGATTAAAAGTCAGCGTCTAAATTCTGCCGTTCTGAGAAACGGCTCAGCGCAGAATTCAGCTATACGTAAGAGATTAAGAAAATATAAATATGGAAAAAGGAAACAGAAAGCAGAGTAAAAGAGTTTTATTCGTATTTTAATATTTTTCAAGTTGCGTACCGATGTATTCGATTTTTAAATCTTATTACATTTATCCATTTTCATTTTCCTTTTATTCTTTCAGGTGAGTACCCCCTTTGGTAACGTTGAAAATCTACATTGATCACACACGTGCACAAGTTCACGACCTTCCGAGTAAGTGTAATTTTTATTTTTTCTTATAATTTTAAAGATAAAATTAATGAAATTTGAATTTAAAAATTTTGAAAATTTAAATTTAAATATAAACTGTGCTTCTTCCAAAGTTACTTGTAACCTTGGTGAAGTGAAGGTGGTCAATTTTTAACGGGACAAACGATTAGAGCCATAGTAAGTAAGAATTCTCCAGGTAGGCTGAAACTTTCTCCGTAGCATGTTTAATGAATTTAACAAGTCAAGTTATGCTCGTTTCATAGCGTACGTAGATCAGGAAATTAGGATGCGGTTTTTTTTTTTATTTAATAATTTACATTCACAATTTGTCCAATTTGGACATTTGGTGAAATTTTTTAGCTGTTTGATTATCATGTGTGTGGCTACCCCCAGCGGGGTACCATCTTCGTGTTTGTTAGGTTACATCCTTTGTGAGGATGCGATTGACAGAGTTTTGTTGTGGCAAGTATCGAAGATATTGAAAATATTAATCAGCGAAAAGAAAGTGATGTGCAAAAATCGCGGTAAAATAAACAATTTCATAATAATTATAATTGAATAATTCGTGCATCCAAACTTGTTTTAAAATATCCAAAGTTCTGTATTCTCTTGTGAAGCTATTATTTCTCTTTGATCTCAAAGGAAAAGCGGCAAAAATAAATATTTTGAGCAGAAGTAAACAATCAGCTGAACAAGTTTCACTTCTAGTTTCATATTACGCGTTATTACGTAACACTGCGTAATATAAATATGCATGTTAAAGAAACATAACGAACGAGGTTGTAACAGCGAATGAATTGAGTTTATGGGGCAAACGTTACCCTAGTGATCTTGAAAGGGCTCGTACACAGCTTCAGACACGGCCGACGAACAGGAACAAGGCATTCTTTGATCGTATTCGCGTGGACATGCGTCGAGACTAACGCACTTTTTCCAAGATACGTCCACGTACAGACATAGCTCTTCTTCTTTTTTTAAAGCAATCTGGTTTTAGTTGCAAGTTTGTCTCAAATTATCAATACTTTCTTTTACAATCTCTTTAATGAAAGCCGAAACATATCGAATCTTCTTTCGTTATTTATCGTAATTGTTATACCAAGCGATCTTTTGCATCTCGAAATCTGCGATAAAATACAAGGAGATGTACTTTATGGAAAAGAATGTTTTTTTATCAGAAAACAATTTCAACCGCGTACTGCGAAATGTAATTTGTACGCTACAGTACGGTAAGCTTGTACAATACCGGAAGATCGAACACGGAAACCATATCTGCCGGCACCGCCTCCTTATTAATGAAATCGTATGATCAACCAAGCCCAGCTTTGGTACGACCGGTACTTATACGATATAAAAATTAATTCCATCTTGTTAAACGACCCACGAAGTAGTCGAAGCTTCTGTCTTCTAGAGTGATATCGATGCACCTGCGTTTCACTCTTGCTCTTTCCTTTCTCTTACCCTTTGCTATATCCTACGAGACGAAAACACCATCTGTGAATCCATGTCCAAAGTAGTCGAATATTCATAGGATTTTTTAGAATTGTTTCCACAAGACGCAAGATGAATTCTTTCAATTTGTCATTGTTACATAATATAACGTTTTATTTATAAAGTATAACAAAGTTCGTTTCTTTCTAGCGTCTTTTAGTTCCAAGATTTATCACAGAATATTTAGAACCTTTGATACATCGTTTTACATTGCTAACTAGTTTGCTATCTATCTATAGTGATTTTTTCAAAAGACGACCTTCACTTTTTCAAAAGCGTAATATTCTGAATCTACGTATTTCAATTTACTTGATATACGCGAATCGATAAATGCATATACGTACATATGTGTATGCGCGAGTACCATTAAGATTTATGAATAATGAATATGCATAAATCTCAGCGACATAGTAAACAGCGTTTGTACGAGTGGAAATCTACTCTATAGCAGTTTCATATGCGTGACATATTCAAATGAAATCTTGATTCTTCATCGCATACGTAAAATGTGTATTCTTGACTGACAATCGAGCGTTTTATCCGTTCAACGAAACTGTACGGCGATGTTTGTAGAAAGCTCGTAAATTCACATATCAATCTCGATCGCCTGTCTTCGCTATTCTATTTTAACCCAATTACACCGACGATATTCCATCCCTCTGTCACAGCCACGTATCTCAAGACGAGACACCGCGACAACCGCAACGTAAATCCTCTGCCTTTACGACGACGGTCTTCAAAACCGTCATCGTTCGTGTTTTTTCACGCCGATGTCCCTAATGGTTCTCTCGGCGTCTAGCCATCAATGTCGTAGCCTCGTGATTCACGACTAGGCCCAGACAAGCAACGTAACGTCGCGGTCGCGTTGCCAAACACTCGAATGAGAAACACAGGCAGGTGATCTCATCGCGGAAGTACCAGCGAAGATTTTGTATTCCGAACCGTGTGGGCTCTATAAAACTAACCGTGCCCACGCGGCCTGTCCATTACGTGCGGCGTCGTTCACCGTCAGATACTCATCGTCACGTAGCCAGGCCACCTGTGCCACCATGAATATCCCATAAAATCGCCTTTTGCTTTTCTTTCGAGCCTGCCGCTCTGGGAGTGTCAGCCTTTGCAGTTTCTGATTCTCGGTTCGTGTTCTCGCGAAACAAAAGACACCCAGGGACGTCTTGTCTTGAGATAGGTCTTGGAGAGTGGTAAGTAAGGCTGGGACCACACGAGCGTTGCAACGACGTCCGTTGCGTGACACGCGTCGTGGAAATACGTTGCTTCCACGAACGACACAGTTTCGATAATATGCGCATTCCTTTTCTCGTCGATCTCACTTTTTCCTTCTACATTTATTTCCGATCAATTTATTCAGCGTATCTTTCCAATCTTTTTTATCATGGCGAATAAGAGAGAAGCTCTCCGCCGTGGGCTAGCGGGCCTCGACGTTTTGCGACTGCGATGCCTGGTATTTTCTTCGTTGAATCGTGGACGTGCACCAACGTCGATTCGAAGCTACGCGAATTTGACGTTTCAGGATCCACAGAACGTGCCGTAAACGTGACTAGCCTGAACTCGTTCGTGTGAACTACATAATACTTTGCAAGTTGCCCGTGCGTGTAAGAAGCAATGGCAGCGAATTCAAAACACATAACGAACCGTTATAGAGCTTGGAAAAAATCGAACGATCAGCGTCTCTCTGTCAGCTACATAGCTACGGTTCTACTATTTGTGCGCGTAAAAATAAATGAGTTCGTCATCTTCTTCTTCCTCGAACAGTTCGTCAACTGCTTGAATTCGATATTGCTGTCCGATACATACGGGCAGTGACTCCAGAAAGACAGTTCGCATTGAATCGTCTTATACGGAAGAATATAAAGAACGAATATAACAATCGTAAATTTTGAATAGAAATGCACAATATGCGCGTGCATTGGAAAGATATAAATGCGTGTACGTATTTCAACTTACATGAACTTCACCCTACGCGGTCAGTCGATGTCCCTAAACGCCGCGTAGTTTGAGGAAGCATCGTACGTATATATATCGCAGTATATCGGAGTCCATACACGAGCGACATGCATCACTGTCAATGCTATGTAACTTGTAACATGCGTAACTTTTTCCCAAACACATTTATGTTAAAACAGACGTTAGATTTCGTAGACGTACGTTCTGTATCGTATTAATTCGTGTAGCGAGCCACACGACATTTGTAGGACGCGCGTCACGCGCGCACGCATTTGTAGAGGATGTTCCTCCGGCGATTTCGTTCGCAAACGTTTTCGGACTTCTTTATTGCCAATCATTGCCAATGCAAAACGCTTGCTTTACGTATCTTCTTTCGCGTATTTTGCATTTCGTAGACGATGTTACCCCGGTAGTTCTGTCTGTAAGAATCTTCGAATTCCTTTATTGTCAACTATTGTTATTACGAAAAGCCTTCTTTTTTGGAATACCTGTGTAAATAAGATTATTTTGTAGCTTCTATCGCACCCCGAAGTCAGTTCATATTTGAAAAAAAATTGTTTTTATTGAGCGTTATAACGCGATAAAAAACGAAGTGGTAGATGGAAGGAGGAGGGTTACATCTACCGCCGCCTTCAAGGGTAAATAAAATATAGAAATATCAGTATTATCGCGTTCTGAAATATTTGTAAGTAATTGTAGTAAATTTAATTGTTTAAATTATAATATCAGATAGAGATAGAGGTACAGTAGAAGCTGTCGGTTATCCCAGCAGTAAATATTGTGGATATACATTTGCCTGCGAGACACAAGCCAGTACATTGTCTGTATTGTCAACGTATCATCGTCAGTTGATCTTTATGCTGTACACCAACATGCGAAAACATAAGCGTAGTCCGTTTTATCAATTCAGAGGAGACGCGGAACATTGCTCGATTACGCAATGGTGAAACCATAACTGAAAAGCGATGTCTTGCGCGATTGCTAAATCAACGATTTGTGACGTTAAAAGACGAACGTGTAAAATTTCGAGGAAGAAGATATCCGCACAAATGATATTCCCAAGCATTCTGAGGCATTCACAGCATCACAGATAGTCATCGGATGGTACAAAGCACATCATCAACGAGATACTCCTGAGGAATTATTAATTTTAACAGAGATATGCAATCTAGCAGCTCGAGAAGATCGCACGAACAAAGATGATTCGAACATGTGTACGTAATACATGGAATATGTACAAACATTAGAATTTTTCATGCAGAATCTAGTTAAATGTGAGTCGTTCGATTATCTAAAAAATTCGATTACACTTAAACTCAATTATTTAGTTCGGATAATTGGATATAAATTACAAGAAAATTTTTAATCTCCAACGGTGTATTTATATACTTTTACGTATCCCGTCTCCTTCAGGAGAGCCTCATGGATACGCCACTGGCTGTACATCCGTACAACTCTATACGTGCGTACTACTTTTACGTCCGTGCGAAATAACGTCCGTTACAACGGGCGTAGTTCCGACGTTCGTGTGGCCGCAGCCTAAAGGTTCCTCTGGAGAACGTTCGCCGAGCGAACAGGTTCAGATTTCGGAAAAAATCCTTTCGATTTATGCTCATTGACGGCGACTGCCGGCTTCGTGAAACAGAATAGACGGAGAGGCGTGGTCGTGGGATTCACGATGCTTGCCGAGAAAACGGCTGATATTTATTAGGTAGCTGAGACCGATCGAACAGTCTTTCGTCGATACTTCAACGATGTGTCGAGAATTTTTTAATTCTGATCTTTGTCGTACGTTCGATATGGTACGAGGATTACGAGATAGCGTTAGTGGCTTGGGATTATTTGATGAAAGAATCGTAGTTGAAATGATATTGCAAGAGAAAAATATTTTGAACGAGAAATTTGAATCAAAAGTATCGTAATATTTTCTGTGATTTGTTGAATCGACAGTGTAGCTCTTTCAAAGTCTACGATAATACGAATGAAATTTTTGCATGTGTACCATGAACTATTAGTTAAGAACTATTAATAACAACCATAGAAGATAATGCGTTCGAGTTACTTGAGTATCTAAACAAATTTCCAACGAAGATTTTAATTATAAATATATCGCAACTAAATTATTCAACCATTCAACGTTTTCTCTACTGATCTGTCTCAACGACTGAAGTACTTGCAACTTTCTCTACTTTTTTATTTTACAATCGAAACTTTATAAATATCAAAAAATATTTTCAAAAGTCGTTGCTTCAACTAAAATTGTATTTACGTATTTAGTAGTTTGAATAACACTACTAAAGGGTAAACTCGCTTTGAAGACCAGCGAACAGTATTTTCGTCGGCATCAATGGAGCTCAATGAATCACCGAGCCATTAAGTACTCGCTCTCTCACCGGCGCGGCGGATAGGTGAGCGGCACAATGTAAATGCCGATTTTTCTCTTTTTTATGCTTGATTACAACAAGTGTTTGCTCACGCAATGTGCGAGGGCTTTAACCCGGAGAGTAGACGGCCACGTAGGCAGATGAAAGATGCGGTGCACGTTACACGAACGTCGTCCTCATCTAGGTGACGATTCATGAATCTCAGAATAAATCGCGCGAGAGTAATATGCGGCCACATAAACGCCACACTAAATTGTACGCTATAAATCGTTGTATTTAGCAAAAGCTGTTATAATAACATAGCCTGGAAGCATGCGCATCTATGCGTTAGAATGGTGTTCCCAATAAAAAGTAACTACGAGGATGGTGAATGGGTGTAGTCGAGAGTTAATCGGTGTAATAAAACTTAAGTTTAATCAGAGAAAATAATTAGACGGTGTGGTGTACGTATAATTTATAATTCAACGGACGAGTAACAAAATTTTTGTAAAAACTTTGCACGTTGCAAATGTGATAGAAATTTTTCACAGCTAGAAATTATTACGTTCGCTTTTGGGATTTATTTTTCTTTCGAAAATGATCAATGAAATTCTTGAGAGAAGTTGACTCGATTTAGGAGACAGCAATGTAAGAGACAAACGAAATATTTTTTATTTACTTGTGATCAGCATAAAACCACCTGTTTGATAGGTGGATGCGTGTGTAATGACCGTCGTTTCTCCGTTACCGTGAATGATATAAAGCGATCAGTCTCTCGTTAATTGAATGCAACGATGCTCGCCGTGTTGCGTTGGCTGCACAAATGCACAGTGGGTGTTTCATTGTGAAAGCTTTATGAACTTATCTCAGGTGGTCCATGACATGGTCAAGGAAACTGCAAGGTGCTGGATGCATGGATACGCGGACTGAAAGAATACGGGAAGAGGCTTGATTGGATAATTAATGAACCGTGCGAGCTTGGTCGCTGTAGGGAGCGTGTTTATTGGTTCGTTACGAGTACATCGTTGACAAGCGTAATAGCCACTTTATCTGCGAAAACTGGACGTTCTTGCATGGTATTAACTCGATTACCGTGTACAAAGCGTTCACAAAAGATACCTGTACACAGCTATTAAAAAGCTAGGGGCGTCTCTTTACGTCAAATTAAAATTTCTCCGGGCGCAAACCTCCAAGCACTTCTCAGTTCCTCGGATACATTAAACTTCTTGCAAGTGTAAAATCTCGTTCCATTGAGTTTCTAATATAATAGGGTACTTATCGAATTTCCATGCAAATTCGTATTTTTATAAAGCTTCGTGTTTCATCCGTTGAATATTATAATAAGTACTACACTTTCGATATCTCGTATATTTTTGCAATTTAAAGTTTCTCAAAAATGCATAAAAATCTACGGTGTGGTTATAATAGATCGTTTGAAACGACGCAGATTTTTATCTGTTGCTATGCTCTGTCATAAGGTAGCAAAAAGTATATATATAGAAAAGAGACACGTAATTTGATTAAAAAAAAAGAAAAAGCGGAGTTGGTCTTCGCGTTTGCTTTATATCTTTGTTTTAAGAAAGAAAATTTATTGCGATGTCGGATTATATTCTTCTTAAAGATTGCTATGACGTATATTTTTCTACTGCTAAAGTAGGCGAATTATCCAGAACAGTTTCAGGTGTCTCCGGCTTTTCAGCACAAATAAGCTATACTTCTCATGATTGGACCAAGTAAAATAGCTTTAAAGCTTCATTAGGAGAAACTAAATAGTTCCGAATCGTGTCGAATTCAGAGTTTCCATGTTCTAAGATACTTGGCACAGTGGAACACGTTTCTATTCGTACAACATCGTTGGATAATGAATAATCACACTGGCAAGAATTCTTACGCAAAGTGAGCTGCACGTAATAATGGTCGGCTGCGTGAACGCTAGCCTCAAAGAAGGTAAGTCCATTGTCGGTAGAGTGGCTCAAACGAAATAAATCGGGCGGTTTGAATACGATAGGGAACGGGGCCGTAAGTTACAGTGAATTAAACCATTCTTCATATCGTGACATATTTTACATCCTGCTATCATAACGTCGGTTAATCATTGCTCAGCCAGGTGTAATTTATTGTTACACTGGCAAAAATGCGAACGCCATAACGGTACGGGTGTATTTTTCCTTTGTAAAGTATGGTTCCGAGTACCGCCTAACTATGCTAATTTCAATCGTAACTCACATACGGTACAATTACGAATGTATTCATTCATAAAATTGATTCAGTGTTAACAACAGAGGAATATGGAGGGCAGATAAAGTGATGTATGCGTTGGTGCCTTATCTTTACTTCCTCTTCGCTCTGCCTTTTACTTCTTTGGTGTTAAACCGATTCCGCACGTTCGGCATAAGGAACGTCGAATATTTGTCATTTGAAGATATCTGCATTTAGACACCGTGTATATTGGTCAATTTTTATTATTGAACGAATTTGAAAAACAGGATTCACCGACGAATAATGCAACTTTAAATCAACTTTACTCGTTCCATTTTATTTTACCTTTGATCGTTCTTTCATCTACCCACCTTTATCTACTCTTTATCGAACATTTTCATTTACGGAGAAGTATTAACCTACTTATACCGAAAAGCCATTAGTTTAGCAGATATCTTAACTTCAGTTCGTCGAATTCAACCACTTCGCGTCTTTCCTTCTCTTTCACTCATTAAACTTGACAAATGGAAGTTGAAGTATCTGATAAACCGATGGTCTTTCGATACAAATAGGCTAATAGCTTCTCCCGCGGAGAATATTCAGCTGGATGGACCAATCTTGCAAAAACAATACGATGCTATTTAAAAAGATGCTCTCAGCATCTGAAAAAGCCAAATTTAATATCTCGAAATGTACAAAGCCTTGAAAGACGAAGTTATTTGATATTCGCCCGATCAGGCACGTCGAATACGATCAATTCAAACGTCTTTTGACAAAGTCTTTCCTACTGACTCATCCCGTCTATCTAAACTCATGAAGTTATAATCACTTAGAGCGAACAATTTTCAGTCGTAAGCTTCGCGCTTTGAAGCATGGCTATTGAATCTTCGCATCTTCAACGCTCAAGGTCTCCTTAAAATCTTTCGCGATCCCGTTCCCTAATGATGGGATGGTTAAAGAACAGAAGAAAAAAAAAAACAGATGTCTAGTCCGACGCGCAATCAACACTCGATAAAGGTTTATCGCAGCGAACGCGAAGCGCGTGTATTTTTTCGTCTATGTTAAGCGGCTGATGGAACTGTTGCGAGCCGTGTCGCATTCCAGCCGGTTCCTCAGCAGCTCAGCTGAAATTCTCGGCAGCCTAGATGCCGGAAGCGAAATCCGAGCGGTACGCTCGTGAGCGCGTAATTAACGGGAGTTCCTGAACAGCGAGAGAATACGTAGTATGTAAGTGCTGGCGGTCGATATCTCGCGACCTCTCTCGGCCGACCGCCATCGGATCCGCGCTCAACATCGCACAGTCATACAGGAGCGAAAAGAAGAACCGAGTCTTACGAAACGAGATCCTGGCAACCGTATTCGTAATGCACCGAGCATTAAAGGCAGTTTATAAATATGCAACGAATGTACACACGTGTACCTGGGCGAGAAAAAACGGTCGATTAATATTTATGCGGACACGCGGTTGCGTTTGGGCATCGAGCGGGTTAATTCGAATGTCATCGGAAGATGAAAAAAAAAGTCCTTTTTTAGATGCGGTCCTTATTGTAATTCTTAATTTACGATCGTTACTTAAATATAATTAGGATCCTGATGATGATTCGAATCCACACGGGATGATTCTAACAATTAGGTCGAACCATAAAAAAAAATGCGTGTGATCTAATATCGTTTAGCGAAGGTCAACGAATACTGAACACTTTGCGAGATATTTTATTTTTTCACAAATTTTTAAGAAAGTACTTAATTTCATTATTAAACGTTTAAACGTTTAACGATTGGATCTTAGCACATCTTGGTGGTTATTTAAATACGAATATCGGACAACTAAGCGATATTTTAGAAACAGGCAAGACACGTTTGAAGAATACTTGGAAAGTAACGGCGAAACTATAAGACGAAGTATAATATTCTCCGTAGAATTCTTTTTAGAACGGAATTCTGCTAGAATTCTTTTTTCCAATGGAGAAAGTTAAAAGAGCGATACCAGTTAGTTTGAAATGTTTTACCTCCTTGCAAGCATTAGAAAACGTATTTATCTTTGCACTAGTGCGAAATACATCATCTTCTTATCTAACAGCTAAACAATCGATAACAAGGCACCGCAGTGCTCGGTTCGACCTACTTTTCTAGTATCAACATTGAACGTTTTAAACGGGAAGCTTACTCAGTGGCTACGTGCTTTACTGACTGAAATAATTCTTTTTTTTTTTTTTTTACGTAGCTTGAGAAACTAATTGCGATTTTATAAACTTTATTCGGTATTTATATATTGCACGATCTGAGTGTTGCGATAATTTACGAAATAATGCGATTACTTTACGATTTATAGAGTTACACCGCTTACAGATATTATAGTATATTCTACGATTAAGAAAAAAGATTTTTCTAACAAAAGAGGATTAGCGTTAGAATTGTTAGGTATAACAAAAAGAATTACATTTCCCAATCCTTCTTCAACACTATACATATCCACAAGAAAATACACGAGCTTCTAACAATAATACACGTACTGACTATTTTTGCAATTTGCTAAAATCTCTCGAAATAGAAAGTGTGCACGTACTTGCATTACTCCACACACTTATATCAATGAAGATAAACTAGATATCACACTGCAAAGTCTATTCTTCCTCATCGTTTGTCTCGTGCAATTGTTCTCGTTGAATGAATTTATCAATAACGTTATCAAAACTTTAAAAGCATCACGCGTCTTATCGATTGCCACAAATATCTTAACGTTTTATTATCACGTTCCATTATTACGTACACCTAAACGTCCCAAAGATACTGTTCTCGAAATCTATTACCATTTTCAACGTTTATTTCCTCTCGTAAAGAGGAAACATTTTCCCAGAAAAAGTCCGAATTTACTTCGCTTCATATCCTTCTCTTCCTGGTCGCAATGAAAAAGCTGCGGCGCCTGGATCCGACCACGAAACGTATTGTTTACGCGCGCGTGGCGTAACCCTAAGGAGTGTGCAGAGCTTTTAAAGCAGGAAGGGGCGAGGAAAAACGGGAGCATCGGATCCCACGACAGATCCTCTCCGATCCAGAGAGACAAGCGAGTCGCGTATACACCCACGTGCGCCGGTCGACGAGGTACGGAGAAGAGATTCGGGTTTCCCGCATGAAGGAGGAGGACGCGAGCCGCGAGACGAAGAAGAAGAGGAAGAGAGGAGAGGGCAAAGGCGGCTAATGGTAATGGTAGCAAGTCAGTGTCTCTCGGGCCGCCGTCGAAGCCGGTACATATTCACCTCGTCGTGGTCCACGTATGCACTCGGTCGCTTTTTCCTCGCGGTTTCGCGATATTTCGAAAGAGGGTCTCGATCGATCGTGTCCTCTCTCCGCTTGGAAGCGTTCACCTTTCGAAGAGGAATCGGCGGTCTCGTCGATCGACCGAGGACGGGTTCTTCGATCGAGTAGCTCTTTTTCTCTTCCGGTCAGCGAGCTCTCCCTTTCGCGATCTCTCCCCGTTGGAACCTCTCGATCCGACCTTTGGCGCCGTGGCTCTTCTCGCCCCTATGAATCTTTCATCGGCGCTCCCTGGCTGAAAGTGTCGACGGCCCTGTGAGTCGCCATCCTTGCCGATTTTTACGCGTAACAAGAGCGTCTCTCGTGGACACCGCTGGAGATCGCACGACGGCCCCCGAGGGAATGCGCGCAAGAAACGGCCACCGCCTGGAACGAGATTTCGTAGATCCGCGCAACCTCCTTTCTTGGTTGCCGTAAAAAAAAAAAAGGAGAAGAAAAGAAAGAAAAAAAGAAACTAGCATGATTTATGAGTCGCGTCAATCGCCGCGGCTGATCCACGCCGCCAACTAACACGCGGCCGTCGCTCGTTCCTCGAATCGAATATTGGACCGATGGTTGCCATCTTCGCGCTATCTGTGCTCTGACGAACGAGGAATCGGCCAAGAGACTCTATAAGTGATTACAAAGTCGAAATGAACCTGTTCTCGTGGTACGGTTGAGGATCAAACCCACTGTTGCTTTCGAGGTTCCGTTGCCAGGTAGCGTTATTAGAAACTGATATTCCGATAGTATCCAGTTAGTGATATATTTTATTGATGGAAGAGGTGATCAAATCAGAATTATTTAACGAATGTAAAAGCTTGTTGAAGAATGTCATGGGGTTTCATTATTAAAGACTCTTGCAACGAGTAAGTGAATAAACTTAAACGTGGTCGCGAAGTCAAGGCTACTTCGTAAAGATAAGTCTATGAATAATTTGCAATATGTTACAACGATAAATAATAATTGAAGAACGTCGTGAACGATAGTTACGGAAAATCCAGTGCCTTAATAGTATTTCTTCTCGCAATAAATCAGTGAACGAACATAGTGATAAATTTTATCGTTTTTAAAGTTAATGATTGTTAGACTATTTTCAAAGCAAACCTATTTGATAAAAGATCTCGAAACAACTTGACTTCGAAGAGGTTTGCAACGAGTCAATAGACAAACGCAGACAACGATCGTAGAGTTACATTTGTCCTTCGAATCGTCATCGCAAGTGCAATTACGAGACAAACCTGCCTGTTGAAGAAATTATTATTATTATCAGAGACTCAAGTTAGGCGAGAATTTTGCTTCGCGACGAACCAATATACGCAGCCAAACGCTGATCGTAAATCTGAAATCGACCTCACGAGCCTAATTAAAAAACGAACTTGTCCATTGAAGAACGTCTCGAATTACCATGATCGAGGACACGTGTCTCAACAGTGATTTCTTTGCAACGAATCAATGAATGCACTCAGGTTATCGTTATCGCGTTAGTTATATTTACTTCTTAAATCGTCCTTGCAAATCCGGCTTATTTACGAAAAAATTCCTCCGACGAGTACCATCAAACGATTCGCGATCGACGAAATAATCAACGAACAATAATCGCAAACTTAAATCTATTTTTAAATCACCTTCGTAATTTTGAAACGAGAATCCGCTTACCGTAGAACATCTCGAGTTAACGATATCAAGAGCGAATTAATATCTCAACAGTGTTCGTGTTCGCCACGAATTAACGAACAAATCGAGACGGTGATCTCACAACTTCATCGAAACGCACTTCGAACAATCGCCTCGAATCGCTACGGAAATATTCGCGCTCCTTGCAACGAGCCAGCGTGCAAACTCGAGCGTTAACTGCAAAATAAAAAATCATTCGAATCGTCGTTACAACTTCTACCCAAAAAATCACCAAACTATCAGAAACCGTCAAAATATCGCAATACCATCGAGAGAGAAATATCAGCAAGATCAATTGTACCAGCCGAAATCGCGTCAAAAGAGAAGATTCATCGCACGTTCAGCAAGCGCACCCCTGTTCTCCAGTCCGTTTACCAAGGTCGACATTCTCGAAGCCGATCCATTGCTCGGAGATGACAGCGTGATGATAGAGGCGCGGAGGAACGTGCCGGTGCTTCCTGTGAGCATGGGGTAGAAATGTACCCCGGAAGGTCAGCGTGGACCCGGGGCGTCCTGGCCCTCGGAGTAGGGGCCCTGTTTCTGCTGGCATGGCGGATCGACACGGCCGGCGACGCGTTGTCTACGTCCACGCCGATCGATTCGGACAGGAACTATTTCAGCGTGGCTGTCGCGTCGTCCCGATCGAGCAGTCGGCGCGACATCCACGGGAAAAAAGAGGAACGGCCGAGCAACGGGCCGGGAATCGAGGGACAGGATCGACAGGCTTCCAGCCAGGATTATTCAGCGACCGACCAAGAAACGCGGACCCCGACCGACGTCCATCGGAATGCCGAACCTGACGGGGAACACGAGGCCAGCTATTCGGAGGAGATCTCGCTTCCGTGGTCGGATCCTCGAAGAAACGAACGTCCGAAGAGTTATTTGCGCGGAACGTCGCGCCCGACGAGAGATTTCGAGACAACCGATGGAGGATCGACGAGTCGTGCGACGACGAGCTTCGCGGAATCGTCGGATTTCGTGGGAAGCGACGCGTCGGAAAGTTACACGGTCGATGTAAGAAATTTGGAGAGCGGCGATGAAAAGAACGAGATAGACGGAGAAGCTACGAGTTTTTCGATCGCGAGTTCACTTGCACCGTGGAATGTGGTGAAAAACGATGGTGACGCTGATAGGAAATCCAAGAGTCACGTGGTGGAACCGAGGAGAAGTACAGAGGACGAAGGTAATTCTAGATCAGCGGCTTATTCTATCGAGAAGCCGCTTCCGTCGTCCAACTTCGACAAAAATGATCTCGTAGAAAACGCAGAAGGCAATCGCGTGTCGATAGATGGTTTAACAAGAAGCTCGTTTCTATCGTGGAATGTTGAAAGGAATGATAAAAATGATGGTGGATCGAAGAGTTATTTGGTTGAAAGGTTACATCCGCCGTGGAGTTTCGTGAGAAATGATCGGAGAAACGACGATCGAAAGTTGGTAAGTTATTCGGTGCCAAGTTCCTTTCCAATATGGGATGTGAAAAGGAATGACGGCGAATCAAAGAGTTACGCGGTGGACAGCTCGCTTCCGTCGTGGAGCCTAGAGAAAAAATACGGGATAAAAGATGAACACGATGGTGGTTTAACAAGTTACCCGGTGGAAAAGTCATTTCCGCTATCGGCTTCTGAAAGAAGCGATTACATCGGGAATGAGAATAATGGCGCGTTGACGAGTTATTTGGATGAATCTCTTTCGTTGCAGAATCTGAAGAAAAACACGGGAAACGAAGATAATTACGGATTGATGTATTTCGCGGGAAATCCTACGGTTTCTGTAGAAAATGAAGATAATTACGAATCTATAAGCGTTCCGTGGAACAGCGCAATTTCATCGCGGGATTTAAAAGAAGAAATCGATAACGCGCACGATAAAGGTAATCGAAAATCAATTAATCGCGGTGTAAAAGTGTCATTAACTCGCGAGGGAAGCGATCGTTCGTACAACGATTATACATCGACAGGCTATTCTCGTGAAAATTCACTTCTTCCATCGGATTCTAAAAAGATCGATCTGACAGAAAATAAGCGTGGACCGGTGTACAGCTCCATTACGAGGAAAGGCGAAAATTATTGGAATGAAAACTCCCTTCGGTTATCGAATGCTGAAAAGATCGAGCTCATAGAAAATAACCGCAGACCGAGGAAGATCTCAATTACAAAGAGGGACGATCTCGCGTCGTTGAAAGATCCAAAGAGACGAACGAACGATAATGATGAGGCGAATTATACGATGTTTAGGAGCGAGGAAGCTGGAAACACGAGCGAGCAGGATAAGACTCGGTTTTCGAAGGATGACGAAGAGACCCGCGACGCGCTCAATGGCTCGGCTATCGGTGAAAGGAGCGACGTTAAAGAGAATTTGTCGCACCGAGTGAATGGGCAATCGATGAATGAAGTCGGGAAGAGTTTGGGGCGAAGTTACTACTCGGACGCGGGCAACAGCCTTTCGCTAACCTTGCACGGGCAACGCGGTGAAAACGATGACGAAATCCATGGTCTGGCAAAAATGGAAAGTACTGCTATCTCCACGCGACATTCGCATTCCCTGCAGAGCGAATTAATTCACGAATTAACCTCTATAAGCGACATCGAAAGCCGGACGCAACGAAAACTTCTTTCGTACGATGTATCGTCGTCGGCTTCTAAATCGAACGAGAAAAGAGAAATCCTTTCGAATATAAATAACGAAGATCCTCGTCATCGAAATGACCGATCAATCTCGACGGAATCTCGATTCGACCGGAGGGTCGAAAGGAAGCTAAACGTCGGATTCTCGGACGAGCTCGTCGGTGATTTCCATAATTCCGACCAGCTATCCGACTTTGAAAAGGCAGACAGGGATGAAGAATATAAACGAGACGAGGAATCGATCTCGGGATCGGCCGATTCCTCCCGAGCCAAGCCGCCTGTTCTCGCTGGAATGCAGAAGGACCGTGTGCTTTTTTTTCGCGAGGATCACGGGCCGACTCGATCTTCCGCAAAGACGTCCGAGCCGTTCAGAAGCCGTAAAGGTCGAGCAGTGGAACGGAATCGCGAGAACATCCTTGAAAGAGGAACGCGCGAGACGAGATCTCGCGATCGATCGCCTCCGGCCACCGATCCTTCCGTGGATTTTCGTGAGATGGACGCCGCGCAAGGTTACGCCGAGACACTCGCCGGATACGAAATAACGGATCGTCGAGATCGCCACGATGCGAACGTTCGTGTAGCCGGTCCTGCTTCCTCTGCGATTCGTGGAAGCGGCCAATTGTTTGACGAACAGATAACGACGGTCCCTCCGGTGACCGATAAGTCGAACGCGGTACAAGAATCGGTCGGCGAAAAGACTTTCGGTGAATTGAATTTACGCGATGGCTTCGCGGATATACGAAAGGATGGAAGGAGATTGGAGCCGGCAGACGGGATGTTGTTTGATACGAATAAAGTGCAACAGTTGTCAGACGAACAGGTAGAGAGGAATATTCTAAGCGGTGATTTGTTCGGTCTCGCGAGCGAAATACCATGGTTCGAAGGTAAAAACGTATCCGAACGATTAAATTCGCACGACGACTCGTGGAGTGATCGAAGATTCGAACTGGATTCGAGAGATGGAGGATCGTATAGTTTCTTAGAACTAAAAAAATCCGGGAAGCATGGAACGTCGCAGAAATCTTCAAACGTTCGAGGACTTGCAACTAGATCGCGAGATACAAAATCGTCGGATTCTATGGTTACGATACAAAATCTTGAAAGGGAAGACAAGTCCGAAGAATTGAATTTGCTTAATGAGCTTTCGAACGATGAAAAATTTGACACGAAAGCCGGTTCGAAAGATCAACGATCATCTTCATCGTTCTTTCGGAAGGATGATTTGCGCCGTGAGAAACAGTCGATTATTCGTCGAAAGAGATATACGAATTACTATTCGCCGCAGTCCGCCACCCCCATGGCATACGTGCACATCCAACCGGCGTATCCGGTACCAACGGCACCAGCTGCGAACCGGAAGTGCGTACAGTGTATGTTTGTTTACAAACCGTGTTCTTCGCCACCTAGACCTCCGCCATTTAAGAATGCTTTCCCGACGAATAAATATCAGGATTTGGCTCTAAACTGGCATGGACTTAAATACGGTAAGTAGCAGAAGGTTAATCGTCAAATTTCTATTACTTTCGATATGTTTTCATCCAGCTAATCATCTAGTCAATTATATGTAGAAATATATTTGCAAGGGAAGAACAAATTTTGTGCGTATTATCGTAATGGAATTGAAATATTATTAAACGAAGCAGTCGTGTCAAAAATGTTATCAGTGTTAATTATACAGTTAATAGACTGTGTTGCATCGAGGTAGGAAACTCGTGAAAACGTTGATTTCATCCGTTTCTTCATTTGCTCAAGGCATTGAAAGGAAAGGATTTATGATGTTTGAATGGAGTACGCGCGTAGAATCTTCTCTTGGAAAAAAAACGAATGTGTTTGAAAGAAATAGGAAAAAAGATTGATGAACGTCAAAACGATTCGTTGGTTATGAAGATAGGAGTTGTTAGGAAAAATTGTGAAATAGAAATAAAAGTTGGAGTGCAAACGTTTCTCATTGAACGTACAGGTGGAGGATACAGTTGCGTGCAATTAAACTAAATGTCAGATTTGTAATAAACTCGCGGCTAACATGTAACGGATAATTAAATTCTAGAATTCCTTTTCTAGGGTGTGAAATTTTTTAAAGTCTCTAATGTACATTCTCCTTTTAAACTTTCCATTTCGTATGATATCCATATCGTAGATAATAAAAATCTGGCAGGATAGTAAACTAAAATTCCAAGTTGTTTCTTGTAGCTTTTATCGCGGATAATACCGAATGCATAATAATTAACATGAAACGTTAAACGTCATGCTCTATCTAAATGCACGTCTAAAACAACATTCTAATAACAAAGTTATGTAATCCTCCAATGTTCGTCCAAATTATTTATTTATTTATTAGGCATATAGTGCAGCAGGAGACAATAAATATAGAAGTTACAACGTTACAAAAGTTAAGTTACGAGTACAACAGAACAGGAATAGATAAATAGATAGAAAAGGATATTACATTAACGATTGTTTGAGCGTTAACTATCGTAAACGCCGAACGTCTAAACCTGTGAAAGGATACATAGAAGAAATCAACTCGATCAGACATTACATTAGCATAGCACATATCCTGGTAATCGTGTCGCTGTTTCTAATATCGTTCACGAAGAATTCAACCCGGAAAGCCATAGTATTACGCAAAGAACGCGAACATGCATTAAAATTTACAACCTGAGGAAGCCGAGAGCAATCAACGAGATTATTTATAACCTTGGATAAAAAAAGAATATCGGCTATCTTGTTCCTGTTCTCCAACGTGATCGTAATATTCAATTTATGAAGTATGGGATCATTATAAAATTATGGTCGCGGCTGTATACCGAAAAACCAAATGCACAAGAATTCATGCTGTATTTTTTCCACAATTTTCGTCCGCTCAGATCGATCGCGAAAGACCATATGACACTAGCATATTCCAAATGAGATAAAATCGAACTGTTGTAAACGATTCTAAGGGCGGTAGGATTTTTAAAATGCCAATAAAATCTGATTAAAACACAAAAACGTACTATTATATATCAGTTATATTATAAACTTAGTATATACTTAGTATTAACTTAACTAGTATAGTATAAACTTAGTATTATATCTGTCCAATTTGCAAAATTGCGGCGTTTGCCGCTAATGGTCTAAAAAAAATGCATTATACGGAAATACAGTGCTATATCATATCAGGCGGACTAATCATCTCTCTTTTCCTCGCAGAAAGAAAGCAGAAGAAAATGCACGTGACTTTACAGCGGAAGTCTGCTTGTAACGCGCTCGACGAACGAACCTTAATTACGCTTTTTCCGTACGTTCACGGGGGTCGCAAAATTCGTTGAACGTATAAAACGTCGCTAGAGCATATCCCCTGGCGTTGATTGCAATTTATTGCTGCACCAGGTTCATTCCTAGAAAAACCGCGCCGACGAAACATCGCTCGGTTAATGAGCCGCGTTCGAGGCTCCTCAAGTTCGCCGCGAGGGTCGAAGGTCGAATCTCCGATCGACCTAACACGAGCGGCCGTGCCTTCACTCGACTTCCGTTTTCTCGGTCGGAGGAACCCTCAAGTACGGTTCGTTTCGCTAGGTTTGGATTTCTACGTCTTTCGATTACTGTGTTTTTCAGATTTTTCCTTTAACATTCATTCCGCTTAACTTCGTTACCGATGTTCTTTTGTATAATCGCATGAAAACTTCAGTAACTTTTCGTCGAATATCTTTCATTTTATCCAGCTATCAAATAATTTTTATGGGATTCTAAGGGATTTCTATATATTTTGAAAAAATATTGCTAGAATTCGCGAAGGATTTTAAAAACTTTCTATATGATTTCTATGCAATTTTAACGAAGCACCTGTTGTCAAAATTAATAAAAAAAAGTAGTGGAGAACTTTTGACACGTTTGTACCTTACTTAGTACACCCTGATACTATTTTGACTATAAACTTGTCCGTTGAAAAATATATAAGCTATTTGCTCGAGACAGAACTTGTTTATTGGTTCTTATCGTTGGCATTTCAATACCCTGAAGAGGTACGGTAACGATTACACCGTGGGGTAGAGGAAACGAACGAGAGGAGGAAAAACGTAAATGGAAAGAAAAGTTCCACGCAAAGGTATTTGCGTAGGCACGTACCATTGAAGAACGACGAAGGAACTAAAAATATCGGCATATCAACGTGTCGGCAGATGTACGTGTGCATTCGCACGCAGAAAAGTGCGTGATGTCTGAGCAAAAGTGTGTTCAAGTAGAGATGGGATCGAGAGAATCGCAAGCGCTTAATAAAATACATTATCCGAATAATTGCAAAAGTCATTGTACCGATTGCAAACAATTTAAGAAACATACTTTTTGCACTGATGATATCGAAGGATAAGAGAAATAGTAAAAGTAATCGTATTATTAATTTGTAGATAAGATATCAACTAACGAATGAGAATAAAAATAAAATAAAATATTTTTCTGTGTAACGCTAAGAAATGATGGATTACACTCTGTCGCTATCTTTCTCAAAATCATTTTTCTTTCTCCTTTCGTTTAAATTTGTATAGTATAAGCCATCTCGTCGGTTTCATAGCAGACTGACACACTTTACCCTTTATATTTATTGAGTTATCTGTTCTCAATTGGTACGGATTTGGTAAAAAATAGTGAAATCGTTCGATAAGAAGTTTATTGTATCGTAGACCTAGATCATCTAATTAGAACACCGATGCACATAAAAATCGAGGCTTGTTTGATTTGTAGGGACAGCAATTATATACCAACTTAATTAAACATTTATATTATGCGAACATAACGATACACGGATATAATTAATAATTTAGAAAAGTTAAAAGATAAAATAAATAAAAGTTAAATAAACCAAACAATTTTTGTTGGGTTTCAATTCGTATAATTATCGTTCTCGTTCGAGTAAATCAAATGTAGCAGTCGGAACAGATATTCCGATCTAAGTAAGAGTCAATTCAATTTTTAATATAAAAGAAACTCACGTTTCTATTATTCCAACATCTTTGTCTTCCTATTAGTTCAGTTACGGCAGGTTCTACTGTATTTCGAAATACTTCCCAGTTTTTCCAAATTACATACTGGTTTTTTACCAACCACCATTGCTGTTATTTAAAATACTTTCACGCTACTGCTATACGACTAGTTTTTTGCTCGCATAGCACGAACTCCGGCATGGATTCCCATTAATTACGTCACGAATGCGGTTAATGACCGGTATCAATCACAAGAACGTACAACATAATCGAATTGAACACGATTCTTTGCGATCGTTGGTAGAAATGCACGGTCCTGGTGGCCTCGGCGAGGATCTTGTCCGCCGTCTTTTAATTAACGCCATTCCCATCAGCTAATATTAATTGAGTTTTTTATTTAGTATATATAACGTTCCATCAATTATTACGAAATAAATTTTTTACTAGTTTTACAGGTTGCACGTAATACTGTGCAATTGTATTGTAGTATCGGACGAGCATTAGGTTCCTTCACTTGATTATGCAATTTTCAGATGCTTCTTAGTAATTGATATTGAATTTTATACGATGGAATATAATGACCGTAAACATTTTGAAACGCATTGGACCAAAAGCTTTCTTGTTTCTTCCAATCGAAATGTCCATTTAATTTTATCAGGTTCTTTTCTCTTAAGAAAAATTATTTTCTTACGTGTCTCCTGATCTTCTTTGATTTTATGAAAGCTTAAAACAATTCTGATTACATACAGAACATACTATATCACATTCTTTTCGATATTTTTTAGATCAATTATATGAAACGTTATATGACATTTTTCACATACTATTGCCTCGTTGTATACAAGAATTATCATAATCTGTAAATTGTAATATTACGCTTCAATGAACTTTGAAGACATTGCGAATGTTTCCTCGACATACTTATAACTTTTAGCCTAACTTCTTCCTTAACGAACATTCAAGACTTCGTTCTTATGTCTTGAAAGTTATGAATCGACACAATATCAGCCGCAATGACACGATAGAGTACCTAACTAATTATCTTTGCGTACGTATTTTTGCAATGTTATATCGTGACAGATATCACGATCTACTATTTATCGGGTACGATGCATGGTTTCCGACCTTTCTCGTTTGACCATACACAGATTCGAGATGCTATCTGATAAGAGATATCGAAATTGACATCGTTATTTGTATAGCGCGGTACAAAGGAGCGATGCACGTGTTGCAAGGATATTTGTAATTAAACTCGTCGTGGTCGCTTTGATTAAAGTTTGAAAAATACCAAGTATCGGCTACACGTGCATTTTCGAAAGATGAAACTTGGAACGAGCAATTACTCGTATCCATAATTAGTGACTGGTTATACATCATCGCCGATAGCAAAATCTTATGTTTTAATTACAAACTTAGCGGATGATATACGGAACGAGTACTAGAAATCTTTGTCTCGATTTAATAAATTATTTAACGTTCAAGTATAAAAGTTGACGATAGGTGGCTATCTTAATGTTTCGTTATCGTCCGTACCATTATTAGATATGACATTTTCTTTTTTTTCTTAGTTGAAAGTAGCGAGAAAAGTTCAGGTTTGATAATAGCGTTTGTTGAACTAGATTTGTCGTCGTATTGGAAATATTTTAGCAATTACATCACAAAATAGAAGAGATTCAAAATAACAGTTGTTTTAAACATTTTTTGGCGAAAGATCATCGAGTAAGAATTAATTTCTCTTAAGATGAATTATTTAAATGGAAGCCAGTTATCGATAAACCTCAATGAAATTTCTCAAAAAGGGAATTATTAAAGAATATTAACTTTCAATCGTTCTCGTTACGATAACCATTGTGAATGATCAGAATTTTAGCAGTAACCAAAATAAATGATCGAAATTCTTCTCGGTTATTATATTATCGATAATCAAAATAAAATTCGAACCATCGATAATGGTTACCGGTAACCAAAAAGAAAATGAAAAATTCCAGTCGTTCATATGGTTTACTGTTAACCAAAATTAAATTCCCCTTATCGATAACGATTATCGGTAATAAAAAAAAATGTTTGATTAAAGATATTATCTCTTATACCATAACTTTAAAACTTTGTCTTATAGCAATTATGATCTCCGCTAAGTAGTCGTATTTATTTTAAAATATCTTAATTAACATTTGAATGTTACTATTACGAAAGAGTCAAATAATTATCTGAAGTTTTATGAAAGGTAACAATCTTTCACTAATTTGTAACGCGTATTATTAACGTCACCTTAGTCGGATCATAGCGCAAGAAGATTACGGCTGAGGCTGCGTGAATACCGTGCGAATATTCGCAATGTTGCATGGCCACCCGTGTCAGGGTGGTCATCCACGTGCACTGGCCTTCGAGGAAGGCCTCGTAACGCGCTCTTTATTAGCGCACTGCTTGCATACCTTTATTAACATTCCGATCGGCGACGATGTAACTTGTCGATACGAGGATGGGCTGATGATCGGAGCCAGAACAGAGTTTTATGCCTCTCGATTATTAATGGCAACGAGTGGTGAATCTTCGAGCACTGTTACATCGCATAACCATCTACTAGGAACTCGTAAAAATAAATTTCTTGATTTAACAATGACGGAAAATTAACGGTAAAAAGCGTCAACTACGTTGCTTACACTGCCTTTTATTAAGCACAGTATCTTAGCATACGATAGCATCGACAAAAGTTTATTAAAAAATTGTGAAGAAACGTAATATTTGTAGGGGTTTTAGAGCTATTGCTTCGTTGTTAAATAATCGCTGAATAATTCGAGGAGAATCACAGAAAGGAAAATTCATCGCAAGTCGACGAGCATATCCAACGCGTTAACAGATTGCCTTGACACAGAAGAATACATAGATTTTAACTTTTATGGTATCAGCTACTTGATGTAACCAGTCGGGCTTAATTTTTGACGACAGTAACTGCTCGAAAAATCGACATTAAAAATGGTAATTTTCCTCGTAAAATTGTAATTATAATTACATGGTACCACGAAAGATCAACATGTGAAATTGCCGCACTAAAAATAAGTGTTAAAAATAATGAGATATAGTGACTTTCGTCGAACTAGAATTACCTGTAATTCTAGAGACGATGGAGGAGAAAAAACATTGGTGTCTAGACGCATCCGCGCACGAACCCGTCTTTTCTTTCGTTCTATCGTTATTTCCATGATTTTAACCAACCACCGGCTTCTGATTTCTGAACTCGTTTTGTATATTTGTTAACGTCATAAAAAGCCGAAGAATGCGAATGAGACCAAATATTATAGAAATTATTATGCGAATAGGAAGGAAACAATTTATAGGCTACTTAACGTAACAATCTTATTACAAACTATTTTAATACAAAATTGTTGTTGAAATTTTCTTTCCACTCCCTATCGTTTTAATTGTATTTTCCGATCGTCGTATCCTCACAACGAGCCGTCTTGCATTCGCTCGCTCATTATATCCATACGCATGAAATTTAATCATCGTTAATAGCCGATAATTAACTACACATATAAGCTAATAGCTATCTATAGAACCGTGCGTAACAATTACGGTTAACCTTTGTCGCTGCAAGAAAAAGAAACTTTGCTATTTCAATTCTCACACATTCTACCAACGTTTCTTCTAATCAACGTCCGTCAGGTCGTCAAAGCATCACGCGAGACGATAAGCGTAATTTACAACGACATTACGGCACCCTCGAACCCTTTACCCCTTTTCTAGCCGCACTACCTCTATTTACTCTTATTTTACGCCGTAAATTTATTCCTGGTTTCCTCAAACCTATACGCATGCACAACTCACACACGCGCGCGCGCATCGTCGTAAGTCTGGTCTTTCCTCCTCTTTTCTTATTTCCTCTGCAATAAACGCGCTCGAGATGTTCGCTCGCGGTATTTCATCGCTTCCTGCCGTAACCTTTTCAACAAGACAGCGGACCTGGCCCACGTGCAGCAGGTATGTACAACGGGACTCTTGTGAAAATGTGATTTACGACTTGATTACCAGTCGTATCGCGCTCCTGCTTTCCCCTCGTGCCCGTGCAGACGCGGTGCTGTCACGTGGATTTGTCGGACGCAGCGAAAATACCAACAACGAGGTACAATCGAGGAAATCGCTCTTGGAATTGGACGCTATAGTCGATCGAACGAGAAGAGTCAGAAAGTAGAAACAAAACGGTCGCGTGTATTCACGTGATCGATGCTGCTGTAGTTATTGGCTGCCAAGTGTCAACGTTTGTGGACAAACCTGTGGCGGAATTCCCTTAAGCCGATTTTACGGTACTTCACTTTGGAGGAACACGGCGGATTAACGCTGCTTTCGCTTCTTTTTTCAATAGGCGGATGGAAAGGAGGATGAAAGCAGTCGTCATGTTTAAATTCGGTTTTACCGCAGACTCTTGACCCAGTCGAATTAACAATGTTTTTAGCAACCAAACTGTGACCCAGCTTTGCCTCGCACATGTATCGAGCACGTGCACTTGTTTACATCTACTGACTCGTCACGTTACGCCGACCGTAGGTGCAAATTGCAATGCACAACGAGTGCTGCAAATGTAAACCTTTGATCTCAAATAACGAGCCTGACTCGCCATGGTAACCTAATGTAGAACTGCATCTATCTAAACCTGTAGGAAGACAAACAGTTTATAGAATCGGAGTTCATGTAGTAGGAGTTTACGCAAATGAATTCGACTGGCGGAAGTTCAAATCGTTAACTAAAATTTCGTTACAATAAATAATGGTAATAACTGGAATTTGTATACATTAAATAGCTACTGCATTGTATTTTATGCGAATTTGTACGCAAATTTAAATCGCGAGTAAAATAATGAAGCTTAAACAGGGATGTGTTTCACCTATTTAATGTTATATAATAAATACTATATTTTGGACGTTTTATGTGAATTCTACTTATAAAACGGTCAGAGATAAGAGAAGAATTTCAAGAATGTCAGATATGTCAAGTATAAATTATATTCTAGACAATTAGTTACCAAATCCCTTGTTCTTAAATATTTACCTTATACCTTCCTAATATGATGGAATAACGAACCCTTTTTTAATATAGTACGTATACGTCGAGATAATTAAAATAATTTTTTAAAAACTATTAGCCAATAGTCGTATATAGATACAAGACACGGAGAAAGATGTATATTTCACTTATCTGTATGATACTTTTTCATTACACAGTGCTGAATTAACAATCGTATAATTGGTAATAATAATTGTTTCCGGCCGATTTTCGCGTGGTAGATGATTAGATGTTACCGCTGATGCATGATTAACCAGGATAAAATGCCATTTATCATGCTTTCACTGGAATATCGAATCAAAGATACTCGGCGCATTAGCAATTCAATCGAATCGATCTCGCTCGTGCGTGTATCATTTCAACACGTTGACAGCTGTTATTCGTTTTATCCGTGAAATAACGTCTCCGAAGCTTATGTAACGAGGTTGTAACTGCCTTGTTTGCCACTTCCATATAACACGAGATTCCTCTAGCGACAGAGAAGGACATTTGCAAATAAATAACGCAAGTAATATAATTACTACTTACGAATGAAACTCGTTATTGATCAAAATTGTTAGTATGTTCGATACTTAGTTGGAAATTATACATTCGTAAATCTTGCAGAAACGAATTATAGCTCGCTGAATGAGATTTCACACGGGCTACTTTCAATTTCAATAAAATTTAATCGAATAGAATAAAACGAATTGGATGTTGCTCGATGCATTTGTTATAGCAATTTTCTATCGGCGTTGTACGTGCATATATTCCAATTTAATAGATTCGATTAGCCAGGATTTTTAATTATTCTAATTGGATATTTGACTCGGTGCTGACTATCAAAACGCAGAAGTTTTTAAATCATTTCATTCATCGAAATACAAACCTTCGCTCATCAATCACTCCGTCAAACCTCTCGAAAGCTCGCGGATCCCTCTTCGACAGTCTTAAACACTCTCAATCAATCCCTTCACCAGTCTAAACAAATCCGATTGTATTTCTCTTCTCTAATGAGGCATCAGACGTATTCTGTCGACGAATCGATCGACAGACGCAACGAAAATAGCTTCGGTGTGCTATTTATGCAAGAATGGTTGCAACGTAGAAAGTGTCAAAACAACGACGACGACGACAATTAAACAGAAACTATCACGAATAAACAGAAGGAAAGTTACTTTGGTAGAAAACAGTTGCACGACGTGTACGAAAGCAATCGGAGAAAAATAAGAGAACGAGAAGTTGTTTCAAGGTTCAGACAGAGTCTCCTAATTCAGGATAAAGACAAAAAATTCGTGCAGCCAACGTTTTTACCGTAGTATATACGTGTTTAACGGGTGTGTGTAGACTTTCGTGACTGACTGTAGATCGTAGATGCACGAAAGCGTGGAATCAGGAAAAGAAGACGAGGAAGAGTTTACTCGCAGGCTCCTCGGAGGCTGCCGCTTGTTTCCTTCGCTCGCAACATACAATGCAATCCGTTGCAACGACGCAACACGCCTGAGGCAGTGCAACGCAACCTGCGGCCGCTTTGAACTGTTCTTGCAGCTTGTAGATACATATATGTATAACGTGCCTCGTGGTATCTCCGACAGTCGTGTCCAGCCAAACACGAGAAGTCGGATTTCCTTCCACCTTGGCAGAAGTTTCGGTGCTCCTTCTCCTTGGTAACTAACTCGTGAATTATATATTTTTTATTGTTCGATAACGCAACTGGTCCCTCAACGTATACATTTTTCTTCGGTTTACCGATTGAAAACGATGAAATTTCTTTGCGATAAAGATAATTCACGATCAAAGTGGACGTGATGAAAAATGGATGAAATATTTAGTAAATATTTAATATATTAACCGCTTCGTTTTTAACGCGAGGCTTTATGTATAACGCGTTAAACGTAAAATATTCGAATTGAAAAAGTAACACCCAACGAATTTTTCTCTCATTGAATCGGTTCAAATCGACTCGTAACATTACGTACATTACATGATTCATACTGATTACGATACAGTGAAAAGGTATCGTTTTACTTTTTCGATTTATTTTTAATAGAAATATCCGCTTCTTTGGTTTCCCTTACACGTCTCGTAATTCCACGCAACGTGCAATTTACACTTCCTTAGATCGTCTAAACGACGACATCGTAGAAAGTACTTTGAATTGCTAAACAACGTCACCTTTACTTTCAAACGCTTCAACTGTACGTGTAATATCCATCGTAAACTCAAAATCCTCGCCACGGCGTATTATTCATGACACATTGCAACCCCTAACACGGGAACTTATTTTACCATTTAATCTCAGTGATCTGGCTCTGAATAACATCATCCATCCTTGACTGAAAGAAAAGAGGTAGAAAAAGGATACAATATCATCTTCCTCAATAATTTACCATCAACTCCATTTCTTACGTTATACGCAATCTTTATTCTGAACGGCGCCAGGTACTCTCGGAATCGTACTTATAGCACTGGCATTTATAATTATGTAAATCAGCTTCGATTAAACCAGGGAGTCTCTGTTTTCCTTCCTTCGTGTTTCTCTTTTCCTCTTTCGTCCTCTCGTCCCGAAGCCGCGATGCATCCCGCTCTTTTTCCTTCCGCGAAAGAATGAATGGAGGCACGCGTGTTATTTCGTAATCTGTGGCCAAGATCGCCCTGTAAATTTCGCCACTAACTACGTTACTGAAATTCCATTTGGTGACCGGACACGTGTCTTCCTTTCCTCTCACCTCCACGTGTATCTCAATCGGCTTGTTTAATCTTCCATGATCCCAGGGACAATGACCACCCGATGCACAATGGTCGTGATCCAAAGCAGAGAGAAAGAGAGAGAGAGAAAGTGAAGGATTAGACCAAGGAAGCTAACGGTTCTAGGAATCCACGCGTCCTGCAAATCTACCTTTGCTTCTGCCATTTCCAAAGTCTAATACCATCTATTGAAAAGTTTGTTTGCTATCGAATTATGATTGAGTTATCCATCCGAGACGTATTGCCATTGTACTCTTTGAAGTCCTTTGCGTCTGATTTATTAATTTTACAACCTTTCGTCACGAGATAAGGGAAGTTTCGTGAGATATTTGAAAAGATTTCAGGAATTTTGTAGAGTGTAGTTAATGTGTTATTTGAATTTCAGAGGTTCTCTTCCTGTTGGTTTCTTGTTTCTTTATTATAGCTTTTAAGGTAGAAGTTAAATAAAGTTACTGTCTGACGCATCAAGTGCATAATGGTTTTACAATAACCACCCTAAGACACCTTCTTTGAAAGTTCTCATAAAACATATTCAAATATCGTCAAACACATCTGATAGATATATGCTATAATATATCAGGTGTGAGCAATTCCTTTCCTAATATTTCGAATTTCTTTAAATCTTCATCTAAAATCTATGCCAACCATAATTCACAAAATTATAATAATAATCTTGCCTTCAGGTCGCGTAATATCCTTGCGGTGGCACTCAATAATCTTTTCTATAATTCTTCGAATTCTTTTAAACGATCTTCTCTTACCACACGTAATTCGTAAATTTTGATCCATGTCTCGTTCCTTGGTATCAAATGATTTCATCTGTTGCTATAATTAAATAATAAACAACAATAAAAGACAAATGTGAGGTGGGTAGGTCGTGATAGGTGTACTGCCGGTGTATAATATTTTATCTTGGGTGGGGGGACTTCTTTTCTTCCAACCATCCGGATCGCTGCCTTCTTTTCTTCTAGGAATTTTGAAAAACAAAACTATAAGTGCCGGGATTCGAACCCTGGGTTTTGAAGGTTCGAAAACCAACTACGCTAGCCACTACGCTACCGTCGTTCGAGGATGTCTTTGTATAGCAAGCCACAGAACAGGAACCGTTGGAAAGTTTGCTGTCGAGTGCCGCTACAAATGATTAAACGTTGTTAACAATTATTTTACAGGACGGAAAATCGATCTAAAATGCTGTTGTCTCGATAGTTTTCGTGTCTTACCAACGCGTTAAAAATCCTCGACGACGATCGTAGAAAGTTTCCCACTGCGACAACTTCGTTAGAAACCGTTCGAGGCTGCCATTTTCACCAAACTGCGGACAGCAACCTCAGCACGCTACCCGTTTCACATGATCAATTGAACTTCACGTTCAAGACAGATCGTTGGAGCTGTGCAGCATTTTCAGGTGATTCGTATCCCGGAAAGAGCAAAGATCAGGAAAAAGCACGGCAAACAAGCGGCGAATCGACATAAGTCTACATCTGACTATCTGGATATCCGTCTTCTTCTTTTCACGAGCGCCTATAGATTTCGTGTTTCCTACTATTCTACTCGTGTACGTAACCATCATGGCCTCGAACACGTCCACGCTGACTCTCGCATCAGATCTGGCTACACGTGTTATTATTCAATAACAGGTGTAATGCCAGCCAGCACTATGCGCCTCTAATCCAGCTGCGTGCGAGGCAAACAAAACGTAGATGCACCACCGGATACCACGGCCGGTTATTATCTGCATACGTGAGAGTACTGGCAGTTTATACCTTGTGTTATATGGTATATGGTATGGTGTATGCATACAAGGTGTTCCAGTATCGTAAGATATATTATTTTTGCCATTACGCTACAGCTATGCTACAATCCTTGAATTCGTATATTTCAATTAAACCCTCGTTTTAACAAACGAAAAGTGATTTACAGAGATGAACATAAGACTGAAACGAGAAATCACGTGTATCAGTAAGACTTTATCCCGTATTTTTCATATTTTGTTCAAGACGACGATATCTTTTAACGTTGGAAAAAATATAATTGGATCGTAAATGATTAAAAGAATGCAGCGGGATTGATCAAGCTATACTTTAATTATCTCAATTATTGGAAGATATTTATTATACAATTTCCTTTTTCTTTCTGTACGTTCTAGGTTTGAAAGCGTTACATATACAGTGTATTCTTACCTTTATTCCATCGAGTGAATTCTGGTTATAGGAATTCAGTATGAAACGTTGTCGGCGTAAAATACGACATAATTTAGAAACTTGAAAATGGAATAAGTGCGACAGAGTTAGGAAGAATACACGATATTGGAATAGCCACGATCACAGATATTAAAAAAGCAAAAATATGATATTGAAAATTAGCATATCCTGCGCAAATTTGATATTTCAAGAAAACAGCACCAATCATCTTACTTATTATATACTTACTTACTTACCTTCTTCGATATTCCACGCTCGTTCGTACAAAGTTTATCACGCGATATTTCCTACATTCCATCGTGTCCGCCACACGCCCCCAATCTCTCGCCATTACTCGCAAACGCCCAACTGCCATCGATTTCCAGCTTTTCGATGTTCTCTCTATCGGAGCAACGAAACAAGAGATAAAAGCGAATCAGCCGGATACGCGTCGCATAAATAATTCCACGAGTGTATTCCATAGTGACGAAGATCGCGATATTCCGCATCGGAAACCCACGGCCGGCGAGCATAATTAAGTATGAGCAATTAAACAGTGAGTCGTGCGTCTATCTTTCGTCTCGTTATTCCACGAAACGCACGTTGAAATCCGCATGTCGATTAATCGCGTTGTCGTTGTTATCAACGATAGTTTTTAGGGGAGAAGGTGAAGCAATTTAACGAAGAGTAACGTTGGCGTATGCAAAGCTCTTGTCGTTTATTAGGATATCGTCTTATCGCATTTCCCGCTGGAATCGCCTGATGAAGATGATAACATCAGCTGTTTAATCGTATAGAAGCCGAGATTAATTGGTCGATCGATAAGGAGAGAGAGGGGGGGAAGGAGGGGGAGAAAGAGAGAATGAGGTTTTAGAAATGGGATAGCGAGAAAACTGGAATTCCGAGGAAAGGCAGTGGAAGAAAATTTACACTGGCTACAAAAAGTATTTGTACATATCCTCGTTTTCAAATAAAATGTTCTCTTTTTTAATCAGACTTCGCATTTCATTTTCATAATGTTAAACTTTTGTAGTCATATGAAAACGAAACGAAGCTTAATGAGTTAACTCATGAAGAGACGACGTTGAGGTAACATTTCATTCGCAATTTTTGCTACAGAAAAGAACTCTAAAGACTCGTTTGCTATTTTTATCGATCTTATTTCTTCTGGCTAAACTTTCGTCTATTATTTATATACTATTTGAAATATAAATTGAAATATAAACCATCGTAATGTTATAATTAATGAGTCCTTAAAGCGTTATAAAAATTAACAAATGACATGAAACTTAATACATTCGGTCTTAATATAGATACATACGCAATTAATTAATATATAAATGCGATAATAAATACAATGACGTACAAACACTTCTGTAACCACACTGTGCAAGTTGAGATTCTTCTTGGCTAAGTCGTAAGGGCGAATTTTCAACGTTGTTTTAATATGCTGCCATTTCTAATTGCGAATTTTGCGAACGAGGAAATAACACGTTATTCGCTTTATAATCTTGGTTGGGGTAGATCAAACGTCTTTCTACGTTTAACCCTTAACGTGTGGCGATGTGCGGCCCTCTACCCTAAATGTGCCTCTCAAACACCACCAATGTGCGACAGTCTACTCCAAATGTATTTTTGGGTCTTTATCGGTAATTGTTTACAAATAAAAAAATAATACTCCTCAGTGAGTACTGTGAGACCTGTGAACGAAAACCCGGTTTGCATCCCAATGAATGTTTTAAAAAATTCTATACATTACTCAATTATAATTAATATAAATATTATAATCGGACTTTCGGTTTGGTGCGAGGCAAGGGCAACACGTGGACGGGGTGCTCTGTAGAAAAAGTGAAGTGTGAGGGGAAAAAGGAAAGGAAAGCGCGAAGTAACACGAAGAGAGGAAAGATAAAGTGCAAACACACGAGGAGGAAAGAAGGAAAGGTGAAAGGAAGAGAAACAAGGGAGATTTATAAATAAGAGAATCCAAAAAAGGAAGAGGTTAGGCAGACAGAAGAAAATCAGAAAGTTGGGCAAAGAAATAACAGATGGCGACAGTAAGAGGAAGGCCAAGGAACACAGGCAAGGCGGGAAACAAAGAAGAATCCAAAAACACATTAGAAAGATACAGCTGGACGGAAAAGGAGAAAACAACTAGGGGGGAAGGAAGGGAGGGAGCGACAGAAAAAGCGGAGAAAATGGAAAGAGGAATAGAAGCTAGGATAAAAGAAATAATAGGAGTGTTCGAAAAACAGCTGGAGGAGTTAGCGAGGGCGATGAAAGAGGAGATAAAAAGGGAAATAAAAGAGGAAAGAGAAAAAAGAGAGAGGGAAATAAAAGAGGAAAGAGAAAGAAGAGAGAAGGAAATGAATGAGGAAAGAGAAAGAAGAGAGAGGGAGAGGGCAAGAGAGAGAGAAGAGAGAGAAAGAGAAAAAGAGCAGTGGGAGAGAGGAAAGAAGGAGTTAGTAGACAGGATCAGAAGACTCGAGGAGGAGCGGGAAAGGGAAGAGAGGGAAAAAAGGAGGAATAACATAGTAATCAAGGGGGTGGAATGGAAGGAAGGAGACAAAGAAGAAGCAGTAAAGGAATTCATAAGGGATAAAATGGGAATAGAGACAGAGGTGGAAAAGGCGCACGCGATAAGGGTGGGAGATAGGAAGACGATAATGGTAGCGTCGATGAAGTCAAGAGAGGAGAAAATAAAAATAATGAAAGGAAAAAGCAAATACTGTAATCAAAATTATATTACTTCTGAGATGAATAAAGATTGTTTTGAATGACTTTAGTATTATTATTTACACGCCATTGTAGCATTTAAAATCTGACACTTAAAAACTTGCAAGTCAAAGTATGATGAGAATAAGTTGGAGTTGCCGGTCGATATTCACAATTAAAAGTCGAAACGTTAAGGGTTAATCGTAGATATATCTCGAGTACAGAAACGAATCTTGACCTTCGACAATGGAAGAGTCAATGAGGAAGTCTCATTGCGGGGTGAAAGAGAATACTAGATTCGCGATGGGAACGAGAAGTAAACCACTAGCCGACGAAAACGGTTTAACTTAGCGTGATGTAATTTTCTTATCAACCTACTCTCTGAGTTATGAGATAATTATACGTTGCGCTATCTTTGGTAAGAGATACGTAAATGCTTCAACATTTTATGCATTTTACGATTGTCAGAGCTGTTATAAATTATAAGCGATCAGGAGAACTGATACTCGAAGCTCTAAGTGATTATTAGAGTCGAATTTATTTGATGTTCGAATAATTTCATAAGAATTTTTCAATGAAAAAGAATTTCCTTTTTCGTTTGTGACACGTGTTGGAGATAAGTTGATATTGTACAAGGTGTCACATTTTAATCGATCCACGCAAATATTTCTTAATTATTATTACATCGTACATTAGTCGAAAATGTCTTTCAAATAAAACTTGTCCTGTTTCGAAGGGGATGTCTTTGACAATTATCTGCGATAATTATTATCTGAAATAACTTCGTGCACTAAATAATTCCATAACGAATCGAAATATTGTAACGAAAATCGTATCGAGAGGCTAAGATTAAGACGAACAGAACCGTAAAATTTGCTAATCGCGAGTGAATTGCTTTAGAAGTTACAAAGACTTTCTTCATCGAGAATACTTAAAAATCAAGTTCATAAATTAATTGTACACTGTCTGCCCACAACTTGACCTATTTATAATTCCCATAAATTCTCTTATTCGCTGATCGTGTACAACGACAAGTAGAAAAAGAGACGATTCACTTACTATTATACCGCTAGCATCGCATATTACTATGCTACTTAATGTTCGATAATTTTCTAAATATACATAAATTACTATATTCTCTATGAATACGGCGTTTCATATCCCTATTTGTTTAACCTTCATCCAGTTCATCGATCCTCTGTACGAGCTCGGAGTAACAGAATTACTAAATCGTTAGGGAAAGCGTATAGAATCATATGAAAATTACAGCGATTAAATAAAGGGATTACGCGTAACTACAATTTCACGTGCATTAACTTGAGTTACATGAAACCTCGTATAATTAATTTAATATCTTTATCAAATCGAACATACTTTACTGCCAGCTTCATACTCGTACAAACACGCGAAAATAAAAGTTAATTATCAAACGGTAACCAATCCTCTACACGCGCTTCTCACCGTTTCTCGAAAAATCGCGGTTGCTCGAGTCGCGATGCGCCGAAACGCGCGCTAATCTCACGCTATCAAATTTTCGTTTCTCGGCAATTTTTAATCAAAATCGTCTCGCGTTTCCTTCTTCCGAGATTGCTGCGGTGGCCCGTGTTCTTTTTTTTTCTCCTCCTCCTCTTCGTTCCTCGTGGTTAACCGCGATTCGCCGTCCGGTTCCCATAATCCGAAATTACAGGCGGCCCAGCCTCGCGATGCACGCACGCATTACATGCATGCATAATGCGTTATGCTACGGGGGACCGCGCCGATACAGGCTATCTCCGGTACAAATGCCCCTCGAAAGCTTATTAGCTGATCGAGCCTTTGAAACAGCAAAAAGAGAGAGACAAAGGAATAATAAATGAATGGAAAAGATAAAAAGGAATAGATCGTCGGTCGTGTGGAAGTTCCCTTTGGGAAGAACTTCGCTATCCTCGTCCTCATCTTGTTGTTGCATACTTTTGACAGTGAATTAAAAGATCGAATAAGATAAATGGATAATGACGAAGAGAAGCTTGTTAGGTTAAAACGCTTTCGACAGAGAGAACGCTGGTATTGGTTCAAGTAATTGAGAAATCACGTAGGTAAACCGTGGATACGTCTCGTGCGGTGTTTGGTGGCTTGGAGTGTTCAAGATGCTGCTCGAGTTGGATATTTGATAAAGATAACCGCACAGCATTTCTCTTTACTTTTTCTTTTTTCGTTTCCCCGCGTTTGTTTTAGGATTATTCGTGGAATGTTTGCTCGCACGAAATTCGAAACACTGGCCTCTAAGGTGATCCGTTTCTGCTTCTTTTACAGAACGCGATTTGTTCGATCATTCTCGATGCTTTTAATTTGACGAATACGTAGCTGTGGATATTAATTGAAGGAAAATTCAAGTTGTTACGTGTAATCGCGATAGGAAATATGAAATATGATCTCTTCTTCTGATAAATTTATTCAGATGAAGAAGAAAAGTATGTTGCGTGTAATTACATCGAGAAGTACCTAGTAGCAAGAAATTCATAACATGTAATAACATTTATAGGTATTGTTAATAATGAAACAGCAATTGTATATCAGAGATTATTTGAAACACATTTCAAGCAGTCAGGTAGTCATTACACCATACAGTTTATTAAAGCAACCTCGACTTCTTTATTTCATAAATTACGAAGTACAGAAGACACTGGTGCACCTTTTCGTTGCATAAATGCGTTCCAATGAATCCTTAGCATTAAAACACATACTAATTACGCGATAGTTAAACGTAAGGATAATTACGTATTTCAAAATTCTGACCGAAATTCAACGTCATTACAACGTCGAATTAAAATTAAAACATTAACTACCCACCACCTGCTTTAGCATACCGCTTTATCGAAAAGGAATTAACGAGAGCAATTTACCGTCCAAACACAGTTCAGACACAGAACCTCGTAAAATTCATTTATCTTACAGTACATAAAAGCGTACTTAAAATATTTTCCATGGTGCAACAAAGGGAAAAAGAAACGTCCAGTATTATAAGTAACAGCGCTTGCACCGATCGTTTAGAGCTTACTTATAAACTGTTACCTCTATTCATTTACATAATACATAAAAATGAAATTTGGCTCGCTTACGTCGGCTGATGAACAGAGAATCTGTAATTATACGCTAAGCTCAATAATAAAATTTGCTTGTTTTGGAAAATTAGCATTTATATTATATGTTAAACCATAAAGAAAAAGCCACGTCCGGCCGAACGTAGCAATTTGTTATCTACGTACATAGTTGGAAAATCTGCATTTATACGACCATCCTGAAGCATAGACACAAATAACCGTAGCAGGTGTTAAGTGTTGCTAGCATTAGGAAAAGCGTATAACGATCGATCCGTGTAAGATGTCCGTTCAATGGAGAACGTCAGTTTAACGAGGCACTTAGGTTATATAGATAGAGGCGGCGCAACGCGTAACAATTTAAATTACAATGTCCCGCAAAACTGATAGCGTAAGGAGAAGGAGAAATTAAGTTATCTATTACCGGGGTCGTAAACTATTCGCGGTTATCTCAATTGAACTAGCCGTTATCGATCGATTTAACAATTTAATGCCGTCGTTATTCGAACGATAACGGATGGACCACGAGGATATAGACATTTCGCGATGATTCAACTTTTAGAAATCCATCGTTTCGTTAAATATAAGAAAATTTGGAGCATCGATGAGATTTTCTGGTTGTTTATTTACGTATGAGAGAAACATTAAGATATTCTGTATTTGCCTCTTTCATTGGAAAAAAGCAATTCTTTGGTATAGTTGTCAAAGGACATAGGGGACATAATATTAGGAACACCTCTGAAATAACTTAATATAATCTAACATACAATTGAAAATATTAGAATAAATAATCTTTGTATTGCTGGAAGCGCATTTGGAAATATGTAAATAGAACTTTTTCTTTTGATAAAAAATTATAATTGTAGAAATTACATAAGATAAAAGGATAAATTGTTTAACGAAAGATCAGAGAAAGAGGGAAAAATTCGAAAGGTAAATGAAATAACGCGTAGAAAAATTTGTCTCAACAAGATTATTTCATTTGATTCTCCAAAAAGAATTTTATTTGCTCGATCCACAAAGAAACTATTTCCTTATCCGGATATCTCTGCTCGCATGTATACCTACAAACGTATTCAATTTATGCTGACATAACGCGTGGCTTATCGTGAAAAGGCATACAATTTTTCACACTGGCGTGGCGCCATTCTACTTCAATATTAATCTAGAATATCGTTCAAAGCGGATACCATAATCAAGAAGATTGCAAATAATTCGCACGACACGTGTTAGTCATGGGGTCAATGAGAAAGGTCTACCTCATCGAATCGCGCAATTGGGTCAAGTAACACTATCAATTATCATTTCATGAAACAATCAATTTAATTTGAATGATGATTGATATTCCTTCGCTTCGCATCATTGGGTGTACGATTAAGATTAAATGGAAGATTTTCATCGTAATATTTTGATAGAGCGTAAAGGATAAAAATAATATGAAAGATAAAAACAAAAAGACATGGGTATTCCTTTTTTCCCCTTAGGATTCTTTGATGAAGTAATTAAGATAGATAGAGATAGATTTGTCAGTCAATCATCCTATAACACGGTTAATTCGTTCCGTGTTGTATCGAAATCGTGTTAAGAGAAACTTATTCTATACGAGGATTGTCCAAGTCCATTGAGTTTTGCCATATGGAAATCTTATTGCAAGAATATCGTGTTGTAGAGGAGGACTGTCGCAATTTTTCCACCGTGTTGCGTACATCGAAACCGTGTTTCCGGAATTCCGTGTTACAAGAGGGTTCGATGTATTCCAGCTTTGTGGCCTTAAGATAGCACTTGGATTACAATTTTTATGAACTTCTCGGTATCGCACGTAACTTACTACTACAAACATTACAGTTATACTACTACGGTGATAATCAACAACATTTTTCTTTCCAACTTTAATCTCCATCCTTGCTTCTTATCTCTTTGGTTTCCTGCAACTAGATTATCTGCCTTCGATTAAATAATTAATAAATTGAAATTGATAAAAACATCGGCAAAATCCTTCGATAATAAAAAGAAACAAATGAATTCGGTCGCATATTCGTTCTTTATATCTTGGATCATCTAATCTGTTTAAAATTAACTCACTGATTGTCGGGCAATATTTAAACGTGATCTCTATAGATGGCTTACGAGCCATTTGATAAATGTACGTTTCATTATAATCGTTCTTTATATTTTCTACCAGTAAAACGGAACCAGTGGTCTTTTTATTCGTAAAATCATCAACTAGCTGATTCATCGTATTCCATTACCGGGTATATTGACGTAACACATGCGAGGTCACTTCTCAAGTCGACTAATAGGCAACTGAAATTAATTAAGATCGAAGGCAGGATAAAAGTGCGCAATGGCAAACTACTTTCAAAGTAGATCGCTTTGCCTCTATCTACAACACAAACTAAGAACCAAAGGACGAATTGTATCGGGCATAATAGCTGTCTTTATATATTTTTTCTTCAGGCAATACCGACACGATTTATTTCGCAACGTGAATCTTCCAAAGATTCTGTGTCTTAATTTTTATATTTACGTTCGCTTAAATTTTTTTGCAAGAAACAAATAAATTGTTAATTGAACCTTGAAAGCCCCTTAAACAACAATTATAACATAAGAACACTAAACTGATCGAACGATACGATTTTATTTTAAGATGTCACCTGTTACTTTCACCTTTTTCAATGAAAAATATATTCTGAAAACCTTGATCATTACAATTTGTTAAAAATTAACTACTTCCATATTCTTTATCATCCTCATTATCATAAATTATTCTAGTGCTATAAAACAGCCAATAAACGGATGATACAACTCGATAATATTTTCTACTTTCAAATACGTATATCTTTTATAATCCTATATTTTTATTTCCTTTAATAAAACGTTAGATCTGTAAGTAAAATTATTCTGGAAATCGTAATTGCCCTAACATACTAAAAGCGAATTAGTTTCATATATAAATCCTCGCTTCAAATTATTCTATTTCAAGAAACATGATCACCGTTATCCTCTATATTCTGTATGTTGGTAATTACCTTTGTCTTTCATAACTGAAAAGTTAGACCGGTTTTACACGGAGATAAGCGTACTGAACGCCTACGGAATACGCATGTACATCAATAGAAGCGTTCGCGCGGCGATTCTCATGAGACGTGGTATCGCGATGCTCATTTCGTGTATCTTGGCGACGATACTTTCTCTACGAAGGCAACAAACAAAACAAATTAAATGTTTTCTTCGGATACAATCGGTCGCAAACGTGTGTCTGACAAATTGCATGTCAGCACAGCGAGAGCAAAAGAAACTTTTTAGAAAAACTGAACGCGCTAGCCCCGCCTCTTACTTGAACGCGTATGACAGTGATCGAATTACATACTTTTTGCATGTTCACCTTAATAAGAATGCCGCTATACCTCTCCATTTTCCAATATAAAATTTCCAAAACAGTTTTACATCATATATTAAATTTTCTTTTTTAATTTCTAAGAAAATTCTCACCGTAATAGACGGAGATGTTATCTTGGCGATGGATTGGCACAGAGATTACGTGTTGAATATGGAAAGTTCGAGGCTTGACATCCCGACTTCGATATCGCTAGATCTCACCATTTTTCAATATAAGACATCCCACACCGTTTCATATCGTATGTTAGTTTCTAAAAAATTCCAAAGATTTTCGCCGCAATAAATGGGAACGTTAGCTTGGCCACGCTTTCATACACAGATTACGTGTTAAATATGGAAACTTTGAGGCTCGATATCTCGACTTTGATACCGCCAAGCCTCCACATTCTTTTATCCAACGTTTTCAATACAGTCTCGCGTCGTATATTAGTCTTTTTGAAAAATTCCTAAGACAATTTTCGCCGCGATAAATCGAAAGGTTATCTTGTCTATGCTTTCATACATAGATTACGTGTTAAATATGGAAACTTTGAGGCTCGATGTCACAACTTTGATACCGCTAAGCTTCCTTAAACTTTAACCACGTGAAACTCATTTTCTCGCAGAAATACCTTAAAATAAACGGCGACGTTCATAATGTGCGTAGCTCGCGACATTCACGCGTGTATCACGTATTTGCAATACGCGTGTCGCGAGCTACGCATCATTGTGAACCGGGCCATAGTATCCGTCGACGAAATTTCGGCCTGCATCAAAAGCTCGTCTCTACTCTCTGCTCTTAAGTGAGCTGCTACGTGATAGTAAAAGGAGGCGGACCACAGAAAAGAACGTACGCAAGGTAGATCATACGCTCGACAGGTGGTCGCAATTATTACGCTCTGCTGTCAGCTACATGCGCAACACCCCCACACAAACGTAGCTTTGCACAAGCGTAGGTACGTACGCGTCGGCTGACAAGCGACTATGGAATGAGCAGTCGTGTAAACGCGTAATATGACACGCGAAATCGTTTCCAGGTATCGAATTACCAGGAATTGGAAGGAAAGAAGCCACGGGACCGCAAGGTGCACCGCGATGGGGTGCTGGACCGGTCTCGTATCGAACCGCCTATGGCCTATGCCATGTGGCAGATCGCGGATTTTCGAACGTCGTTTCACATTGTAACCGGTGTAAAAGGATTTATGTGTTGGCTTATATCGGCTGGATACAGAAAAGAATGCCGTAGGATGATGTACGTTGTGGTTGCGTTGGTGGCAAACGTGTTTCGTTGGCGTAGACACGCTTTCGTGAAGTGAGCTTTTGCATTGTGTTTTTTTGCAGTTGAGTTCAGAGAAGTTCGAGGATGTTTTAAGGACGGAGCAAATGGATTTTGAGGCTCCGGTGGCAAAGGTGGCGATTGTTTGCGACAGCTTTTAGGGACGTCGTAAAACGTTGCCATTCAATCTTTGGGGAGGTCCTCTTTTTAAATTTCCTTTGTCTTTTATCATCGCCTAGGCATAGATGGTTCGTTTTAACTTTTATATTGTAAAAAAGAGAACTTTGGAAACAGATGAACAAATTTAGTATAAATGTCGTTTTCCTATCTCATTCTCGAGATAGAAAAATCGACGTAAACGAAGAGTGGAAAGAACCACGGCTACGTTGCGCTTATAATAATATGCCTATTAACGCGTACAACTTTCTAAACACACATAGATCGCTAATCGCTGACACAGAAATTACCAAAGCTCGGCACGTCGTGTCGGTATAATTAATAATCCATCGATGCTTTTTGAGAAGACAATTCACGCAATAAGGCTGCTTCTCGAGGGGAACATTAATCTACTTGATCGTTTGAAAGAGTATGTTGATTCGACTGATGCATCTGATCGTTTTAATGTCGTTAATGACATGCTTGAAAAATGATGCGTGAAATTATCGAAGTGAAACTTGCACTGGCGTGAACGCCAGTGTTATTAGACACGAGTTGGTTTGTACATTTCATTTAATGATGCTGGCTTTTAAAAGGAAGATTGATTTGTCCGATCGTATGATTCAGGATGCTGTGTACGTCTGATTAAATTATTTTCAATTCACCGACGTGATCTTAATTAACATTAAACGACGGTAATAAACATTCTGTAAAAGCGACTACAAAATTTAACTTGCAGCAAGTTCGTCCTTTATTTTTAAACGCTTTTCTTTATCAGTTTACCTTGCCAAGATTATTAAATATGTCATGTTCATGATCTATAAAGAAATCATCAAGATTTTTCTACACATCTGCGAGTAACTCTCGAGAAATCATAAATTGACGTAACAAGAATTAAAAGTAAGAAAATATTTTGCAACTATCGTTTCCAAGCTCTGTAAAAAATGGTTCCACAAGGTTTATCGGTAATTCTCTCCCACCAAATACGAAAATTATAGAATAATCTCTAAAAAAAATTGTATATTGATAGGACAACAATCCAGAACGAGAAAGGTAGATTAAAAATGTTGAGAAACGTTGTAGACAAATATGTCCGTTTAATGGGAAATAACGTTCAACTTGATCAACTATTTTTAAGATAGAAATCATAGGAAAAGCGTAATTCATAGGCGACTAATAGGCTCGTTAGGTTTCTCAGAGCGGAAAGAGAAGATGGTGGAAGGAGGAATCGACGCCAGTAATGTCGGCCAGCATTAGATTCTACATAGAAAGCGACGCGCGAGGAGCTCATTAAGCTTAAAAATATCGGCAGAACGTTCTGCTTTCTGGCCATGAAACGAACACGACGAGGTCGTTGATTAATCGCGTGTCAATTTGCCGTCGACGACAGACGATTTACACGGCGAAACGGTGAGTCAGCGTTTGTCCCATTTGAAATTCAAAACGATCGCGCGGATATGCACGCGGCGCTCGAAGACTAAACGTCGAGCCGAGGAATTTCTTGATCGAAATCGTTTCTACCTTTTACGTGCTCTAAAACATATTGCTCTAAAATTTTAGACAACAACAACTATATTTACATTTAGTTAATATACGACTTGTTAAAGCAATATCGAAGATGGAAACATTAATACACTGCAACTTCTTTTGTTAAAAGTTACAACGTAAAAATTAAAACTGCTATGTATAATACGTACAGTAGAAACTAATATTTTTATAAATATTTCTTCACAACATTCAAACGTTGCATCTACATTATGATTCACTAATCTAATGCAATAAAAAGATGTAACGATAATCGCGTAATGATCGGATCGTTTATTTGAGAAGCAGTGCTAGTCCAGTTTTCTGAAGAAATTAAGAAAATGAAAGATGTACTATTTTGATGCGAACTTTTTATTCTCGAACAATTTATAATTTCAATCTCGAAACATTCGTCTGTTTTAATCAGTTTTCTTTAATCGATGGAACTGCATAATATTTTATTTTGAAAGCAACGTAAGTCCATTTCCTGTAATCTGTACCCTGTCCAAACAGTGGAGACACTAGTAATTAGAAACAAATGATAGCGAATGTAATCCTAACCCTTGTATTTGATATAATGGATGTGAACAAGTTTTTTATATACGTTTTAGTAATGTTCTGGTAAATTATTATTACATTTGTTAAATTAGTACCACTGCGATTAAATTTAATTGTTATAATTAAGTGTAATTATTGTTACATTTAAAGTATTATTAAATTAATAATACTTTTACATTCATATCAGGTCGTATCAAAGTGCAAATCTAAGATCGAAGAAAGTACATGTTGTTGTTATCTTGCTTTCTTCTCTCGCAATGGACAACCTGGCGTTAACATTAAAATTATGATAGTGGTACAGGAGGTACGTTTATTGCAGTTTAACACAATAATATTATCGGAATTTTAATTCATTTAATTGTATTCTATTTATTTTCAAGTATCGTAGAGACATTTCGAAACAAAAACATGGAAGATAAATTTTAAATAATTAAAATTTGATGAATTTATAAAATTGACTATCTTTGCAAGTTAAAGTCCATTCATGGCTATGAAAAACGATACTAGTCCAGTTAATTCTGAAAAAAACTATTTGTATAAAAATGTGAATTTACATTTACTTAAACACACAGAGACACGTGGATGAACCAAATGGACCGTATCACCACTTTTCATTCGATGGAAACGCAAACACCTGAATATCTCAAAATCAAAGAAAATGTACTTGCACCACTTTCGAAATAAACGCTGCAATCGTATCAAACTTAACCCAATTCGAAAACTTAACTCATAATATCCATTAGTTCAATCGTTCGATCTACAACGTACCTACTCTAAAACTTCAACTTTCGCCGCAGCTGTAGAAAGATCGCAGCCATCGTTAAAATTTTGCATTTTCTGGGCGAATAAAGCACCGCTTCGTGGCAAAAGCAATCTCGAATGCGAACGAGTTCGAGAGGTGTTTCCTCTCATGGTTCCAGCGAACTCGAATTACGAGCGTATAATTTCTCGACGCTGCGCTCGCTTGCGTTCATGTACCCTTTACGAGTTATTATCTCGCTTGCAGTATGGCGGGCGAGATACAAGAATAAGGGGAAACAAAAGTATAGAAATTGAAGGGGCCCGTGTGTCGATCGAAAAAATTACCATGATCGTTACCACGCTTTTACTCGATCTTTGAAATATCGCTTTCTGTATTTTAATATAGATATTTATAGCCACGCTTCAAGCGTGAAAGCGCGATTTTCGTTCGTGATAAAGTTTACCTTCAATTTTAATTTCTTAACCAATCGAACGTAGGGTTTAAAGACTTCCTCTCAAAGTTTTCAAATATTTCTTATCTACCGTTGCATTCAAGTAAAAGATGTATTATATTACTCCATAAAATGACGAAGAAATCGAAACGCAGCAATGTTATTTTTCACAGGGTTTGAAGTCTTCCTTTCAAACTTTCCAAATATTTGTTATTCATCGTTGTATTCAAACAATATACGTATTTACGAAATTACGAATAAATGGAACTGCCATAATTTTACGATCGTGTTATTGCGATATAACGGGATTAAAATGATTTTTAAAAGTCAGCATGTGATAATAAAACTGGTGTCTACATTATAATCGTCGAACATTTGCAAAGGTACAAAGCCCTTCGTGTTTTCTTGGCTGGAATTTGTATTATCTTCTAATTAATGGAATACGCGTAATCTTCGGTAATGATATTATGGAACTAGAGAAAAATTGATTAAAACATAATTACTTCCGGCGAAACGAGTTCGTAACACGTCGCGCTTCGGACAACGCGGCGATCGATCGATCGATCGTAACTTAATCGAAACGCGATCCAGCCCACCTAGACACGCTGTCCTTGTAATAGAGATCAATAACTGATGATGACTCTAATCGTTTCATCTTAATCGATACAAATTTTCCGTATCTGCTTGCCAATCATAATTTCTTTACGGTTGATTGCATTAGTCTTATTGTATAGAAAAGTATTTGCCTCTGTGTATGTGTGTGTGTAATGTGCACCCACGTTACGTAAACAGGATTATGTTTATGTAGTACTCGTGCAACGCGAGAAGAAAGTTACATTACCGGCTTTTAACGAGAGGAAATAGCTAAACAGAGAGTCATTTCATAGCGAAACTATCTAGTTAGTCAAATCAGCTAATTCTTTCGAACTGACACTTATATTTAATTATACCGCATATTTCGATCAATTTTAACTTTCCTTCGTTCGTGCTGCTTTCGATTAACATTTGACCCGAACACCCGCAAACGAGATTTTACTTTCTCGAAATTAAATTCCATGTACGAATCTTGCCACAAAATTCATTTCAATATACATTTATTTCGACATTCTAATCAATTTTCTCGTTTCGTTTATCGATTGAACGAGCTTTTTCAAGTTCGCTAAGATTCACGAAAAGAATTTAAATCGTCGATCGAATTTGCTGTCAGACAGTTAGGATCTTGAAAACATTGTACCGTTGTTTAGAACAGAACATTTTACACCAGCGCGAAGGAAGAAAGAAGAGGAATAAAAATGAATTAAAATTGGAATAAAATGTTATTTATGCCTTTCTATCCGCGGTATTTAATGCTGACATGCTGCAGACACTCCGAAATTGATCTGAAAGTAAAATCTTATATATGCCTTTCTATGCGCGGCATTCAATGCTGACACGCAGTGATAGACACTCCAGTAAAGCAAACTCGAATGAAAATAAATCTGTCAATAAGGTAAACGTGTGAATTAGTAAGATTGGTCATTAAATAGCACGATCAACCTTTCCTCCGTCCATTAACATCGCACACGGGAGAAACCAAAAGGTTGCAAACGTTTTCTTCAAACAGCCCGTATCCACCCACGTTCGTTTTATAGGGGAACCAATAGGCAAGATGCAACTAACACGCCTTCTACAACGCGCCTTATTGTCCGCTGTCAGCGTTACGACTGTCGAACAGCGTTTCCGCGCGGAATACAACACCCAGTTCTACCGGGCGTGCATTTAATTAAAACGACACCTTCGCTTTCTCCGGGGGCACGATAACGTGATCCAACCGTGAACGTTATCCAAGTGGTGGTAAAGAGTTTCATTGAGCGTTGAAACCCACGGAGGGTATGTTGCTCTATTTTTGTTTTACGACGTCCCGAGTTTCGCGAGTCAGATTATTCTTCGAACATACCACATCCTCAGTTGAATTAAATCGACAATTTTATCCTTAGGAATTTTACACGTTCGTAATTAGTTTAAACATCGTGGAATTTCCCATTTTTCCTTTTTATTTAGTTTTGAATAATACGTACAAGGCGAGCTGGAGGTGGTTTCTTGTGAAAAGTATAACATGTAGAATGTTATACTTTATATTTAATATATATACAATATCTATTGAATTTATCTTGTAATTCCCACATACATTTTCTGATTCGTTTCAAATTTGGACGGTGTTATCGCGATAGGCGAGTCTCATAACTACACTGCGGATTTCTATGCGTTTGCACAAAATTCCAAGATGCAAAGATGCACGGAATTCGTACGATATGCAGAAATATATGAAATATTCAATCTAGTGCGTATTGAGGTTGAATGAGAGTGTGTATGGAAAATTATCTACGTAAATCAATCTCAATTTTACAGCCGACAGGCAAAATCTACTAAACATGTATATACATAAAATATCCAAAATATGGTATCTGTTAGACTATGTAGTAGACGAAACGAACCTCTGCCTAGGTTTCACTTTTTCGAGATTATTTTAACAAAAATATAAATTTACATGAAAATCTGCCGTCTACTTGTAATAGTATCAATGAAATATCAAAGTGTTTCGTATAGCACATATAGCGGGTGATTTATATTTATGAGCATGCATTTCCAGATAATAGTATCTATTGAAAACAACGATACGAGATGGGTTATTTCAAATAGTTATAGCAGCAGTTTACTGTCTCTGCTATGGGGTTACAAAACTTCCTCTTTACGTCCGAACCAAGATTTAAAACAGCAGTGCACATAAAAGAATTGCGCCTTATTTTCCACTGTTACTGCCCCCGTTCGCAATTGTCGCCATGAAATAAATAGAATTCTGTATCGTCGTCATCAGTAGCAGCATCATTGACACGTTTCGCATTACGTACACTCAACGTGTTCAATATCGGGTATTTCGACAGAAAAATAATAATTAAAGCAAGAAGAAAATAAATTTAATTTATTTCTCCATAAATTTCTTTTCTACGCTCGAAAGCAAATATGTTTGACGATAGATGATGGAAAAGTAATAATTGTTAACTAATGAAAAGCTTTCATACGCTTTCAAACAATTGTCTGTATTCAACGACAAATTTCCAAGCGAAGCTCCTCGCATTTGTACGAATATGCTCGTCTTCTGCTTTTAACGAAATATTTTACACTGTTATCGATAGACGTCGTTTCGTATTAAGCAGCTACAATTATCCTATATCGTGTTTCAGTTACAAATAAAATCTACCCGTGTGCGCAACAGAATTAGCGAACCTAATTGTAAATAATTAACAATCTTTCTATTGCTTTGCGTAAAAGAAAATCGATTGGAGCGGTCGGTTAGTACCTATCGGTTGTAAAGCGAAATCATTCTTCGACGCGGATTTGCTGCAACCTGGCGAACCGGCGCGGAACAACGGGAGACCACCTGCGCGTTTCTGCCATTTGGTGCCGTGCAAGGATGAATGAAAAACGAGCATCGCACACGTGCAAACTGCTCGTACAACGGTGTACACGTGGTAATAAAGGCGCACCATGAACGGGTGTATCGCGTCGAACGTTTGGCACTTATATATGGACCGACGCGGCTACGTGGGCAGAGGAAGAAGAAGCGGGGTCAATAAAAAGCAAAGAAGTGTCTGCGAGGAAAGCACGAGTGGGAAAGGGTAGAACGAAGGAAGAAAGCAGAACGCGGAGAACTCTCGAGCATGTAAATTGCACGGTGCGTCCACTGTATCTGATTTTAATGCGACTCGATAACTTTGTGATTTTTCTGTCTTTGGATCCTTGCGATTCTATTATTGATTTACACGAGTGGAGTCTTGCGAGAATATGGCATAGTTATTAGGCTGGGAATGTGGAATGTGAAAAATATATCGTCTACAAACGGATATTCTTTATCGGAGGATATGGAAAATACGTACGCGTATCTGTTCTTTTTCATTGAATTTCATATCTTTATAGGTCATTACATAACCATGGGTTAGCCTATTTTTTTAATGCGAAATACTAAAATACAGTTTAATCTATTCTTGATATAAAATTGAATTATATATTACCATTGAATTTACTTTATTTTCAGAAAAGATATTATTTAAATGTGTATTGCGATAACGGGATATAGTTTATTGTTAAAGTAATTTACTACGCTAGAAATAAATATACGAGTCGCATATTATCGAACGTTATTTTTAGGACATTGAAAAAAACAGCACGTCCTCCTTTTTTCTTCTATTGATAGATATGTTTCATGCATCCAGCTTACTGACTAGATAAGTTAACCACAAGGTTGTTTCTCTTATTTGATATTCGCATGTAAACTAGATATATTCGCATGTAACTAAGGAATTACGTGACCGGAAAAGGAAGTATCGATAACAGAAGTAGAAATTTACGCATTGCACGGAAAAATTACTTCAACAGAGCTGAAAAATTCATATCAAAGAGTCAATAAATTAACTGCGATACATCCTGCATTCGAGAGATACAGAAACGAATGCAGAAAGCAGAATTGCGAATTTATTTGTTCGCGATGATCGAGCTTCGCAATTTTGTTTTCATTTTGAATTATTTCCTTTAAATTCCAATATTGATAAATTATGTCTCTCTTTCTCTCTTTCGATATAAATCGTATTAAAATTAAAGTAGACGTACAAAATGGATGAAACTATTGCAAAATGAGGGAGAAGAAAGACAATCAGGTAGGCAACGTAGACAACGAGTAAACAGCCGAAAAGGAAGTCCGCAGCATCTGCGCGAATTTCGTAATTCCTTCTCCTCTCGAGACTGTTTATCGTTGTTGGATAATGAGCTGTCGGCAAAGATAAATTCGCGGAACATACAAACAGTCGCTTTGATAGCTCGATGCACGGCGCACCTTAGACACGCATGCATTTATTTATACGCGTGAAGCAGACCTGTACACGGGATGCAGAAATCATGCACTTTTAGCCAAACTCGATAAAATTCCATACTCTTTCCCGCTGCCTCGAATACCTGAACTCGAGCAGCTGGTTCGGTTGTTCCTGCAGGCCTCATCTCTTTGATAGTCTCAACGTGTCCCAATTTGCAAAGTATGGAGCACTCGTTGCAATTCGAAAATCGAGGTTCGTTTCATATTAAGAGAACGTTCGTAGTAGAGGTTCTGCGTTTTGACAATTCTCTTTTCAGGTTCCAGAGAAATATTAATAACGACGAATAGAATGAGGGAGAAAGCGAAAATTTGTATATCTCTTGATTTACAACGAGAAAACGTATCGCAACTCGGTACGGTTTCTTACCTTCGAGTGGCGTTATTCCAAAAATTTGTCTCCAAACTGCAACTATTCGTTGCCAAACCGGAGATGTAACGGATATCTAGCTATTTCTGTGAATAGCGATCAATACAGGAAAGCAATTCTGCGAAACTACCAGTTTGAACAATGTTTGAAATTTGTCAGTTCAAGAAGATTGAGACGGAAGGGATCGGAAGACGAAGAAGAAAATGATCGAGGAATATTAATCGCTCGGTTATTCGAAAATTTATTAATTGGGATAATCGAGATCCTATTGTATCACGTTTTGTATTATATCAGCAATATTATCCTAACACAAGGCAGTATGAAGGAAGATGTACAAAAGAGCGTACATGGGTATGATCTTAACTAGGCTCGTTGTCATCGTGAGATATATCGCGGTTTCTCGACTGCAGACGAGCTAATGGTATTCAGGAAGGTTTCACCTGCAATTTAAAGCGTCCCGTCCTCGACGAATCAGTCAAAGGGGAACGGGAAACCTCTAGATCCGGCAGATTTACGCTTTTACAGAGGCTCGTATCTTCGTGCGACCTTTGAGCGCTCGTTCCGACTGCGTAGAACGATGTTTGAGTACGTCGTGAAGAACGAGCGAAATCTCGTGTAGAGACTCGTGTAATCTGGAAAAACACGTGTCTCGTGGGAACAGGCTATCGAGGAACGTGCGTGTCTTGCCGCATTGACATTTTGATAAGTGCTGGAATTGGTTGGAAATAGAACGAGTTTGTATAGTCCAATTGGATCTCGTTCGTTCGAATCAATTAGTTATAAAGCAAGCCGATAATCTAATTTTTCGCATAAATAAGAAAATCATTACGATTGCGTTTCTTGTCGTCAATCCGCTAGAGGAGTGGCACAGCTGGAAAAAGGGAACTTTTTCAGAAAAATAATTTCAAGCTTATTGCTTGAAATATAGAATTGTCATTGATTATTTTTATAGCGATCTGTGTGAAATTGCACAGTGAGACGAAATTAAATACCTACTATTTATCCAGCGAATAAATCAGACTTTACATGAATTCAAAGTCTGAAATAGGAAGTGATCGCAGTGATTAATGATGCTTTGCAAAATAGCTACCATAGAACTTATCAGTCCAACACTGTATTGCCTCGAGATTACACATCAGACGATTCTAATGTATGCAATGACTAAGATTCTATCTCGCAACCGGCAATTCCTTACAAAAACCACAGCCTCCACTTGCTGATTCTATTTCCTTGTACATCCTATTTTTCCCTTACTATAATCACATTACAATTCCACCCGAAGCTTATTGAATACCTCGATAAATCAATCACGAATAATCAATTGACCTTATCCTCTTGCTCGGTGGATCGTCGATGGCCTTCGTTAGCGTAACGAACAAAAGAGAATCGCACTTGAACTGTTGATGCAATAAAGAAAACATACATAGGGTTATCAATTTAAAGGATGATCGATATCAGTTACAATTAAGGCGGCGTTACCATCAGTATACAGCTGATGCTTCAGCTTTGTAACGAGTGCGGTTATTTATTTATTTACAACCGCCATGCCAAGCTGAATACCGTGTGGGATTAAAGACACGAGATCATTATTTATGCTTTAGCCACGGTTACGCGGTCCGAAGCTAAACTGGACGTCGCGTCATGGCTGCTTGAATTAATCATATGTCACTTGTCTACTGGTATTCCTAGCTACGAGTCCTTCCTTTTTATTTCTTTATTTTTTTCTTTCCTCTTTTTGCGAGAAGATGATTAAGACTTCTCTGGAAGTGTATCTCTTCGTTGACCGATAGGTAAAATTGCGAAAGCCTGTTGCAAGCGACACGCCAATGAAATTATTACTCGAGTGATTTCTAAATCATGTTTTATAGAAATATGTAACTCGAATATACTTCTTTATTTTTGCGTTATAAGCGAAGTGAATAGGTAGTTATTGGCTGTTTGTCGGTGTAAGAATAAAAGAAAATTTTACTGTTAAATGTGAGAAGTTCAGAATCATTAGCGAATCGTGTTTCGAACATGGATAGATGAGTTGATAGATCAAACTTGCCACACACGTACCGTAAGCCTTTCAGACTACCACAGGTGCTGGTAATCATATTTTTAATATTCTTATATTTTATACTTTACGCGACAGATATTAGTCACGTTCAAAATCGTGAAAAACAATATGAAATATTAAAGGAGGAAATTAAAAAGTAGGGAGAAACAGAATATGGAAACAAATATCTGTTTAACGTTGTTGCAGTGATCCCGTCGACTATCTCGCCTCTGACTAGACCGATTACAAGTTACAAGTATTATTTCACCGTCTGACACTGGTGACCAAATTGAATTTAAATCTGCAGTACCTGCTCACGATTTATGACTGCGTCGCAAAAATTCCTCGTTGAATGGCCTTTCTTCTTTTTCGTCACGAGACAGCAGCCGTGAAAGTGCCAACCAGGGCTTAAATCGTTTGAATACAATACAACATTCGTCGTGGTGGCATTGCTAATTGCGAAATGCGATCGATCGCGCATCAGCAAACACTAGTCATGCATGACTAGGATCCAGACTGAATAGATGCTGATCACGATATGTATAGATCTGTATGTATATTGTTACCTGTGAAATGAATGGAAGACATATTTCTCTTGGCGTGATCTCACAGGTTGAGAATGAAATGTGAATTATCAATGTGGAACAGAGTTAATGAAAGAGTTATTATTCTATTTTATACTTTGACGTACAGTTTTCATCTAAACATTGAAGAGAAGTCGTTCAAGTGAAAAGACTATAAATTACTTTTTCGCGACTCTTTGTTAAATTTAGCAAATGGAAGATGAATAAAAAGAAAAAAGGAAAGAAATTGCAGAAAGTAGAAAGCAGTCATTGAACATGAAATTATACAAAATGCAAATATTAAATTAACGCATTTACTGCGAGCTTCTTGAATCCGAATTGGTGTCTACTTTTGCGATCTGCATGTGACATCGATTCGTATGAAACACAAATTAGAGATCATGAAATTTTGAAACGAAAGTTTTACAACAATCCACAAGTACAGTGTGTAAAGCTTCCATGAGATAATATTTTGCAGATGTTAAGAATTCAATCGACAACGAACGTGTTAGCAGCTTAATAACGTTGCATTACTTCAATACTATCGTGAATAAAACTTACGTTCAAGATCGATGTTCATTTTAATTTCAAATTTTTCTAATTCATAAAATTTAATATTAAACATAAATCGTAGAATATGTACATCGAAACATTTTCTAAATATTCTATGAATATCTTCTATTGTATGAATCTTCTTAACTATTTCCAGGGTGTCGATGTAATCCCATTGGTTCGATAAACACTGCGTGCGACATTGTAACAGGACAATGCCAATGCAAGCCCCATGTGACTGGCAGACAATGCGATCAATGTATGGTGAGTAGATCGCAATAAACATAAGTAGAAATTTATGTGTCTCGTTCCACCTCTTAAAATTGCTTTCACTCCCATTTCCTCGCAATAGATAAAAATTGATACGATTGATAAAAATAGATAAAACGATTTTATATTCCACGAATATGTTAAGAATCGTTTGAATCGCTACTCGTCTCTCAACTTAAGACCATTAAATTCTATTTGCGTATTATACGAAAAACATGTGTACGAAACTCTAGAGACATAGCTTTCTGACATTTAATACGTCAGAATTACTATAGAATTGTTGCAACTATTATTTCACTAACCAATTAACACATTCGAATGATATATAGTCGTTACTAGAATCTTATTGAACGTAATGAAGTTTATTATTTGCAATCAGTCTTTTCTATTTTCTCATCTTGTTAAGATTGGTTTCTGGGGTTTGCCAACGGGAGCAGGATGCGCTCCTTGTGGTTGCGATCCTATAGGAGCGTATAATTCTTCCTGTCACGATAGTATTGGACAATGCTACTGTAAACCAGGAGTGGGTGGCACACGTTGCGATGTTTGTCTGCCTGGATATTATGGATATTCATCAAACGGATGTCAAGGTATCATTTTATAATACGATGCTAAATATTTCAATATATATAAATGATTTTATACGTTTCAATATACAAACAAAATGAGGAAACGAAGAAATGAAAATGAAGGAAAAGTATGAAATTTGTATAGTCATATGGAAATGCTACTAAATAATAGGAAATTTGATATAATTGGATTTAATTAATCAGTATGTAAATGCCATCACATCCTTCACACATTTTGATATAATTTCCATAAACTTTTTATTTTTAGTTTGCGATTCGTGTGTGCGACCAGGTCACGTTTGTGATCCTGACACAGGTCGCTGTGTGTGTCCAACCTTGACCTTCGGTGAACATTGCGACAGATGCAGATCAGGTTCCTGGGACTTGGTCCCAGGAGTTGGTTGCAGGCCCTGTGCGTGCACCCTTGGTTCCATGAAACCTCAGTGCGACCATCAAGGGCAATGTCCTTGTAGAATCGGCTACGATGGTCTTAGGTGTGAGAAATGCGCGAAAGGATACTATGGTTATCCTAGGTGTCGACCTTGCAGCTGCAACGTGGCGGGTACTTTGCAATGTGACGATGAAACGTGCGATTGCAATGATGAAGGGCAGTGTCCTTGCAAGGTATCAAGTTTAACGCATCTTTAAGTGCAATTTTTAAAATATCTAAATTCTAATTATGACTTACGAGATATTGTAGATGATTCGCCAAAAATTTAGGAAATTAATCTTTGAATTTTTAATACAATTGAAGCATATAGTTCTTTGTGGAAATATATTCGGTCAGTTTCTTACGTTACGCAAAAATTGTACGTTTGTTATTTAGGAATACGTGGTCGGAAGACAGTGTAATCAATGTAAAGAAGGTACGTTCGGTTTAGCACTGGACAATCCGAAAGGTTGCACCGAATGTTTTTGTTTCGGAAGAACGACCTCTTGTCAACAAGCTGGCCTTAGTTGGGGACAGAGGAGATTGACACGACCACGAACTCTTTACGTCAATGACACCATCAATGATATAATAGTAAGCATCGTAGTATTACACAAAATGATTTCTACGTAAAAGTGAGTTCTTGTTCAGCTAAATCTTTGTCACTTAATCTTGTAGGAATAAAATTTGTATATTATGCTCGTGCAGTCTAAATCTAAATATTTAACATACGTATGCATATCATTTCGAGAAGAAATTTATCAAATTCAAATTAATTTCTTTTTCGTCGATCTCTCTTTCAGATATAATTACATTCCAAATAGAAAAGTTATTATTGCCGTTATTAAAATATTATCAATACTGTAATATGAATGGAATTAAAAAATAATTATTAAGATATTTCTGCATTTATACAGGTTTCTAAATTTAGATCACGAGTGTTTTTATCTCCTATTAACGGTGGTTTAAACATGACCAATGGACTTTCGACGATCCCTGACACTGGAGGTGATGTGACGATACCATCGCATTTGTATTATAATTATCCCCTCTATTGGATGCTACCCGAATCTTTTCTTGGTGATAAGGTAACTTCAAATGTCTCGAAAAACACTTGAACATTTCATTGAGCTTTACATTACACGGTAAACAAGTGGCCACACGACGCTAAAAGATGACTTAACGTAATTCATAATTTAAGGTTGTATCCTACGGAGGATTTTTAAGATTCACAACTTCGACAGAAGGTGGAATACCTTTAAGATCAACTTTTCAATACCCGATCGTGCAACTGCAAGGAAACCGTAAAATTGTCTTAGAATACTATTTACCCGTACCTTCGGATAGCAATCATTACGAAGTCAGGTAATATTGAATTCCAATTAGTAATTAACATAATCTTGATTTGATATCCTAACAATGAACTACTCCCTGCTTTTATTTTGTTTCGATAACGAAATGATACGTATTTTTAGATTTCACGAGTCCTTATGGCAATTACAAAATAGGCCAGACTATAAAGTCACGAGAGAGGTTCTTATGGTTGCTTTGCAAAATTTGCAGTACATTCTGGTAAAAGCCTCCGATAATGCCGAATTTATAAGAACGACGTATGTAAACTTTATTGTCGAAGTAACTTCTTGTTTTTCCTATTTTCTTCTTTTTTTCTTCGTTTATATAAATTATTTAAGATTTATTTAAAATTCTTAGAATATCGAAAAATTGTCTTTATTCGACGATCTTTAGTACAAGATCTTTCTTCTTAAACCTGTGTTAACGTAATTCTCTTTAACTTGCAAAACTAAATATTTGTGAAATTCTTTCGCTGTATTTTTGCTTTATAAAATGTCAAATTATTGTATCATTATATTAAATTTTAGCTTGCACGAAGCTTCTATAGACGCTGCAGTTTTAACGCCTATGCATATACCGCAACTTGCAACCGGTGTCGAGATTTGCAAATGCCCCCCGAAATATAACAGCACGTCCTGTCAAGATCCGAGTATCGGGCACTATCGATGGTACAACAACACAACCGTCACATCAACCATTGTTATCAACCTTATTGGAGAAGCAATACCATGCCAGTGTAATGGAAGATCTGATATTTGCGATATAGAAACAGGGCATTGCTTGGTAAGATAATCGACTTAAATTCTACCAACTGCATTTTAAGAAGAAATCGTTCAGCTGTGTCTCTTATATGCAGAAATTATCATATTTTATACCAGAATGAATGCTATACTTCCTTCTATAATTTATAGGCAAAGTTTATATTTTATGAACTAAAATAATTGAATGGAATTTTCAATAGACATGTTATTTAGAATAATAAAAAATATTAAAGAATAAGATAAAGTCATTGTTTCAGATTTAGACAAATGTAACTAACAAAATATAGATGAAATCTCAATATATACATATTATACGTTAAGTCTCTGCAATAAAACCGAACATTTTTGCTACAGAATTGCCGAGAGAATACCGCAGGACCAAGATGCGATATTTGCACAGACAGTTTCTATGGCCATCCAGACTTTGGCTGTAAACCGTGTCCTTGCCCACAAGCAGATAAAAGATTCTCGAATACTTGCATGGTTCTTGCCAATACGGAAGCAATCTGTGTTTGCAAACCTGGTACGTACCTTCAACGCATCGCAGAAGAATTTCTTTATACAAATTTTAATTGCAAATCTATGATAACATTTATCAGAAACTAACTCAATCGTTGAATCAAAGAAACATTATTTTTGTTGATGTGAACCATGCGAGAGAGATGAGCCCTTTCTAAATTGAAATAAATTCAATTGTGTCTCTATTTTTGACGTTTGCTTAATTTTTCATATTCAGAGAGGATATACTTTTGGAGGTAAATTTATTTTATATTCTTTATATGCGCAGGTTACACCGGTAGAAAATGCGAACGTTGTTCTTTCGGATATTACGGATTCCCGCACCTTCCTGGTGGCAAATGTATACCGTGCAATTGCAACCCTGCTGGAAGTTTGAACGATGAATGTGATACGGAAACAGGACAATGTAGGTGCAGAGCTGGTTCTACGGGTCGTGATTGCTCTGAATGTACTGCGTATCGTCACGTTTATATAAATAACGTTTGCACGTGTAAGTGAAAAATGCGAAAACCTTGTTCGTTTAAATTTATCGAAATTTTTCTTTTGTATGATATTTGAGTAGACATTTTTTTTTGATTTTAAAATTAATTAAATTTTTGTTAAATCGTTGATATTATTTTGCATTAGCGTGCAACGATAATTGTACCGGTATACTGCTCGACACTGTGGCTGCACTTTCGCAAGAATTAGCAGAAAACACCACTCATATAGCCAATGGTTATATTCCTCCTCCATGGGAAGATTTGTCTTACATTGACGACAACATAACAACGTTTCTAAATAAAATAAATCTTCGCAATAGATTGAGGCAAAGAATGAAAGATGTACCCTGGCATGAGTATAGAAATCTTATGAAATACCTTGAAATGTTGCTCAAAACTGTATGTATTTAATTCTAATTTCATACTTATTCAAACTACACTCATTAAATATTTATTCTTAAAGCCTTGAATATTATTTATTCGTAAAAGAATTAACTCGCAATCGAGTGTAAATTTTTTATATGAATATTAATAATATTTTAATATTTTAGGCGAACGAACGCGCTCTGCGCGCAGATACTATGAAATCAAAGACCAGTGATTTAGAAAATAACATATTTAGCGCAAAGATCGAAGCGGACAATGTGCAAAAATATATAGAAGGTACTTGCCTTAAATAAAATATTCTTATATGCAAATTTTTCATTTTATATAAATCTATATATACCTATAATAAGATTTTTCATTTTTCTAGATACAATTACATTGTTGAATCAATATACAAATGAGAACAAAAGAGTAGAAATAAAAAAAGCATTGAAAACAGCAAAAATGATTTTGAACAATATAAAAGAACTAAACCTAGCAAAGAAGACAATGGAAATAGAACGTTTTCTCGAGTTAGTACTTTTAACAACTTTTTCACATAGATGCCGTATTGATTACTTCAGCTTAATTACATTCACAACAAATATTCTATTATTACGATAAAATCCAATTTTATTACATCAAAATCATTGTTTCAATATTTATATAATAATTTTTGAAAATTTTTGAAAATTACAGGGATGTCGCAGAATACACTGATTGGTTAAACTCCTTGTACGATGCAACAGGGCCATTAGCAATCGCTCAAAACATGGCTGAAGAATATTCTACCAAACTAACTGACATGCGGAACATCATAGAAAACACAATGGAAACACTGTTCACATACGATGGTTTATATAACAATATTAATCAAACATATCAGGAAGCCAAAAATTACTGTAGCGAGATCGACATGTTACGGGGCACAATTAATGCGTCTCTTACGGAGGGGGAAAAGCTGATTAATGAAACCCGTGGTTTTATCGTCGATTTTCAAAATAATGTTCAAGTATGTACAAATACAATAAATTAGCTTACAGACGATTTGGTGGAAATGTAAATTTAATTAATTATTTTAATATTTGTTACAATTACAAGTAACGATATCATCGGTATCTCGAGAAACATCTCAAAAGAAGACATATTAAATTACAGGACCTTCCGGAACCGCGAAACAAATTAACATACTGGTTTGATAAATTGAGTATGAAAGAAGAACTACTGTATAGATTAAATTACGAATATAACGACACATACGTGATACCCGCGATTGCACATGTGAAGAATTTATCGATCTACGTTGATCAGTATGTCAGGTAAGAGAAAATTATTTAGTTTTGTTCCTATACTTTTAGTTCGTATTATTTTATCGTCACGTTAATTAATATTTAGATAGTCGAGCAAATATCGTTATATATCAAGTCAAAGAAAAACAAAATGAAAATATGGTATATTAATTTTAATTAGTATTTGTGAATGTTAATTGCTATTACTAAAAAGTATTTGTATTTGTAAAAGTATTTATGAAGATATTTAAACAATTTAAAGATAATTATTTAAGAGAGAGGGAAGGATAAAATAATAATTCGTTGTTTTATATTTTTAAAACATCTCGACGTACTTGATTATTAAAATACTTGAATATTTAAAACAACACTGACAAATTTTTTCGCACTGGTCCTGTATATATTTGACAAATACGTAACACAGTGTAAATGCGTATAACGCGGTAGAAATACGTGTTATAAAAATAATGTATATCTCTGCACGAGAACTTGGAAATACTCGGGACTTAAATTAAAAACAAAACAAAATGAAATCGTATGAAATATGAAGACAGTTCCAGTTGCGAATTAATAATCGTTATTTAGTAGTACGCTTTTACTTTATGTAATTGACGATCGATAACTTGATAAAGTGCAACTTGGCGTTTCTGCCGAGCAGTCTGTTTTCCGAGACAAAAAACATCGCAGCTAGCCCGCTGAAGGCCAGTCAAGCATACAAGATTATCGTCGATAACATAAGAACTGCAAATATAACAGCAACGGCAGCTAAAGATATTTCTGAAGACACGTACAATAAGGTAAGGGGACGTTTTGTAGCCATTAGTGATTTAAAAAATAGTCAGCTTCACAACTATAACGTATTATCAGATATTTCCCGATGGCCCAAAATCAAAATCGCTTTTGGATAGCGCTAAAGAAATATTGCTGGCATCGTCCAAACAGCAAAATAGTGCAAACAGACATGGAAAGTTAGTACAAAACGCGAGTGATGGATTGGAATTGCAAAAGGAAGCTGTGAACATTTTGAAAAATACTCTCAATAGTACTGGAATTAGAGATAATCAAATCAATATAAAATTGCAAACATTGCAAGATGACAGTGAGAAATGTAAGTTCATTTTCTAGCAGTGATCCATTATTTTTTTTTTTTTTTAATATTTATACATAGTTATGACTTCAATAACCACAATAAAGATGTGAGGTTTTTTACTGATCGTTGTGATCATAAAATTTTTGTATTTTGATATACTATATCTATACTTTTTAGAACAAATTATTTACTTTTGAGCTGTGATTAAAAATTCTTAATTAAAACCCCTGATTGGTAATTAATTTTATCTTGAATTAAATCTTGATTTTTTGGAATTGGCGATAAGATATGTGTTTATTAAACATCTCTATTGAAATATCCGTATATTGCTTTTAGTGCGTGAAAATGTTAAAAATATATTAAACGACAACGAGAAGGTGTTAGAAAGTATTAAAACCTCGCAAAAACTTATTGGAGATTACAAAGAAGGGATTGCTAATATATTAAAACCAAAATTGTACGATTTAAAAAGAGAAGGCGATTCCGAAATCAGTTTAGCCAGCGAAAAATGTAAGATTTGTTATATTTTTCTTCATGCTACGTATATACGTTTCTATATTTATTTCATCATACAATCATCTAAAAAAATTATTTCAGTGACAGAAGCACTGAGTAACATGAGAAAAGCAGATGCAAAATTAATAAGTTTATCAAATGCCGCGGTAAAAAGGAAAAATGAATTTGATAAGTGGAACGATACGTTGACTACAAAATTACAGAATCTCAAAGACAAAATCGCAGAAGCTAGAAACACCGCTGACGGAGTAATCATGATATTATAATTTTTGAAATATATTATCTTTTTATACTTTTACCAAATACATTTTTAAATGAAATGTTTTTCTTTAGATTCGCGTTTCTTTAAAATCAGCAGAAGGAAAAGAATGCAGCCGATCCTACAGACCACCTACATTACAGCCATCATCGATGAATACGATTATCATGACCTTTGCACTTCCAAAAGGGAAAAAGGAAGGCCCTCTATTTTATCTGCCAAGTAGCATAAATGTAAGCATATTGCTCGAGTTAAATACGAAATTAAATACATTATGAAATACGAAATGTGAAATACCTTTGCTATGTTTCTCTTGTTCATACAGGATGATTTCCTTGCCCTGGAGATCATTGACAGGAGAGTGAGATTTATGTGGAATGTTGGAGGAGGAACAGGTATTCTTACACACCCTGAAGTGATACAAAGTGGCGATCTTCTAGATGATAGATTCTGGTATCGTATTGAAGCTGAAAGGTATGTTATTTAAAGTATTATATGTATCATTTGACGTTAGCTTTTAATAAGTTTTTCTTATAAGAAATTATATTATATCGAAAAATCATGTAATTAGTTTTATGCAATTTTTTTATAACAGCATTTGAATAAAATTCAATTCCACAAGATAATAAAAGTGCGAATAATACGATATCTGTTATAAAATTATTTTCTAAATTATATTATATTCCCACCCCAAAGTAAAACAATTCAATAGAACTTCAAAACCGAATGAGGAAATTAGAATAGCGCATTTCATTAGAGGAAAATAACATTTATATTGAATTATTAACACTTTGATACTTTTTTCATCTACCTTATTTAAGTAATATAATAAATAACATCTTTGTCTTTGTTTGATATCTATAATACCTTTGTCTATGTATTAACTGCTCACTAAAACTTATCATCCATTATCTATATCACATGCAAGAAATTGAATGAATTTTTATGAGGAAATTGAAATGATTTTCAGGGTTCGTCACTTGGGCAAATTATATGTACGAAAACAAGCGTCGACAACCAAAGAACATCCACCTATAAAGAATTCGACGGACTCTGAATACGGCCGCTTTGATATTACCAGTTCAGATCGTGTTTGGATAGGAAAAATTCCCATAACAGAACGTAGAAGAACCGAGCTTATTGCGTCTAATGGTCTTCCAGCATGTGTACACCAAGTTATTCTAGATGGAAAGCCTATAGGTCTTTGGAATTTCATTACAACTGCGCCAGATATGGCCTGCGAAGCATGTGTGGAAGGGTAACTATTAGAAAGTTCGAAATTTCATTTAGTTTTTAGATATTCGAAAATGACTATTTATCTTAATGTTATAGAGTGGAAGATGTCAAGGATGATATAGCATACAGTTTCAATGGAGAAGGATATGCGGTCAGAAACAGGGTTTCTTCAGGACCATATAATAAATATTCGTTTGGAGTATCGATTAGTTTCCGAACTTACGACGAGAATGCGTTGCTATTTTTAGCAATTAATCCAGACAACGTACGTGATATTCACATATCATTTATTTTGAATAAATGTAAATTCTATCGTGTCTCTTTCATTATATCATTGTTATTACCAAACTCAATTATTGTACTTTTGTAATTGTCCTGTTTTTCTTACAAATCTATCGGCGTATAAATGTTAAACGTCTACTTTAATGAAATATAATTATATTTCATTTTTATCTACAACAGAACCAACACATCATGATATTCCTGCGAGAAGGAAAAGTGATCCTGCACATTGGTTACGGTGGTAATGTTAGCATGGAAATGTCCTCAAACTTTAAGTATAACAACGGAAACTGGACAAAAGTGGATGCATTTAGATATTATCAGCTACGTAAAACGGTTGAAAAATGTAGCTTGAGTGTAGGAGGAGAAAACGATAAGAGGATCGGCGCACCTACACCTCAACCCAAAAAAGAGGACATCCCTGATTTCATTCAAGCTAAATATTATATCGGTGGTGTTCCACCAAGTTTTCGCGCGGAAAAACTAATCCTGCCGTCTCAAGTTTCCTTCTTTGGCTGTATGTCTAATATCATTGTTGAAGAGGGCTATGATCCAATGGCAGAACAGTATCATGGCGTTGAGCCTACCTGTGCAAATAAGGTAAATAACTTAATTATGAAAAATGGATACTTTCTATCTAGATGTTAAAAATAAATAAATTCCTACTGGTTCATTGAGATCTCCTTAATCATAAAATAGAATATTGTGGGATATTTTGTTCAGCTTTTCTATGAAAAAAATATACATACATTTTATTTGTAGTAAATTTTCTGTATTGTAAAAAAATAGGGAACACTTAAATAGTTAAGGAATTAAGAAACAATTCCTATAAGAGGAAAATGTATTACTCACTTTTAAAACATTTATTGTTCCCTTTAATGCTGGACAAAAAATTTTAATTTAAGTAAAACAGTTTGTACGTAAATAAAAAATAAATTTTTATTTTTGCAGCCATTAAGAATCGTAGGATTTTATGGAGATGGGTATTTACAACATGTATCATACACACTGCGTAAAATAAACTCCACAATGAGTTTCTCTTTTAGAACAATGCAGGAAAACGCTGTACTCCTTCTTTCTACGTTCGAAGGGCAAGAAGAACGTATTCCTCCTATACGACACATGAACGATGACTCAATTGTAAGTAAAATAATATCGTTATTCTTCTATATGAAAAACTTTTTGCATCGAAATTAAATGAAATAAACGTAATGCAAGGCATTTAATTTAATTCTTCAATATTATATATTTAATATCATATCTGATACAATATCATATACAATATTTGCGCGACAAAATATGATCACATTGTGTTTTGGAAAGGTAATAAAATAAACGAAATTCGTCAAAATTCTCCAAACAAATATTGAGATCACGATCCATGTTTCTAACTTACAATGTCATTTATTCTTTTAGAAAAAAAGTTACTATTCCATATGCATAATCAATGGGCAAGTGCAAGTGCGTTTAAATGCTGGAAGAGGGGAGCTCACTTTACAATCGAATGACACTTTTAATGACGGGAGATATCACTCAGTAACAGTAATTAAAAGACGAAAAGATATCGAATTGCGAATAGATGACGCTTATCAGAGCGCAGGTAAATTACCTACCAGTGCGGCTATTAAAGCTCCCGAAGAAAATGGAGGACTATTCTTCGGAGGTTTACCAGTACTTATTAACAATACCAACATGATTTCCACCACCACGCCTTTGTATGGAACGATTAAAGACGCGATATTTAATGACGAGTAAGTTAAATACAACAAATTTTACAATATTCTGTATTTTCAAAAATGCAAGGAGTGTTAGAAAATAATAACTCAAAAATTTGCATATATGTGATTGCGATTTTAATAAACTAAATAAGAAATATTCATTAAATTATTTCTTTTTATAGCATTGTTCGTTTTGATGAAGCCATTAGTTTTGAACATGCATTAATTGGTCGTTCCGGACCAAGCATGGGAAAAGACCCACCTACGTATACACCATCAGCATCGCTGTCAAGGGGAATGTCTACCCAACCGGAAGGGTGTCAAAAAGTGCCGTATTATTCTTTGGAAGCTGGTGCCCTCAAATTTGGAGACAAACCAAACAGTCACACGCAACTTTATCTAAATTTTAAAAAATTTTGGGAGAAGAAGTATGCAATAGAATTTGATTTCAGGACATACTATCCAAATGGACTGCTGTTTATTACTCCAGTATGTAGAAATTACTTATAGCTTTTACAAACCATATATATTTAAGCCATACCTAATATCCATATAAGCCCTTACACTATAGAATATTACTAATTAATATATCTCTTTTAATTCATAGGGCCTCAGACCAAAACACTATCTCATGGTCGTGATACGAGATGGACAGCTTTTACTCTTGGTGAAGAGCAAGCAAAAGAAAGAAATACTGTTTAAAACACCGTTTAATGACGGTAATTGGCATCATGTAGTGATCAGTCATGACGAGCGGAAGTTGACATTGCTCGTGGATTCTCAAACACCACGCACGATTAAAGTGCCAAGAAAAATTGGACTAGCTTCCATGATGTATATTGGAGGCCTGCCTGAAAGTGGAACACCCATACCTGAACAAGTCGTAGTTAAACTTGAAACCCTCAAAGGTTGTATCAGAGGGTTAAAAATCAATGGCAACGTGTATGATATGGTTGGTTCTACGAGTAGAGCCTATCAAGTGGGACAGTGTTTCCCAAATGTTGAAAGTGGAGCTTACTTCCAGGATGAAGCATATGCCATATACAGTAAGATATCAAAGTTATCGGTTTATAAAAGTGTATCACACAAAAATGAAATTAGATCACAGTGATGAACGAAATTTTTCTCTTTTACAGAGAGGAACTTTGAATTAGGTGCTGTACTCGAACTTCAGTTGGAATTTAGAACATCAGAATTGTCGGGTGTTTTGCTTTCTATAACGGCACCCGGCAATTCTCCTTCATTATCATTAGAGCTGAATAATGGTAAAGTGATTATGTCGGGTGATCTAGGAGATAACAATCCGTTATATGTAGAGCAACGTTTCAATAGTCCATACACGATCTGTGACAATCGATGGCACAGAATACAAGCAGTTTATAACGACGAAGAATTGGCACTGAAAGTCGATGAGTTGGATCAGAAGTATGGCCTTCCAGCTAACGTCAATTATCATATAATGGATGCTACAGTTTCTGGCCCTCTATACATTGGTGGTTTGCCAGGTTAGACATACTTATCAACCTCCTTCTATTTAATTATATTACATTAAAAAATATAATAAAAACAATTTACTATTATATTTATAAATATGAATGAATAACGTATAATTTTACTCCAGCCTCTGCTCCAAAAGGAACATTAATAACAAGGGATCATTTCAACGGATGTATAAGAAATGTAATGATAGGGGGAGAAAGACGAGATTGGACAGACATGGATGAATTGCACAATATTCACTTGAGCTCCTGCCCAGTACAATGATAATCAGTACAATGTGTGAACTCCTCTGAGTCATTTAATTTTGTTCCAAAGACTGTTCAAAGGACGCACAATGCTCGAAAGGTTTCTATGAACTGTGTTCAATACAATTTCACACTGGGATCAAGTGCCATATCATGATGGAAATTCTTTAATCATTAAGACATAAGGTTAAACGAAGCCAAGAGATGCTAGCATGCAAACGCATGAAGTTTACATTGATGTTTCTCAAACTTGTTTTTATTATTTTAAAGTTCTACGATAACAAATTTTTATACAATATTAATGAAACTCCCTTATTCTTTTATATGTATCTCTTTCTGATATATTTATATAAAAAGTATGTTCAGAAAAAATGATATATAATGAATATAATGTGAAAAGAATAAGCTAATATTTATAATTTGTACATAACAGATTTTACATTTACCTAATACAACTAAAATTTTCTTAAATAAATTTTTACCATATATAAAAAAAAATAAACAACTTTCTCAACATATACCAAAAAAATTTAACTTGATTTACATGCATTATATGTATACTATTTGATAAATCAATGTTGAATCACTAATTAATTATTATTTAAGCATCTGTTTTGGAAATTATTAACAAAAAAGGAATTATACATTTATTTTACTTACTATTCTACTAAAATAAATCGATTAACATTATTTTAAAAATTTATAAATTATCTATCCAATGAATATTGTATTTAAAAGATAGTTTAAAAAATTGTGACATATATACTTACAAAATAATAATACAAGGTAGAAGCAATTCGTTATACTTATATTGCCATTCCACAACAAGTATTTTAATAATAATATTCATATCACTCCCCTCTCGAAGATGCAATTAACAAATGAATATCTTCCCGCACTTTTATACAAATCTATATATTAACGAATACAACGTACATCAAAACTTAGATTGAAAATAAAAAGTTATGAAATATTAACTTAACGAAAAGATCATAGTTTATAACATAAATTGGAATTAAGTTAATTATAGACATGAAAAATTTTAGTTTATAATTTAACGTTAGTATATTGAAAGATCAATGTATGACGTAATAAAAATTCAAACGATTATCCGCCATTGAAACGTTTTCTAGAACTTATTTCACGATATGTATTTCACGATAATTTTGCAAAACATAGTTTGAGAAACAATTTTTAAAGCATTAACAAATTATGGCACAAATTCGCGTCGAATTGTATCATAGACCTGATATGCAAAACAAATGTCATAACATACGTGTAAGTAGCAAGATCACTGCCATATAGTTTAATTGTAATTCATCTGTAAGTCACAAAACAATTGTACATCAGTATTTAAAGCTATTTATTATCGTTAATGTAAGAGCAAATAGCGATTTCGATCGAGGGCGCAGCATCGAACATGAGATGGCACTCGATCGAAATCGTATATTTTTTAAAAAGGAAAGCATAAGAACGAACGAAATGGGATTATTTTGTACTGTTATAACGGTAGTAAGGTATCGAGTTGTAATATTTAAGATGATTAGAAGCGGAAGAAAAGTCATGTTTAACACCCTGTAATAAAGTGCCCTTAATGAATTAAATATATATATAGGGAGAAATGTTCTTCACAAGAATATTTTAATATTTATGTCTAGTATTTTTCTTATTCGTTGAAATGTAATATATTATACATATGCAGAAAAATTAACAATGACGCCTTCGCTATTGTGTATAAAATATATAACAATGAGAAAGTATGGTTATTTAATTCACCCTCTCCTGTACTCCAAAGGTTATATATACATTTACATTACACAACCAATTAAGACAAAGAAGACACATTTAGTTCGATTAGATATATATTCACAGATGAAGACTCAAGAATAAAAGTCTATTGGAAAGTGGGTTATTAAATTTTATTGATGACATTCGCTGCAAGATGCTAACAGTAAAATATGACCCAAATTTTGACTTGACATACTCAATAAATATACATATATTATTGAGTAGTAGATTCATTTATGCGTATATAAAAACATAATATTTACAGACATGGATAAATCGACAAAGTTTTCAGTTTTCACTTCTTTCATTTATGACAATAAAAATGAAGGATTATTACATAAAAGTAATCGTTTATTAATAGTAAGCGCGATTATTTATATCCCATTTTTTCCTATCTCTGTGTTTTTCGTTTCATTGTTTATCACGCCGATTGCCAACAGCTCACTAATAATATTTCTCTGCTTCGAAAAATATAAATATCAAGCACAAGCAATCATCCTCCCTTCCTACAGTAACACATCCTTTTTTCGAACTTTCTCTTACTGTTTGTAGCTTTTCTTACTATTTTCAATCCCTTCTCCACAAGCCGGTGTTCCTCCGTTGATTCTTAAGATTAGTGACTATTATATCGTTATTCATAAATCTTCATTCACTGTTCGTTCACATTGTTATCGTAGCTCTCAACGCGACTTATGTCTTCAAATCTTATAATTCATCTTACGACGTTTACTTATTTTCGCGTTCAATATTGTCAAGTCGGACTGTTTTCGGAGACTGAGGCTCACAAAAATTTCTCTATTCGTCATTTTTTACGGCGATACACGCAATAGATTTACAATACAAGAGAATAGAATATAACGAACTCCTTTGGATATCTACGATCGACGGATTCTTTTCTTATTTGAAGTAAAATTTGTTTTGCAAGTCCCTTCATTACACAAATCGTCTACCTCGAACGTGAGCTTGAATAAAATAATCTCGGGACGATTGAACCAAATATTGCATCATTGCGAATTAAAAATATATTTTTCGCGATTATAATTGTGAAGAACATGAAATTCGATATGTTGCATAATTACTTAAGAATAATCAATACGGTCGTGTTCTGCTATGCCATTGCAGAATATAGGGGGGTCTATTGTTCCAATGAACCAATCCAAATATTGTTTTTATCCTTTCTTCTTTTTTCTTATGACATTATCGCTTTAAATTCCATTTACAGACCCATAAAGTTAAAAAATATATTCTACAAATATTGGACAAGTAAAAAATTGATAAACGCTATAATATACACGCTAAACATAATTTAAATAAAGAATTCGAGAACAAAATTCTACGACAGATAGACCCTCCATATTTCTGTACAAAAATTGTATTTTATCTCTATCTAGTTTCTATTCATTCGTCCTATCGGCGTATTACGAAAAACGGATTGCATACACGTTAAAAAAATTGAATCGTCAAGATGGAAGATCAGTGCCAGTCCCACACGAACGGCGGACAGTTATAATTTATGGCACAATAAATAAATAGTTCTTTCGTTATTACGTTATTATGCTAATTATCCTTCATGTACAATACAAGAACCGCATGTTTCGTTTCGCTTGAAATTGGACTGACACGTTCCATTAGGAAATGAGAAACATACTAAAAAAGAAAGAAAAATAAAAAAAGGAAAGAAAGAGAACGATTATCATCCGAAAAAATAAGAACCATATACTGTTTACAAAATTCACGAGGGTAATTACCCAACTTATGAACACGGGTTAAACATTAGTCCGTTTGATTAAAATTTTCAACAATATACTAAGACATTTATAAATAAATCATTAACACTCTCTTTCCAGGGTCTCTTTTCTCAATTACGAGGAACGCAGACTATGGACACTGAATTAGAATTATTTAGGCCTAGGACACATTCAAATAAATTAATTAAAGTAAAGATAACTTTAAATATAAACAAAATTTTTGTTGTTTTAGCTAAATTATTGTTATTCTATATTCCAAACCATCTTCTGCTTTCCTCTTACAATGATCGAAACTATCATAAGATTTTAAACTGTTCGATACATCGTAAAGAATAAGTATGTATTGCGCGCAGGAAAGAAAAATAGCAATTCAATCAAAGATTTCACCAGTTCGTGGCCGTTTTCAATATCCAGACACTTCCTATCAGTTACCAAAATTATTACTGTTCACTCAAGAAACGAACTTTTGGTACTGTTTGGTACGGTCTCATTCTCTCTTCCTTCTCAAATCCTTGCAAGTTTCTAATCTTACACCGATACACACTTCACAAAACTCGCTTCAAGATATTCAAATCAACGAGGCATTATATAAATTATATTCGATGGTACCTATACTGTAAAGGAAAAACATCCTCGCACAACATCAATTACATTCAGATCGATCTTAAGGCTGATTTGGTATTTTCTTTCACTAATCAGAATCAACTTATATATTTACAAATCCACATTATTATTATTTTTTACCTTTTTCGTTTGTCCGTGAGCTGGTATTTTTCAACACTTTTCAGCAAACGAATTACATTATCTACGTACGCTGCTGCAACCGTTAACGGCTGCGAAAATCTCATGGTCAACGAGGAATCATTAATTCACCTTTGACGATGATATACATTAAACACAAAAACGTTTTAAGACAGTTACAACGAATCGTACGCAACAATATTGAAGTTTAAAATCATTTGGAAAAAATATCGAAGAGACTTCTACAAATGAAATTTTCATGCAAAACAATCATTTTATTCTCATTAATATTGTTTTGGTTTTGTTAAATAGAAATTAATCAAATACAAAAATCACATTGAAGAATTCGAATCTTTTCCTAGATTCTGTCAAAAATATATTCAAATTAATGATCCTCTATTTACGTTTAGTAATTTATAAAAGTTAATGGTACTACGATAATGATAATAATTATAATAATAATAATAATAATAATAATTAAGAACAGTTTTAATTTACGCGTAAGAGAAATATGTGCGAATTACTTTATGTAATATAAAGACGAAATGTTCGTTCGACACTTGTGAAAGCCCTGCCTCTCTTTTAGCAAAAAAGAAGAAACAATTTTATAAGAAAAATTAATTAATACCTTTTATCAATCAGTCACAACTTTCATTTACAACACAATAGCTTACATGATTACAAGGCGATTACACGTCAGAAGTTAGTCCGCAAAGATATTATATACTGACAACAAACCATTCCTATTAATTAGATATTGATAAACTTATGACACAGTGATTGATGCCAACGTTAACTTAAAAACAAAACAAAACAAGAAATAAAACAAAAGAAAAATATAAAAGGAAAAGATACAACAAATTACAAAAAACGAAACATACGTGGTAACATTGCGCCGTTCAATATGGTGTGCGATCGTAGAAAATGCTAGAAATGATTGCACACCCTTGCTGTTAGTCAGCATCAATCATTTGTCTTTATAAAATTGACTAAAAACGCAACGTTTGCATTAATTTAATATGGGCCTGTATTAAAATAGTAACTATGAACAACAGAGGGCATAGTAGCATAAAATGTGACACATGTGTAAAACTATATGACGAGAGGCATGTCTTTCTTGTTCGGCAAATTCACCTTTTTACCTTGCCAAAGGCTGTTGTGTATCGTAAAGGCATCTATGGTCACAGTCAGATGCTTTGTGTGTACTTGAGAAAAGCATTTTGCTCCTGAATTGTATCTAAAAGCAAAGAATTATATTATAAATTTATTATATACATTATCGTGCTCACAAGAGTTACATAGTATATATATTCAATCCACGTGATTATGCAAATGGTACATACGAGAAAAAGATTTTCACATTTTTCAATGTCCTTGCTTAATAACATGGTATTGCAATGTAGAATGAGATCATAGAAGTACAATAAGAATAATCTACAATAAGAATCTAAAAATAAAAATCTATGATGACAAACTTACTTGAAAAATTTGTCGAACATTTTATCCATGACTTGTTTCGGTCCGGTACCATATAACTTTGAAACTTCTTCTCTATCTGGGCAGTATGAGTAGAGAGCCCGGAATTGACAGCCAGCATCTCGAAATAAGATAAGAAAATGCTTGCTTTCTGATCTTGCAATTTCGTCCAAAACTCTTCTCTTCGCTTCCTTATTTACCGTTCCCGGAAATACACAATACTCCACAGCGTTTAGCATAATGCCACGATTTGACTTGGTGGTTGGTTGTTTATACAATCTCGGACCTATTGACAAAAAGAAACCAATCTCATAAAGTTCACTCAATATAAATTTCATTAGTGAGTAATTGCTTGCTTAACAAGTTAATTTAACAAAATTTTCCACGTGGAGAATTTAAGTGTATTCCACATCTCCTAAAAAAAAGAACATTTCTTCATAAAGATGGCAACAAATTTAAACTTATAAATTATGGATTCTTACATTTGTACCTGAGTAATAAATAAATGAAATTTTGTAACTAAATTTCTTAAAATCCTCACCATTATAGTCCATCATCGAACTTGGTGTACTACTGATATCGCTGCTACCATCATCGAACACGCGTCTCTTGGTCATCAAACCGGGAGGTAAAGAACCAGGTCCTGATGGCGACGGAAGATGCCTCATGCTACCCATGCCCGGACTCGGTGCTCTCCTAGGAGGTGTAGCTCTGCCCAGTCCGCTGTCCGTATCTGTGTATCGACACATCATACCGTCTTGATCACTACTCGAACCTGCGAACGCAAGCTCGATATATGAAGATAGAAATAAAAAAAAAAGACTCGAGCGTATGTGTCCGTCCACGAGATAAAGGACAAGAGATACGGCCTTTCAACAGTCAGTCCAATGTATAATAGGTTTATACCCATCCAAGCAAGAGGAATTTGAACGGAATCAATTTTATTAATTACTAAACAGTTAGTCCCTGATACGGATTGTGAGATATTAGTCACTTGTTAGACTTACGAAGGACCTTCAAGAGTATCCATCTTCATAGCTTGCGTCCAATATAAAAACTTTGAAAAATATATATCATACAAATATTAAAAATTTGTTTCTCTTTTTTTTAATTCTATGTATCGTCTAAGTTGTTCAAATAAAACAGTAAACTTTTCATGATTCTAAGATAATCTAAGGAACTATTTATTCGAGGAATTTCGAAAACCATAACGACTCCGACAATTTGACTCGGATACTATTTTATCTAACACTTTGTAAAACGCGACGAAAAAACAGTGGACAAATTCATTTGTGGTAAAACATATGATTGCTAGTAGTAATTTTGCGATTTTAGCGGACAAACGAAGCATAACAAATTCATCTATAGACAGTATAATCCGTTAAATGCAGTAGTAAATGTATTAACTCATGCAGCACTTATGAGCTCTATTGAGAAATATAATGCTCTTCGCTAAGATGAATTTACTATGCTATATTACCATAATACCTGGAAATAAAAATAGAGAGGAATGACAGAACAAATACATATTCAACATAAGTGATGGATAAGATGATACAGGACCTAAATGTGAGTCAGAGTGAAAGGTTATTATATGGAAACTGGAACCACCAACAATAATCTGAAAAACACTGAAAACATTGGTACCCATAACCAGTGCTGTACAACAATAAGCCCAACAAGCATCAACTTAAATTTATCTGCAGCAAATGAGTTATCCTGTGAATGAGAATCAAAATTTTATCTGCTCATAGAGGAACATTTTGAGAAGTAAAGAAGTAAAGACAATTTAAAAAAAAAAAGGCTGGTAAGCGCTTATGTATCATTTATCTCTCAAGCAATAGAATATAAACATAGCAGATAGAATTTCGAACACATCTAAACAATGTGCTGTTGGTGTATGCGTGTAAGTATATCACTGCCACCTGTGCTCCGATCTGCCACCATGCGACTACGTGTATGCTATGTAGCCTACAAAAAATTGGAACGGTGTACGGGACACGTAAAATATACTTTTGCACGATAGAAGGGGGATTAAACGTATTCCAAGTCACTGGTGCTTCTTACCACACAAATTCATCAAGGAATTAGACTTTCTCCCCTTAAAGTTTTGGTAACTCGGGTATTTAGGCCTGCCTCTAACCTGTTGCTGAGGCTCCTGCACATCTGCAATAATGCAATGTTTACCTTGTTACATTCCAAACGCTATGTACGATCAAAGATTAATAGTAGGGGATGCTTCAATCGTACGTCATTGCATCAGGGGCAGAGTCTAACTACGAGCCATGTCCACTAGGAACATCAAAAACTCAAGGTAGCCAGTGCAGGTTGGTGCAGAACAATGTTGCGTTCCAACTGAAAGATGTCTACTATAAGGCGCTACTTAAAAATAAAGTCATACCCTTAAGTAACCTTACTTAGGTAATTTGAAGAATAATCAAATGCTAATGAAATATTCAACATTGTAAGATTCATACGTAGCTGCCCATACCAGTGATACATCCTGCAACGAGTCTACTTTCATCAAGCCAAACGTTTAAAGGAACATGATTTAAGGCATTCTTTCTATAAACAATATTCAACCCACCTCTAGATGTTTTGTAGGAACCACGTCGACCAAGTTGATTCATACTTCGACAAGGGGAGGAACCTCTACCGTCGTCGGGTGAATCTACGGAAGATACTAAAATAGGGTACCTCTATTACAATCAGTTAGTTCCTCTCCAGGACGATACTAAATACTATATATGTTCTTAAGAATATGTTCTGCTACGACATTACATTAATAAACAGATATTTTAAATAAATTTGAAGCATGCAAAATTGTACGAAAAGAAAAGTGCCATAATATATATATATCATCCACACGTTAAAAATGAATAATTTTGAAAAAAAATATTAAACAGTATTTTCCATTCTTGCTTATATATATTTTTCATTTATATATGAAGTGATTGTATATATGTTACAACTAATTAATTTGGAAATATTTTCATAAATTTTGCCGTCAAATATTAGAAGCAGCAAGTATAAACAAAACACTCCAATCAGCATGTTAATAATCATAGGACGACATTTAATATTCCAATAATTTGTTACTTGTTTAGCTCTTCTTATACAAAGCTAACAAATATATATATATGTGATGTTTTAGTTAGATATATACGCGAGTCAGAGAGTGTGTGTTGTGCATACCCCTGAGACTGCCGCCCCGATAAAGAGGGCCGGAACGTCGTTCATCGAAATGGGCAGCAGTGAGACTGTCCTGCGAGCCTCGGTAGTAATCTCGCCTCATCGTCGGAGAAGTCAGCGACGCTACAGTAAGTGTGTTAGTGCAAAACAATCAGCTCGAAATTTCTTTACTATTCTAGTTTATTCAAATGAGTATCTAAGTAATGTATGAGATCAGTTCGCTGTGCAATGTTTCCGTCTGGAACGACCGGCGGATAAACTAGCATAGCCGAAAAAATTTAGAGCTTATGGAATTGTGACTGGGTGAGCTCCCATAAAACAAAAGAAAACAACAAGAAAATCAGTATGAAAAACACGACGTTACTAAAGAAAAAAAAATTAGATCTTTCGGACTTGAATTTTCGCCATGCAAAAAATAAATGCAATTACATTACAACACTAAGAAACTGTTACTATTAGATTATAATAAAGGAGTATACTTGTTACGATAGCAGTGGTAACTGTTATCTTGGAGGTGACTTAATACATGTGCAGTAATACATGTTAAAATATGTTGGTCATTACATTGTATAAATAACAATCATTTTAACTATATGTATCCTATTTAACTTCCACTCCAAGAAACACTGATCATTGCAGTGAATAATTGTTTCACTACCAAATGTTAGATTCGTTATTATACCTGTACTTAGATTAGAAGAAGAACCCTTCTTTCCACGGCTCGGCGTAAGAGCTCCAGAATCCAACTCCGTACCAGCATCCACATGAATCGTTTTGGGTCGAGGTCGAGTTGTTGCAGTCTTGTTACGCAATTTCGTTGGTTTTATTGTATTAAGAAGTTCTTTATCGATAACCTTGCCCTAAGTAATAGTAATAATTTCTAGCGATTAATTCAATTAAAACACTATTGATGACAGAAAACTTAGAAAAAGCACTCACTTCTCTTTCTGCCTCTTCTATTGCTTTCTTTACTTTATGTTGTTCTAAAATAGCTGCCCTTCGTTGCCTTTCCTCTTCCTTTTTACGAGCTCTTTCTTCTGCTTTCAATTTTTCTTGTTCTCGACGAGCTTGCGCTTCTACCTCTTTTCTCTCTTTCATCTCTTCTTGTTGCTGTCTTCTTTGTAATGATAAGAGCATTATACGTTCTTTTTTCCGTTCCATTTCATCAAGAGAATTCTACAACAATATTCCAATAAAGTGTATGTAAGGTAAAAGAAGAAAAAAAGATTGTACAGCGACAAAATTCATGCGAAGTTTATCTCATAACTTACTGGATCAGGATTTGCTAATTGATTTCCAATTATTAAACCAACTCCAGATTGTCGGCTCTCTCCACTCATCTCGTGTCGTTCTCTTTGCTTTTCTCTTTCTCCTTCTCTTTGTATTTCTCTATCTCTAATTTCTTGCCGTTGGAAGTCTCTCTCGTCTATCTGACGCTGCTTTTCTCGATCAGAATCTCGTTGAATTTCCAGCTGTTTCTGCCTATCCATAACAATCGCAGAAGGAGAGTCAGGACGCATCGTAAAATCTTCACTGTCAACATATGAAGACACGCCTCTTTCCTAAAGAAAAGAAAAAAAGAATTACACATATATTATATACATAACACGTCCTACCACGTCCCATACGGATTCTAAAATTTTAAAATTATCATTACATATTTACCTTTTTAGGGGATGTCCTTTTCACTCTAAGGGTTGGTTTTGGTTTCTTCGGCGCGTCATTATCAAAGCAGATATAAAATCCTTTTTCACCAGCATCCGTTGGATCTAAAGGTGTTACCTCTGGTGTACCTGATGGAGATGGTGTGGCTTCTCTTAATGATGGATGAGGTTGAAATGAATTACGTGATATTGAAGGTCTAGTTGGTGATGGAATTCTATATGTACGGCTGCCGGACGTGATGTTTAAACCTCTTATACCTTGTGTAAGCTCATCATCATTTCCTTTAAAACACATGAATGAGTGAACAAAAAGAGGATGAAAACAAAAACATAAACGTAATGAATTATTTGAAGATATTACACATGATATGTTTTTAGGTGAATGGGAAAAAAAAACGCTTACCAATAAATGATATATTCTGAGGCTTCATGTCATCAACAGGTGGAGCTGGAACAGGTGCATGCATTGCAGTAATTTGTCTTTTTTCGGTAGGGCTTTCACACTTAATCGGTATATGATGTACAGTTGGCCTTTTTGGTTCAGGACTTTCACTCATTAACTGACTTATTCGATGAACCTACATAACAAAATTGAGGATAGAAAATTTGGTAGCGACAATATTAATATAATACATAAACTATCAAACTGTCACAAATAAACGAACCTTATAATGATAACTATATGAATTAGTAAAACTGGATGAATGAAAAAACTGCATTTTTGGTTGTATAAATCTTTTAAAAAGGCAGGTAATTTAAAAAAGGGAGAGGAGCACTCGAACGTCGAAACTTCAATCCGAGGAGCGTCTGCTATACTAGGTGTGAAGAGAGTATCTATAAATGTGCATTACATCACTAACTGGTTCCATGACAGTTTCTTACATATACACACACATGTATGAAGCAATTCATTTACTATCTAATTGACCAAAAAAAGTAGCGAATAATATACAATCTCAACAATAAAATAAAACTTCTCTGTTAGTTTAAATTAGTATTATGAAAATATATATAATTATTTATTTTTATTTTTTGTGTGCTTAAAATATGAATTTTATTTAAAATACATTAATTAAAACGAAGGTTGACAAATTGGACTTCAAGAATTTAAGATATATTTTTATATTGTTTCCATAAATAAAATAAAAATTTAAATAATATTTAGATAAAAATAAAAATAAAAATTTTTCCTTGTGAATTATTCAAGGAAGTAAAAATCAAATAGAATAACTAAAGATCATTATACTCACAGCATTGCGATGTTGTGGACTAGCAGAAGATGGTGGTGTTTGATTAAAGATAGATGTAGATGATGGATATGTAGGACCAGGATGACTCATTTGATTATTACAAAGACTATGATCTCCACCATTGAGGTACCTCGGTTCTTGAGGAGTATCGTGTAGAACAAATCCTTTCTGTTGAGGTGGATGCGTTCCCCAATTTCGTGTATCTTGATATAAGCGCATATCTTGTTGATAAGCTACACAAAGTTTTGAAAGATTTATGTTAAAAATTATGAAAACATCAATAGATTAAATCCTAGGCTGTTATAATGTACATACGTGTTGGTTGAGTACTATATCGTGGATCCATTGATTGTTGATAGCCCACAGCAGCCATTTCATTTGCTAAGCTTTGAGTTGGAGGTGGTTGACCCCACATTCGTCTTTGCAATTGGGGTTGATCATGTAGATAGAACTGAGATTGCTGAGTATCTTGTAATTTGGATGTTAATGGATTTATAGGCGCCATTCCAAAATTCTAAACAGGAAAGGGAAAGAGTTTGTTTTAGATGTTATTATAAAATAACTAAATTAAGGAACTAGAAAATAATACATACTTGCATATGTTGTTGACTAAGACTTTGCAATTGCTGAAACTGTTGCTGTATTTGCTGTTGATGCTGTGTCATTAAATGCTGCTGCTGTATTTGATTTTGCTGATTTGCTAAACGTTGTATATCAGCTTGTATTTCACTAAGACTGTTATTCATTCTGCGAAAAGGTATATATATTCTTTTTCAACAGATTTGATAAAACAAAATCTTTGTATATTATAAAATGAAAATGTATACTAACTGTGATATAGATTGATGATATTGCTCAAGATCCATGTTCTCAATATCTGGAGTGCGTCTTGTTTCAATAAATGGGGCGTTACCGTCATGCTCTAACCATTTATGTTCAACATCCCGAACATCCTCACTAATTTCCTATGATCATTGGTACAAATATTGAATGATTATTTGGAATATGTAAAGAATGTATTCTCTCATAATATTAATATACTGCACAGCTACAGGTACATTAATTATTTTGTCTCTTATCCATTTCTCAATATCTAATAATTGATGACAATCTCACAACATAATATATGTATATCTTTTGACATATGGACAAATATTTCAATTAAAAATAAATAATATACTTGTAGATGTATAAGTAAACAGGAGTTTAATGTGTGTGAACAATATAATATTATTGGTGATCATTTAAATTGAAGATCCGTAATATTGATGACCTAAAGCTTAGAGTCAGTTTATAAGTCATATTTTTCTATAATAATTTTAAGTGCTGAAATTGCCTTTCAATGCGATTTTCCCTTGAAGTAGTAGATAAGATTACAATAAACACAGACCAATGTCTACAATTAACTACTGTAAAAATGTACACATATAACAATAGATCAGTCCAGTTCAAAGTATTCATACATACATCACATATGTATTCCAATGTAAGATTGGTTTTGTTAATGTTTTTGTGCTAAAGTATGTTTAGAACACAAGTGTAAAACCACCACCACAAACAATAATTTCAAATCAAATTTCAAACACGTCTCTATAGATTCTTATCCAGGGAGTGTTTAGTACTGTACCATGCGTTCCGAGAGCGATATTGTACAAAATTGCATTGAAACGTGGGAACAGAGTAGCAAACTTGATCAAAGACCACAGAATGCATTGGGACTGTTTCGTTTTCCTCTATGACTAAATGTAAGCAACGATAAGCAGAATAATCATACGTTGTTAAAAAAAGACTCAATTGAAATTATTTTCTGATTAAAAGAAATTATAGAAAGCACATTTTCTATCTTACTTGCAGCGTACTAAGGCAATTATTATTATTATTGCTCTTTACTTGTTTCTTATATTAAGAATTAAAAATAAGAGATCAAAGTCCTTTTAATGATATCTTTAAAAGCAAAAGTACAAAAGAAGTTAACGAATGTCTAGAAGCCATACATAAGCCATGTATGTAAATTGCTAGACGAATCAGCAAATATTTCTCTTTCAAATGTTCATCTACAGGAACACTGTTGTATAATATCGTACCTTGAGCGAGAAGGGTCTCTGTGGTTTTTCTTGAGAGGGTTGTTGGGTTACGGGGGTCGTCTCGGAAACACTTGTCGGGGTCTCCCCCGAAGATCCGGAGGTTACAGGAGTGGGGGGACCAATTTCAGCCGGACTGTCCCCCCCAGATGTTGATGAAGAGGGAGATTTAACCTTACCCTGCAACCAGCCCAAGCACCGTGCCTTGTTAAGTACTTGGAGTCCGCATATGCTGAGTCCAATATGTCATCAACCACCACACCATGGTCGGACTTCTCCGCAGCCAAATATATACGTTACATTCAAGCACTAAACGCCAAAGCCAATTCAAAGACTTGCAAATACTTAATTGCCAATAGTTTTCTTCGCTATTGCACGACCTAATAATTCTTTTTAAGTAAGTACGATAGAACTTCCGTAGTGCACAGTATTCCCAACTAAAGTGAATGAGTAAATACGTATCTGTTTATCTGATTACTTGAAGAATTTGAAAAAGAAACATAGCGTTTTTACGGGCTTTATCTTCTACATTCTCAGATATAAATTATCTTTTACTAGGAATTACAATTCTTATAATTTGATTTCGTCTATATTTAGGATTTTTCAGTTTTTCTAAATTTAATATCAATAGATGAGAAGTAAGTCAATTTGAATATAACTTTCTCGGTTAAAAATTGCTAATTACTAATGTAAAACATGCATACCGTCACCAAATTAATTTAAACGGTTACTTGTTTATTACTCACATTACTTATTTAGAGATATTTTTACATAAACATGTATAAAGCGGAGGAACGAGAACGGCATTCAAGGAATTGATAATCTATTTTATTATACAAAGTGTGTAGTCTACGTTCAATTTTATAATTCTGTAATAATAGAACTTTATCATATCAGCATGCACTTACCACCAAGTACAGCTGAAAGATAAGAAAGGAAAACGTATTACAATAGTTCAGCTGGCAATAAAGATTATCTGCATTAACCATAATAGGCATCAAAATTATATCACATTTGCAACTACACACAAAGATTCATTGCTCCAGAAGCTAATGATATGACAGAAATATAGATGTTACGAGAAGAAATTAACAAGTATCGAAAAATATGCGGCATTTACCTGAAATAAAACATTATTATCGCAAGCTCACTTACAACGCTACTTCACAATAATTGAATATAATAATACAGCCAGTTATAAAATCAAATAAACGTTATAGAAGCAAATATATAATAAATATCGAATTGCTTGTGGATCTAAACAAATTTCGTTACAGAAGAAAAAGAAACTGTTCGACGTTCGATACAATATAATTATGCATTGCTCTATACTAAACACCCGTGGCTAAATTTCAAATACCTCATGGCTGTATTCAATGCTCTGTTTCGTTTCGATTTATCTCCTTTCTCCTACTCTTGTACGAGAAGAATCGAAGATTAATTCCTCCGGTATACTAAGTATAATTAAAAACGAGAAAACGAAGCACATATACGCCCTCTAAAAATACTTATTCTCATATCTTATCAATGATGCATCTTCCAATGAAAGAAACAAATCATTAAAGAGGCCATGAAAGTGATCTGGCTGAAATTCGATCGTGAGACTTTAAAAAATGGGAAACGCGAAGTTCGCGATCATCTTTTCGAGCGTAATCACGTATTTTACCTTCGTGACAGCTTGCAGGAACGCAGCTTTGCCCACTTTCTGCCGTTGTTTCGACATCACGACTTCCATCCTTCTCTTCTCGTTTTCTATGTGACGTCGTTTCTCCTCCAACTTCAATCTAATATTATTCAGTTGTGAGGCCATAATCGTGTTACCTCCGTTCTCGTCTGCTAGCACGATTACATCGTTTATTCCATTAATATAGGAGGAACTATTCAAGTCACGCGCTTCTTTAAATAATAAATACATACCAACAGAGTGTTGTTCCATCTGTTGAGATTGCTGGTTGCTCTGTTGCTGCCACGTGGTCGTATTCGGTAACGTGGCGAACGTCGTTTTCTTCTCACCATTTCTATTACCATTGGTCTGGCCAAGTTTCTTACTCGACAGATTCGACTTGCTGTCGTCGCGTTCTTGTTCCGTGTATGTCAAGTTGATCCCCTTCTCGGAGCTTTGCCTGCTTAAATTCGCGAAGCTGGCTAACTTGGACGTATCCCCGTCCGAATTAACGTTCTCGCTGGAATGTAAAATTTGCTTGAGCGCGACGTTGTCCAAGCTAGAGTTTGAGGTCTGTCTTCTTAATCTCGGCGGTTCTTCCTTATCGTATCCGTTATCTGATAAAATATGCTGCACTCCGCTACCGTACACATCCTGAACGCTAGATCTTGCTGGTAGTGTCGGCTCTGTGGTGCTTCGTTTGCCAATGTGCGCGCCGACCTCCTTGTCTGGATTTCTGCCGAAGTTGTGTAAATTATCCTGCACAAGAAATGTCGTCACTCGATCATTCCCTTTTACTTCTTTTGGATCTGAATAATTGACATCACGTTGGCAGTGATCACTCACCTGAGATCCACCAAAGTTCTCAATGGTCAGCTGAGAGTCATCCGAAACACTGTTACGCCTAGATCGTCGGCCAGCGTACGAGCTTCTCCTCTGTTCTTCCCAATTGCTTGGCCGACCAGCGGCATCTATTCTAGTTATAGATTTCTCGTCTGCTACGGAGCTTAACGTAGGGATGCCTTTGCCACGATGGACTACGAAACTTTCTTCGCTCCCTGCTCGTCTGTGAAACGATCATAAATCAGAGATAGTAGAATAGTGTTCAACACTTTGATCAGTGTGATTTCGTGCCAAATGCTGATACAGCATAAATTATATTTGATTTATGATTACGTAGCTCTAAGTCTGAAGAAACGAAGCTACAGAGTGTTAGTGTTCGTATTAAACATTGCTAGAAATACGGTCTGCCTGTGTTCAATCGGATACAATCGGAATCGGAGTGTGAATCAAAATTACAAGGAAATGGATTAACAGCTGATTACTAAGAAACTTATGCATTCCGAAAGCGATAAATGTCGTTTGTTGTTCCATATTTTTTTGCTAATCTTTATAACATTAGACTATAATCTCTTTACGACAGAGTCTAGCCTTTTCTGAAACAAGAAGAATAAAGATCTGTTTTGCATTTGAGTACGTTTAAATCGAGAATATTTTAACCGAATATGTACACGAACGTGCTCTAAATTCTTTTTAAGAATTGTCATACGAAGAGTAGAATATCAAGAATTGTTAAGATTACTTTCGAAGTAAGTATAAAAGTGAAGCGTGAAAACCTACCTGTCGTCGTGAGAATAATTTTCGGCAGTTTGTTGCAGTGATTGTGACTTCTTGACAGAGGAGGATGACGGTGCTTTTGCAACTAGAAAATAATTCAATGCTATAGCGATCGCTTACGTATGTACCTAAATGATATCAATATCTAAATCAATAATCACTCCTGACGTGTAGGACAATAGAAGTTCAGAAGGATCCTTTAATCGGTGTGAAAACATTAAGTTGCATCATGATACACCGAATGAAACTCATGTGCGAAATTTCTATACACTGTCCGGCAACATTGTCCAACATTGGCGATCGGACACTGTGCTGTCGCTGCAAAATTTGTCGCCAGACTATAGAAATTTCGGGACACACGAGTTTCAGAAACCAATATGTATGTCTATTGAACAAAAGCTAATGTTATCATACACTGAAAAAATATACACTCGTCAGATGGGTAGAACAGTTAATTGGAGCTAACAGACTAATCTCTAGCTGTGTCTAATCGTCGTGGTAATGTGTCACAGAAAAAGAAAGTCGACCAAACCCATTCAAAACGAACGAAACAAGGGGCGGAAATAAAAATAGGTACAAGGATCACCGAGCAGACACAGAAATACAAAACACGCAATAACGTAGACGATGTACGTTGCAAAACAAGTATACCAACTTAATATGGAGTGGATATATTAATGAATCGTTGAGATTTCTTCCTGTATCAGTCAATATGATATAAGACAAAGAGGAGGCATCATGCAGAACAAAAGGAACGGAAAGCTAACGACAACGCAAGCGGCAACCAAACGATGAGAATGAACGTTTGTTAATACTTCTTTTTTTTTTTTTTTTTTAATCACAAAAATGCGCAAACACGTATTCTTCATGCAGTCCTAATATAGTTAGAAGATCGCTACTCCATCATGGCATTAAATGGTACGCAAATAATACGATTAGTAAGAAGCAGAGTGCGCCTAGTAGTTATCTGCGCTTTGTTACATAGCTAAATCTAAACATCTGGCCACGTTTTAAATGCAGAACGCATTTTTCATTCGTTTGTTTTTGCTTTTTTATCTTTTCTTTCTATTCCCTCTTTCTCTTTTATTTTAAATTTATTATTATTATTATTATTATTATTATTAGTATTCTTTTACACGTGATAAAAATATGGACACATTTTGAAACAACTCGTTCGATCGTTCCTGAGTCGAAGTACGTATTTTACTTTCAGCTTGTTTCAGTTAACGTCCTTCTTATGCGTAGAATACAGACACGCGATAATATTGTTACTACAACGATGACAAATCCGTCAATGGAACAAAAATCGTGCGATCTTGGAGAAAAGATTAGACACGTAAAAAGATCGTGGATATCGTTTCATCGTTCCCGAAATCATTAGGAAACCAGTTATTAAGAAAAGTAACTCTACCGTACAATACCTGCGCGAAGATTGAAATACGATTTTTTATATGATTTACGACTTAAACGTCAATTAGCGACGTCGAGCTTAATCTATTACGTCGTTCGAAAAGTTCGTAGCGTTTCTGGCAATCGATACGAAATTCAGCTATTCTTCCCGAGATCAGAAGAGAATTTTATGATAAACTTTTCTTAAATAACGAAATGCATAATTGGACGAAATATTGTTCGTAGTACGTTAAATATAATGACCAAAGGGAACGATCAATTTATTTAAATGAAAAATGAAACAGAAATTTATTTCGAAATGATTAATAGAGAAAGCTTTTTTGTACGATAAAACAACGTTGAATCTACTTATGGGGATTACTATTACAGCAACAGTTATTTAAGAGAATTCATTGCTAAGAAAAATGAAATGTTTAAGAACAAATATTCACGATGTTATCCAATAAAAAATCCCCACTTCCTCCCTTTGAATATGCTACAAATTTTCCGAACAACTCAATGGTATAATAATTTGATTCTAGAGAAATTAGTTTAATTTATCATTAACTACGAGTCCTTATATTTCAATCGTCAAACTCATTTTAACAATAATATCTCTTTGTGCATTGATAATTACATTTATTTCCTTTATATACAGAGTGTTTCAGGTTTCTTCGATGAGATACAAACATAGACTAGCAATTACTTGATCTAACAAGTTCTAGCAAGAACAAAAAATAATGATGTTCTAATGATAGAATGTTCTCATTTTTACCGATAGAACGTGATATAGTTTAACAGAGAAAACCTGAATCCGCTCAGTATAGGAAATCTACCTTTTATTCTAAAATTCGCGCACGTATTCACAGTACCTTTGTCACTCCTTACTCAAAGGAAAGGGAAAATGCGTCGCATTTAAAATGTAGTAAATCTAAAGAAGATCAAAAACAGAAAACCAAGAAAGTTAAATTAAGATAGAACGAAATATTACAAAGTTGAAAAAAAAAATAAAAATAAAATAAGAAGGAACCATCGAAGAACAAACGACAGACTCAACAGGTTGATGATCCCTCGGAAAACCTGAACCTTTTTCATACTCTTTCTCTTTTCGCTATTTTTCTTTTTTTGCGTTCGATTTTCTTTTTTTTTTTTTTCGTTCGAACCGACACGTCAGTCGGCGAAACGCGATTCAGAGAAGACCACCTAGTTTCATGATTTTTGGTTGTTTGGTAACGTGTGGGTACCTGTGAAGCCTGGCGCGGATACGGAGAGGTTGCTTCTCAGATCAGGTATCGGAGCTATAGACTGTGGCAGACTTCTTTTATGAGCTACGCCATGACTATTGCGCGGGCAGGCTGCACCCGTCACCGCACCGTATTCGTTCATTGGCAACCGGAAGTTGACGAAAGAAGAAGGCGAGGATAGCGTTGTTGTCAAGCATCAAGAAGGTTACGCCATAGAAATATATGGAAATATTACAGTTTTACATTAAGTGATGTAATTACGTGGAGGATCGTCGCTGTTGATTTGTTCTTTCTTTCTTTTTTTCTTTTTCTTTTTTTTCTCTTGCAATTGTTTCTCCTTTCTTTAAAGTAAATCTTATTATTAATCGTGAAACAATATATAATTCGACTTAATTTTTGTCTTGCATATATCCGTCTAAAAAGATACAGATGCGTTTATTAGTCGCTGCTAAGGACCTGGATCTCGAGACTGGGAACGAGTGTGTGTACTGACACTGATAAAAAGCGTGATACCGTTCCAACTGCGAGCAATATTCCGTTTCGTTGATTTACGATTCGTCAGATAGTAACAGATTGTATACAGATAGCGTGTGGAGTATTAGAAAAATTCTGTTGCACGTTGTTTTCCAGAATAGAACAGAACATCGAAACAGTAACGTGATATACTTATTATAACTTATTGAAAAAAGCTCTTGGCTCTTTAGAATAATCATATAGGTGTATATGTGTGTACGCGTGAGAGTCTAGATTTTGTTTCTTCAAAATCAATAATATTTTAGTAACTCTTAGTAATCTTAACTCGAAGAAATGAACTAAGATCACTGTATCGTTCGTTACTTAACCACGTGTACAGAAAGAAGCATAAATCATCTATCTTTAGCACCAAAGATAGTTGGTTTATTTCTTCCAGTTCGTTCACTGATAAAACTTTCAAACTTTTCGTCGGCAGCGTAAAGTGAATTACACGAAGCTTTTTAAACATAGTTATCAGACAAAACTTTGCTAACGTTTTCTTAACCTTATGATACGTGCGTAACAGATTTTCGTACAAATATACAAGTACAGATTGCTCGCAACAGAAGCGGAATTCCATGGAAAAAAAGTATAATTAAAAATAAATTATAGAACGGGTAAGTCCAATACAGAATGTACGCAGCCTTCACCAATCACATTAATCCGATACCAAAATTCATCAGCCCTTCCTGATCAAAGGATGCGTTCATAGTGTCGAACAAGTCTCTCCAATGCTTTTTAATCGGGAATCGCCATTCTCGTCTTGAATACTTTACGTACCATCTAAGAACTGCATCGCCCTTTCCTCGCCTGGATAACGTACACATTTCGCCGGATGAATTTCCAATACGTTGTACATGTCCGCCAAGAAAACGACTAAATTTTGCTTCATGCACCTGGTATAGAAAAACGAATCATTTAAATGACCACACTTGAGAAACTTTGCTGTATGTGCTAGTCGTTCCTAACAACGCTAGAGTAAACCACGTTTCAAAATTAACATTTCTAAGATTTTCTATGGAGAAAGTTCAATCGAAAGAATTTTATTGATATAAAGCTCATGTACGACGATGAAATTGAACTTCATTTAAGCATAATATAAATTAGGTAAATGTTCGCGAAAAAAAGGGATTTCGATTTGCATAATTTTTTAATATGTTGTCGCAAGTCATTCTGTGAAGTATCGTGAGGGTTTTATTTGGGTGAGACCGTTTCTTAAAAAGTTATTATCACAACAATTTATATTTAATAGAGTGTGAATAACCGAGACTTTTTTTCTTAGGCAGCCCACAACTAATCCAAACTCATTTCTAATTAACTTAAAATTAGACTCGGATCAGAGCAGTTTAGATCGTTCTCAGGGGGATGCTTTTACTCACCGATACCACTCCATCAAAATACAAAATAATTTTACTTCCTTTTATAAATAAATGATTTATAATAAAAAAAATAAAACTCTTTTTTCTTTCGCAGCGCTGATTAGAGCAATGACCTTAACAACATATTAAAAAATGACCGAAATCGGAGGTCCTCTTGTAAATAATTATCATATGTTACAAAGATTAAGCACATTAATACTACTGGCTACAGGAAAATCGATTTCCTTTCGATAGATCTAACATTCTTCCGAAAGAATACTAAACTAATTGATAGAACGAGTTACCATTGAGAAACTCATATTTTCCAGTTTGCGTGTCGAGTTACTATAAAAAGCTCGAAAAGCCAAAAGTAATAAAAAGCGAAGTGAAAGTTAAAAATCTCACGACCTTCGATTAATCTGCGACTCTTACCCCCTCATATACGTCACGTCTTCGGGTAGCATATGAAAAATGGAATAGGGTAAGCATCGGTTACAAAACGCGTGGACCAGCGACAAGTTGTGCAGCGCGTCCGCGACCGACGGTCTCTTCGACACCCTGATGTCCATCCAATTGAGCTCGCCGGGGCAGTAGAAGGCCACAACGGCGGCAAGGCCGACACCATCGCATAACGATTGGAAGTCCTTGGCAGCTGGCAGTTCTGGCAGTCGCGTTTTATCACCGGCACCTTCCTCCGCCTGGATCTTGGCAATCAACGCATTTGATGCGTGGCTGATCCAGAGAAGAAGTCCTTTCTCGTGGTCCGCTGGCACATCCACCTCCGCCTGAGGGTCGAACCGTCGGATTGCCGAAACTACTCGATCTCCAGTCACTACTTCCTTCGCGTACAAGACCATCAGGCCCTCTATCACAGCCATATGCGCGGACTGCAAAGAGATATATGCGTGTCAGATTCTATCGTGGACAGAATATTTAATGGAAAGAAAATTTATTTGAAAGATTTTATAGCAGCTGCTATACTCTGTAATTTACGTAGATGTTAATACCAAGAGAAGGAGAGTGGAAAGGAAGCGAGAAGTAACAGGACCAAAGAGAGTACTGTGTGCGATATAAATCAGAGGACGGTATGAGTATGGTACGGAGGAATAAGTTACAAGGATTATTGTAAAGCAAGTCCATTGTGTGGCCTTCTGGGACCTGGAATTACAATAAATATCTACCTGTTTCATAGCAGTGGTAGCATAGTTTGTCTCCAGTCGGCCGACCATAAGAGGAACTCGATTTACAATTATTTTCCCTGTTGCCTCGCGCTCAATTGGCATTTATTTTACCCTTCATAAATCTTTTACATTCAGTTGTGTTGCGTGGTTACGTATGTATCTTATATGTGATTTATTGTGCGTTCGTTAGGACAGCAATCTGATACGGTTTTAACAGAGATAGATCAATCAGAATTTTATTCATACATTGTAATTAGAGTTTTATATGTTTAAAGATGCTATGGGGAACAAATTAGATTTTTTTGTTGATTATTCTTTATTTTCTGACGACTGATATTTGGGAGGAAAGATCTACGCGTAACTATTTGATGTTTCATTTTCCAGATTATAATAGATTTAGTAATAATAATAACAGTAGATTTCTAAATAATTAAAAGTATATTTTTTCTTTGATTTATTTAAAGCTTGACAGTTTTAATGTCGAATAAAAATTTCCTCCCACAGACATTATCTTACAGTTTCGAAATCTTTTTCACTAGTATTTTATACCAATACCATTTTCGTTAACGTATCATTACGATCGTGTGTTTAGAGCGCGGTCGTAAAAATTCGTGAAAGTGCAACCGAAAAAGTTTATTTCATCTTACCATCTTGAGTGGTGAATTTTGAATGAGGATCGTTTCGGTGAGTTGAGTATTGTTTGGCTCCGCGAGGTAAACACCCTTTCTGGCCAAGGCTTGGAGAATACCGCAATGATTCTGATTGTGATAATTTGGATCCGAATAGATGTTCGCCAGCGCCAAACAGTATAGTTCCGCATTGGAAAGTGCGTGGACGATCTGCGGCTTCAGGTGTTCTTGGTTCTGAAATCAAACATTTTAATAAAGTTGTGCGAGTTGTCTATGAACGACAAACAACTTCGATAAATCTTGTCTCTTTATGAAAATTTCTTACATACGAGAAAAAACACACTGTAAAATGTCCATCATAATTCTTACTAGATAAAACAAATCTCCCTGTGAAGATATACGCATGTACAAAAATCCGCAGTCTAATAATTATCGATTCAAACGTAAACGTAGCCAATATTAAAAAACTAAAACTATAATTTCAGACGCAATTTATACTCAATTCTTATGAACCGTTTCCTATAAAAAAAAAAGAGAGAAAACCTCTTAAATTATGAAAAGGAAATAAAAAGATTTCTAAGCAATAAAAACTCAAATTAAGAAAAGGAAAGAGGAGAAAGGAAGAAAATAGCGGCTGCAGAGAAATCAGGTTCGTGTCAAAGCAGATCTGCTCGTAGCGGCAGCTCGAAACACAATACCCTGTGTCGCATAGGTTGGCCGCAACCGCATAAGAATATCCGGCAGGCACGACGAGCAAATATTAGTATTCCGTAATTTCCGGCGTAGTGCGCGGAAATGCGAAGAACTCGAGACGATGCATCGTCGTAACGGAAATACACTGGTCGTCGCTATTGTTGCTGAACTATCGCGGAACAACACGCGCCACGCGTCTAACCAACCAGGATATCGCTTGTAAAAGAAGAAGAAAGAAAACACGCAGAATGCGAAAGAAAGAAATTTGAATAATTTCCCTTGAAACGTGAAAATTCTGTTTGTTAAAGTATGAGATAAAGTTTGTTAAAGGGTGAGATTGGAACATAAAAATTCGAGATTTCTGATAAAGGTCACTGCTTATGGCTATTCCTTGATATGCAGACATTGCCAGTCAAACTGCTCGATAACTTGTAACACGCAGCATAAATTTTAATTGTAGTTTTTGGTCTTGATAGGTTAATTGGATAATTAACGATGCTACCATGAATACTTATCGTTTCACGATAATCTCGGTTCACCTAGATTTCAAGATGCCCGCAAACTAGATCGCGAATATCCAGATACCTTTACTTGAATCGTCAACTGCAAGCGGACTTGAAGCGTCGCCGCGGAAACTCGTTTCTCTCTTTACGATTCTGCCTCGTACAGAAAAGAAATTGGGACAGAATTGATGTTCCGTCGGTCAGCGGAGCTTCGGTTGAGACGACTTTACGATAGGAACGTGAGGTTCTTGTGGTTTGTTCCAAGTTCCATATAAGTACAGTACAGAAAAAGTTAATCCGTTCCCGATTGTTATTGTCTCTCGCTTTATGTGCCATACAAACATGTTTTTTTTACATTAAGTTACTTTTCGAAATATGGAAATAACACCGTGGTGTTTGGTTGAATAGTCAACAGGAGAAGCATTAAGTATCGAATATTTAAAAATTATGTTTGCAATAGTTTTAATGTCCTTTATCATTATTTCTTCCTTAGGAGCTAACAAATAATTCATATTCGTTAAGAAGCGGCACAAATATGATAATACAATTTGACATCTTAGATCTTTTATAAGTTAGACTTTTATAAAATTAATGACTTCTTACCATATTAAGATTAATTTTAAAAAAAACCATAAAAAGCTCAAAAATTCGATATGTTAAATAATTCACTATACAAAGAATAGCTATTAAAAAAAGAATAAAATAAAAAATTATGCAACTGTCTGACTTATTTTAAATATTTTATGTAAATTACCTTGGCGACTATTAAATTACATATTAAAAATTTCTTTTTAAAAAAGAAGTACATCAAACGGTAAATAAAAGATAAATGGTTTCTAAAGTATACCTAAACATATATATCTTAAGAATTTTATTTTTTCAATCTTTCCGTGCGACGCGTCTTACTGAAACGAGAAAAACACGACATCATTTATCTAAAAGATAATTACCGCTATGATTTACGCTACATTAATTCCTTACGTAGGCACTTGAAATTACTGAAATAGCCTCCGCTGCCTGTATATATATATAACGGCCAATTAAATCTGCTCTTGGTCCATAAAAAAAAAGTGGCTCGAAAAATCGATCGTAGTTAAAAGTCTGCTGAAAACGAACAAGCGAGGAAGTCACTGATCTGAAATAAGTAGAAAGTATTACGTACATTATTTTGCCAATCATTGGAACTTACGCAATCACTAACCCGAATCTACACTTGCTAGTACAATTTTACGAAGTTCGCTTTTTCCAACGGAAGGAACTCGCAAATCAGCTGTAACAAAAGATAAATCGACGAGAGACAATAGGGAAGGAGAAAAAAACGGAAGAACAATCGAAACGATCGATTATCAGATGCTCAGGCTCCGTTCGCACAGGTGAAGAAAGCCGCGACAACTACTCGTTGAAGATGAGCCAGACGCTGATCTCTATTGTTTCTTCCAGAGACTCGTAATCATCGTCGGATTACACCTTTGACTTTAAAGGGAAAGCCGAGACTCAGCGACTGGCTATCCGAACGAACGAAAGTTCAAGTGTGAAAAGGATGCGACTAGCTTGCAGATGGTTCATAAGGAAGAGTTATAAGGAAGAAAGAGGAGAGTTCTTGCCGGTTAATCAGGCGATACCGGAGAGATCGTGACTAGAGGCTGAAACATCTATTGTGGCTGAATTCATTATCCTGGAACAAAGAGTACCACGGATCGAAAGTATTTGGTCTTGTTGATGGTTAACGTCTAGAAATGAGGCTCATGTGCAATTTTTTCACCGAATTAATTAAAATATTCTTTTTACGTTGTAATTACGTGTTAGGACAGGAACAGCTAACGAAAACGACGAAGATGCGCCTTCTCCTTGTGCCGAACGTTTCTATAATTTAATGGCCAAAGGAATACGAAGTCCTCGGATATTCGAACGAACTGACAATTTCCTTAGTCTCTGTCTGAACAAGTGAAATTTAATATAATGGAACGTTCTCGCGTTAAAAATTCATGTAGTTCAGTGGACAAAAAATATGGGTTTCCCAGATATTAAAAACGAACTGACGATTTCCTTGATCTCTATCTGAACAAATGAAATTTAATATCGGAGAAACGATTGCTCTATTACTCGGATGATCTATCGTACGAACATTTCTGTCTTCTTATTAGCTCGGATATGGGAGACTCTAGCGCGCTTTCGAGTAGAACCGTTCGATAGCACTTTCCAAGTTCAAGGGTCTCACCTGGCGGCACCGGAACACCTTGAACAGCTCCCTCTCGGTCGTGAGTTTCGAGCGTCTCGAAACAAAGAATCGATAGCTAGCTATTAATTGATTTCGCTTAATGAAACGGCGATGGTCCTCGGCTAAATAATACATCCTGGGATCGAGTCGACAAGACACAAAAGAAACGTATCGTATAAATCAACGCGAACGCTCGTCACGGTACTTCCATGATTTACTGATCGCAGAGAAAGAGGTCGGCCGCGGACGATCGCGCGGTAATTCAATTGCTTTAACTGGATCAACCACACAACCGAAGCTTTCGTGCATGCATTGTACGTGGAATGCCAGATGCAGTTGTGAAGTAACAGTGTAACAATCGATATGAGTTTGTTTACTTTTACGATACAAAGAATAATTACTCCAAGTGATTACCTATCCTTCGCGCTCTAACGTTATTACTAGTTTCGATATACACGTTTTCCTCGATTGTTCGATAAAATTGTACTTCAAACTCGCCATGATATTTATTATTTATATGTAGGCTAATCCAGTAAGAATTAGCGCCGTGAATATCTTTGGTATGGCGAGAGTAGGAGGAGAAGTTCTCGAACAAAAATTGTTCGATATTTTCTTGTTGAAATGGCTACATTTCGAATGGAGAATTATTTCCATACGACGTTGTGCCATGACGAACTATCTCGTAGTGATCGATAGGGGCGTTGTTCGTTTGACACGACGAAATATTTCGTCTTACATGGTGATTTGTACCTTTTCATAACGTTTCACGTTTCATCATGCGCTAGCGATAAAAATCTTTTGGGCCAACGAGAGACGAGATTATTTACATAAAAGAGAGGCACTTCCATGCGGAATTGAAAATATCTCGACGTTTTCAAAATTCACAAAAACGGAGAATTCTTTGTTACGGCTAATATGCTGGCTCGCGTGTTTTTCTTCCGCGTATTACACGGGTCCACTTTGTTCGTCATATCTAAGATAAGCAATCTCTCGTTATAACAGATATCCATGTCATTTCCGAGAAACTTTCCCGAGATTTCGCCGTTCATTATCGAAGTTCGGCGGAAGAATACTTTTCACGGATCTTTATTAGCGTTTGCCGAGTAAAGCGCCCAACAACTTTGCGTATACCTTTCACGATGCTAACAACGGTTTTCTCCGTCACGAAATAACGACGTGTGCCACAAAAGAGTTTTCAGGACATGCTAAAAATCGCGGAAGAAACCGAGCTACCGCCATTGAGAACCGACATGCCCACCGGGTGTCTTCTCTCAGTCGTCGAAAGATGCGCGACACTTAGAAAAATTAGAATCAAGTAGCTAGACAGAAGTCCTGTCTTCTATCAGCGAATACGACTGGTACTTTGATTCTGCTCTCAGAACACTGCTGTTTTAATCGAATGTTTCTGTCGAGAGTTCTTGTAAACTTAATTAGACTCGAGCTAAGCGAGTTGAAAAAGTCCGTAGTAGAACCAAAGACAAACTTTAAGTAGAAAAATACGTAGTTTATGACGTAATAATTGCGTGAAGATAAAGGAGGGATCATTAATTACGTTGATCAGAAAATTCCAAGTTTAGATTAATTGGGAAAGTTATAGCTGAAATTTTCAATAATTAATCTCCGACGTGATTCATTTATTTACTATTATTCGTTATTGCTTTTTTAGTTAATCGACAACTTATTTCGACGCTGTAGAAATGTTCGGTTTCGTTGTTAAAATATTCTCCCTGTGTTTTAAGAATTGGATTCTTACAATCGGTATTCAATTTCTGTCCTGTCGTAATTCAAATTGGCGCTAATAAGAAGCCGCGCGTCTCTGTATCGATTATAATGTCAACTGTGGCAGGTGTCTGGTAAAAAATCAGCTCTACGTACCTCATTATCGATATAATACGGATCACGAAGGTTTTCTGGCACTCGGTTGTTGTACGCCTTCGACAAGAGCCATTTTACGGAGGCACGTTGTTTGGCCTGCAACAATGAAAAACAAGGGAAAATCAATAATTATCGCTTGGAACGTTCGAGATCGACGTTTACGCTGTCGATAGACAATGACGAATAAATGTAACAATAACGAAGTACACGATCGCACTGTTTAGATTTTGCGTCGAAAAGTCCCAGTACATTTGAACGCTACGGACGACTGACGGTATTTTGTGTTTCATTGTTATCTTCTCAATAGATTTTATTGAACAAAACTTGAAATATTTATAAACTAATAGTATGCATATATAATAACATAGACGTATTTCATAAAAATAACAAATATGACGAGCGCTATTGCGCCGCTTGTTTTTCTTCGCAATCGATTAAGACAAGCGCTACCGTATTGTTCGGGATTTTTCGACCTTGTTTTTTCAAAGACCTCTGGGACTCAAACGGTTAATATTTTTCCATCTTAAAAACCATCGATCTAACTATAAACATATACATATGTACTGATTGATTTGACACGTTTGATCGAAGAAGATTAACAATATAAAAATGTAATAGCCGCAATAACAATGCGTTGTTCCTTCGTTTCCAAATTCCATGCATTTTAATAATCTTTTCCCACTTTTTCCAATCTCTAAATAAATGAAATAAGATTTGCAAATTGCAGACGGATATCTAAGAACATTTGCAACAAGATCTGATGCATCGCAGGTTATTCTGTCTAAGGATCTGCGTATCGTTTAAAACGTTTCTGTCTATGGCTGTGTAATATTATCTATAGATTACAGAGGATTAAAACATCTTCCTTGCAACAAGGTTGTAAGGTTCAACGACTATCCAGCAGGTGGTACGCTTTCATCGCACTTTTATACCTTCGTGCCTCGTACACTTTCCTTCTAACAATAAGATAAGGCACTTCACCAGCCACTCGAGACGCTTCTTCGCTCCTTATTGTATGGTAAATCTTCAAGCACCGCGCCCTTTTCTAGAATCGAGAGCTTCCCTAACATGCCTGGTCCGACAGACAAATAATTTTTAAGGAAAGTACATACATACGTAATATACTTTCAATGTGTCGCAGCCAAGCGAATGCCGCATAATTCGTCGATTCGTTTCAACGACGGATATATCCGCTGTGACAGGCAATTAATAGCGCTACTTTGGCAACGCAGTACGAGTTTGCAAATTTCCCGTTTTGCATAATTTCTATCGTCATATCGAATACAAGGTATACAGATCCGTTACGTAAAACGAGAGTGAAAAATGGGCAAAAATGTTTGTTTACTAGTCGACGTAGATTAAAATCAATGTCTTCGACGAGAAAGATAAAAATCTTTTCGCGTTTGTGAGAGATGCTTTGCCGGTCCTGGTCGAATGATCGTTTTCGATATTTCATTAAAAATTCTACATTCGTTATGTTATTTCTGTTGTTCGTCTAACTTTATGTAATTCTTGTATTATCTGATTAATCAATTTCTCAATTTTTATTAATATAACGATATCCGCTTCGCGATATCAGGATTAATTACGATTACAGCAACAATTACGTCATCCGTCAATTACGGAGACTAATACGATCGTACAATACAAGTATTTTGAGCGAGCAAGAGCGTCGATTTATAACATTGGGCGAGGCTCGGGAATGTGTGCAAGTTAAAGGGGTCAACGAAGTCCGGCCAATCATTGTTATCGACCCAGCACAAGCATTGTTAGTTATACAGTAGTCATCCTTCCTTTCGTGACAGACGACCCTGAACGGCGCCTTATGCCCCATTTCGTGCGCGGGATGCAACGGAAGCTTCTCCCGTTCCAGGTCGTTCGTGAAAATCCCAAGACGGTGGGAAATTGTTATTTTGTTCGGAATGTAACAGCGAGAAAGATGGCTCCTTGGAAGCAAATTCACCTCTGTTTTTATTACTTTGATTTCTGATGTATCTATTACTAGCAAGGGAAGATCATCCAACTCGCAGATTCGACAAATTATGAAACTTTGGGAATATGTAGGCGATAAATTGATATGTATTACGCAATTATTTACATTTTTTTTTTTTTTTTTTTGCTATGCAAATTCACTGTAAGAGGGTGGCATTGATCTCTGAAAATCCAGTTATTTTCAAATTTTGCGTTACAGCTTCCCTAGAACGTTGATAAACTTTTTTGCCAAATGACGTCCTCATTAAAACAGGTAACTTTTGTCTGAGAACCTCTTTTTCTATCTTTTTTAATTCGCGAGTCGAAACGTAAAATCGGAGGAAACAAGGGTCAATATCACCCTCTTTGAGTGAATTCGCGTAACAAAAAAGATTGCGTGATACATATCTTATATCGTCTACATATTCTCAAAGTTCCATAGTTTTTCGACGCTACAAGTTGGGAATCTTCCCTTGCAGGTTGAAAATATTTATTTATTTTTATACTTGTATTTATTATACATGGATATGTATATATTCGTGTTTATATTTACTTATTAATGATATTTTGCGAATTATTGTTAATATTTTGAACGATTAAAATGCGAGTTTAATAATTCGTCATCTAAATTGTCAGTCCACTAGATAAGATTAAATCGTTATCTTTCTTCCTCAACTTATTTTTGTTAAATACATACCAAGTCTGTACATTCTCATTAAATATATACTCTAAATAATTAACAATCGAAATAAAACAAATTACAATATAATTAATTTTACAACATCAGGCTGCATTCCAGTTACAATTGGTGAAACTTTTAATTAAGCAAAATCTCAATAATCAGACACGATTACGTTAGATTTTTCGAATCAAATGAATTAAGCCATCGAACGAAAGACTCGACGTAACAAATGAATAGCAAATTTGATAATTACACAGAGATAAGTCTCGGTTTTCAGTAAACTGCGCGAAAGATAGCAAAAACGGGTCATAGCCGTTTTGAAAAGATATCGAAATAGACTGAAAGAAGCTGGCAAGTTTCAAACGAGCACGATATTCAATATACATCCTCTCTCGTCCTTTGGAACAAGTTTGAACGACGAAGGCTACCAGAATCGTGAAATATTCTCCTCCCAAAGGAATATGTTACGTTACGTACATTCATGACTGCTACTTTATGTTAGATTTGTTGTAGCTCGTATCTTTGATGCTTAAGATAACGCTGGAGGACAAGAAAAATATAGATAAAACATAAACACGGCGGCCTTCTGTTTTTTCAAATTATTAAGAAAATAGTTCTTCCATCGTGAAAGGAAGGAATTGAAAATTAAAAGATATAAATGACGTTGTGAAATAAATAATCTAGATATAAAGAAAACTGCTTAGAACAATTTTTATCTAGCACTTTTTAATTCTTGTCGTTTAATTAAAAAAGAAAAAATCTTCGAGGGAGAAGTATCGCAGTCTATTCGGAAAAGGCACGTTAAAAGCTAAAGGAACTAATTACAAAATTAGAATCGCGCAGTAATTTCAGTTCTGCCATTCCAGAATGGAATTTCTGCTGCATAACGATGACGATTCTTCGTTTACAATCTACCGGATGATCGCTTGCGGACGATATCTCTCGCACACTCATTCAACTTGACCAGTAATTTCAAGGAAGAGCGAGGAATGCAGAAACTCGGAGGCCTGCAAAAGTCGGGAGTGGCCGTACGAAATAGTAATGGCACTTCTGCTATGCAAATGAATGTTGAACGAAGGAGTTTCTAATACCTTTTACAGAGACGATGACGTAGCATCGTAACCATTAGGAACTATCGATAAGAATAAATTCCTATAACACAATATCCTTTTTATTGTCAGGATATGACTGTGTTTTTTAATTTAGTATCTTGCCCATTACGTTAATATGCAGAACCGAGGAAATAACTTTATGCAATTATTTTCGAATAATTAGAACTTCTGAAGATATCGCTTCTTTATCTTAAATATTAGATATTTTTATTCACAGAGATATTATATATATACACATTCCATTTACTATCTAAATTACTATTTATAATCTATATAAATTGTTTTATCTCGTACGTTTTATTCCATTTCAGATTTGCCTGTTACCTGCATAAATTATGTCTCTGCATGGATAAACGTCGGGTGAACTGTCTTCTACGATGATGCGGACTAGCAGGACAACTGTTTATCTCAAATCTAAATACACGCGTATGAATGTAATTGAGTACGAGTACGACAGCACATTAGGCTTACTACGATATACGGAGAATATTTAATATATCACATCCTTGTTACAAAACTGACGTACACGATATAAAGCGACGTTACAGTAGAATTATCAGCATGAGAAAATTCTTTCGAATTCTTCGCGTTAATAACTTAGAAGATAATAACGGAAATGATAGAAATATGAATGATTAGCCCTTAGTAGTTTGAAACGATCCGTTTCGTTTTTTAAAAGGCATCGATCCAATAATTCATTCGCCTCGTCAAAGTCCGTAAAAGTGACACAATTAATTACGCGAAGCATCGTTGCTTTTATTTCGTAATATTCGCTTAATAACGTGGCTGGCACGATATTGCATTACGCTTGATTAAATGCACTTCAACCACGAACATCGAAGTATTTTTTGTACACGTTACGGTACCAAAGTAATCAATCGCTAACTTCTCTGCTAATTATTAGTGACGAAAGAATATCGATCGTCGTAATAATTTTCTTGAAGACAAAAAAGTTCCATTATCGCTAATATAATTGAATCTCCATGGACTGAAGCGGTATCGAAGTCCTTGGCCTGACCGGTTTTCACTTTTCTTTCGAACAGCAGGACACTAACGCAAAGAATAACATGAGATCGACGTTTTCGCGTTCTTGCAACTTCGCAGTGGAAATAAACAAAGCAACAGTGTAAGTTTTTCTTTGATGTTCGAGTATTGATTGATCAAGTCGAATTATACGATATCATACGATGCTTGATAGTGCGTAACGCATTGTAATGCGTTAAATCAATCGAACAATCTGAACGAACAGATTCTACGGTGCCCTTAGACGATCAATACATATTGTCAATATTTCAAGATCCTCAACGAAAATGAAGTTTGTCAATAGATACTGACGATATCGTATTGACAATACGTATTGATCTTTTTAGTTAAGAATGTTTAAATATTGACAAATATATATCGATAGCTGAGTGCACCCTTGCACGTTTCTTTCGGAACGTCTGATTGAGACGAATTATTGTTAACATTGAATGTAAGGAGAAGTTAAGTAAAAGAGAACAGAAGAAGAAATTATTCTCGTTCATTATGGTATATGTATTCTTCATGAAAATTCTCAATGAATCTTGAGATTCAAGAATAGCAAGAAACATTTGCTTCGGTTTTCTAATGCAAGACTCATCTTAACAAACGAAAATTGAAAAGACATAGCGAACACAAATTAAGGTAATTCGAAACATACGTTAAGCGTAAATTAATCTATTTACGTTTTATTATAAATATCCTGTGCCTATTTTAACTGGTCTGCAATCTCGTTTATCATAAAAGGCAAAGAGAGATATTTCTAGTCGACGGTAGATAATAATTTATCAATAATACAAATAATAATATTATCAATCAGATAATAATATTTATGAGTCGTTGTTTTCAATGAAAATTGTGTGTAATCGAGAAAGGTGTGACACGATCCGCTAAGATACGTATAATTCTCGAAAAATTATCAATTTTATCTGGAATAGGAAATATACTAAATAAACCGTGAAAGTGTATATCACCGACCGTAAACTCCCAGGAAATTCGCGCGAGATATCCCGCGGCAGGCGAAAATTTCGATTACGAGACTTGATAGCAGAACGAAATCGTAAGATGCAATATAAGAATAGATGAATGGATGGTTAAACTTTTCCTATTTTCTCTCTCTCCCTCTCTCTCTCTCTTTCTTTCTTTCTCTCTCGGTTATTATTGTTCAGATTAAAAGATTATTAATATCAATATTTAGATGAATTTTTATTTTCTCTTCATTAATTCTATATATTTATTCCTTTATGCACTATGCATATGCTTTTTTTTATATTTATTAAACAACTATATATTTATTTCTTATTTTATTTATTCCAATAGAGTACATACATACGTAAATTCAAACTACAAGATAAAATGAAGTTCTCCAAAATGTAACAATGTAATCCACTGTGCAGGATTAATAAAGCACGCATTTCTAGCTAAATGCCTGGAACAAGATAAAAGTCTTTCCATCAGTTGCTCGGTTCAAGGACATTTTCGCTTAAATCTTTGACACCAAAGCCCGTGCAAAAATCAATTCTTATCCGGGAGAACGTACGAATGAAAAATGCAACGAGGCAAGAAGCGAACGATCCTTGAAGCTTCGGCAGATCGCACGGCGAGCAAAACCTACGAAAGTGGGAAACACGGGGCGCAATAAAAAGAAATCCTTGAATGTCTGCGTTAGCCAACGCGTTCTTCAAACGGGCACCTTGGTTCTGTTACACAACCGCGTCACATATAGGCATGGCTGTTCGAGTGGAATAACGATCTATATTCTGTACAATCTGTTCGAATAAATATTCGAGTCACGGGTCGTCATCAAACGGATCGTCATCGAACGCGATCACGTAACTTCGTCGATCTTTAATAGATGAGCTCGTAATTTTATAGAAGCTTGAAGCTTCGTAACTTATAAATTGATCGTACGATACGCGAGAGAGTTAAACAGGGGAAATTTCACGTAAAAGTCACGTAAAGGCTGTCGACGTTGATGAAACAAAAATTCCCTTTTTATTCTGTATTACTTTTGATATAAAGCTGATTGCCGAGAGGAGAGCTCTTCGATATATCAACAGCTTGTTATTTCGGATAAAAAAGAAGGAAATTTGACGCTGAAACGTGTCTTTACGTTTGCCGTAAGCGATATATGTTAGCGATTAAGTTAAAATACGCGACGAAAGCTGTCGGCTTATCGTTTATCTCAACATCGTTCGTGTACTCAATGACCTAATTTTGTCTTGCGTTTCCGCGTAATTAGTTTTAGAATCTAACTGCATTTCGTAATATTTAATATATCAACGAGAGTTATTTTCCTTCCGTTTCTTTCCATCGTTCCCTTTAATACTTTAATCGAATCTTCTTCTTCTTCTTCTAATTGCTGCAGTGCTCCTATAATCAGGACAGAAGCGGTACGCATTTCTCGCTGCTGCAGTCTGTGAGATTCACATAATGTGACAAAACTCTGGCTGAACTAGTTCTATGTTGGAATTTTAGTAAACTGGTGTTCAAAGTAAATGGTGGTCCGTAGTTTAGAAAACTCGTTTCCCTTATAGTCGTAATTTGAACTTTGAGAATTAAAGTTGAGAATTAAATACTAAATTTCAATGAAAACATTGAAATAATATAGGACAAGGTTTAATTTCCTTTCTTTAATAAACTAGTAAAAAGTATTGCAAATTTTAATGTAATAAAAGAGAATAATAGTAAAATAAATAACAGAACTATAAACATATAATTTAATGTACTAGCAATAATCTTTATAGTTATCATATTCTATTATTTACCAGAATTATATCTTCCATGTTATATTTACAATCATATTTATCCTGTTTACTATTCGCTTTACCATTCCGTTATCTGTTATCTTTATCTGTTATATTTATAATGATTCACGTAACTTTCACGGAAGGTACAAAAATAAAAATTGAACATACGATCGGTTCGATACATTGTTAAACACTCGGCATGTACACCGTTTTCAGTGTTCGTATTAATTCTATTCCGAAGATGAGGATGCAATATATAACCAGACTTTCTAAGTAAGAAGACTGATCTCGTGCAACATTAAATTCTTTCCACATAAGGATGTGTTGTAATTTGTTGCAGCAAAATTACACGAAAGTATTCCTACAGCGTACGTATACAATTAATAGTAATTGCCCGACTTTTCTAGGCGAACGTATATATACCATGATGCGTACCATGTAATAGCACGATGAAAGCTATCAGAAACATTACCAATCTCCCGAACAGTCCGGACATAGGATGCTCCTATAAAATGAAAAAAAGTTCGAGCTTTCCAAGTAAGTTGGCCGGTAGCGAGGAGTAGAAAAATATTTTTCCTCGGGGCGATGGAAGCGGCAGCAACGGATGTTTGCTACGCTCGTGCATTCGTTGCGAGTTGCACGTGCTCCGCACAGAAGCATTAACACGCGGAGAAAACGGGCACGCGAGCGCGCGCGCCACGTTTACGCTTGTCTATAAAAAGAAGCCATGTCATCGCTAACAACTAGTTGTCATACGACATCGAGCATAGCGTTACAGACTGCAAAAAGAGAAAAAGAAAGAGAGAGAGAGAGAGAGAGAGAGAGGTTCGATCGAATTCATCGAGACACCGGTTTCGATTCAACGATCAGCGCGACGAAGAAATCACAAGACTATGTCACGACGCATCGTTAGACTCTGTTGTACTCAATCGAGCTTGGACTGTTAGAGACGTTTTTCTACTTGAAAATGCTTCTAAAGAGGGATTGTAGGATGATTTGGGGCAAATGAAGCTTACAATGAGAGAATCCATCGTACTATTCTTTTTCCCTTTCTCCTCGTTTTCGTTCTCCTTTTTTCCTTTCCATTTTTGGTTATAACAAGTTGGAGTTTTAGAAAATGTTGCAAGACTGATTTTTATTAATTCAATTTATGGCTCATACATACATATTGGATACGCTAGATGACGATCCAAGCGTACGTTGAAATTACAAAAGTAGCTCTGTTTTTTATGTGATTTGGAGCAGGTGAAATAGTTACGACAAATCGTATAAATTGAACTAAAATAATAATAAGAAATCCTTGCCGGATATTGTATCCTTTAAAAGTATCCTTTATTTAGTATCAAATTCATGTTTCGATACGTGACACATTTGCCATACACTTATCTACTATGCTAGTAGCATAGGAAATGTTCCGTAACCTATTGTACGTTGATCTTTAAACAGTTTAAAGTAAGTAGAAGAGAGGAAATGTTACTTAAACAGAAGAGAACGAGGTTTGTTATTTTACGCCACATTCGTGGAAAGCATTTACAATTTACACTTTCTATACTCTTTAAATATTGTCACACGTACAGTACCCACGTTTAATTGAGTGAAAATAAAGTATTTTGGAAAAAACGTTATAGCAGAAACGAAGTTAGTAAAATCATACTTCGCAAAATAGAAATGCGTACAATCTATTGACCCGACCTCGATATCAACGATCGTGTCGTGTAGAATTTTGCTCGAAAATATCTTTTTGAAAAATAATTTCATAAATATAAAGCGAGATAGGCTGCAGGACCCGACTTCCGAATGTGAAATGTTCACTTGGTACGCAAAATAATTGTACGCTAACCCTCTCAAATTACATCTATCTCGAGCAAAGTATCTTAACTTAAACACGCAATTATACGCAAATAAAAGTCACGTTTGACAATTAAACAAAAATTCATTTAGAAAAAAACTCGCAACTTCTTGTTCCTCGAATAATTAGAGAAAAAAAAAATTCTTGTCAAAAGATTAAAAATCTGAATGTTAAAGAAGTCTTGAGCGTGTCACGGACAAAACAAAAATCGCATTGCACTGTAATCGTTCATCTTATCGAGGCTTATCCCTATTACGATCTTTCTGCGCAATTAATCACGACCTATCTAAATATGTACGTACTTCTGTATCTTAATTTACTATGCAGATTACTATTGTATATACTTCTACTTGACGGTATTTGATATTTCGTTTCTGTTCTGACTGGATGAAGTATTGTGTTGGCAACTAACATACATTACCACCTAATGACAAAATCCGCAATCACTTAGTTGCCAACCCAATAAAAACGAAAGTTGCTTTAAATAAAAGCATCGGTCGGCTTTAATAATTTTGAAACTGACGAAATTCTGTCGCAGAACCTGCCGGCTCTTTTACACAGATTCATGTCAAGATGCACTTTGTGAACGTTCAGCGACGACGGCACACCGAAGAGACGACGCATAGACGCACATATAATGGGGCTGTGACGAGAGTGCCAACACCCATTTTAATAATTTCGAAAAGGAGTAATTCGAAAGCACGGCTTAATCTGCGAGGCATCAGTAAAATTGCGAAACGTGCCCATCTTGACGCGGATTACGTCGACGTTAAAATCTCTGCCAAGTATACTTTAAACGTGATATTTTTTAACACACAATACGGTACGATACGGCCATACAGTAGCGCACTTATCTGTTTAAGACCTATGACCTAATGCCCATGTCGAGAAATAGGCGTGTTACGACTTAAAAATAACTTCCACGTTACCTCCTTAATGGGGTCACGTAATTCCACGCAAACCGTTTCTCTAAAACAAAACGTTCGACAATGAAGTTGCAATTGACACGTAGAAAGACAGAAATAACCGACATTTCACAATTTCCTCTATTATCGCTCTATGGAAATAAGAGGAACGACAAACTAGCTTTTAATACGCGTTACACGTATCGAGCACAATTGCGAAACAACGGCAAACATAGTATTTATTATTTATTATATGATAGATGATTTACGCTGCAAATTATTTTACATTCGAATGGAATTCCATTTGCCACGTACTTTCTTTTTCTTTAGTTTTTGGATTGTTCAACTCTTCGGAATTTCATCCCCACAGTGTTCAGGAAATTCAGACTTTTTGAAGGAATTCAACGTCGAAGGCCACCCCTCGAGAAAAAAAGAAAGGAATTGAAAGGCTCTGTCACGTTGTTTGCACGAGCGCAGCCCTCCTGTTAGTCAATTCAGCGAAAACACGAAAGAGGTGGAGAAGAAACAAGAAGAAAGCGAAGAAAAAAGAGGCGGATGGGAAGGGTTGACAGAAAGAGCTTTTTTGCCGGGATGCTATCGTTCAATCAAACAAACGTCCGACTTCCTGTCGTCGTCGCAATTCCGCTCTTTGTCCTGAAATTTCGCGCACGTCTGTTGAAGAAAAAGCTTCTCTACGTAAAAACATAACATCCGATCGACATGTTAACCCGCGACTGCACTCGAACCTCCGCTATCCACAAGATCTATGATCCGAATGTTCTACTATCCAAGAATTCCGCTATCTAAACGTTTTATTTTTATTAACGGAACAATATTTTGGATTCTGTCCTTTTCTATTATACAGGGTGAGTAAATAAGAAGTACTGTCTATGGCTCTATGGAGAAAGATTTTTAACGAATTACGTCGCACTTGAAAGAACTCGTCGGGTGGATGCAATTTTATTTTTTTGTATCTTATATTTTCTGAGACATCAAGATGACCGACTTCCTTTAATAGCCGCCGTATATATTTTATCACACTACTCGATTCAGCTGGACATTCTTTACAAAAGGGCATTAACCTATTTATACCGGAGAGCCGTTAGTTCGACAGATATTTTACCCGTCTAATTTGTCAAATTTAACACATGGAAGAGAAAGACAGCGCAAACACAAGGTTACCGTTTCACGTTTTTACCCGTCTTTCATACGTTAAATTTATACCTGCGCAAATGTCAATTTTGCTTCCTTAAGTCGAGATAAGTTTACGCGAATATGCTCCGATCTCGAATGTCCAAGTCGTAGGAGAAGGTTAAAGGACAAATTACGTAATCCACTCTAACGACACGAAACTCGTGGGTTTGGCTTTAGATCATAGTAAGCTACGGTATACAACTAAGCAGCTTATTACGAATATACACCATCCAAGTACGAAAATGGTCGAATTGCTTCTTCCTCCTGCGTTCATTGTTGAACTGAGCTTGAAATTTGACGAAGTGCCCGGTATGTTGGGATCGTACGATCGTTTCACGGTTTTGCAAAGCTTCTGTTGCGTGGGCAAACACACGAAGATCGTGTGGGTTGGAAGTCCAAGTCTCGCCAACGCTAGTTTTGCTACGGTTTCCAAGGCTAAGCCGCGAGGGAGAAAAAAAAGCAGGCGAGAGAGCATGTACGAAGAAAGGCGACCAAACGAGCACTCAGAATTTTATGACATTGCAAACACGTGCGAGTAACTGAGAATTGCATCTAAATTGCTCTTATAAACGATATTCAAGGAGAATTTTATGGCGAGAAGGAAGCCGGCACGATTCTCGATAGATATAATGGAATAAGATTTTATAGCAAGATGCGTACAGTGTTATTATTTATAAAGATCAAAGCTATATCGTACATAGTTTATAAAATTTGCATTACGAGTGTAACAGATAAAATTCAATAGGCGAATAAAGTGTGGAAAGATGTTATTCCAACTTAACGAATACAGGTGATTGCATTGAATTAGCGTCTCTTTTACTATCAGAATCGTTTGGGTAAAATTGGAAAAGTGATTATTATAAATTACTCGTAACGAGTCGTAATCGTGAAACAAGAAGTTGCATAAATATTTTATAAAATATTTCTGCTGTTCGATACGAGATGATTTGAAAATTCATTTTGACTTTTTCCTTCTGTTCCGGATAACATCGTCCGATGCTAATTAGATAGACATTAATTAAACTAAATTACTCGTTTAAATGCGACTAGAATTTAAATCGACGTTTAATTGAAATCCAGACGTTTAAATTCGAATTGAATTCAAATTGGACATTACGGTAACAACTTTTGAATTTTATTCCTCTGGCATAACTAATTCAGTTCATAATTCATAAGAGTTCACATGTTCGTCAAAAATATCTTAATTAGTATCGAGTTACCACTTATATCAAGCCTGGTAATAAACAAACGATGGTTATTACACGGCTAATTTCTACTAACATCAAGCAGAATATCGCGTAACATTGTGTCAGTATCGTTTGAAGCAGTCTCTCTCGTAACATTTTATTCGCTATAATTATGATCGCGATACAAGTTCAAAGTCGACTGTAACATGTTACGCTAATTCTACCCATAACGAGCCAACTTAAGGTAATACGATATCAACTACGTTTCATTAAAAATAATAAAAGTTTTGTCAAGAACTTCGCAAGTTTACAAACGACAAAAACATCAAAATAAAGTGTCTTAATAACGTAACGAGTCATATAAATTATCGCGTAAAATCGATGATAAACATGGTATGTTCTCTTCGTAATAATAACGAAACGTTGTAATTATTTTCCGTGGGACAAAATTGTATATTATCGTTCATTTACTTCATTAGCTATGTACAAAGACTGTTTCGAAATAATAAATAATTCATTATGACCGTAAGATACGTATTCTTACAGCTAATAATTATATCCTGCCCTTTGGATTAAACTTAATTAACGAAATAGATTGTTAAATTAAATTGGACTAACATTAATTTAGTTACTTAGCTTGCCCCTTGCCAATTTTCATATTATAATTTGTATAATATAATTTATTACTTGTTCGTTAATTTAATCGTTAACTATAATTCTTGTATGCGCGCAACATACATTACAAATTCAATTCCACTCATCTAAATTCAATAATTCTGTAATTCTGAATACTACATATCCCCTCTCATCCGAGGCAACAACTCGGTTTAATCTGAAATAACGTCGTTCTCAGACAACGTTACTACCAATAAAAATACTCGAATACTCGTGCGTCTGGTGAAACGCAGCAATATATACGTTCTTACGTACACGTACACATAAATGTGAATTCCTATCAAATTACGACCTTTACACATCGTAGCTGTTGCTTGAGAAACTTGTAATACTCTATTATGCAATATTAAGTTGCACCGTGAACGCACCGTTCCAAATAAACTCTCTCGAATCTGCCCGTTTACGACAAGCATTCGACTTATTTCCAGCTACATTCAAATCAAAAGGTACATCATACAAGGTACAAATATGCCGCTGATAAAATCGATAACGTATCTTTAAGTTTGTCTACCGGGGAAGACGAGTTAGCTCGTTGCTCGTTTCACCATCGAGTCTGGTAATACAAAAATAGCATAAGCAAATTCGTCACTCTAACGATTAACTAGATCAGCATCTGTAATAACAGGGAAATGAAAATGAATTTTACAACTACAGCCTATAAATTAGGATTGAAACTTTCTGCCAGAGTATCGCACGATCTCGATACATTTCCATTTCACCATAGCGGTCAAAGATTGATCTAACGTCGGAGATGCAGCGTTAGTAAAATCAACCTCTTATTCCTCAAGGCATTCACTTCCAACTTCATCGCGAATCAACAATAGCTGGAATGACACGAAACCTTTAAATCAACCAAATAACCTTCCACGTATCCATCGCGTTTTTCCATCTTTCGTATCCATTAGCAGGCGATCGCTCCCTTCGTTCCAGCGCCTGGACGAGGAAAGATCAGCGGGAGGATCCTGCACTAGGAATCGCTGCCGCTTGGAAGAAAAACTTGGCCGCAAAAGAGCAAATCGGAGCACGAAACCGAGATTCTAGCCTCGGCTAGAAATTCCGAGTACGTTGACCGAGCACGCGAGCGCGCGCAACTTTCATGCCGCGCCATTGCTGTAGGTCAGTTACCTGTTTCTCGTTGGACGTTTAGCTAATGCACGCAGCTTCGTAATCCGAGGCTTCCCTCGTAACCGCGAAGATTAAAATTATGTACACCGTACGGCGGAAAAAGAGCGTTCCCTCGCTTAGAAACGTCTTACCGTCGTTCGCCGATGTTGCCGGGGAAACAGGAAGCGTACGCGGTGCCCGGTTTCTTCTAACAATGTGGCACGCGTTTAAAAATAGACGAACCTTTGACGTAACATGTTCAGCATTTGGAATTCACGACTTAAGACAGACCGCTGAACGTTGAACGCGTTGAGAATTAGCAAGATTCCGGCTGTTTAGTTGGACAACTCTCACACTCCATCGTGTCGTAGCTCGCGTCTCAAAATTTATGATACAGGCGAAGCGAAGGTGGTTCATAACGAATGAAGATAAGACGAAAATCGAGAGTAAAAAAATTGCGTTGACGGACCACGAGAATTATTTTTTTCCAGAAGATCCACTTTGGAAACTTGTCCACTTGTTAATTGTTACGAATACGTTAATAGTAACGACGCGATGTAATCAACATTTTGTTAAAAAGGGAAGAAAATCGTATTGCGCGGAAATCGAAGATGGTAGAATACTTGTTCGTTGTCTTTGAGAAAATAACATGGACAGGCCCCTTTTTTTTTTATATAGGCTCTTATATGAACCAAGATTGCGAGTCTATGAAAGAAACGATAACTACGCAGCAATATTTGACCTTCTGGATTTCGTAAAAATGAACGTAACTTCGCAATGAAGTTTCTGTTGCTTGAGAAATTGCGTAACGAAATTGCGCTTTCAAATTTATCATTTAAGAGAGAATGCTAGGCGATGAGAAGATCGACGGGCCAGGGTTTGCCTGTTTAGAATCCTGGCAAAACCGGAAGAATTTGCTGAGCTTGCTTACAAACTGGTAATCGGTTCGTGGTTAACGGTAACGAGAGTCCTTTTCCAGTCACGGTAATTACTGTCTGTAGCTCGGCGAGCTGCATGCATCGGCAGATTCGTGGGCCAGCGTGGCCGATCGATCGGAACAATTAGTCGTAAGACGACATCCGCCATGTTTATGGCTCAATAAATAAAATACATCAGTTTATCAGGCTCGTGTTTTATATTTTGTTTACGGAACAATAAAACCTCGACCGCGAGCAAAACGAACAATTCTTCGTAACTATAAAACACGAGCAGTTGAATCAGAGGAAAAAGAGGCGGAAGAACGACGATTAATCAAACGTAATTAAATAATAAAAAGTGGAGCTGCAATTATCGAGAAGACTGTAAATGATGGTTACACATACCGGGTGTATCATAACGTGTGGCATCCGCTTTAGGAGAGGCATCGCAAGCATCGAGGAAGATTCATACGAAGATACGTCCTATCTGGCCTTGTTTCAAAGTCACAGCCATTTTTGTGTCTCGGTAATCCGCAACTGTTTACCTTCGTAAAAACGTGCTCGAAATGGCTGCCCTCGATCTGTATGCAACCTTGCAATCACCGTATCAAAGAATTTCGCCATCTTTCAAAAATTCCAGGTGTACGTAGAATAATACAGGCCGAGGGTACTCATTTCGAGCACCTTCTGAATGAACGTAAGCAGTTGCGGATTATCGAAACACAAAAATAGCTATGAAACAATATCAGATAGAACACACGTTCGTATGTACTTTTTCCATTGTTTTTGTGCCACCTGTCTACTCTTGCAGTGGGTCCCACGTGTTGTACGTGGCCCACTGTATGTATGTGCTTCGAGATATTAATTAAAAATATCCTTCGAGAATAAGTGGATTCTCTGAGATAAATACAAGAAACTAAACTACCGGTGTCATTAAGTGTTATCAGACGAAACGGATAATTATTGGCATTAAAACGATACACTTTTATGTACTTTTGTCGCGTCATAAATTTCACGAAAAACCTCGGTGCGTAACTTTTATAGGAGATGATTGATAATCGAAGTAAATAACAATTATTCCTGATGTTTTTGCTCGACTGATAATTTATTAGCGGCGATATATTTCACGTTCGTGTGAAAATAATAATTAAGATAACAAATAGGAACGGAATATCGAATGTGAAACGTCAATTCGATAACGTAAACTATTTCTTTTGATATACAGGCGAATGTTAATGCGGGATTGTTTCCGCTGCACTGTGTTCCCTTGACGAATTTTTTTCCCCCGTTCAAAAGAAGGACAGGAAAAGAGAGGGGAAAAAAATTGAACGAACGCGTTCAAAAGTAACCGCGACTTCGCAATTTGCATACCTGTCGTGTTGCCAAAATCGATAGCCGACCAACGAAACCAAAGGACACGGAATCCCTGACGCTGCCACGCATCGCTCCTTTTACGTATCGTACACACAACGTTATCGAGAACAGAAAAAGACAACGACGTGGGCAGCTATACAGCCACTGAATATTAAACAATTTCATTCGAACGACAACTCACCATCGCTAAGCTGACACCGTTCGAGAAAAGGCGTTGCAGAGATTCCATTGTAATTGGAATGGACTGTGCTACACGAGATAATTAAAGATTAAGAAATTAGTTCAAACGAGTTAATTAATTACTTAGTGCTATTATTATTACTGTGCACCAAGTCTCGAACCATCTACGATAGCGAATTCATAATGTTAACTAATGATATTTTGGGGAAATATTTCCACACGATGGTACGTAGAAACAAATGGTTGGATATTTCCTTTGTAAATTTATATTTATAACGCGCAGTAACGTAATAAGCTTTCTTTAACGCGCAAACGATTATAATTAATTTTATAATTAAAAATCATAAATTCACAATTAGAAACGTAAAAACTAAAAACAGAATTAAAGTATCCAGCGCCGATAAAAATAAAAGTATGAACTGCTTTTTAGAAACGCGAGTTGCTCATCTACCGTACGCGTGTCTGACTTATTAATTTTAAAATGGTCCTTAAAATCAGCATCAGAACGAAACAGTGAAATTTTATTCAAATGATCGCCTTATCAAGACTTTCTCTAAATTACAAGTATAGACGTTAATTTATGTAAACTTATACATGCTTACAATTAATCAGAAACTAACATTATTTAGAGAGGATAATTAGTAAAATAAATTTATCATTTCTCAACTTGCGAAACTCGTTCGAGTCCCGTTATTTTTCCTCTCTATAACGTACGTCCGTATACAAAGCAATACGATTTGAAAAGTCATACTTTCTACTGGTCAAATGTAGAGTAAAATAGTTGAACTGAATTCGTAATTCTTTTTTGTTACACTTTTTCGCACGTGTACGTACAACAATACCAAACGTAATTACAATTCCGCGGTAAAATAAATTCCGGATACGTAATTTAAAAATACATTTCTGCGGATCAAAGTGAAAAATATTTGCAATGTCGGGATAACGAGTAAGTACCATTCCTGGATTCTTTCATTGCGACCTATTCGAAAGATAAACTATGTAATAAGGAAGAGAAACGGTTCGTGAAGCGCTTGTCACGCGACGTCTACCTTCACCGAACCACGAAACGCAGTTCGCTCCAGTTGTATCACTCATCCTATATCTTAAAGCGATAAATATTAACAATTTTATCTGTCATATAACAAGCAGACACTTCAAAAATTTTTTCCAGAGTTCGATCGTGCATCGAGACACTAGAAAATATCGCGTTTACAAAGAGTAAAACAATCCATAAATTTAAAAAGCAAGACATCGCTTAAGTCGAGTAACGACGAATAGCTTCAGATGTGAAGTACGTGGAGTATACGGAAGTATACAGAAGAGCAGCATAGAAAGTAGTACGTTCGGTGAGTTTTATGTAAAAGAGAAAATTTCTTTGTTAAATATCGAGCAAAGAGACTTCAAATCCCTGCAAAGCTTGATAGCTGCCTAAAAAGAAGCATAAAACTACACTCAAGCACGGAGAAAGTAGAACATGTTCTTTAAATTTTATGTAAAACAGCGATTAGCTACCTAGATAGCTTGTTTTTCAAATTAGGCGTAATCGTGTTTTCCACGTCCATGAAAATGAAAAAAGTTTCGATTTCAAGAAATACAAGATCGTTTCGCTACTTAACATTCCACCTTTTTGCACCTGAGTGTGTTTAACCTTATTAACCAGCGTATTATTCCTTTTAGAATCGTTCCATAACTGAGGTTCGTTTCACAAAAAAAGAAACAGAAGAAAAAATGAAATATGTCGTTTCACCTTGTCGACTATCAGTTTATTACAGTATCTAGAGTACTTTTGACACGAGTACTTTTATATTTTCGTAAGATGCAGCACGAAATACGAGCATCGTGTTAGTTTCAAATTCAACAATACTGCGACATTCAACGGTAAGCGAATAATTAATTTCCCCGAAAAAATAAAGAAAGAAAAACTGAAATTAACTCGCTGGTCAAAAGGTTAACCCTTTGCGGTCTTGTGCCAGACCAGATTCGACATTTCATTATGTCCGATTCTGTTCAGTTGCAAGAATATTCTACAAAATATATTCTCCTATGTACTTAACTATCTCATGCGCTGCACACGTACGTACATGCGGATGATAACAAGACTTAACGAGGTGCTAAAACATCGTGTCAAAGATAGAGACACGCTTATGAACGTATACAATTTATGATAATTGCGTTAAATGAGCCGGTACGTTAACGTAAATTAAATATTAAATAACGACATCGTAGACAAAATCGAAATTTTACAAATTTGCGCACAGGGACGTCTCCATTCAATGGAAACGGATGGGCGCGAACACCGGTGACAAAAATAACATATATCTAAATAAAACACACAGTTAAATTATCACCTACGTTTGAAAGTATCTCATCCAGGTACTTTCTCGAGTATCTTTCCAAAGAGGAACCGGCTGGGATAAAATGTCGAATGCTGCTCGGACCGCAAAAGGTTAATCAGCCCATCTAGCAACAATTACCTTCCTTAAAACCGCATTTGCGCCAGAAAGTTGGTCCTCCGCCCGACTCTTCACCCATTCGAAAACGAGCAAATCGCAGAATCAGATGGAGCACGCGGTTCGCGACTCGACGTGAAAACGCTCCAAGCCATTCCAGAACCTCCATCACCACGGTGTTGCCGGTACACGCGACGCGCGCGAGAAACGATTTCTACCAAAAATTGCAGCGATCGACGGATTATCGCTCGAGATCGCCGTACCGATCGATCGACGTACGAATGGCGAGGAGCAAAGAAAAAACAAACAAAAAGTCTGGGCGACAATCGGTTGCGTAACCGATCGATTTCTGAAACTGTAACGTGATTTGCCGAACGGGCAACTTTCCCGGAGGGTTCAACGTCCTTACCAAAACGAGCCTGAGTATCCAAATCATCCAGACGGAACAAGCTTGTTGCGCGCAAAAGTCTCCGGTGCTCCGGACGCAGGCGGCTCGTTACTTTTCCGGAAACGCGTGCATCTTCGAGTTACCGGACGCGGGGGCGTCGCGTTTCCCTTTATGCTACGCGTTTATCGATCGGTTACACGTAACGGCGGACGAGGACGCGGGGTAGGTCGAACAAAACGACGAAAACGGATGAAAGGGAGGAACTGGAGGCACGCGAGAAGACAGACGGCCGAAGGAGAGACCGGAGAAAGACTGGTTGAGTTCCAACGAACGAGCCAACGAACGAGCCAACGAAAGAACTTCGCACTGTTTCGTATGTGGATCGCGATACACGCACCGATGACCACGTTAACTATTTAACGTGCGGTTGTTAAGCACATTACACAACGAAGACCGAGCAACGAATAGGTAGATCGGTGGCTGGATGAGCGCGAGCAACGTCGTTCCTATGGGTGAAAAACACCTTACAGTGTGTAAATACAGGGTGCGATTGTACGGTGTGGCTATAGGTACGGCTAGGCGCGAGGTGATTGCTCGCGTAAGCATAAAGGGAGAATCTATTCGATACGGAGCTTCTCTGTTCTCTCTGGCAATTCTTATTTGAGGAAATCGGTTTGAAGAAATCGTTAAGTACGCGTGAACTTGACTGCGAATTGGTCGTTGTGCAACGCGTCGCGCGAGATCAATTGGATATACGGAGTGTGCGATTTTTATTTATCGTTGCAAATACATATTTCAGAAATATACCGGGTATACTGATCTGCTTTTATGGTATAAATAATGGGACCACGGAGGTGCCAATTCAATTTTGTTATTCTTGATCAGCGCCGTATTTTCAGCCATAAAATCTTCTTCGCCTCGTTCATAACATTAATGACGAACCACCCTGTAGAAGAAAGTGTTGCAGGGAACTAGATACAAATACGAATTAAGGATAATCATAAGATAGCTTTCAACCTTCCATCTGTATGTCATTTAGGATTTTCGTGGTAAAACAATTCAATTCGTTCGTGATTTATTAATCGTTTAACACAATCTTACGATTATGCGAACAATTGTCATATATACTTGAAAGATAGTCTAGAGATCGCTTAATTACAAAGCTAATTCGACATGTCAGAGCACGGGTGTAAATAAAATAATGAAATTACCATCACTGTATCGTAGACGTTTTACAGAATCGCTAATCGGAGAATACAATTTCAATCTGGCACAGCATGCTCTGTGTCGGGGTTAAAGCGAAGCAGCGGTATAACACGTGCATGAAAATTGAATAGCATTGTTCGCAAAAGGCGCATCGACCGGCTGATCAAGGCTATTTTAACTTCCTAACGAGATTAGGGATACACACCTTCCCTGCGGAATTCAGATCAAACTACCGCTTCGGTTCAACAACCTCTTTAACACGCTATAAATTTGTTTGATAAATTAGCGATCAGCGTTCGGTGTCTGAAACTAGATTTGAACAAATTCGATCATCTGGATACGCGAAAGAAAATATTGAAATGATCTCTTACATTTCTCCGTTTTTGTAATAATTTTCGAGATACGAAAGATTGAAATACTCGGTGAAATATGAAAATTAAGTTATAAGAAAAATATTCGAAGCAAGCACGAAAGAAGCGATTGTTCTATTCAATTTCAAAAATATAACCGTATATATGTCTGTTAATGAATTGAAAAGAAGGATCCTATAATCGATAGCGTCGAAAGAAAACGTAAGAGATTCTTCTAAAACAAGTAGTTCGTGTCAAGACTGAAAAGTACGTGTCCCTTACGTAATAAAAAAAAAGGAATATAAATCAGAGGCATATCCTTCATTAACAATAAATAAGTTAATAACATTTGCTTAATCGTAGTTACAATACCATGATATTTTGTATTAAGTAAAAGAAATCCTACTAGTTATTAATATTGAAATAGCTGTAAGATAAGCAGATATAAAAATAATTTACTTCCTACTTGCAATAATAAAAAATATATTTGAATCGAAATGTCATCTTTCGCTAACAATGAACGAGTCGATAACGTCTTCTTAACTTCAAATATTATGTTTTTCTTCGGATAAGTTACATCGCTCGGTATGTTACATACCATAAAAGAACATACAAATCTTTGAATCATCGCAATCGGAATGATAATACCGTTATCCCGTGCGAGATAAATCGCGTGGCACATGAAACGATGACTGGCGAACAAGGCGTATAAGTGTTGAGAATCGTATACGCCAGGCGTATAACTTGCAACGTGAGCCATGTATCGGTTCTCCAGAAGAGAATCGCGTGTGCCGATGCGTTTCACGTCCGATTAACGCGCATAAGCTGTAAAACTCGGCATCTGGCCGTCGACTTTCTACTTTCCTCTCGTCGAATTGCCGGGACACTGATGGGTGGCCCACCGGTTTGGTTCCCTGCGGCACCACTTCTCGTCCAACCGGTCACGACCAAACCAATAACCGAATTGCAACGAAAGTGCTTCCAGTGATTTTCGCGCAGGATCGAGGACGAACGAAAGGTAAATATCGCTTTTCATCGTGCTCGAAAATGAAACGTGAAAGCGACTTATTAGGACAACATGGTTTTCTCGTCTTGCAATATCCGATCTTCTGCCGGTGATTGATTTCTTTGCTATATTTTAATTTCATTTTAATTGTGATTTTAATCGCATCTTTTTTCTTCTCTTTTTTTTTAGGACCTGGGCTCCCTACACGTAAACCAATGCACAGTATGAAATAATATCGATATTGAGATTAGTTTTGAAAATAGCAATAGCTGTAATATTCTTATATAAAGTTTACGCGTAGATACGTAAGTATTCGTATAATTTAGGAACATGTACGTAGGTTTAAACCGTATTCAATGAGACTTTCTTGCATCGTAGCGGGGAATCGACGAATGTATTCGATTTATCTTCTTTGATGTCAGGGAAAGTTGTCTATTTTTAGATTCGTATTATTTTGATTTTTCGTAAATCTGTGTCGTATGGATCTTATCAATACTTTAAATACGGCTGGCATCGACAGACGATGAATTGTAAATTTTGTAAATCATACATCTTTAGTTTTAATTACGTTTGAGGAAATTATCGACGAATCTGTTTGATGATTATTTTACTATGTTTATCGTGTATCATTTTTCTACGAAATATTTGTATTTGCGTGTAGGCGTTTCTCAAAAACAGGTCCATCTGTTCACACGTATTATATTGATAACGATATCGTATTTAGTTTTCCACTTGTTTTCTTTTCTTTTTACTTTTGAAGGAAATTATTTGTGAAAATGCACTGATATTTAAACAATTAATGAAATTACGTTTCATAATTTTATGTACTTCAACAAACTTAGGTATATCAGAGTGAAATTGGTATTCTCCATAATTTCTGCGTCGATAAACGTTGACGAAAATGAAATGCTTTAAGTTGCCTATTAAAATTGAATCGAACATTAAATTTTCGGAACTAATTTTAAACAAAGCCTCGATTACCACAAATTTTATCTTAAATATAATTTTTACTCCAAATAGCATAATTATGATTTAATATAATACTATATCTTTAGTACTAATAAACATACTTCCTACAATTTAGTACTGGTATAAGTTGCTATAGCATTTAAGAGTACGTTCTGAAATCCAGCGGAAGTTTGCGAATTCATTAATTAAGGACTGTTCTTTTTCGTTGATTTTTAAGAATGACTTTTAAGATAACGAATTCCAAGAGAAGGCTAAAAATCGATGTAAAAGAAGCAAAAAAGAAAGGAGCGATCGCGAACAAATGGCCGGAAATTCTAACTGATCGTATCTATGATTCTTGTTCTCCTTCTTCGTTCGATGCAATGATCGTTTCGAGTCAGCACTGTCTGACCATGGCTAGCTCTTCGTTAATTACAACGGGTTAATGACCGACGATTTCATACTCCACGGTAAGGAAGTGTGTCTTCTGGATGTCTTAATACGTCCGTAACTTCTTGGATATTCGATGTTTCGTTAAAGGCAAAGTGCAAAAGCTTTTACAAAAACTTGTGGAACAGGTGTAATAACACTTCGTTTGTGAAAATAATTGCGAGAATCCGATTAATAACTGTTCGAACAAATATGGCCTACCTATTACAACGTACCTAATTATTATTTCATACTTATTTATTTGAATATGAAAATTTACATAGCATTTATCTTCTTTCGTTCTATCATTTCATTTTCTTAAATAATAAGAATGTTCTTGGTTTTTTGGTTTCACGCAGGAATCGAGGACGCTAGAATCCCCACCGTTTTGCAACTTCAGCTGCGACGCTGCACTGCAGCAATTGCCTCGATTGCAGCGTCTATAGTTCGCATCCTTAACGCAACAAAGGAGAATGTTAAAAAAATGGCCATTTTCCGATCTTCTTGCGAACGAAAAATTCTAGGAAAACATTCAAGAGCGTCTCTCAAAGAACGAAACACGTTACTAGCATACTGGCATAGCTACGATAACTTACGTCATCCGAAATATGATAAGGAAGTTGAAAAGAATGAGAGCATAGGCGAAAAAAGCAACAGCGATCTGACTTATCTATGTGTTACACTTGATCTTCGTTTCCTTCAAATTTTGAACCAGCTACAGAATAATTTTCATCTATCTCGACATAATAATTTTTCAGAAATTCGACCGATAAATCAATGGATGTTCGAAACCCAGCAAATCTGAAGTACATTCAAATCGTTGCTACGTGAGAAGAATAGTACGGTACGTACGTACTTCGAATTCGACCAATTCTAAACTTCGATTGATTCACCAGCAGAATTTCTAAAGAATTATTTCCTAGATGGATCGATAACAAAGAAAGATGAAGGTTAAAGCGTAACGCTTGGGTAAGTTCGATCGTTGTCACTTTTTCTCGTCTTTGCACTCGTTTCTTTCAACTTTCCCATCACGTTCCAGACTAAATGCTAATCACGTTGCAACTTGAGAGATGTTCTTAAACGTCCTCACGAATTTTCAAGAAAACTGCAACTATCCTCGTTCGCAAGCAGATTCAAAATTGCCCACTTCTCAACACCTTCGTTCTCCTCACAGGTTAAATACAAAAGTCGTACAAAGTCTCCGAATGATTTGCTTCGTGGTTCCTTCGAAAGAAACTCGCGACCTGTGTCAGCGTTTCGTAAAGCGCTGCGACTCTTTCAGATCATTGAGATCTCGCGCTAGTAACACTGCGCGATTTGGCAGCTTCGCGCTTCCAACAACGCAATCACCCGCTTCTTGCGCGCGTTACATCATTAGAGATACATATAAACCTGCGAGATCGCACAGCGTCGACCGAGAATGACGTAAAATCGCAACCAGTCGCGTCGCTCGTTCGCATCGCACCTTACATGGTCAAGATCTTAGGCCTATTCGAACACAGGAACGATTTTCTCTACTTTCTATAGCCGATATATATCCCCGTCGATGAGTCAATAACCTGAATTGCATCATTGCAAAATGCAACTGCACATGGCGCGTGTGCAACCGCACTTACGATCAACCACGAATCACGAACACGAGCGCTGCTCTGACTTGCTTGGTGCACGTGCGCGCACGCGTGCACGCGACACGCATCGTAATATGCATATCGCGCGTTTATACGTATACGGATCGGTCACGCTGCCATGGGATAACTTCCTTTGTTGGTTAGACACGCGTTAAATTAAGCAGCTACGTACTCTATTTAGAAGGTAAAACGAGGGACGATTAACGGGCAAGGAGAAACTGCGGACATCTGGCTGCCATAATTAATGAAAACGGTGAATCTGGCGTGAAGATGCGACACCAGATACCGAGGATGCCACTGAGCCGAGGCTATCTCGAGATTATCCGCTGTTGGACGACTATGGATCGAAAGCTGGAAGGGAAGCGAGCAATTCAGTAACTGGCGGAAACTCGTGATTACGAAGGTGTATTTGTAATACCTAAAACAGGCTGCTCTCTCGATCGATCAGACCGCAAAGTGGATGCTCGCGTTTTCGCCTGACATCTCTGATTCGAGATTTGTTTCGTCATCGATAATAACCGGTAGATGCTTTTCGATGGAATTTTTTGTAGGTTTCGGGAAGTTGGTTGAAGAATGTGCGGTGCTTATCAAAACGAGGAAAAATGTCATGAACATTAGTCTTGACGTTATTAGTCTGGAAATTATTATCCACTTAGGAATGCTATGTGACAAGTAGACTGCGGATTTTTATGCGTTCTTATATCTTTATGATCGTAACCACAGAAACGGAACTTGGATTGAAGATGGTTTCATCGATTAAATAACATAATACTACTCTGAATATTTTATATACTTTATGATAATCTTATTTACATGAAGACTGTCTGTTATTGTCAAATAAATTGGTACGGTATAAGATCCTCAACTGCTAGATCAGTCGAATCAAATTGAAAATTTGTTGCTGTCAATATTGTGTTATATATTGACGATAATTCGGTAAATTATCGAAAGTGAAATCGTAGATAGTTGTCTTGCTTCACTGGCGCGACATGCTGATTTGCACCTGTACTCGTTACAGTACTCGTTTAGCTAAAAGGGAACATGATTTTGGCTCCGTTTTGTCTTGGTTCTGACGCGAATAGAAACCGAGAGTTCTCTCTCCCCTTGCGACCGCGTCAAGTGCTGTCTGGTAGTAAGTCAGCTGGCACAACAGCGTACGCACAAAAACCAGTGCGTACGATGAGTCACCACGAACTTGCAGTAACGGCGACAGGCCACGCTTTTCGACCGACGTGTTTCAAACAAGGCGAAAGCTCAGCGACGGAAATGTTTTAATTCGCGGAAGAAGCAGAACGAACGGAGGGAGAGAAAGTCGAATTTCTGCGTACCATCGTTTGCTCTCGTTCAATGCAGCTTTGTGAAACGCTTTCGTTACCGTAAACAAGGTGAGATGGTAGGAACACAGCGAAACGAATATCCAGTTATTTTCAAATTGTATAGTTTGCTACTTTCCTCCGTTTCCTTCTCTATTCGGAAAGAAAAGTTCATTTACTTACATTTTTCTTCTATTATTTTTAAATCACTTTAATTATCTTTACCGCAAAGAAACAGCGTGGAGTTACTTTAAGATATTGTTTTCTGGTGGTATTTTTTTAATTACATTTTTTTACCTATTTTTCGAGTTAACCCAATTTTTAGACGAGTCTCTCATTCTCTGTCACTGATTCCAACATCAAATTAATTTCAATTTAATTTAATCAATTAGATTCAAATAGAAAGTCTGTCATTCAACTAAATAAAAACTAGAAAAGTCAAGGACTTTACAGAAAAATCGACACGTAATATATTTCAAACGAATACAAGTATCTTAAATTTTACGTTACGCAATAAAATATTCTAGAAACCTGCCAATGTTTCCCCAGTTTACATTATATATTCATATGTCTTGCTAAGAATTTTAGTTTCACTGCTATCTTAATTAACGTTGATATTTTTTAGGTCGTGTCGCAACTTAGTATTTAACGTAATGTTAAAAAAGGTGGATCAATGAACGATCCAGTATAAATTACGTTATACGCCTTTCTCTTCTGCGACGGGAGCACGAACAGCAGGGTCTTTCCACTTTGCTGGAATATACCTATGCTGCGGTTAAAGCGATAACGATAAGCTCATGCAAATACTGTCGCCCGCAAACTGTGTCTTATTTCATTTTTGATAATGCTTCCTAGAATGATAAGATAGGATTACTCGTAAGGCTATCGTTCAGCTTACGCACACATACGAGTATTTACATTGGTACTTCTTCTAAGAAACAAAAACACCGTGTATAATGAAACAAATCGCGTTCCCAGTTTCTTACATAATCTGAAACAACGTGCCACTTATTCCTATTGGGTTGGCAACTAAGTGATTGCAGATTTTGTCAATACCACCTAATGACAAAAGCCGCAATTACTTAGTTGCCAATCCAATACATAATGTGTCACGTGAAAAAAATTATTTTCCTAATTTTCATACGTATTCTGTCTGTATTACATCAAATTTCTTCATTTTTACGCCTATTAACTCCCCTCCCTTCCAGTTACTCTATGCGTCACTATGATGCGGTTGGGTGGAGACAAGTCGTTTTACGTTTGCAAAAAATTGGATAGAGGTAGGTAGTTGGTGATATTACGTAAAACTTGTATTTTAATCGATTTCCGATAAAAGAGTACTGCATCTTCTATTTTATTATTTCTTACTATTATCTAATTTTATCTTCTACTATTTTATTATATCGTATAGTTATTTTCACACAATACGACCATACGAACCATTGATGTACTGTTATCGTCCTTTATATCAAACGTCGATAGAAAAGACGGAAAAGGAATGCGATATATCGATAGAAATAAGGAATCTTCAAATAATGGATATTGAGAAATACCCGGAAGCATTGAAAACATCTGGCATGAAGTAATCTTAGCAGATTCGGATAAAACATTTTAGATTAGAAACAACTGGCCTTTTTCTAAACGAGATGTTACATAGAAGTCGTATCTGCGAATCGAATTGCATGAATTTATTTCCGCCTCGAGATGGCTAGACTCGAGTTATCTCCGATGATACACGACCCTATCACACAAACGTCATTCGTTAAATAAATCTTGCGGTAACTGGTTTGATGGGATGAGCAATAGGTTGGTTTGATATGGAACTTGCGATATCTACCACTGATTTCGTTTGATTTATTCAGAGTTCAGATGTAATTCGTGAATATACCATATGGAAGAAAGCAAGAAGACTTGTTTAAAAAAAGAGTAAACTTGTTTTATTTAACGTTGCCTCACGTACTCTATGTTACATACACATATGATTTTAAATTTTCGCCTATGTATATAACGTGGAACTGAAAGACATATATATGTATATGTGAAAATACAACACATATGTGTTAATATATTTGTAGTGAAATAATTAATTTAAATAACGTATCAACTTGCTTCTATCACACACGGCTCATAATTATCTCATATTTTCTCGTAATTGCTTGAAAGCATGAACGTGACACCATGATTATTCAAAAGACGCTAATTACCCCGTTATTCGTAAAAATGCTAGCTTTTCGGCCAGCTTATTTCAGAAACATCATAAACGCGCGCTTTTTTCGAAACGCTTCGTACAATTTTTCATGCGAGCTAAATAATTAAGAGACTAAAAAACCAACACGAACGATGGAATTTTATATCTGCAATTCGCGATTCGAGGTTCCTGTTTCCAGCGTGCTAGAAGCGAAACAATTTGACAGAGAACAGTTCAATTCGAGCTGACATAAAAATATAGAAATTCAGGGCTACGTATACGACGATTTAATAAAAATCGCAGGTACTTCTCAACGTGTGAATTCTAAAGACGATCCAGATAGAAACTTTACTTTTGAATAGCCTGATCAATCACAAATGCGATAAACGTCGATCCTCTCTCGGGCCTAACGAGCAAATTAATTTGCGCAATACCGGAAACACGATCACGTAATCGAAACTCAAGTCGTTGCGAACGTAGTGATCGACTGTATGTAAGATAGCCAAGCAGAGTTCGTTTTAATACCTGAAACTCGAAGGATAAGCATAGTACGGTGTTCGTACACCTACTACGTGCACCCACGCGATCATTTGCACAAAATACGGGTAACTTGGAAAGTTGAAGGTGATCTTCTATAGTGGTAGCGCTTTCATGGCGGAACCGATCGAAATGTGATCGCCATTTTGTAACAATTTATGCGAATTATAGCGAAGGGAAGGGCACGCGACAGACCTTCGTCCCAAAGAAGACGAAACAGCAAGATGAAGTCACGACTGTGAGCAATCTGTATGTTTTCTGCACGCTTTTTTTTCAAGGGAAGTAATAAATTACATGGGCGAGAGAGAATGTTTACCTTGACATTTGTATTATCGTGGAAAAGCAGATACGAGAGCATGTTTTAGGGTCCCATTATATCGCTATAAATATAATTGTCTAGGTGTAATTATACTTAAGTACTCAATTATATAGATAGTTCTAGAGCTAAATATCAAGCTTGTATGATTGTATTGTACGATATATTGTATGATTGTATAATTTCAGCTCCTCGTTTTTCAAACCTCGTATATTTTGTTGTTGCCAGTTGTTTTACGTTCCTTCTACGTTGTTCCAAAAAATAATGATCTATTTCCAAAATATTCGGAAACGACCGCATATAATCAATCTTCGACCAGCCTCTCATTTTTCTTAAATCGAATATTTAAAAAGTTGTTCTGTATTGTTCTAGCTGTTCTAAACGTTGCTTTGAAATATTATTTCAATGCCATATTTAGCTTAGCTGAAGAAATTTGAGAAACCCATAAGACAATGGACGTTTCTTTTCATTTTAAAAAACAATACCATAAAGAGTAAAAGGTTCTGTAAGGGCTTGCTTATTTTGAAACACGTACCTACACCGCTAGAACAACTCAGAACAATAATTTGAAGACCAGGACTCGAACAGAAGGGTGACTATACCCTCTTGAGACTGGAAGTTGTTCCAGACTTGTTTGAAACAATTACTTCGACCCTGAGAACAAGCCAGAACAAAGATTCGAAGATCGGCAGACAAATATAAGAGTAACTCTACTCTCGCTTCGACGATTTTGATTCTCCAGAAAGTTGATAAAAAGTCGTCGACGCAAGAGCAAAGTCACCTCTGTATTCGTGTCCCGATCTTCAAATTGTTTTAGAAACGTAAGCACTTGCTCCAAAAGAAAAACCTTTCACTGTACATCGTTGTGGTTAAAATGAAGAGAAATGTCCATTGTTTTATCGAATCGGTTCTTTTTTAAAATTATTTTCTAAACTAGATACGATATCGAAATAATACTTTAGAACGATGTTTAGAACGACCAGAATCAATCCAGAAGAACCTTTAAATATTCGATCTTCGAAAGGTACTTGTGGGAAGCTGGTCGAAAATTCACATCTTTGGGATTCTCTCTGAAATCTTCTCGGATAAATCATTATTTCTTTGGGACAACGTAGAACAGCCTAAGAAGAAAAGATACGAGATGTAAAATACCGGTGATTAACTTTAGTTTTAAATTCTTTTTTGAGAAATTAAATATCTTTTACAAGAGCGTAGAATTCGTTGTTAAGTCCAATTCCATTGTCTTTTCTTGTTCCCTCAGCTACGCGAATACTCCTTTGCAACGTTCGAAACAGAAGAGGAAAAAGAACGTTTTAGAATGTAGTTGTACCAATTTGCTTTCACCGATCCTGTAAATGTTCGCCGCTTCTGTACGAGGCGATGACGGGGTGACGATTCGAAGAGAACTCGAGAAATTCGAGTAAATGTTGGCGAAGCTGCTAGAAAGAGCACTGTGCCAGAAAAGAAGCACTTGAACGAACCGACGCACAACGATACGACTTTTCAGAATTTATTTCAAAGTACCCACTCTGATATCTCAGCTAGATCGTTAAAGAAGCCGTTTCAGGCATAGGTAAAGAATCATTAGATAGTATGCACGCTGAAAGGCACAGAAGAGCCAATTCGAAATTCCTCCATCGTACGAACTTTGCCGCCTCGACCGTCTTTTACTACTCTTCTCGCTTCTCGTCCAACGTTTGCTCCATTAACGACTCCATGATTCCTTAATTTTTTTTACAAATTATACAATCCTAATCTCAATAAATTCCGCGAAAGTTGTCGGGAAGAACTGAAAGAACTGAACAAAAGGTTGCCGAACACGGAAAGAAACTGGGTCACGCGAGTAAGAAACAAAGTACGACGCTGTAAATTCGATAACACTCAGAGAACGATAGAGCGCAGAAGAAAACTCGATGGAAAACACTGAGAGAAAAACTAGTCGAAGAGGATAACAATAGAATACAAGGATCCATAAAGCGGAACATAGAGAAGTATCAGAGATATGGAAATGTTTGAAAGCGCCGAGTATTTCAAGAAGAACACTCGTCAATCGACTAAACAGATAATATGAGAATTAAGCGTGACAAGAAACTTAGCACAGGCAACAACACCAGAAACCGGGATAAGAAACAAAACAGAAAAAAGCCTGTCACGCCGGATGTATAATACGAGAGAACTGGAAGATAGGAACGACGTATTAAGCAAATGCTGCATGTACGAGCGAATTAGGCCAACATACGAAAAAACAGCGAGTGGACAGAAACAGCAAGAACAAATACAGAGAGACAAATATGAGAACTAACAAACTTTATGGAAAGAAGCATGAAAATAAGGGCACTATGCCTGGAGGAGCAAGTCCACGTGCGATAACGTTCCAAAGAAACCTCAAGGAAACCTGAAGAAAACCTCAATCCTCAAAGAAACCAAATACCAGTAATAATATGTATAAAATAGTAAACATAAAGCGAGCTGTGATAAAGAGATATATTATAAGGTATTGGGTTGGCAATTAAATGATTGCGGATTTTGTCATTAGATGATATTCACAAAATCGGCAATCACTTAGTTGCCAACCCAATATTATAATAAGGTAGATAATGAATAGACCGCGGATTTTCGTGCAAATCCATGCTTTTGAGAATATTGAATTTAGAATATTTCATTGAAAAAATAAAACCTCGGTAGGAAAAGTGTTTCGCTTATAAAGCATTATATACAGAGCATTACACTTTGAGTACTTTACACATATTTCCGTATTATGTGCATTCCGTGCAATTTTGCGGTTTCGCACTTCCTATAAACGCATAGATATCCGCAGTCTAATAACGAGCCATGACAAAGCAAAGCTCGAATGTATTATAATATAATATGGTACGGTAAGACTTACAAATATTTGATAAGCTAAATAGATTATTAAGTGGAATGACTGCAACATAGACGCGAGGAGCGGATATAAAGGTAAAAAGGAAAGCCAAGCAACCGTGCGCTTACGTAAACAAAGATTGTAGCAGGCTACGAGCCTCGTTAGAATAAACAATATACAATACGATACGAATTTGAATAAATTCGAAAGCACTTGAAATTCCAAAGATATTCCGCGTAATAACTTTCCGTACTGAGGCATAATTCTTTTCGTAAATTTTAATGTCTTAATTGTAATAAGTGCAAGTATCCAAAAAAAAAAAAACCTGGAAGAGAGCTATTAAATAATCCTTCAAATTGAAATGCAATTTTACTTTCTAGAAATTCTAATTTGAATAAATTTCGCGATATCTACGATCCTAATAAGACTTTCTCAAAAAAAAAGCTAGCGAAACTCTGCAGTAAATTATCCGTAAGGAGACCAGATATGTTGTCACGGATGAATAAAAAGTGCTGGAAAGCGTTGATCAGCGTTACCAAACAAGGAAGCGGCTGGTTCTCACATTTCGATCCGCCTACAAGGATCACAAAGGTCTCACGGTGAGACTGAACAAGAATTCTCGAACGTTTAATTCTTTTAATTTCGCGAAACGATGATTTCTTCGTAAAAAAACGCACAAAAAATACCCAGCATCTATTTTCATTGCTTCTGTTTACACGATTTTTTCACCGAGATAACGAAAATTACCGCGAACGAGCTTAGAAGCGGAAACGCCTGCTGATCGATATATAGAACAAAGTTGTTTATTTTTAACAGCAGTTCGAGCAACGTGAAAAGTTATCAAATACTGAGAAAGTTTAAAAATATTTAGTATACCTTAAGTCAAACGAATTTAACAAGTTTAATCAGTCTCTACCTTTTTATTGGGAAATATCTTTCTCGATATGTTCGAAGAACATAAAGAAATGCCCATATAACTCTAAATAGCGATACATACGTATCTATCACTTAAAGAAAAGTAAGGAATTACACGTTATCAAAGTTTCCAGCAAGCAGACACGACGCCAGAGACGAAAAGATTTCTTTGCAAGCTTCTTAACAAATCACGTGATTCGCGAATATTTAATTAGCATTTCATTGAGTGATAAACAATTCCAACCATTTCAAACGTCACATTCGTAAAGTTAAAAGAAAGATCATATGTAAAATATTATTTTAAGCAAACGTCTCTCATTTGAAGTACTTAACAACTACGACCAGGGTTTCCTACGATTATATCTACTTTCATTCTGAAACTTCTGGCAACTTTTAATTCTGTAACGTTCTAAAACATATGTTATAGTTCTTTATACAAGACTACTCTTTCAAGGTTCTGAGATAAGTATCGTGCGGTTCAGTCGCTGCAGCTCGAAAGCTTTACCAAAAAGGCATCACTGTCTTCCACATTCCGTAACCAGATCCTTTGAACAAAGTCTTTGTTCTTCGGTAATGCGACGTCGTCGCGTCGCTTGCCATTGGGAAAACTATCTCACGCACCCTCTAAACAGTCGTATCATCGCCAACACCTCATAGCACTCACAGCACGGCGACTTTGAGTCGCCGGCTATCGACTTTCCAAACATTCACTCAAGCACCCTACCGGGGTTTTTATCGAGCCCTCGGCCCAGTTATAAATTACGGTAAAGTTAAATAGCAACGGGCGTACGTACAGGATGCGACCACATAACATGTACAGGCACGAGGTGAATGTTTTTGAAACAATAAGAACGAAATATGGAATAAATTTTTTCATTTGAGGTTTAGCTTTCGAGAAAATCGAGTTTGGAAATTTATCAAGTATATTTGAACATGGCATCTGTTATTCGGACGCACTCTGTATCTGTCAATCGAATTTTTCGTGCATGAGACTTATAATCCATCAAGTGAATGAAGATTGAAGACAAACGATTCCTTATAAATTGATTGGTTTTTACAAAATTTCACTATTGTTTCAATCCTAATAGCGTCCACTAGTACGTTAAAGTTACAATTTTTATGAAATTGTTATTAAAAGATTCTATATTACTTTATTTCGATAAAAGGCAACATGGAAGAAAAATATGCGTATTGATGGAGCAGTGAAATGTTGAACTGCGAAAGGTATATGCATGTATAGTGTTGCTACTATTTTCAGGCGTGGTGTATTCGTGCGGTGATATTACTTTTACTCCGGGCTACCTGGCCCATTTTCTAAAAACGAATTTACAGTATATCACACAGCGAATAAAACGAAGAACGGAAATGAAAACTGAATGCACAATATAAAACAAAACACGTTGAAGTCGGAAAAGTCGGCGAATGTATATAATCTGATTGCATGATCTTGATATTTCTAACAATGAAGAAAAGCGATAATAATGGTTACCACGTTTAATTACGAGAGGGTTAACTCGATAAAGAGAAAAAAGAAGAAGTAAAATAATAAGAGGTATTTTAAAAATTCATCCTATTATCATTTATCTCTGCATCCGTCGTTCAACGTTCTAATTAACCTTACAAGACGTTCATTTAAATTCTTCGCAGTTACTATGAATATCATGCTCCGTTACACAATAGTAAGTTTTCACGTTTTTTTTTATCTCTCTCTCTCTCTCTGAAAAGCTTCTCGTCGACAAATTCGCTGTATCTACGTCGTTGACCACACCTGGTCGATCGATTTTAAATATATTTTTTTCTTCATAGACATACACGTATCATGAAGAGCGGAGAAAAATTTCTAATTTTTAAAAACGGTGAAACTTCAACAAAGGAAATCGATTGATTTCTATTAGCGCTTGATCTTGCCGTTATTAATACGCGCTTGAATCATTTTTCGATTAATACAATCGATAAAATCCATCAATCGTAAAATCGAAACGGAAAAACGCAACTTTCGAAAGCCTTTTTTTTCATCTAACGCCTGATCAAAAACTCATTAATACGAAATTATTGCGTCGATCGATCACCACCCACGTTCGTTAAACCGGTCATTGTTGAAGTAACGAGAGATTAGAGTGTCTACAGTCTACACATTCATCGGCGACAACGCGGCCAGGGAGACGGCGGCGCGACGTTACGCCCAGAGAACTTTATTTATCAAACCATTGCAATTTCTTGTAACATCCTGACTGGTTTGCAAAAGTAGGTACCCCGAACGTCATTCCGAACCTACGCGTTCACCATATCAATCCACGCAGAACCGAAAGGAAGTGCGAGATGCACGCAGACACGCGAAGCGTACGACTACACTAGCTCTTGTATGTTGAATACGTGATCACCCTGTTAATTAGTTGTGCAACGAGTCGACAACACCCAGAACATTGAAAATCTTCCGAAGCGTATAGAAAATTACACCGTGGCGATCTATGGGAACGCTTAAAAAACGCCCGAGAGAATACAGAATGGACAAGCAACGCAAAGTGCCATTTTACGTTTACAACCGAAGGACTCATACGACAAAACTCCTGTCGGATTTCCTCGATTTATCGGATGACACAATCTGGTAATCAGAAGCGAAGCGAAATACGAGGAAACCGGTAAGGAAATAAAACTTGACTGGTTTTACAAGAGTAATTACAAGCATAAAATTTGTTGGCTTGTTTCTCGCCATTGTTAAACGAGCAGATTCGTTCTTGCGCTTCTGTCACCGAAATACTCATTTTATTGGACTTTGGCAATCGTAGCGTTCTTAGACGTTGCTTTGCCGCATACCGAATCTTCAGTCTTCTCAACTGAACGTGGATAATAACTTGCACACCTCTATCAGAATTCCAGTAAATTGTCCTTTCTTTTTCCCTATAAAATATCTCCCTTGCTGAGAAACCGGCGAGGATCCTTTGTTACCTTCGGGTAAAAGCAACCTTAAAGAAGCAAAAAATCTCGTTTGCCCTAACGCTGCTAGCAGAACATAAATCGACAATGCGGCATCGCTAAAAATGACACCATTCACGATCATTACTGTTCAGACACCGTGACCATTTCACGGTTTGAGAGCGAAATCTTGTCCTTGACACTATTGTCCTTCGTCACTGCGGTCATACGACGAGCAGTTCTAGTAAACAAGTGAGAATAACGAAATTACATACACTGCATCCGAAATGTGTTCCTTAGCTCGAAACGCGTCACGTACTAGCATTAACACGCGGTTGCAATCTCGCTCATAAATCTAATTATGGTAGCTTGTGACCTCGAACAGTACATTGAACTAGAAACTCTTCCTATGAAGAGTTATTGAGATTATTGGAGTGTAATTTATCTTAATTCTATCCAAGCATACTTTATATTATTTATTAGAGCAATTTTACACTGTAATATTCATTATTTAACAGATAAGAACAAATTGCTATGTGTAAAGCGTGATACGTAAGGTTCTCTAAAGTATCGAAGAAATTGAAATAATAAAATTCCATATCGGAGATGGAACGTCTGTGTAACAAAAATTCATACGTTCGTATCATTATAATTTCCAAATGTCTAGAAATGACAAATGTTATTCAACAAAGATAACGTTATACAACGATAACATCGCTGCTATCGAAGAAATTGAAATAATAAAATTCGATATCGGAGATGGAACGTCTGTGTAACAAAAATTCATACGTTCGTGTCATTATAATTTCCAAATGTTTAAATGTGACAAGTGCTATTCAACAACGATAACATCGCTGCAAACAAATGGAACAATAAAATTGAATAATGGATGTAGATTAACGTGTGTGTAATTCATGAATCACATAGTACCGTAGAAAATTTATCAAATTTTACAAAACTTATCGAGTGAATCTTTCACAACTTCGTCAATACGTTATTTTAATTTTAAGTTCAATTTTATACCGAACAAAAAACACGATTGCAAAAGCACAAACTTATTTTTACAATCTCGATCTACGAGTTGATTTTTTCCACGCGTAAACTACTGCGTCTCCCGGCGCGGCAACTGCCAATGAATCGCGGAAACATCGTAGTAGTTGCAGATTCTTTTTCATCGATCAACGATAAACGTCGATGTAACGGATATACATTTACCCGATAACCTGTGCAACCGAAGTTGGTTCAGCGAACAACTACCAGATACAACCGATATCGCGAAATTTCCTTCGAAACTATCTCGTATCGCAATCGTTATTAATTTTCTACGCGGCCTAGTTTTCTCTTAAATCGAGCAAGTAACACTAGACAACGTGCATAAATAAACGCGTTAAATATACGCCGTTAGTTTAGTCAACAACCTTGCAAATTAATGGCGAAGATTTCGAACTGTGTTCATTATATGAAACCTGATTTCAATATCCTGCTCGCGTTTAATTTATTTCTATACACGAGTTATATCGTACAGATAAAATCATTGACGAAAGATACCGCTTTACAGGAAACGTATACGGTAGTCTGAAAGAAAGGCTGAATAATTTCATGTAAAATCAAAATCATTGTAGATAAAAGGTTTGCTAGAAACGTACGTCCTACTTTTGATACTTTTTAAACGCGAGTTTAATATGCAGCGATTTTCCTGTCCAACTGCGAAGCGGTAATCCTCGAGCTATCAATTTGAGGCAAACTTTTATAATTTGCTTAATATCATCCTCTACCTGAAGGCTTCGTCTCATCTCCAACTCAACGTCATAAAACCTACGTAGCTACGTACTTTATACTTTCACGTTGCAATCACGGTCAAAAATTTCAAGAATTTCGCGCTCGGGCATTGCAGAGCGAAGATAAAAGATAAGTTTTCCAGAAGATCGTTCGATAAGAAACATTATCGCGGACAAGGAAAGATTAATAACCGCTGTAATCCGGTAGTCTACATTGTGTCTAGCGTGATACTATAGATAGAGAAGCTCGTAACTTACGTAAATGGTGGTTACAGTCGCGTTTCTAACCATATCTCTGACGTCGTCTATTTCCCGTCTGGATGTTCCAGGCGCCGTGGTGGGCGCCAGCATCACTTCGCTAGCCATCCTAGAAACTGTTGTTTGTTTGGAGAACGTCACCAGAAATACCACTGTGCACAATACGACATCGACACTTTCCAAAAACTCATCGAACCACGGCGATGATTTACGAACGTTGCTTACGAAATCACTAAATTCCGACACTTTCAACCTCGAATTATTTAAAAACCCGCCGTTCCATAGTGAGCCGCGATTCTTTCTTCTTTCACGTAGGAAATCATCAATTGCACGTAAACTATTAATTACACGTACAAAACGATATTACTAGTTTTTCTGGTTTCTCCGTGAAATATCTCCAAAGATAGAATTTCTGTTTAATAAATTTTTCATCGTACGTACATTTTTAATCAATTTTACACGTAGCAATTCCTTTTATCTTCATATCGAAGTTAGCGGCAAAAATTAGAAAACGATCAAAATGCCACAGACGACAGTGCAAAGTAATCTTTCGTATTCTGACTATTTCTGGATTTACATCGTAAGAAGGAAGTTCGTGTCGAAGGTCATCGGGAATCGAACACGATAGCGTAGAAAAGATTTATATAAAATATTGGTCTGTAGAGATTCGTACTCATAATTTCCGTCGTAACAAAGTCGAGTGCATTCCTGCGATATAATCTCGGAGTGAATCAAATTTCACGTGGCAAGGAGCCAGAGACTGATCTTAACGCAGTCGTCGCTGCAAAACTGATTCAACCGTGGCGTCGCATAAAAGAACGATACCCGTTTGGTACATTGTCGTTCCTTCCCGCGTATATCTAGCACCGCTGCTATCCATTATTTACATTACAAAATACGGCGGAGAAACGGGCACAAGGGAAGCAAACACAGACAAAAATATAAAGATACTATCGATCCTGAAGCTTCTCTGAACGTGTCCTTTTTCCACTATATCGACCATACAGAATTCTGTTTGGTCAATTGCGTGATATTGCGCGACCTCGGCGTTCACGGATCTTCGAATAGTCACGAGAATTGAATAAAAACCGAAACCGAACACTGGCACAGTTATAATAGAATCACTTTCGATCCATCAGCTTCTCTGAATATCCTCCGTTGCTACGGTTCGATTACGCAAGATTCTCCTTTATCGACCGCACATTTTAGTAATCTTCGACGGCGTAAAAAATGATGTAAAAAAAAGAAACCAACTTGGAACTTTTAACGAAAGCACGTTAAACTCTACTCGACGTAAACGTCAATCGCTATTAAAATCAGGCTTCCATTATAATTCTCCAACAAGCCGATAATTTCAAGCGTTGTACACACGATCCTGATGAACTGTGTCCATTTTCCCTGGGAAATCGTTAAATGTCCGTGGGGAAATCGACGGGCCGTTAATCAGCGTGGCGCGCCGAGCCGCTAGAGAACGGAACTGACCGCGAATACCAGAAGTGTTCCGAGTTTGGAGCGAGACTAGAGGCGAAACGTGGCTTCATTCTCTTTCTCGGTGTGTGCCAGGCAAGAGAGGAGCGAAAGAGAGCTCGTATATGTGTATGTGTGTGCGTGTGGAGAGGACTCCATGGTGGTGGCTGCGTGAGTCAGCTGGCGTACTCCTCTAGGCCTCGTGCACTCGCACGAATATCGTTAGGTCTGTGGACGCTGGAAACCGGAGAGGGGGAAGGCGAATCATTGTGATTCATATATGTAGTAAGTCGACTGGTGGTAGGTTGCAGAAGGCGTCTTTTCACAAGGGACGTGACTGGACGAGATGCTCTTCCTTTCGTACTAGTACCGCAGTAGAGTATAGCGAAGGACGCCAGGAAACGAGAAAATCGTTCTTAATCGAGAGACCGTAAATTACGGCCCGTAATGAACCGCGAGGGCAGCGATTCGAGGAAAACTGCTGCGAACGAGTCTACCCTGAACAGACGATGAGAAATTTCTTCGCTCGATCGTATCGCGTAGAGTCGAAAGTGCGTGAATGTTAATTCGCTGTTTGCTTTTGTCGATGTCGAATCGCGAGAGAAAGCGGTACGATAAGATTGATTCTCAGTGGAATTTGTTTGACAAGTTGTTTGACGTAGGCGTTGTCCGGACTGCAAATCTTTCGTGCGTTTTTAAATATGACGAGATACACGACGTATGAAGATACGGAATTATACAGAAAGGAAATAATTTTTATGCATTTTCGCTGATTTACTTCGCCATGAAATAAAAGATAATACACCGTATAATAATATTGTTCGTCTGTTGTATAATATTAACGTCATGCATTTATAATATGCAAAAGTACATCGCATGCAAGCGCGCGCGCATTGTATGTACATGAAGCTTGTAACACACGTATGTAGAAGTACGTGATCTCGTTAAAAACCAAAATGGATAGACTTTAAAATTTCTGTAACTAACGTAACGAAAGGAATTTCATTGCATCATCGGAACGGGATTTTTCCTTGAACGGGAAACGAGCATCCTCTCTTTAATAGCATAGCATGATATAAACGAGTATGAACACCATATAGCTTTCAGTTAATAGAAATACATTTGTTATTCCCCCCTTTGCAAATCCATCGTTCCTTAAATAGTCGATAGAAATATACTTCCCAGCGGGAATCAAAGTTAGCAGAAAATAAGTGTTGCTTGCTGCGATTAGTTATACCTGTAGCTACCGAGTAACTCTGTATGCACTGCAATTAGTTATTCTGTTACCGAGAAACTCCGCAACCACTGTAATTGACTATTTCTCTGTCGAAATTCGGAAAACTTTGTAGCTGTGTTACCGGAAACCTACTCGTTTAGTACTCCCAAAATACATGAAATTAAAAGCAACGTTACTTTGTGACGTTGCATGTTACCGAACGATGACTTTTCTCTACATCGTAAAACTGAAATTTCGCATCACGTTCGTCAATATGTTTTCCGAATAGAAATCCGAGGTAAAAGAGCCACGAAAGGAACGATCTTTCAAGGTAATACAAAGGAACAATTTAAGAATGATTTTGAACAAATTCACCGAATTAAGAAATGTAGCGGTACTCGACAGCAAACTTTCCAACGGTTTCTGTCCCGTGATTTGCTACAGTAAGACCCTATCCTTCGGACAAGATGATTGACAGATGTCGAAAATTTTCATAGCATATTTGCAATTGGCCTAAGAACTCGTTACAAATCTTAGGATTCTCTAGCTAAGGTTCTTCAAACGAACAAATAGTCTTTTTCTTAGTATTCCCTAAATGTATTATCCCTCTAGCAACTTTCTCTCGAGGGCGGTTAGCATCCTTCCTCAACCATCAATCTAGAGATTAACAAATTCACAACGGCTTTCATTTTCCTCACTTTTCTAACGAAGGCTTTCCTCGAAGAATCCGATGATCTTGTATCCTTAGACACACCTCATTATAATTTTCCTCTGCAGCATTCTCGTGACGGAAAGTCAGTTGGTAATTGGTAGTTGGTAGTTGACTAGAGTTCCTTGACGCATCAATCATCATCCGAACTTGTACCACGCACTCTGCTGAACGCCATCGTAACGCATCGTCTAGAAATCGAGTTGTAATCGCCAAGTACGAACCGCTAAGTATAATCGGGAGCTCTACGTAAAGTGTACATCGAAAATATTGTTAATAAATATACTGTTAATTATACTCTAGGCTTTCTCCAGCACCTGTCACGACCTATCCACCTCAGAAATATACATTGCATATTTTTCCTACAACGGTTTAATAACATTTTTGCGTTACGACTCTCAACTTCGTGCTATACACAGCGAAGAATTCTTTTGTGAAACGTACTAAACACGTATTACAATAATAAAGTTACTTTCACAAGAAGCTTAAACAGACAGTAGACTTTGTAAACCACGCTATACTCCATGCTTCTATATTTCTTTGCGATCGAGAACTTCTGGTAGCTATTTAACTCTTCGCGAACTTCTACTGGCAAAAGAATGTGTATGAAAAAGCATGGTGATCTCGTTTTTTGGAGAAGCTTACTACACGAGAATATTACAAAATTGCGTGCATCGGTTCCCTCTTGAGTACAAGCGTGAACGACTTATTTAATCCCATCACGTTTCTCTATAGCATGGAACCTCGCCTGATGATTTACTGTCATGGAACACTGCTGAGTATTTGAACGTAAAATACATATGTACGTCGTTATCTCCTGAATCGCGATGAAGTTATACATACATACTAATTTCCATGTAAACGAACGATCTTATTCTCTCTTTCCCAAGGAAATACTTTAGAACGTAATAATAAAGATTTGATTCACAAATTATACTACTTAATTCATTTCATTTTCAATTACAGGAAATTTATACCAGTTTTTACGACAAGTGAAATTTTACAAATCTTTTCCTTTCCTGACATTTCTAATTTTCTTACAGTTCTTTGATTCTATTACAGCGACGCGTGAAGATTTTTAATTTAAAAAACCTGGAAGTATTCTTCGCACATCTTTCTTTTGCTTCTGTGATAAGTTACAATACAAAATTTAGGGAAAATCCCTTCGACTCTAACAGAGCTTGACTATTTACTATGCTCATATATACTTACTGTTCGTCAACCTTCTTGATACATCGACTAAAAGAGCAATGATAAATTTCCTATCGAATTTTGTATTTTATACGAACAACGCATTTTCAAACATGGTTAATTTACTCGAAATTATTTTAATTACATCCGTTAATGTATCCAAAATTGTGCCAGTAAATTATTTCTAAAGTGCTCTTAAACGCTCTAAGGCGAGAAGTTCTTTCCTGAATCACGAACTACGAACGATTCGTTACATGTAAAATTTAAATAATGCTCTAGGTGAACGAAGATGCTAAAACATAATTTTACAATTTTGTTTAACACGCGATGAACTTGATTATGAATATGAAATGAAAGTTAAAGAAGCCTGACTAGAACATGAGAGACCATTAAAAAACTAACGGATACATATTATTACCGCATAGTGTGCATAAACGATTGGATAAGTAGGTAAAACAGTGAATTATTGTTGACAATCGTTCCCATCCTTGACAATCGTATTGTATAACGGTCGTGATGACGATCGTCCATCATCCAATTAAAGAAAGGCCTAACATCAAACGTTAAGATCCTCCAATGAGTTCGTTATACAAGAGAATATTGCTATGCCGTTATTTATTATGGTAAAATAATCGAAATAGGATAAAACGATATAAACAGAACAATTAATTTACCAATTGAGCAATTGTATGGAATTAAAGCAACTATTTATTTATTTCTCCCTCATTTTTCTACTCTTATTCTATTTTTTAAATCAATGTTTACGAGACTCAGTTTAAAAGCGTAATAGTTATTAAAACTATCGATTAAAAAATTGTTGGGTTATAAAACAGAATAATATTGATTGCCTATCATAAAAATTGTAGTTTAATGAGCAAAATTACACTTTGAAAGAAATGAAAAATTTATATTTTCGATTGATGAAAAAACGGATAAGAAATTACATCTAAATTAATGTTACAACCTACCGTATCCATAAAATATTAGAAATTCAACATGATTAATAAGATAGCAGACATTTCAGCAAATTAACAGCTTATTTACCTGAACCAATTCTCAAATATTATCAGAAAATCTTGTTTGCTCTGAAAGCGTACGTTGCCATAAATTTCGCATACGTACATATATCTGAACTAAACGCTCGTTCAACTAACTGAGAAGGTTAAAGAACAAAGACTAAGGAAACAGTGTGTAGTTACAAGTTACGAGCAAAGAAACCTAACTAGCAATAAACTTCGCCATGCTATGTTTGCCTATTGTTCTACTAGTGGCAACATTGTAGCTAACATTATTACGTCTCATCCTATGATTGCTATCATTAGTAATCTCATTATCATTCTTCGCAATTTAATAATGTAAATATGACAGATATCTAACAGCGCGATAAAAAGCACAGCAGAATATTGCAAGTACAGCTGCGTCGTAAATGTACCTCGTTCAACGGAACAAAATACACGAGGATTTTCGTTGGCAATTTTACGACATGTTCTCGAAAAAGCAGGTTATTTTTGAGTCAGAATTTTAACACATCGCCGGCGATACTATTCATCGCTTCTACCATATACTATCGTTCATGAGCGCTTATCATCCGCTTACGCTTCCGCTAAAAAAGAGCTTCAGACTGTTTATTCTATGGAAAGGGAGGTTGGATTTTTTTAATGGAAAAAAATAAAATAGATATTTCAGCTTTAATATAAACCACCGCTCAAATACATCCGAACACTTTGGCAAATTTGTGATAATAGTACGTTAAGTCGTATCTACCGAGCTTTTTCTACCTAATGGCGAATTGATGACTGAAAGCGGTACTTATCGCCTTCTTACGGAGCTAGAAAATTACAAGTTGAAACTCTCTGAAGAGAATTAACAATAATAACATACATTTAATCGTAACGCCCCGCGTTCGAAAAAAATTATACTGTCATCGACTCTATGGAACGTAATACGAGCTGGAAAAAGAATGTTCGCGTATCTATACTGCGTAGATTAGTATCTTTACGTTATCTAATGCAGGTGAATAAACTACGTTGCGTTATCAAGTAAACTTTATACGTTTTGTAGGAGAAGCTAAATCAAGAAGCGTATCGAAAAGTAAACACGCGTAATCAGGAAATTTTATATTACTACACAGTCACGTTTTATTTTATTTATTGTTTTTATCGAGAGATAAATTACATCGTGCTCTTCTATAGAATTTAACTCTTGATTCGTTTTATACACGCACGCATCATGCTTTCATTTATTTACAAATATATCCGAGTTAGGTTACCTTTCTACTTTCTATATTGAAATATTAATCCTCTGTGATGCTAATTTGAACTTTATCTTCATAAATCTTGTTTTATTTACTTATCACCTCTATGATATTTTATTATTATCTCGTTGTAACAATACCGAACGGCTTATTTATAGCAACTATTGATTTCCAGTTCCCACGTCGCGATGACATAAACCGTACTAATCAACTATGATTTAATTTTCTTGGAAAATAATTATCCTTAAAATCGAAATATCGAATAATGTTCAAAACGTTCAAAATTCTTAGTAAAGTTAACAAAAGTCGAGTATACCTCTGTTACGCCCGGTGACGTACGTACGATACTTGCTACGTCAATATAATTAATTGGACCGTAATAATCATAAGAAACTGCCGTAAAACTAAACATTTCGATGTGACCGTTAAGGTCAAGATGTTCCTTATGGTTATTCATCCACTAGGTAACAGTGAGGAAACATGGGTTTTCCTATTTTTCCCAGAATTTTCACCCGTAAGCGACAGGTGGTGGAGCAACCAACACTCAGTAAGAGTATTCCTTTGCGACAGCATCGTCACCGAACTTTACTGGATCTACGACTATAGATCAGTCAACATCTCTGCACTGGGTTCGCTAACTCGTTCAACTCAGTCAACATATATTCATTAACTATACCTACTTTTGATAAGTCATCTAATTAATATATATATACGCAACGAGCGTAATTATCTTGTCTACAGTTGTTGTTGGAATACATTATAACGTGTTACCTCAGCGTTATAATTAATTCAATTACCTTTATTATCTTAAACGAATTAGAGGATCGATCAGTTTCGATTGTAAAATCGTAACGGGAATTGACGACTCCCGTTGACGCGCTTCTTGAGATCGCGTTTCTCCGCGAATGGTCGACAAAACTGTTGAAGGTCACTGCTTTTAAGAAAACTCTACATCTGGTCTTTTTAGCTTTCTAAAGCATTGAAGCCATCGACAGCGCATAGACAAAAGACTGCGACGAAGGCAGGCCATAAACAGTCGCAAGGCGACGTTGGCTTCAGGGTTTTTCAGTTATAGAGTAACACTGCTGGGGTGCGGATCTGGACCAGCTCATATTATTATTTCAACTTTTGTATCTTTTTCACTTCCGTATTTCAAATATATTTTCTACCTTATAATTTATCCACGCGTCTCTCTCATTATACATCTAATAACCTCAACAAAAACAACCTCTAAGTAACTCAACGAAACTCACTATGAAAATAATATTTAACGGCTTCGTTTAAACAAACGAAGGGATTAGCCAGCGCGTGGAAATGTTGTTCTTTCTCTCGCTAATGCATCATTTATCGCGTGAATAAAGGTTTCAATTCTTAATTGAACCGATCGCTCGAAAGGCTTTTCTCTATGTTGGTGACCTTTGTTCGAGTCTGGCGATTTATCTTCGCGCAGCCTCCGAAGCTACACTGTGCAGCGCAGGATGTACCAAACACTGTAAATGCACGCGTACAACACAACAACAACAACCTATCCCATACCCCGACGCCTCTACCATTTACGAGTTCTACATGACGCTGATATCTCGCGTTTGCCTTCGCCACCCACGCTCCCTTCGTCGTATTTTTCTCAGTCATGGATTACTGGATTTCGAAATTGAAAAGAAAGGCGCGCTTCGTGGCATGAACCGTCGCGATTTTTGTTGAAAATACGATCTTTGAAAATTCCATGACTTTTCTGCACACGCGGCTTTACGATATAAACACAAATGAAAATAGCGGATAAGCCGATGGAGTAAGTCTCTTGAAAACTATTTGTTGTTGTCAACTATGTAATTCTACTAACTATTGGTTAAGTGAAAAAAATAAAACTCGGATGTAGAATGTTAAAAATCATAATTACTTAAATCTTCTAATCTCAAACATGCTAAAATCTAGGCAATCGCAAAGGTAATTGTATTTTTCTACGATCTCGATACTTACTTTTAAAGTATGTAAACTGTTGTTGTATGTAAAATAGTTAAACTGTGTTAAATTAAATTAAATGTTTAGAGAATAATTTCAAGGAACAACTACACCTACGAGTATCCATTCGAGAGAAGAAAACACAAATTCGACGTTCAAAGTTATCTTATATAATACAAATACAAAGGCGAGCGCCTCGCAAGGATGAAACCAACGCAATATGAATCGCAGCATCGTGTAACGTGTGAGAAGCGAGTCAGTCACAGGTATCCAAGGCATACATCATGAACGTTTCGATTACCGTACAAGGTATCGTCAAGGTGTACCACGGCGATTTTCCTCTTGGAAAGATAGCTCGTCAGAGTTGACCGCGGAGGCGATTGTTAATGTAAAACGTCCCGGAAAAGCCTCGATAGTAAGTAGTTCTAGCCTAGAGAGAGCACTGGTCGTGACCAAACGTGATCGATCAGTCAAGATCATTGGAACAAGCACAGCTTTATTTAGACTGGTGGATACAATGACATAGGCTAGTCGCAATTAACCATCCATAGCTGGATTTTTGTACGCTATGACATTATGTGTCCAAGAGTAGAGTATGCTCGATTTTATTCTCTTCCTCGTGACACCGTTTGTATTACAAGAAGAAAACGAGTTTTCAAATGGAGATGAACGCTGAATGGATTTAACGTGTCTTTCTCCTTTTTTCATCTCTCGGTGTAAAATAAACGACGATATAGGAATGGACGAAGATTGTTTGATTTTTGGAATATGGCAAATGGAGCTGAATATTGGTAATCCTGTGAAGTCGATTTTTGGTGACGATGCGACGATACGAATCTCTGATACAACAGTTTCTTTTTTTTTGTTAATTTTTTGACGAGGTATAATTTGGCCAAGTTTGTCCAAATAAAATTCTCATGGTAGCTTCCTTTTTGAAAGATAGCAGAACGAAAATTTGGCGTTGCGACGAAAAAGAACATGCGGCGCTGACACGAACATTTTTTATTTGATCACACCTTTTTTTTCGACAAACGGACAAACGAGAAAATTGAACAAATCGTAAACAGACGAGTACCAATAGCGATAAAAATTTGCACCTGGGAATACCAACTTCACAGGGCGAAGCAAAACTCACGAATATATCAAATATACATCCAACCTGAATGCGTACAGCCGCAATTTTCTCTGACACACGAAGATCCACCGAATTCGCATAACCTACAGCAAATTTCTACGTGTTATCATTCAAATCATCCGCGCGAAGATAAGTCGAGTGCTCGCTCGGTGTTCGTCCGACTTTAAGTATGTAATTCCCAAGTTAAATAGCTTTGCAGAAACTGAAACGAGAGTATCGAAGTGATACGTTTCCATTAATCTCCTCTCGGTCACGTTGCAGAGAATCTGCCGATGTACCTAACACACTGAACGTGCAAACGGACTATTCGAATGCAAACGCCATTCAGTTTTTATTACCCGCTACCAAGAAGAGAGTGAAAAAATGTTCAGAAAGTAAATAGCGTGGGCTATTTATAGGAAACGAAGGATGAATACGATTCCAAGCTCTGAATGAAGTCATTCGACCATGTGAAACGATGATGATGCCCAGTGAGACGAGACCGAACGATTTTAGATACTAACTCCTTTCAGCAATGTGCCTTTGAATATCGTCTCAGCCATTCTCTCGTCTTTAAGTCATTCCTCTCAAACGTCCAAGTTATTAGAGTCTCAGATTGGCAATCGATTCCTAAATCACCCAATATATGAGATATTTGGTCATTTGGATTATATTTTGCATCGTGTATAAGCTTTTTATTCCTAAGACGACAAATTTTATTTTCTTTTTCATTTTTAATAGGGTTGACAACAGTTGCTAAGGCTTCGTGATGTTGCCAGAATATTTTCTCCGACACGGCGCGGAGTTATGCGACACACCTTAGATTAGGTACTTTGTTTCCGCAACATTAATCAGCGGAAACAATTTAAGGCTTAAAGATCCTTCTAGATAGCATCGTCTATAGCAGCTTATATACTTCTACACGCAACGCTATATTAATAAAGGCACGTACTAAAATATTTAGAAAGATGTACGAATATTTCTGATAACGAGACCGTAAAAAGTGTATACTTTTTAATTTAATACAAAAAGCAAGCTAATCGTTTGATATAGACTAACCGTTGATGTCTATTTGGTCTACGGTAGTGAGGAAATGGCAGAATTAATCAAATATTAATTCCAATGAAATTTTATACATTAATGAGAAATTAAAAGATATTTGTCAAGAGCGCGGTAAAATAAATAAATAAATAAAGAGTGCCGTGTAATATTTTACTTGGAAAGAGGTATATTAAATTTCTATAATCTAACATATTCTTCGTATGATATTTCAAAAATTATCGGATACTACTCCGCTTTCAACAAATATAAAATAAATTCGTACATGGTGGAATATTTAGATCGAGAGCAAAGTGCCTTCGATTGAATATTTTTTTTAAATATTTTACAAAATTCCATTGAAATTATATCAGGGTGGTTCACGTGGTTGCTCTCTAAATTCTAACTAACCACTTATTATTAGATTGGGCAATCTCTAAATTTGGAACAAGTGCATTGTGAAAATCACTTTCTTCCATTAATTTCACTTTATTTAGATCGAAGCATACGTGTGTCAAACCATAGACGATCGGTGCTATACACTTTGTTTCTACGTGTACTCTCACAGTTTTCACTCCGGGATAATTGAATGAAATAATGCAAAATAATTCCGCGCGCTAATGAATAATTTTCACAGAAACGAACGAGAACGATCAACACTCGTCTCTCCAACACCAGTTTCTCGATATTTCACAGCTGTGCATGGCGGAATAATTACAGCTGTTATCCAACAACCAATGAACCTATGCAGACGAATCTACTTACGTCTAAACACGTCGTCATGTGCAATAACGTCTTTATCATCGATCGTCATGCTACCGAATTAATGGAGCCATCCGATAACGCGAATTTCAATCTCAATCTTCAATCATAGTCACACATCGCTTGATCCTCGTAATACGTAGGCCCTAAATTATACCAAATGTTATGTCAAACAGCAAGTTTATCAAACGACATTGATTAGAGAAAATTATTGCGACGCGACAGTCGTAATTGACGAGAGAACAAAGTCATGCATTAAATACGAACATTCATAGCACGTGAACAATTTATATTTTTTATCCGAAGAAGGAAAACAGGCTTCCGCGAACGATTCGATGTTTAAAGACATTGAAATAATGTCTACGGATTACCTGCAATTGTATAATTAGCTTCTAACAGATTACAGTAGTTCGTCATTTGAAATATAAAACGTGAAAGTCTACTATGGAAATGAGACAATCTACGAAAATATCTACATGACTGAAGATTTAAGGAATAATTATATCGTGATCCTTTAAATGGCACAAATTTATAATTTCCAAGTAATCATTGTTTTACAGTAATTTTAACCAACGCTTATCACAAATGTTCGATTACTTTCGTCAGTCAACGTAGATATATGCAGCACAGCTGTGATATGGTACAAGCTTTTTTTCCGCAAAAATCGATGAATCATCGATAGTCGATTTACACTCCTTTCGCATGCTCATTGTGTTTCCATTGCCAAGACAGTTTTCCAAAAGTTCGCGTGACTAAAATCGAATTAATCAACGTTTAAAAGGGATTTCTTTCACAGCCGAGGAAAGAATGATCACTTGGCAAAAGTCTGTCGTCGCTTTCTTGCGGCACGACAGCCAGCTACATTTCTGACACCTTTTTCTAAAAAGGAACCGAAAGAACACGGCTGTTCGTTTGGGCACAGGCCAAGCTTGACCATCGATAACGAGGTCACTATGATGCCTACATATTGATTGTTTATTGCTACGGGTTTGCGCAAGTTGCCATGTGCCAGGATTAACGGTGCAACGAAACCGCACAGAACAATGGGAAGTTCAACTCTCCGATAGAATTGATACTTAAGCAGTTGAAGAAAACGTTGGACACGATGAAACGTACCGGGTCTCGCGTTTCGAATATTTTTATCACGTGTGCTTCGTGGCTTGATAACGATTTAACACGCCAAAGGAATAATTTGTAGAGCTGGTTTTCAATTAAATGTATTCCCACAGAAATTTTAAGTAACTGAAATTGGAGTTATACTCGCGGAGAGAATCGAAAATTCGACTACAAAGATTTCAGCAAACGAAACGAATGGGAGTAGAGGAATCTGTTTAAAATTTATTTTTCTTTTCGATAAAGTTATTATTGAGTTTCATCGTAAAATGACCAGTTCGTAGTTTCATTTTTATTTTAATTTCTTATAACCGTCTCTTTCGTTTTATAAGGAAATAACGCACAAGATTTTTTGTTTTGTATTATTTTATTGAATTATGTATGACCCATTTCTGTTGATTCTGTTGGAAGAAAATGGATTATACATAATTCAATAAAATAATATAAAAGAGAAAATGTCGTGCACTTATTATTTCCTTGAACGAAGGAAACTATTGGGACAACCTAATACATCGAAAATCGATTTTTCATTTACGTGATCGATGGGGGTGAAAATTTATCTTCAAAATTATATTTACAGCGGAAGAGAAAATTATATATCGCGAAAGGAAATTGCTTACGTATAGTACATGGGATATCCACCTATTTTTAATTTTCCATTTATCAATGTTGTTTTTCCCGTGGCATAAATTTATACCGTATAAGCTTATCTCGGTATCTCGTGATACGAGATGTTCTAAAAATTTTATAATTTCTCTTTAGCTATCGTGTGCATATATCACCATGTAACACAATTCTAATCAGTTCGACGTGTCTGCGTAACCCAGTTACCTAGTATTCTTGAGTGCACGAGCATAAAAGGCAGTCCAAGGAATAAATAGCGACGTGTATGCAAATATTCTAGATGCCTTTTTACCGAACGAAATATAAAACATGAGAGAATGAGGATAAAACGCTGAAAGTATTTGCAATACTTGCGATATAAAAGCTGCTTGACTTTCTTTCTTGCAAAATAATAAATGTAAAAATCACTACTAAAGAAAGTTATTTATTTACAACTTGTTGTAAATATTTCTACGAGTTTCTCTATTATACTGTGATGAAACGATCGTCAGACCAGTTACGGGTTAACGGCAAGTAAATAACATTTTTTTTCAACAAAGTTTAGTAACGGCTATTATGCTATTTTCTCGAACGTAAAGCAGAATTAAGCAATACTAAAATATGCAAATTCTACTTGAAATAAATCATCGTCCAACGTTTCTTTTTAATAGGAAAAAGCAAATTATTCCCACCAGACTTAGAATTGCACCACAACCGACACCCTCTCACCTTATAAAATCAGCCAAATAAATGCAATCACTATAACTGTATTCCGTCTGCGAATCATCTTCTCAACTGTAGTAACGTCTCCCAGCAGAAAATTAAATTTAGTCTCCCAGACACGTCTGAATCATCAAAACCATTGCGGAAAATCTTCCTTATTTTCTCAAAGATATTAATTTGTATCACCAATTATGATATTGTAAACTACCGATTTAGCTCTAACATACACTGTAACCTATTAATTTAAGCTTAAGTTAATCGTACTGCAATTGTACCGTGTATATATATGTGTGTGTGTGTTCAAAATATATGGTTGCTATTAGTTTTAGTAATAATAATTCACCTATTGTATTTTACGTTCTTCTTTGTACATTCTTGTTCTGTTAATCGCGATCGCTAATGATCATAAAAGACGGTTGACGCGTCCTTAAATAAAATAAATAATAATAATAAATCAGCGTTCACAGTGGGTACAAACGGGAAGATCGGGTTTCTAGGAACACGACGTTTCCAAACGCTGTTCCAAGGACGAGTTTCTCGCGCCACTTCATTCGAAGTCAGCGACAGTGGCGTAATTAAACTGATAATTACGAGCGTGCGTCGCGATTCTTGGAGATCCTGCACGCCGCGCCGTGCCAAAAAAAGTCTCCTGTGGCTGGAGGAGGTGGTTCTCCGCGCAGGTACAGGCTCGTTTTACCATGCAATAAATAACCTTGCGTACAGGAAACGACGCCATATTCGTCATAGCGTCGCAGCTCGGGAATAGCTTTCGTACGACAGTCTGCCACGGCTACCCGTAAACGAGCACGTGAAATACCAGTGTACAGAAATCTCTGAACAAACTGAAGAATTTTGGTTTTTCGTTCAAGAATAATTTTCACCGATTTTGCTGTCATCTATCAGATATCTTAAAATTTGTATCGAGTGAATTATTGGTCCCTTGCAATGATATAACGCGTAATCATTAATTCATAATCAAGATTAAGCATTAATCAGAATTAACCTCTGTAATCCTTCTAAATTATCGAGATAATTAATGATACGGAAAAGACGAAAATGAAACGTCTCTTTGGTAGCAAAGATATCATTTTTAATCCCGCTACGGCCCTAAAACTTTTCTGCCTATTGATATTTTAATAAGGAAGACCGAAACTTGAGAAATTGTTTAATTAAGAACACGATCGAGTTCAAAGTAACATCGACGTTCAGAAGAATACAACTCTGGATAGATGCTCCACTCATGGATAGAGAATGGTACCAATTTTAATTTTATCATAGATTATTCCGTCTCTTTTAATTCATTAATATTCCCAAATAATTTGTTACCTTTGTAAGCAGTCTATTTTATAGACACAAGATAATCGATTCTCAACAATTCTCCATCTCCATATATCGTTCAATTCTGATAAACATACAGGCTGATGCAGAAGTGGAATATTCGTGTGATATGTCTTCTCTAATCGAAGAACTTTAATTACAGATCGGGCAATTGTAAAAATGAAACGCAAAAGCAAATCAAGATTAATAAGAGATCACGAAGAAACATGTACGATAAAAGAAAATATGGCAGAATATTTATAGACAAAACAAGATTTAGTTTGTAACAAGTTTCTAGAGATTTAATGCTGTTTCATGACGTTGCATTACTATCACAAGTATCATATCTGATGTATCTATCAGCATATAAGTTATTATTTATTAATTTTATTTGTTAGTACATTAAGCGATATTTTATATTGGCACATTCTTGCTTTTACTACGCCATAAATTACATGGGCCGGTTGAATGCCATGTTTAGCTGAGTATCGCGTCAGCATTTCATTAATCGTAAGTAAATTATGAAGCAATCCTGTTCCTGGTACATTTGAATATTAATTAAGTTATCGATTTCTACATGTCTCTATAACATTGATTTTACATGGTCTTAATGACAGAGGTTATTATTAACTTTCATTTAAGGACATAATAAGTATGACACGAATCAGATGTTATCGAAGAGATATTACTATTCTATTATCGCAAGTGTACTTGATGCTTAAGAAGAATATAATCTAATGATCGATACTCGTTCAGGTATGATTAATACAAATGCCATACTCGTTTTTCCATTGAACTTCGTAAAAATTCGTAACGCACGATGCTTTTTAAATACTTTGCTTAAAATACATAGCACAATAGATGTACGCTATCGTTTTCTTTTCATTTCACCACTCGTACGACGTTGATCTTCTTTTATTGCACTTACAAGAAATAACGAAACAAAATGAAGCGCCATAGAAGAACTTTATTAATCTAGAAGAATATTACTATGTAGTATGAATCATCGTCGACTCTACATCAAATGCATTAAACGCGATAATTATACATTCGCTAAACGTATCACGAAGCATTTCCCCATAATACGTATTTCAACTCCAACGACGAAAATAACAGCTTCAGCGAACAGTCCTCTGTAGGTCACTGATGACCCACGTGCTAAAGAATGCGGTGATGGTCTAACCGAGTGTTTGGAATCGATTAAATCCTGACTAATTCAAATCCATCCATCGAACAAATAAAATACATGTACATGTAAATTTCAACAATTCAGAAATAGATTTTGGAAGAAAATTATTTGTTACAGTAATACATACGTAACGATAATCGATAGAGATCCAATCAAGTTAAGCCGATCGAACGTTAAAATAATATTCAACGAGATAGTCGCTCTGATCGTGGCTATTGCACGCAAACATTTCCACGTGTAACTTCAGACTCCATTAATTACAAATAATTGGAATATGATACAAGAACGAGTAAGCTTGTAACGAGCCTTGGACACGAGGCGTTGCGCAGAGATATCTTTTCATTGATCGAACGTTATACTCTCTTCTTCTACAGTCGAATTAGTCTGTTCGTAACGACAACAGCCTCCGGGAAGATCGTCCTCGTATCATATAATATTTACGAGAAATTTGGATAGTCTCTGCTTATTTCTGTACATTTTTCTATTCTTTGAATCGCGTCTGTCTTGTATATAAATTTCGGCATACAGTTAGTAGAATTTTAGCATATAATTCATAATGATAACGTTACGTTCGTAGAACGAAATCATTACTGAAAAGCGTGGCATAAATAAATATCGATATTAAAGATAACTGCAATATTTCCTGATCATTTCTTAGAAAATTGATTTGCATTTTATTTCGTTTGCAATTTGTGTTTGTGATGTTAATTTAAATGATCGTATAGCGATGAATGGTTGCAATGTTTGATTTGCATATTTACACATTTACAGATAAATATGAAATTTAATCTTTTTTCTCATTTGTTGAAATCCTTGAGAGGACTTCAAGGCCATTCTTCTTCTTTTTGTCGATGAAAATATATTTTTCATTGTATCAAGTTTATTATACTATAAAAATGAATTCTTCGCGCTAGATAGCATGCACTTTTTTAACAATGTTTTCTGACATATTATCGTGAGCATTGAAGATTAATTAGTCACAGTTCTGAGCTTGAAATAGTGAATCTCATGCTACGTTCCACAAAATAATATCGCAAGAAATTTTGAAATACGAAAAAGTAGTTGGGAACCGCTGACTCATACACGAATTAGTAACAAACGTGTCTGCGGTATCAATAAATGATATGTTGCAAAATTATGAACAAAAATAAATGTTAATGTCTGTGAGTAAAATTCATGCTGGAATAATTTACAAATCTAATAAAAAAATATAATTTAAAATATAATTTTTTAATAAAAATATATTGTTCTTAAAATTTAATAAATAAATTTCTGTGATTGTTTATTAGAAATATCAGTTTTAATATTGTGCTTCGCTCAAACTAAGGAACTAACTTATATATAGAATTACATATATGATCTGCAGTAATTATGACTTAGTACTTATTTCAAGTACTTTTTTCAAGTACTTTTATATGGAAATATTCTTCTAGCACAAATATATGCATGTACGAACATACAATGAAAAGTTTTATATATGTAATTAGGAAACAGTACCATAAAATGAAGCTGAATAAATTTTCAAGTCTATTTAGCTTTCCAAAGTATGTATGTATTATGTACTTTGAGGAACGTATAGAAATATAGGAAATTAAAAAACAAATTACACTATTCCACTCTATTTCTTCAAAAATGAATTTTATGATTCTTCCAATGATTCTGTGATTCTTTTGGTAGTAAACTAATATTATTTAAGCACCACCTATCAAAGATAGGATTTCAAAGGAAACATCTGCGATAAAAAGTTGTCTGAATAAAAATGTACAAATTTCAACGTAAAGAAAATATGTAAAAAAGATTATATGTAGAAGTTTATAATGTTCCTAGTACTTTACAAGAATCTGCTATACATTAATAGCATACTTTTTACCAAAAATCTAATACCGATATTTTGGAAGATACAGCGTATAGAAAATTATACAAGATACAAAATACAAGATAACGACTATTTCTTTATCAGATGAAACCTAATTTGAAATCAATCAAATGAACAACATTGAACGTGTCAATTCATTTTGCAGACTAGTAACTTAAAATAGAATTAACGTTATTATTGTCTAAACAATATCATCTGTGTCAATTGTATTTCTTACATTACATATACTGCAATATAAATATACATTGCTCTCTTTCTTATCTACAACTATTACCATTTATATTATTTACAACAAAGTAACGTCATATCAATTACATTTGCCAAACTTCTAATCTGCAAAATGATAATTTTTGTAAATATTCAATGATATAGCCATAGTAGAGCTTAAAAGTATAAGTAGAACATGTATAAATACCTGACGGGAATCGTAGGCATCAGAGAAGTGTTCGGATTCGGCTCCGTCGTGGTGTTGCTCGCCGGCAGGGCCCTTACGTCGATCGTCACCCGCGTTACGATCCATTGCGTCGAAAACATGGACGACCGTATCGGGCACGCCGTCACACGTCCAATCCTTCGTTCTCGGGGCAGATTCCTCTGTTTTGCCCTTAACGAAGAGGCGCGTGATCGCACTCCACATTCAACGAAATCACAGCATTCGCGACGGCTGCAGCGACGATCCGATCGAACGGGTCCTTGTTCTCGTCATAGCCGGCGAGACAATGCGTTCAAAGTATTTCGCGTTACTCGACACACGCACGCCAATATTTCTTCCGTCACGGGATCATCGGGAACGTTTACGAATTTACGTCGAACAATTCGAACACTCCGTTTGACGAACGCGAAGGTTAGGTGGCAGAAATACCGCTAAATTTTTCTCGAAGTAAGGTTAGATTGTGCGCTTCGACAACAGTAATATCACTTACGGGTAAATTATCCGCGTTAAAACGATGTCGTGTTCGATTTTCAGTCCATTTTGTATCACTCACCTACCAATCATCGATTTACGTATAACATTTACAGTAAGATCGGTAACCAGAAAATTGAAATGATCACAGGCTACTTTATGGCTCGTGCCGGAACATACACAAGACTGCAAATAGACACGATGTTTTGAAATTTCAAATAGCGTTCTTTGGACAAGCAGCGCCGTACGCAGAGCAGTTAAAAATTACAGTCGAAATAATGCCGGCTCACGATAAAACACTGCAAAGGATGAACAGTAGCAGTTAAGGACACTCTTCTATCGTGTCTACCGTGGACCCTGCTATTTTTGTCAGCAAGACTCGTCGCGCGTTCCGCACTCCTCGGGTAATGTGCGAGCTTCTCTATCGATTTTGCGCGAAACAGCGGAAAAACCAACTACAGGTATTCAATTCAAAATTGCAGAAGCATATCACCATAGAAATTTGGATACGTTTTGAAATTCAGCTTCTTCGAGAGGTGTCTCCGGTGGTCGATTCACTCGATGGGTGTTGCAAAAATGGTATTGGCACCTGTAAAAGGGGCGTACCTCGCGCGACTCTTATTTCCTTCAAATAAATGACAAATGTGTGTGTTCTCGTTCTTTGAACTCAGATTCACAACATGCTTTTTATCCGTTTCATCAAATTTTCTTATATAATTAAACTAAGGTCCAGATATTCGGATTTTCGTTGACAGCGGCACGAAAGCACACGAGACGACTACTGTCGTACACAGCTCAAACTTCGCACTAGCACCACTAACGATTCGTTGGTTTTACACAATCGTTACTATCTGTTTCCTATGCGAGACGCTCGAAAATCACAGTCGCATATGCCGATGCACGTGAATTCTCAAGCAAGAAACATTGTCAGCACGAAAAATCGTCATTTCGTATGAACATCAAGCTCACGGCACGTTCGCCGTCCATCGTGAAAACGATCATCGATTTGAAGCGAGAATATCGCTTAACGATATATCGAAACGTATTCGAGAGTGGTCGCCATGTTCTTCCCAGTCGAATTAATTCACGACAACGATATTTTCTAAGAACTATGATTTAGTTCTTCATTTTATGTTTTAAATGTGCGAGAGATACTCAGTTTCATAGATAATTAGCGGTTAATGTATATTTTGATGAAAATTAAAATATTTTCAAATAGTTTATCGATTGAAAACGAGTTAATTTTAAATACGCTGTAACCAAATATGATCGAACTTGATTGGTCGAAATGCAGTTTGAAAAATCTCGTGCCTATCTGAATCGTCGAATAATGAACTTCGTAGTGACAACGGGTTTCCTTTAGATCTAATCTAAAAGTGTCTAGCAGATTTGTTATCAACTTCTCAAGATGCAACAATGAAACCGGTTTCCATCGTAATTGGTATGTCACGTTTTGTATACTAAATATACATGCATTTTTACACCATTGCAAATCAAAGTAAATTATATAATAAATATTTACTGGACTATGTATGAAATAATTCATACTACTTATTAAGTTATTTATATGATATTCAGAATTTAATTATTTCTTTAATTCATAGTACATAACGTTCAAAACATTAAAAATTCTGTTTAAAACTGAATTCCTATGTAAAATTATCATGCGGCGTACATGCAATGCCATCTATCAGCAGACGGACTAACTTATTTGGTATAGATATTTAAATAAAAATGTCGTCTCGAACATTCGGAATTCAATAAATACAGAAATTCCAATTATCAATACCAATACTTATTACATATTTCAAAAAATGGTTCATTCATTATTTTTATCATGATATTATCAATGTCTGATCGGTACTAGATCCATTGTTGTTAACGTAAATATGAGCAGTATACAAATTGCATATAATCGTTACCCAATCGTCAAAACATTCATACTTTCAGTGTTCTTTTTTCTGAATTGTTAGAATTATACATTTTTCTTAGTATCTGTTATTATGAATTGTTAAAATTCATTATAACAAACAATATTAAAATTTGTCACGTCCTTTCGTATAAAGTGGAATTAGGAAAACGTTCGTTTTTATCAAGTTTGTAATGTTGCGCTTCGTGGCTGTTACTCATGATCATGTAAATTAAATTAGATTTGCAGCTAAGTAGAGTAACTTTAACCTTTTAACTAAGATATATTTCCTCAGTACGAATCATTAAGTTGATTAAAAGATACTGTTACCAATAAGACATATTCAAAATGATTCACGTACTTAATAGAGGCATGGTAATAAAAAAGAAAGAACTGACACAAGTACATTGTACATATTATGTAGTATGCATTATAGAACGTATTTACAACGATATATTTACATTGTCATTACAAAAGTTGTGTTAATAATACCACAGACTATATATATTCATCGATTGATTTGTGATCGCATCCACGAACGCATTCACGCACCCACGAGCTAAAATGGACTATGCTTCATTCCCATTCACACGGTTAAACGCTCGTTAAACGCCATTAAACAACGCTGACACATATCTCGAGCAGCGGCGGCACCACATTCGAATCTTGCGTCGGAATAATTTATAAAACTTTTAATCTCACGCGTCAATTAAGTATGACTATAACGTAACTCGTACGTTTTCTAAGAGCTTGTAAAAAATAGAAATCTATACAAAAAAAAAAAGGGAAAAATAAAGAAGGGAAGAAGATAGAAGAAAAGAAAAAAAAACAAACTGTGCGATTATCGTTCGATTGTATGATTAATCGATTAGTCGCGTTAAACGCGTACGTTTCAAATTTGAGTTAACGCATAATTTTAAAATGCGCGAACAATACCGACTTGTATGTGGGACGCAAAGTAAACAGCACGAGATTTTGGAAAATATGTACTTTCGCTTCGATTGAAAAATATGCGCTTATGATGTTTATTTTGTTCGACAAATCTGATTCTCTGTCGCATTATAATTACGATACTACAAAATCGTACTAAAGAATTTTCCACTTTCTATATACTTATATGTATATAAATTTACACTTTACATACATGTACATAGAAAGTTGAGTTACTAGGGTGTGTAAGTATGTACAGGGTGGTTCGGTAACTGTCGCCATGTTAATCCTCTATAACGAAATTTGTGTATCTTTTCTGGCATCGTTTTACTTACTTCTATCGCTATATCTTTTATTTTTACTTTACTTACTATCACTGTATCGTTGTATATTGAAATTTAGACTTCGTTAGAATAATTATCGTGCAATAAAATAATAAGATTTTAGATTATATATAACAAATTGCAAGCAGCGGCGATTCTTTCTTCTTAAAGGAAAATGAAACAAAGAATTCTTGTTATAGAGGATTAATATCCCTCGGAATGAGGAAGCTAGAGAAAAATATTTCATTTATAGTAATTATATAGCAGAAAAGATTTAGTCATATAATTCTTATTCCGCTCTTTCTATATGTATAATCGTCTAGGTATTGCTAATTTAATTAAGCAATTATCTGTAATTACAAAAATTAAGTGTTATATTAATCTTCGATTGGTATTGTTGGCCCATAGGTAATCGCTACAATTTAAATTAGATTTGAATCGGATTACTTCATTTTAATTCATATCTTATGTCTTACGCGATGAACACTACTCACGGTCTTTGTCACATAAGATACAAAATTCAAATTAAAGAGGAAGCACGCACTTTCAAATTAAATAACTTAATGCAGACTATTGTAAGTTAGGTTGGAGCTACGTCACAGCGATATTTTATATCATCCCAGTTGAGAATAAAATTCCGTTTTTCTTCGGTATGTTCATTCAAATTCTTGAGTGTTTAAATTTCATGAATAATGAAAATTAATCAAACTCGCAATCCTTAAGAAGATCTTCCCTCCCTCTAATAAATAACAAATAAATTCTTCGTATTATAGAGTTATCATAATTTCCTCTACTATAACACTTGATATCGCCGTATCTTTTCTATCATGCTATCTTTGATAGCTAAATTCTTTCCCACTCTTCGTAATTTCAATGATATTTAAGGTGACAATTAACCGACTACTCTGTGGAATGTTTTATACGATAAGTAGCGAGACTTTTCGTAAATGAGAGATTCTCGGATGAAAATCATTAATTGTTGATTATTCAGCGCAATCCGTTGATCGATTAGAAGCCAACAACCGACAAACCTGTCTTAAGAATCAATTCGCTTTTGCGCGAGGGATCTGTCACTTGCTGGATTCATGGATTATCTTATGAAACAACCTGTACACATACGAATCTGCTACAAGTATTACACACGGTGCTCTTATTCTCTCGGTCAGACGCATTACTTACAAACATAAATAAGTCTAATTACAAGAAAAAAAAAAAAAGATATCTTTTTCCTTTTCGTGTCGGCTTGCGTACATAGAGGCCTTCGACGAGCGAACGGAAGAACGCGAACACAAATGTGTTTTTCAAAACAGCGACAGATCAAATACGTAGAAATTCACCGAACAACGACGTTCTCTTTGTTTCATTTCTTCTCAGACTATAATATCGGAAGTTTCTTCATTAAATTAATATCACTAAACGATATATTAACCGATCGAATGTTTGAACATTAGATGAGATATTTGAGTTGATTAAAAGAAAACAAAAAAAAAAGAAAATAAAAAAGAAAGGAAGAAAGAGAAAGAAGGAAGGAAAGGTAGAAAGAAAGAAACGATTCGAAGCATCGGTTGATAACCCCGATCGTTACGGGCATATGTATATTACAATGTATCCACTAAAACCGGATAAAAATCACGTGCCGGAGTCGCACGTATTCGTCGATCGTTTTTGTTCCCATTCAATTATTCACTTTTTCCAGCGACGAAAATTATTACGATCGTTAGTACGGAAGCACTTGTTTCGAGAAATTACACTATCTACTAGTCGAAATTTGGCACCAGACGACCGATGATTTTCTTGCGACGCTTGAAATCCGCCATCGATCAGCGTTTGTCGTTCACGTCCAACACAGGCGAACAGGCACTGGAGTTTTGTTTCGTCGAACCGAGAATCGAGCGGAATTTTGAGCGACAACAGCTTAATTCGAACGTCGAATTGCACTCTGAGCAATTGAGAAAATCATACGAACTTCGAAAACAGTGTAAGAATTTTAAAAGATCAAACGACTATCGAACGATTTAATTTCTTGCAAGAATAATAATATGCGATAAGATTTTATAATTATACAGAGTGTTTTAGCGTTTGTCATTATTTAACGTTCTAACGATTGCAAACTCGGAGAATCTTCGATGAAACGTATCAGCGAAATAAAAATCGTTCGCACGGACGAATAGGTCAGTGAATAAAGAAAAGAAATAATTCCATAACGCTAGATACTCGTCTCGATCTCTCCATCGATCGAATTAAGAACTGTCGATCGATTCTACTCGGAAAATTCAGCCGCACAGCTCGCTTTGCGTTCGATTTATCGTCGTTTCGAACGCGCTGTCCGCACATGTATACATCTTGCTAATCCCGGACGATCAATGGCAACCGCAGCTCTTGACGACCATGTTTTTGTACTTCTTCAGTATAACGTTGCTTTCGTCGAGGAAATACAGCACGGAGATCGGCGAGAGCTTGGTGGGCGCGCAGCAAGGCTTTGGTACCTTACCAGGGCTAACCAGATGCACCAACGTTTGGACGATCGCGTGATTGGTCGCGTTCATATGAGCGTTCAAAGGGAAATTACATTCGCCGCTGCAATAATATGCGTCGTATCCGTCCGGTGCTATGATCCAGTCCTGCAAAATAAATATTCATATCGATCATCGATAAGTACGCGGCAAACTGCAAGTCCCGATGATCGTGTAGCACATGATTGCATCAAATATGCGTATTATTACGCCTCTTCGCGTAACTTACCTGCCACTTCAGGTCCCTGAAGCTCACGTACAACGTTTGAATTTTGCAGGTCCTCGAGTTGTATTGTACGCCTGGATCTGGAAAATGGTAATGATTACCGGTTGTTCGCCACGTTATCTTCGTTCGATCATCGTTATTTCTTACAGTTAGTAATGTCTTGGTAAAGTACGAATCAAAGAATACGTGTATTTCTTACGCATTAAGAGTGGAATTCAAATTCATCAAAATTGCGGGTTACGAGGTTCTTTGTTAATGTCTCTATCTCGATAGAAGTCGATATTAATATTTTCGGAAACACCTGCATACGTATGTATTTAATAAGTAGAGAATTACAGTTTCAACTGTTTTTACGTTACACCGTTTGTTTCTATGTATGGTCTTATTAAAAAATTTTGTTGCACTGTCCTCCGAGTAAGAGAATAGGCTGTCAATTACGAGGATTCGCCAACGGTCGACAAGACTATTAAACAGAGTACACGCACAAGTTGTTAAACTAAGGTGTTTATGTTAAAATGTCTAACCGGCATTACGCTAGTGCAATTTAAAGGTAGAATTATTGAAACAAAAACGACTTTAACGCGCAATCAGGACAAGGTGAAATACAAATTTGGATCGATCTTTCTTTGTACATTATGGTTAAATCGAATCTTTTTCACGTTCTTCGTGATTTTTTCATGGAAAATTCGCCGATTACTTTTTTGAGCCATTTCTTATAATATCAATGAAAAAAAATATCTCTTTCGACGTTACTCTAAAATACGAAAGATGGAGATGGAAATGATAGATTTACTGATTCATCGGACGTTACCTTCCAGACTTACCGGTGTACGGATTATTCCGATAATCCAAACTCGAGGACTCGCTCTTCTTTCTTCTTCTGGCATCTCGTTTCTGTCGTACTTTCGATTCTCTGATGCCAGAACTCTTAAAGTAACCCACCATAAAGGGTTGCTTGTCAGGATCGCCCCTGAACCCGACGATCCCAATGTCCTCTGGTCTCATTTCGTGCACTAAAAACACAACGATATTCGTTTTGATAATTACGCGATAATATACGCGATTACTCGGTGCATTTACTATCGTCCAGTCGTTAAACAGGTTTAATTTGCTTGCAACGTATTTTAGAAAAACATCTTTTTCTTGAATTAATTGCACGAACTTAACAACGCTAAATTCTCCGACAATAGTTTGAAATTTTTTCATTTTTACGACAAAATTTGGAAACTTATAACACTATGAGAACTAAGATGCAGCAAATATTTTATTCGAATGTAAGAGCTTTTACTGGCACAGAATTCTCCAAGAGCGCTAGCCAACTGCGATCGAAACGATGTAAATATTTAAGAATTCGTCAAGGTGTATAGTAGAAACTAACGACAAACATAACAAAGTAATATAATATATAAACGTAATAAAAAATAAAGACCGACAATTATTTCCCGAGAACCCTTCGCTAATTAGAAACATTCATTGACATTTGGATCGCAAAAATGGGCAGAAAAGATGCTAAGGCGATTTAACTTTTACAAGATCACGCATTTCGACGCACTGTTTAAAGTATTGCCGAAGAACTTTATAAGAAAAGAGGTTTCTTTTTTTGCCATGATTGCCTTCAGGCCAATCGGCAATGTAACTCACGAGGAAACGTTCCAATTTGGCGATACCCAATTACCCCGTTTGATTCGATAAGTGGAATGCACGCGTGAACGATTACGATTCGCGCGCATGTTTGTTAGAATGGCCTACCACCAGTTGGAATTATTAATAGGCAACCTTCAGGAATATTAACTATTTAAGAATCTCGAGTCGGCGGTGTGTCAGCTGGTTCTCGATAGCATGATCGAGGGAGCCGTTCACTTGGCCGATATAGGCGACAGTTCATGGTTTCCCAACACGTTGGCCCTGCAATTAAGTGGCCGCTGCCTCGCACCGTTTGCACGTTTAATTAATTGATCGTTCTGTCAGCTGACATGCTGATCGATCGATTATTCTTAATTATCGTCGCGCGGCATGCATGAAACGCGGAGAGGCGGCCGCGTACAGAAATTTCAGGATATAAGACACGGCCGTGGTGGAAACGCGTGGAACCCGACATGATCGTAGACTCGTTTCGTAATGTATATCGGAACTGAAAAGAAGTTATGGTACTTGTTTATCATAATTATATCGGAGCCGCTTTAATTATTCATGCGGTAATAATTATACTTCTGTCCTAACAGTTTGCGGTGTGACAAAAATAAAGCCGTTTTACATGAATTACCATGAAGTGTCGCAACTTGGATCTGCACATTAGTGATATTAATGTCAAGAATATTATTTCCATGCCGCGATAGTGACACCAGATTGGAACGGAACCCCTCGTGAAAGTATAGGATCGTATTTTCAGCCGGGAAATTTGCACCTTCAGCAGTAAATAACAGCGTACGGTTGTTATCGGTATTAATTTAGAACGTGTTGCGACCATATAAATTTCTCTTATCGCTCACAGATGATGCGTGTTACAGGACTTTGAGAAAATCTAGTTTCGATAATACCTACTTTCGAATCGATATGGTTAGTTAATGCGGTATAATTGAACGGTTACTTGAAAATAACAAATGAGTTTTAACAACTGCGGTAAATAAAAGACGCGGTTGTGGGTTATAATAGTAAGGTGTAACGCGTGACGTGTCCTGTAGTACTATTCGAGCTATTAATTAAATAAATTAATCGAAACAAATATATACTATACTTCTAGGAACGTGAAACGATCACCGAAAGGAAAAAACGGCCATCTCGCTATCGATTCACTACACAGCTTCGTTCTACGAGAATTCTCTTTTTCTCGCATTCGTTGATACGCTAATTACCTTATCCGACCTTACGTTATTAATGAAATCACGTAAGACTACTTTAGCGATCGTTAATATGCCAAGAAGCGTGCCCCAATCAGTGGAGAGGTCAAACGTTCGATAAAATCAGCGATTCGACTTCAAACCACAGCTTCGATTCTCATCCGCAACCTATACGCGTGCCATACAAATCGTTCGTTCCACCGGTAATAAAGCAGAAAACGCATTCTCGACGGCTCGATCGGCGAAACAATGACGCGCGGAAACAACGAGGCAGAAATGCAGAAAAGGAAAAAAGGAGAACGAAGAAGCGTTGAGGCGTAGAATCGGTTTGTCGCGACGCGACGGCCAGGATGATTTTTCAAGCGGCATCGATTCGCATTCGGCTCGCGCAGTTTTCGCGCGATATCGAAATTCGAACGAAAGGACACGCGTGTACGTGCGAACGATCCAAACGGTCTCATTGCGAAGGCCCGTAGCCGTCGGCTCGTCTCCGCGAGCCAGCATTGCCGTGTATGCAAATGATCCCTCTTACGAGCACGACCGTACCGAGTTCGAGAAAGCTAGTAAATTGGCTCGCAGGAATGCGCATTTGCCGTGATTGCAGCGGACACCTGCTGCTGCACTTTGCGCGCCGTTACAGAATCGACCGGCTACCAGCTTGTCGACGAACCTCCGCTTGCCGAATGCACGTGGCGAATTCGATTGAATTATGCCGTCTCTTTCTCCAGGAACGCCGAGTTTCGTTATACGGCTTTATTTAGCAGCAAAGAACGCAGGCGACCGATTAGACTGCGAATATTTACGCAGACGCGGATTTTTACGAATATAATGTAACAATTAGGAATCGTAAGAAATTAATCGAAATACGTACGGTGTAGGATTGTACATAGAACATTTGCATTGTCGTTGTACGCGTGAAGAGATTGATTTTCTGATTTTCCGCTGTTACTGTTTCTGATAGAAAAAAGAGGATCTGGATGATAGAAGAAGCAGTTGATACAAATGATATAAAAATATGTTGTACCGAGCACGATGGTAGCAATGATAGAATAAGTCGAGCAACAACAATTGTGAGAAGTGGTTTTCACGCGCTTGTAGTGGAATTATGAATTAAAACGCAAAAGAAATTTGAGCTGCCAAGAAAAGCATTAGCAAAATTGCGCGCGTTATACGCGAGAGCGTATAAACAAAGTAAAATAAACGTAGTTCGGATAAACGGCTGTCTGATCGCACGACTCGGTACGCTGCAATTGATTAATAAGGAAAAGGGAATTAACGATAATTTAAAATAAGAACTACGAGTTAATTATATCTCGTTATATCTAGGAAAATTTAGAAAGTAAACTTTAATAACGGTATTATGATAGATACGAGGCATCTTGAAACGAATTTCGTATTTTTTGGTACGTTTAATATGCGCGTGGAAACTGAACCGTAAGAATACGTAATTCGTTATGATTGCTATTCTCGGAATCGCAAGAATACGAATTTCGTGCAGTTTCTGAATAGAAGACGCATGTTGTGCGCATTTGACGACATTGTCGTGTCTCTTAGAATAATCTAATTTTTAAAACTGGCTGAAGAAACTCTCAGATCGTTCTAAAAATAACGTTGATGATTTATAAAGTAATTTGAAAGAAACACAAAGTCAAGAAATTTATCGAAACACAAATGAAACAATTAATAGGCGGATGCATATGATAGCGCAGATTTGCAACTGATAATTTTAAATAAATCGTCTCGTTTCCTATCGTAGTTTTTGATACTCGAACAAGACCTTCATCGAAACCATTTCCAGAAATCTTACACTTTCAGAGTTTCGTTATTGTTATCTGATAACCTGTATCTTTTAACAAATAGCTTCGTAAATTATAAATAATGTAATAATTTATCCAATCTTACGAAGATATATTAAAATTGCTATTAGACGATGATGAGAACGATGGTACGCAGAAAACGTGTGAAATTCGTGGAACTGTAATTCCAGGCAACTAATGCGTCGCCGATTATACGTCTTTCACGGATTCTTCGATCCGCGTATCCTTCTGATCCAGTTTCCATATATTAAGAGTAATAAAAAGCAAATTTCTTGGCGTGTCCTCTTGCTGCCGGAGGTTCAAGGATAAAACGATTCCCTACAAAGGGGCAGTCCTAGATCAACCGGCAACGCTTTCGCAATGCTTTCAACAGTCAAGGACGTGAAGAAACCTTGCTCATCTCGCGATTCGTTTCAATCAAAAATTATCAACTCTCCAGCACGTTTCACGCGATCTAAATCGTGTGCCAATGTCCTAACATAGTACCAGGCACCCGTCTAAATTTCTCCCTTCGAAAATAAGTATATAGAATTTTATGTAGGAAAATTTTAAAAACTTTGAAACAAAGACATTTTCCTCAAAAAAAGAGGATTTTTTGATACCATTCAGTTATAGCTAAATCCTGTAGCAAATAAAAATTGCAATTACTAGTAATCAGGTACATAATTATAATTTCTCCATTTTGTTACTCTTAACTGTTACTAAATAATTCAATTTATATATTTGTAACTACGAAATATTATATCGCATCGAAATAGGGTTTGTTAATTTTATTTAGAAACTAGAGGGTGTACCTGATATTAAAAACATCTGTCTTCTCTAGTGATCTCAACTTCTGTAATCCCGTCATCGGAATATGCAACTATGCAAATAACATCTCCGATCGAGCCCATCTCCTCTCTGAATCTTAGCTATAAGCTAAGGCGATCGAGGTTGCAATTATTTAACTCCTAGAGTGTCATTATCATTTTAACTTTCTTCGTCCGTCTTTTTTTCTTATATATATCATTTTTAAAATTTCTTCCACATTTATATCTGTTTTTCGTTTTCTTCGTCGTACATCTATTATCCATTATCGTAACTCATTTTCTTCCTTGTACTCGTAAGTAAGTCTGGTCTGATTTGTTAAATAAATAAATCTGTCTACCAAGCTGGTCGCGATAAAGTTAAAAAAACAATCGAGTCGTCGAAAAGATTAAAGATCGTCGTACAAACAGAGGGAAAAGTGTAAAGCACGTAACATCAGCACAGCTGGCATACATTCCACGCACAAGTCAAATACCTTTGTCATTGCTCTGTTAATGGCCCGATAGTGACTCTATTACCGCTGAATTAGCATCGCAATAAGTACGAGTAAAACACACAGCATTAACGCTATCGTCGCGATCGTCCGTTCTTAGGTGGAGTTTTCTACAGTTCTCTCAGCCATAGATAATCTTTTCTCTCGCTCTCTCTCTCTCTCTCTTTCCCACTCAATACCTTGATTGTCCAATAAAACGACGATCGTGGACATTTCTCTCAAACGGCGTATAAAATCTGCTCTCTCGGAGCCCGTGGAAAAGATCACCGGAAGAAGAGAGAAACCGAGTACGGTATTCTTGAATCTTCGCTAACCGCAGCCTCCACTAGCCCATTCCCCGACATATACGACGATCGCCAAACATTTATTTACCCACGAACATCTTTTCAAACACCCGCGCCAACGATGTGGAAACTGCCGATAAACCAACAACATCATGGTCAAATAATAATATTATTACGGCTATTTAAATAAATACACATAGCTGGGATCGCGAAAAGTGAGCGTATTACGCTGTTCGGTAACAACATTGCAAACATTACTTCGTCGTGTTGATAAACCGACGTCGTCGTTACCAAATATCATAATCGTCGAATCGTAATACTTCGTTAAACTACTATTTTTAAGTGATTTTTATGAATCAACACTCCCGTGATTAATATATATATATATCAATGTGATTGATACGATAAAGATATTATTATTATCATTCATACGAACGTATCCTACGATCGGTATAATCATACAGAAAATCACGCAGTTAGGTAAGAAAATTCTGAAAACTTGCCGACAAGAATCTTCGAAACACGTAGGAATGAAAGGATACGTTCTAATAAGATCGCGAGTTTCTATAACAGATCACGGCGTTAGGAAAGATCCACGAACTTTCTAAAATCAGTGATCAGCGGCTCTGCCTTGAAATTTCGATGGGACGATAAAAATCGGCTGGATAAATCCGAAGGCATCTGACAAAGGCTCGTTTTCGTTTCGCGGTGATAGCAAGGTGTCGCAAGTCTCAAGAGCGAGCGAGCGAGCGAGCGACCGAGCACGCAGTTAGACGCACACGCGTGGGCGTATCACGCGGAGGTGTGTAGCCGGTCTTTAGAAGCGGAGAGATAGCCGCGGCTATACTTTCGAAAGCATCTGGTTTTCTGCAACCGGAGGAAACTTCCTCTGGCCAGGAGGCGGACGGTGAGGAGCCGCGCGCGCGTCCGCGTCACGGCGAACCAGTGCAAACAAACCGAGGGGCTCTTAACCAAACGAGACGAAGTAGAAGAAGAAGAAGAAGAAGAAGAAGAAGAAGGAGAAGAAGCAGAACACGAAGGGGAAGGAGAAGGAGAAGATGAAGAAGAGGGAGAAGAAAAAGTAGGAGAGGAGCGTAGAGTATGCGTGCGAATGCGTGTCGCAAGAGGGACGCGCCTGCAGGGGATAGAACGGGAGAAAAAGAGGGATCAACGCGAGGGATTGGGAGGAGACGAACCGAGTGGACAAGACGAACCAAAGAGGAGCCAAAAGTCAAAGGAAGAGAAAGACGTCGCGCAGGGAATAAGAGAAGGAGAAACAGCGAGAGGGAAGAATTACCGAGGAACGGAATCGTGGCTCTTTCGATGTATGCAACGGATACCTGTGGATACGTGAACGCGCGCAGAGGTGTGCGCCTCCGATCTTGTGTTTTATATTGAATGATCAAAGATAAACCGGTTGTGCTCGCGAAGGAGAGGAGCAGAGAAGCAGAGAGGAGTGAGAAAGAGAGAAAATATACAGGTGCGAGGAGGGTAAGAGGAGGATCGACGTGGGGAGAGAGAGAAACCGGTGAGGAGGAAGAGGAGGAGGCGTATGGAGGTGAGAGAGGCAAGCAACGAAATGATCTAGGCGCGGCAAACAACAAACTGTACGCACGAATACATAGGCATTTCAAGCTCTCGCGTATACATGACCGTCCCAATGCCTCGTTCTCGTGCTGAAACGTGCCTCGTTTAATATCCACGATGTCGTTATGGCAGACCTCTCAAGTGTTACCTGCGCGTATCGCGCCGAGGATACAACGATTACAAGCTAGACACGCGCCGTTCCTCCAAGATCACCAACACTGATTCTTAACTCTGTTATCCACCGAACGAACGTCTCCAATAAACGTTTGCTAATGTTCGCGATCATTCGCATTGAAACACTTGCCAAGTATCCTCTCCACGAAGCAAATGTTTGCGAGCAAAAGCCCATTCGCAGAGAGGAGATCAAGTGCATCGTAAATAGATTCGAATCTGACTAGAAAGTTCCATGCATTTCGTACGTACGTACTTCGAAGGAAAAAAGGATACGTTCGAACTGTAACGTGAGAAAGTAGGAGCAATAGAGAAACACGAGCCGTAACTTCGAGTATGATCGAACCTTGACCAAGTAGATTTCAATTTATTAAGAGTACTTTAACCAGAAACTTGTAATACCTATTTGAAATACACGCGTATAAGTATGTATGTCATTTTTCTTACTTCTAATTTTCAACGTTTCTTATCAGTACAGTACAAGCGTATTACTTTTACATAATATTTTACATAATAATATGTAAATATACGTAAGAGGTACGTTTTCCAAGTTTACAAATATTCATTCGAAATCAGCTTGTCTAATTCGTATTCGTTGTACATTGGGAAGGTGAAACGTTATCTAGAAACGAAGAGTAATCTAATTCTACGAGTCTGCTGTACAGAAATGACCGAAATTAACTTGCATCGAAATTAATCCCAGCCATACGTATACGTGTTTCGTAGAACAAAACGATGGTTCCTTGGAACATCGGCAACGATTAATGGTAATGCTATCATCAACACGTTGTTGCGAATGCTTTCAACTGTTTATACTTGCTTAAGGCTTGAGGTACATTTACACGTGACACTAAATCGTGACTTTACAGTCATGACACTGAATGTTAGAGCAGTACATTCTACTGCTGCCTCCCTCCCTTCCTCTTCGAGAGGAAAGTCATGACTTTGTGCCACGTGGAAACGTACCATTTACTGCCCTTGCGTTCTTCGCGTTTCCATGGAAGCAAATTCACGTTAGCAAACGTTAGCAGTTTTTTAATGCTTTTTATGTATTTGGCTTACTTCTCTGTTTGTCTGTCTGTCTGAGTGTAATTTTTGTAAACGAAATTTCACCCACTTCCACACCAGCTAGAAAGCTGAAATTTGGAACACACGCTCATTTCCGACGACGATACAGTATAATTTCAGAAAATTGACAATTTTTTTTATTGGAAATAACTGTCTGCCGACGACTGTTAATTAGCCGAGCAGAAATCTGAAAAAATCTTATCTCACAGTGACGAAAGAGTAAAAAAAGAAATGTACAAATTAAAAAAAAGAAATAGAAAAATAATCACTTTCATTTAAAAGTGTACCAAAAAGAAAAGAATAATTTTCCTCGTCACGTATCGTGAGCACACCTGTTAATCATAGAATGGAATATCGCTGAATCGTTGGTCTCAAAATCATTAAACAAATAAAAACCTAAAATATTACATTTCTAATTTATTTATTTTTCGCGATTGTCGATCATAAATCGCCCGGTTCTTTTCGTTGGACGTTTTTCAATCATCTTCGTCGGCGACGAAAACTGAGCGAAACGATGAAATAGGTTTCCAAGTTCGAAATTCTGCCGACAAGGCATTTAAACTGAGACATCAAATGGAAGATGCTGGGTTGAACATTCGCCTGATGCTTGTTAGTTACTGCCACCGTCTGACTTTTATTCCCTCTTCTTTCCTCATTTATTTCGTCTTTTCTTTTCTTTTCTTTTCTTTTCTTTTCTTTTTTTTTTCTTTTTGTTTGAGCTTCCTTTCGTAGAAGAATCGGTCTTCGAATCTCGGGAACAAGATGAATCGTGGTTTTTAAGTAGTGCTCGAGAAAAGATGTTGGTTCCAAGTGAAGTATTTAACGGCCCTGTTAGTTCTTTTCCAGCATAGAATACGCGAAGCACATACAGACAGAGTGGAGTGTTTGATGCTCGTACCTTTGTATGCATAAAATCTCAGCATCAAAAGTCGAATCGGTAGGAAGATACTAGTTCCTTTTTAATCATAGAATGTTAAATAATTCGATGGTTCTCGTTAAAGTTAAGGATGCTGAATGATCGATAGAATTTCACAAAAAGCACTGCGTCGTTATTACAGCGATTATGTTGTTACTGTTTTCTGCGCGAAGAAATTCAATTTCCGATTGATCGCCATAAAGAGAAAGGATAATCGTTAATAGCTTGGTAGAAGACTAGATGTTTCGATTCCGACAACTGGATAGGCAGGAATCGGTGTAATTATTTCGCTGGATCGTTTCAGACCTGAAACGATAATTTAATTTGACGTTGCAACGTGTATTCCCGCTAGACTGACAGGAGTTTTGCAAGAAAATTAGGTGGAACGCGATATAAAGCATTCTAGCATTATTCAATTATTCAACAATCGTGATCCAATTACTGTGTCGATGTCGGTAATCCAAGGCGCCCTATCTCGATCTTTCCTTCGGAATATCGAACGCAACCGGCACTTATTCAACGCGATCGATTTATTCTACAACGTGTAACAACAAAACGGATTGCAAGCCAGCCAGTACAGATAAAACTCCATTGACGAATAGATCGTACAAGGTTATTCGCTCGTATCGACTAACCACGCTCGAATTTCCATCGATGTACAAAGAATTACGTACGTACGCGCACGAGAGCGTGTCGAAGATTTCTCTTTAACGTATAAATAAATACAATTCGGAGAGCAAGTAACTATCAACGATGGAAAATTGATCAAGCAACGTCGACACGGAAATAATCGAAGCAAATGTAGTTAAAGAGCGATGAAAAAGATTTTGATGAACGTTGAACGCGAAGATCCTGTTCATCTGACGGGCCGATAGCTCCTTAAGCATCGGAGCCTGATACGAAGATCATCGATGAATCTCATCTCTGGTGCTCGAATATACCGAGAAAACACATGTTCGACGGGAATATTAGCCCGAGATCTCTGTAGCCGATTGTTTTTCGTACGTTATCCCGGTGAGATTTAATCGGCCAAGGCTACCACCGTTCTCAGATCGGTGAAGAGATCTGGCTCGACGACCGTGCAAAGAAACGAAAATCATCAATGATCTAAAGCTCATCGGTTCGTGGGCCAGCCAACAGGTGTAGCTTATCTAAAGAATCAAATCAAGGTAATCTTCCCTGGTACGCCTCGTGACGATTCTCATCTAAGATTCGGTGGCAGAATTGGATTCAGGGGCGTCCTTATCTCACCATCTGGGTCTTCACTCCGTTCACGTATATCGTTCTCCGTTTCTCTCGTATAGTCTCACAGCCGGACTTTGTCCGTTCCTCGGGCTAAATCCCACGCACGCACATCTCGCCAGTATAGGAAGACAAGACGACGCCACGGCCTGGCCTCTTGTCGATGATGTATTCGAGCTGGCTAGCAGTAGGAAGGACCTCGAGTGACGCACGAAAATTCGCAAGAAGCAAGCAAGATCTACGTCCTCGATTCGCAAACCATCCACTCCCTCCATTTCCCTCTTCGTTTCGTCTCTCGTCGTCTCGTTACGTTTCGTTTCGTATCTGTCCTTTTCAACGTTTCCACGTTTCATACTAAAAATCTGAACGTTTCCAGTTCTTCGCAGGTCTATCGCGAACTAACGTATTTTTATATAAGCTATTTATAAAGAAAACTGTCCCCGTCTGTCAAAATAAATGAAATCAAGAATGAAATATTAATCCTCGCCGAGGAAATGAATAAATTGAACGAAAAAATAAAAGATCAATTTCGTCGGAAATAAAATTGCTTCGCCGAATCTTTCTAACACGCGAGGAAAGATTTATTCGTCGGATACGCCTCGATTACGCCTAACAAGTACATCGCTGTCGCATAAAAGACGTGGAAAAAATCGGTTGAACGAGACGTACGAGCGCTCTCGAGGCATCGTTCTGGCGCACAACTCGCGCATAGAAAATAATCAGTGACAAATAGAAAATAATCGGTGACAAATAGAAAATAATAGTGGGTATATTCCACGAAACAGACTGCACGTGCACGAGCGAGCTCCGAGGAAGAGAAATGGACCGGAAAGGTGGAAAGGCCCGAGGCCTGATACGAAGCCATCGCTAGCCGATCGGTCGCGTACAGGACCGAAGGCACAGCGTGCGAGAGCAAGGAACGCTTTTCAGCATGGGAGTGAGAGCGTGGAACAGGTGTACGCTCGAGAAAGCATATACCTGTACACATCCGCGGAGACTGCCTTCTCTGCTCTGCCAGGTGTACAAGAAATGCCCGGAATTCACCGCGTCGAACTTCTGACCCCGAAGCGTTTATTAGCCACGATCTATTGCTCAATAGGAAGCGTGCGTCGCGTCTTGTTACTCGTTAGTCGAACACCGGCTCTGCGTACACCATCCTACGATCCTTTCGTGTCCTTTCACATAAGCAGAGACGCTTTCGAATTTATGTGAATCGTTTTATCGAAAATATCGTGTTGATACTTTTACGAATTTTCACGAAACGGAGACAATTCGTATAATCGAAGTTGAGGATCTTGGATCATAGAACATTGAGAGATAACATTCACAGTGACATTTTTAAAGGATATATTCAGCGATGTAGAACTTTAGGATTCCATATCGCGTTTCATTTGACTTACAGGGAACAAAGTAGCTGTTAAGAAGTAGCTGTTAAGCTAGCGGAGCTACGAAGCTATCTTTTTCATCAAAGTCGATTAAGAAATTCTCGATGATCTTCTACCCAAAAAATACAACCCCATAAAAAAAAATCAATATTTGAAAATTTCGAGTTAAATATGCGTATAAATGCTTACTATGGTACATTCACATGTTTACACGCTCAATTACTGGATACTGAAGCTTAGCAAATGCACAGAATGAACTGTTTCTGCAATGTTCCGTAGACTATCGAAAGATAAATCACAAGCAGAATATTTTAAAATTAGCCTCCTATTTCTCATTTCTATTACATTGCGCTCCGAAGATTTATCTGTAAATTTCGATAAATGCAACAGAACTTATTCAACCAAACTTATTCAAAACCTTTTTCTACTTAAATAAACAACATTTTACGAACTATCGCGATTTAAAAAAATATTGCATAGATGATGATTATATGCAATATTATCGCAGAGTATTAAACTATTCGACGTTTCTATCCTTTTTATTAAAAACTTCCTCTATCTGATCGAAAGTTAACAAATAGACTTCAGTAGACGGGTAATGTAAGGAAAGTCATAAATACAAGATCATAAAACTTTGTACAGTATAGAAGTAGTAATTGCAAGATAATAAATTTTTACTCACCAGAACGATCTGCAGGATGTACTGACAGATACAATCCCTTGTTTCCATCAGGATTATTCACCCAATGATCGAGAGGCTCGCTAACATTTAAAGTCAACCACCCCTCCTTTCCTGTCGTCGTATTCACTGCATCTACGTATTGCAACTCCCTTGTCCTACAACATAAAAAGTACAGTCATATATGAATAGAGCAACTATGAAAATTTCTATTAAAAGTATGTATATTATTTATTGTAACGAGGCTTATAGCATCGCTACTTCGCCAGTGTTTCCAATGTTTTTTTTTTTTTTTTTTTTGTAACTTTGTATTTTCAATTATCGTAACTTATTATGTATATATGTATATCGTTACAACTAAACTATAATATATTTCCACATCACGGTACACGTAATCTATAAAAGGTATGAGATTGATTTAAAACATTTATTTAACTTTGTCGTCTTAATATTCTGATCATTCGGATTGGCGATTACTTGGAAATTTCGAAAAGTTCAACGTAACTCGATTTATAACGAATATTGAATTGTTATAAATATATCAGAATTGTAACTATTATATATTTAAATCTTAACGGAAGCCTAGTATTAAGGCAAAGTAGCCGAGCAAAATAATATGTAAAGCAGAGTTAAGTTTTCAAAACAGTATGTGTCAAAGATTCTATTCTAGTGGTAATGTTACCTTCTGACTAACAATAAGCTCTAAGCATTGCAACGCATTAACCGCTAAATGCTCGGTGTCACTAATATCCCTGCGATTTTCCTTGCATACATCAAGGAAAACTCGCGTTACTCATTACGTTAACACGCAGTTGTGTGGACATCATACAGACGACACACGTCACATGGAAATTATCTCGCTGATCAAAACAAACATCTTCCATCCTTACACCTCTACAAAATTTTTACGCTTCTTCAAACGAAACTTCAAATATTTTCTCACTCTATGCAAAAACTATGAATTGTTAATAGACACTATTAGCTGCGCTGTTCACTACACGGCTGCTCGTAAATATCTGAACGTCTTGGTCGGTTTTTAACAATAATATCTACGCGAATGTTACAAAAGTAGGAAAATAGTTAAAATGATATTTATCGTCTGCTATATTTACCATCTATTTCTGAAAGCTACGAATTAGAAATCGAAGTTACTTGTTAACAACGATCCCAAAGGATACAGAGATGTGGTAATGATAAATTTTATTTTTTTCTTTCAAACATTTCAAAATATTTACCGATATCGTCCGTCTCGATTAGTATCTAAGGACATACGTGAAACGAATAAGGCTAAAAAATAAGAAACGAATATCCGTTTGTGGTCTTAACATATTCGTGTCTGATGATGTTGAAGTTATCATTGAAGATGTAATAGGATGCTTCACATATTATACAGTGAAATTTTCTATCAAAGTACTCTTTCCATTATCGCAATATCTCTAAAGTGTAACGTTAGATCGAAATACGTCTAACAATTTTTACTGATAATAAAAATGAAATTTTATCGATGTGGCATACAAAATACGTACGTGTCAGATAAAATACGTTAAAACAGAAAATTATATTCTGCTATATATGAGTATAACGGTGGCAGAAGATAGAGTAATCGTAAATGCTATTATCGATCAAAAAACGATCGGATACGTTTAACCGATAACGTACATATGTATGTCCTGACAAGTAGCGATAAGCGCAAAGAGTGTTAATTGGTAAACACCAAGATTCAACAGCAGATGGTCAAAGACGTATATTGTTTCTCTATCGTTGCACGGCTTCGAATCGCGCAATTCATCGATAAAATCGATCAATAGAAAACCACTGATTCTTACGTAAGCACGCTAACCGTGATATACATCGTGCGACGAAGCATATACGACTATTTGCCATAATTCGTCCTCGATCGTGACTCGACAATTCGCGCAAATCTATCTTGCACGTGGCTCGTGTCAATATGATTTCAGCAAAACACACTAATCATTGTTCATTGAGCGAACGGGCTCATCTGCGATCTCCACGGTCAAAGACATTCCTTAAACGACGCATTTATCTTTTTCCCGGGACTGATTATCGTTCCCATAATTGAATAATTGAGAACGCTAAAACTGTATACAGACGCAGGACGAACGTTCCCGCATAAATTTATCACCGGAGATTGTACGCATTATCCATTTTCTTTCCGTTCTTTTCCCTTTCTTTTATCTCGATTTGTTCGTTTACGGTTTGTTTACGTCTGGAAGAATTTTTAATAAATCATGAAGCTCTTGCTACCTCGAAGTATCGTGGTATTACTCTACGCTAATATTTATTAATTCTCTTGGACGTTTCACGATTTTCTTCTTTCCTTTAATCTCGATCGATTTAAAATTATCTTTAATAGCTTCGAGGTACGTGTAACGAGTTTTATGTCTCGCGCGTTATTGCAAATTCACAATGTACTTGCCAATTTATTAGAATTTACTCGACTCTAAGGTTGTAAACTTTGTTTCCTTCCCGTCGATCTCGATTTATTTAAAAATATTTTTCCGTTTAAAAGAAGATTCACAATTTTCTTGCCAATTTGTTAGAATTTACTCGACTCTAAGGTTGTAAAATTTGTTTCCTTCCCGTCGATCTCGATTTATTTAAAAATATTTTTCCGTTTAAAAGAGAATTCACAATTTTCTTGCCAATTTGTTAGAATTTACTCGACTCTAAGGTTGTAAAATTTGTTTCCTTCCCGTCGATCTCGATTTATTTAAAAATATTTTTCCGTTTAAAAGAAGAAGAAATTTAGTATTAGTTTCGAACAGATGGTTAATAATTTCACAGTGAATTGTAAAATGTATTAATGTTCCTGGAAATAATTGATATACGTATTGTTTCGCGTTCACGATAACGTATTATTGGCGATACGAAATGTTTGTTTACTGAAATTAATTCTCTTAATGTGTTGTAACAGATGCGGCTGTTAAATTGTTTTCCTTCGGCCGAGAGTGAATTCCTGAATCGCAAAGCGTAGAATTGAATACATTTCAGCCTCGCAGCTGTGCATTCATAAACGTAAGCATTGATGAAGATGTCTCGCGATTATCAATCAACTTTTAGCTTTCCTGAGGTATTATGTATATTTGAATTTCAAAGTGCAGCCGTTACATTGTGATAAACAGGCACAAAGACAAACATCAATTTTTTCCGCGGCAAATTGAATACCATTGCTCGATCATAAATACCGATTGAATCTTAACAATTTCTTGAATGCGAAGCGTGAATAGATAAACGATCGATGAAAAATGATAAAAACGCGTGTGATAGAAATAAATTTAGAATCAAAACAAAATGTTACAACAAAATAGCAATATCAAGTTGCAAAATTATAATTATTATACAATTTCAATTATGTTTAATACACAGGTACGAATGTATATGTAAGTATGTACATGCGATGAAATAAGATACAATAATTGACAGCGATTGTAAAACTGCGATAACAGCGTTATCAGAACGGTACACGTGATTCTATATGATCATTTAATGTATTTATAATTACAATTATGCTAGGATATTACTGTATTTGTTATTATTGCGTTGTTAATCATTCGAAATTCAGTAATGCGACACGTAACTCATTTTGACAAATTTTTGACTTTTACTTATTACGATTATAGTAATTACAAAAGTATTTAGACAAATATTTCGACAAGTAACAATATATATGATAAATTCATAGAATATTCTATTATATTCTACTTATAGAGTACTCCGTTTATATTAAATTAATACGATATAAGTACAGTTAAAATAAGAAGGAAAAAAAAAAGAACAATTGATCTTTCCAATTAAACGAATACGACACGTCAACCCCATAAACCGGCGAAACGGAGCGAGAACAGCCGTCCAAGAAACGGCGGCAAGCGAGAAAAATTTATGAATTGCTAATTGAGACTAAAAGCACGAGACCCTGAAGCTCGTTACGGCAAGTGTCACTGTCTGACTTTCGTCAGAGAAGACCTCTTATCATGGTCCAGAGACAGCTGACGCGGCCTGGTATCCCTACCACAGGAGAACTCTTATGGAAACCTGGTGCGCACACGTAAGAAACCAGAGTCGCCAGCTTGTCTCGGCTGGACCAGAAGGTGGAGGAGGATAAAGAGGTGGAGGAGGATGCGTCACGCATCGAGTTTGACGGAAGAAGCCGAAGAAGAAAGAGTAGAAGGAGGAGAAGGAAGAGGAGGTGGAGTGGCTGCGTGCGTGTAACTGCGTAGGCACACCAAGTAACTCGTGCTCTTAACTCCTCGCTCGGAGCCCGTCTCCACGGCTAATTTACCTCAATTTACGGAATAGCGTTTCCTGTCGGGGGCCTGTATATCGGTCAGGTCACAGTACCAAAGTCTACGGAAGTATCAGACAGGGATGGCTCTAGACTAGCTGTCGCCATCCGCTATACGGTCTTTCTCGTCTGAGAAGCGGACACGTGGACGCGAACCGAGCAGCTTGCGTTGCTTGCTGAAACCGTCGGTCTGTCGCGTCTATCGAGATAAATCGTCCTTTCGAGAGATCTAATTGAACGAGGATAAGAATGGAACCGCGTCAAGACAACAATCGTTCGATCGTCGAGATAATCGAACGAAAGTAGGAACGATTGGATACAAGGAACGAGAGGAGTTGATGAAAAGATCGTTGTCAACTTTGAAATACTGTACCTATGCACAGGAACTCGTCAAGACTAGACTGAAATATCAAATACCTGAACCGTAGAAACAACTGAGATGATTGAACAATATGATGTTATTTACACGATGATTGAGCAAGTTTAGAGCTAAGAAATTGTCAGAAAACGTACGTGAGGAGCTAGCATGTCTTCAAAATAATTGAAACTAAACGAGCAAAGAATATATTGAGAATAGTATCGCGGTGTAACTTTTGAATTACAGAGGACCAAAAATAGGTAGCTTTAGAACATTTCATTTTATCTTTGCAACGTTTATACCTAAAAAGAATCAAAGAAGACACAAAATTCGGGTTTGCCTTTTCATAGGTAAGGATTTTCAACGTCCGAAGGTTAAATGTAACAAAGGAAGAATGGGAAATTTAACGGAAGGATGGACACCTGTAGAGAACGAGGCAAAATACTCGTACCTGATCCTTTACTGACTAATTTCACCTAATATCCGTAATAAAAAATGTATCATTGCTATAGAATGACCTAATATATAAGAAATATGGCGTAATATAGTCGGTGGTTCTAGAAAGGAATTGGTCGTTATTCGTGCGCCGCTAGACGGCCCTGGATATGAATGAGAAAGGTAGAATCGACGAGAGACGAGTGGGTTGGTCCCCGAAACTCTCACAGGTAGAACAAATACCTGAGATTTTTTCGGCGACTTAAGGACGGCCTAATTAGAGGCACGATGACGATGTCAAAAACCACGGACTCTGCCTGAAGGAACACGAAATTGGTCTAGCCACCCACCCGGGTGGGATCTGCCTCACCAACGTCGGAAGAAGACAGAAGAGAAAGAGTACCGTTTTTCCACGATGCCCCTTCCCCGTTCTCCTCTTCGCCCTACTCGCTAGTTAAAGGTCACCTCAAAACTATCAGTCACCCTTACTCACCCCGAAATAGTAGCCAGTCAAAGCTGACTGCAGGTAGGAACAATACCTGAAACACTTTTCCCAGAAATGGGACATTCCAATTAACACGATAATGACATTCGGGGAAAGAACACATTCCATTGCAAGCTCGCAAGGAAAAATATGTAATTCGGCGTCTTCGAATTTGTTGCCTCGAACAAGGTGTGAGGTATGGGAAAAATTAGTTACGATTTTTAAAGAACATTCCTTCGGTGGCACGTGTTTCGAGGATATAGCGATAGAAAACCTCGCTTCGGTTGAAAAGAATTCTGTTTATGTATAAAACGGATTTTAATTGATAATGTATCAGGAAATATCACTCGAGCGGGAAAATTAGCATTGCAAAAGTAATTTCAAGAGTACTGTGTTTTAGCATTAATGCTCTTGTTCCATCCACTTTTAACGCATACTCTGTAAGATATATAGGCAAATAGTATCAGGGATGAGCTCTCTATTATAAATTACGTTTTACTCCGAAGAAAACCGCCTCTAAAAATTGATCGCCACTGGCATTAGGTATATTCCTATGAAATTCTCGCTAAATCGCACTAAACGAATTAGTTTAACGTTTTCAGTTCTTGCGCGGGAAGTTAGAATCTACAAAGCAAATACGTCATCTGATTACTTATCGAAGAAACTAATAAGAAAATTAATAATGCAATTTGCCGACTACATTCTCGACTCGATAAGACTTTCTAAACTATCGGAACAAAGATCCGAACGACCGTGGCAACTGTTACGATAAAAGTCCCGTATATCTTAGCTCTTAAAGAGTTAAAAAGAGCCACATACTTAAAGGACACCTCGTATAATCCTCGCTGAAAGCGGATTATCCCTAATTTTAAACTGACAGCCCGAGTAAATCGCGTCACATGCAAACAAGCCCCTTTTACAAGACTCACCCGTCTTCGGTTCTCAAGACCCGGTAGGCTGTGATCATGTACGATCCGCGATTCCTCCGATTCTTCACGTCCATGCTGCGATAGAGCCTGAGCTCTGCACTGATTATGTGTTCCCCCGGTGGTACCTCGGAGACGTCAAACCATAGCCTTTTGCCGCGCTCATGCCTCACTCCCGGAACATGATGATCTGCAGATCGAGAAAAAGCGTCTCATTAACCGATAACGGCCGAGCGAATCTGACGAAACGAAACGTAAACGTAGATTTACGACGGGATTGTCGAATGGCAATTAGCTGGTTCACCCGGGGTAAAGCGCTTTTACTCATTATCCTTCGGCCGGATACCGATAGTTCAGATAACTTTTGTAAATATCCTTTCGACGATTCCCTTCGTAAAAGCGTCCATCGTTGGATCTTAAGAAAAGAAAGAGATTTTTTTTATCGTTCACGATGTTAGGAAACGATAATACGATGGCGTAATGCATCGGTATAGGCATGTAATGGGACCGTGAGCCGCGAGAAAAGGGAAATAAATAAAGCACATCGTTACTTATCGTAGGTACGTAACATCGAAATGACTGGAAAGCGAAGAATAATAGGAAGGTACTTAGGTTTACAATACTTTCGGGGAAAGTAACGGGTAATAACGTTGTACTGCCTATTAAGCTAACGCTTTCGCTCCTATGAACACTCTCGATGTACTAAAGACTTTAGTCATAAAGAGCACACATTTTTTTTAAATATAGCTGTTAACATAGTTTTGTACATATATTGCATTATAAGAATTAGAAGCTGAAATATCGTCGAAACTGTTAATTGTAACGGAAAATATTTCAAACGAAAATGAACAGGAGGAGTATAATTTTATCTGATTAGATTCTTTATTAGTTAACTTGTATAAAAGCCAAATATGTATTAACTATAAAAATTGCTTCTTTACAAATTCCTATAGTGCATATAAATTAACATATTCCTATATTTTGTACCAACGATTACTATAATTGCAAACTTTTCTCTCGCCTAATATAAAACTGGAATATTATGTTCGTAATGTTTAATTATTATAAATATTCGTTTCTATAAATATTCTTAGTGAAATAGAAAATCATATCGTCGATACGATATATACGCTTCGTTGTTTTTCTTTTGTGCAACTACCTCGCTTAAAAGTAATTACCCTCTTATTTCGAGGTAGACCTCTTCTCCTTATCTCTCTGTTCAACCACGAGAGGTAAAACTTTAGAAAACAGCAGAAAAGGTAAAATGCCGATAATCTCGGTAAACTGAGTAACCTGTTCGTTTACGATAAATTTCGAACCGAAGCACCGCTCCAAACTTGTCTTCCCTAATTGTCTACCTAGACATTGCCTAAATTCCTCTACAGCCGTTCCATTCTCCGAATATCGGTCTTCAATGCACCTTTGGAAATATATCGTTGCTGTCGCACAAGTTCCTTGACAAAGCATAGCAGAACTACCAAAAGCAACGAACGATCAACAAATATTTTGATTACAAAATTTATTTGCTCCGCTGTGCAAGAAACGTAAGAGTCAAAATCAAAACGTAGCTTCGATATAAGCTTTTTTTCCAAATCCGCATTATTAAACTCGCGTTATCGTAAAAATTACCATTCCGATATTAGCTTCTCGCAAGCACAGTAGGAAAGATTAAAATTCCACTCGATCATTCAAACAACGTAACAACACGCGTAAAACGTAACCTGTTACTTGCGATCTAGATTGCGAAACCCTTAATTAATATCCTGCCGAGAACAAAAACAAGAAAAGAGCGAAAAAGATCAAGAGAGAGCGACTAAAAGAGAAGAGGAGGAGAACAGAGTCGGATATAGCACGACTGGGCTTCGCAACGAGGCTCGGTCAGCCGGTAGGAAAAAAGAGTATCGTTCCAAGTAGCGATTCGACTTTCAGCAAACATCGATCAACCAGGTTCCAGCAAAGCCCTCGACCCGCCAGCAGCCAACGGTAATTCCATCGTTCACGCTAAACTGGTTGCAAATCAATTTTCCCCGAAACAACGAACCGAGCTCGTCCCAGTCACATCTTAATCCCCGAGCGATCCTCCGTGGTCTGGTTGGCGGTACGGCCTCGAAACGGGGATCGGTAGATCGTCGAAATGTGGACGAAGAAGAGGAAGAGGGCGGATGGCCAGTGCACGGGCAGCAGGCAGCCTATAGCCGACACCGATAACCAGCTATCCTCGTTCCGGCACGAGATCGATAAGGGAATCGTTACCTCCGTAAATGAGAGGCCCCCAGAACGAGCCGTGGACAATTCGCAGCGTGAAATCGTCCTTTTTTCTACCGCCAAAGCGAGCGCCTCGAACAGAGAGCAAAAGGGAAGCCAGCAGTAGGTACCCTTCCTCCGCTATGGTTGGAGGACTGTAGCCCTTAAGTAATGCCTAATGTTTCTCCCGAGGAGGCCGACTCACGGGAGGTGGGGGACTAGAACGAGGAGCACAAGCGAACGAGAAAGCCGAAAAGAAGAGAGGAGGGAACGATGGTCAGAGAGAGGTAGGGGGAGGGGAGGGCATAAAAATTTGTTTTGTTTTTCTCTTCGGACGGTCGCATTCCAACGGCACCTGATTGCCGCGAGCCGAGCTGGACCCCTCGGCTCTCGGGGTGGTCCCGAATAGCTTGGGACCATCCTGGACCGCTCCACGACCGACTGGACTTTTGTTTTTTACCCCACCAACCACCTCTTTCTCTTCTACGTCTTCGGTCCTCCTCCGACAGAGTCCTCTCTTGTACACCTACAAATACTCTTCTCCTCTTCGTCTTCTCGTCTTCTCCAACTCTAATCACTCTCTCGAAAGGCCTCTCTCCTCTCCTCTTCTCGCATCTTCTCGCATCTTGTCTCTCGTTCCTCCGCGCCTAACATACACGCGAGAACTTGGAAAGAGAAAGAGAGAGGACGAACTAAAACGGACTAAACGAACTCAGGGTCCCTCTTTTCACATAGGAACGCTCCTTGTTCGTTCTTGCGATATTTTCCTGGAAATATCCGTGGGCCGTTTCTCGGAGATCCGTCGTTTCGCGGGCTGATCGACGATGAGTCGATCCACCCGTTCTATGCTCAGTTCGACAACTTTCGACCACGAGTCCGGCTGGATTATTAGTTCGCAGTAACGCGGCGACCGGATGCTCCTTTCGGATCATTCGAACACATCGACCGTGGGAATACCGTCTCTTCCTCTGTGCGCGCTGCCGCCGCGCTGCGTTTAAAGGCTTACGCATAGCTTGCATAATTGTGCTCCGGACGATCGTCACAGTGGAAGATGCAAATCACGACGGTTTAATCGATTTAGAAAGCTTCGACAAGCAACGAATTCACCTTTGCTCAATGTGTGAGATTTTTATGAAACTTAGTTTTGGCTATTCCAGAGAGAATCTTAAAACGTTAAATGCCAGTGTCCTTTTTCTGGAATCTTTATAGAATTCTAGAAATTTTTATTGCCTTAGGATTTCAGCAAAATAGGTTTGCATTGAACGTTATGATATTGACAACTCGGACTATGCAACTGATCACACGGTGTCTAATTAGAATATTTTAAACGATGCAGTCAAAGTCATCAGACTTAAAGAATTAGAAATTCACAAATGTACAAGATTTCGCTAATTTTTCAAAGATCCTCGTACAAATCCCATAACTTACGTAACTTACGTGCGATCAAATGAGAAAGATTTCATCAAATGTAGGAGCTCCGCTCTGTAATGTCACGAACCTTCCTCTCCTCGTTATCGCGTCAACCGTAAACGGTTAAGACGATCATGAAGCATCGCCTTAAACCTACATCTTCAGAATTTATTCCTAAATCTTGCGTTTGTTTCCTCGTAAAAGTATTCGACTTTTACACATACAAATCTTCAAGACAAACTAGAGAACGCGTACACACCGACGATACCATTCTTCTGTTCTCTTAAGCTGTTGACAATTCTTCAGCGAAAGACGAGATCTAATCGAAAATATCTCAAAGCACCGCCCCGTAAACCCCATAACCTGCGTGAAATCTCATCGGGACAATTTCACCAACTCGGAAAGGAATTAAAGAGCCGACACAGAGGAACGAGGTATAGTACGAACAAATGGAGGCACGAAGAGGAAACCGAAACTCAACAGCCGTCGCACACGTCGCGTCGGGCCTAATCATTAGTCTAACTACGAACAGAGGGAACGGTGCTCGCGGCATTCGCCACTTTTACACAGTGCGCAGAAAGAACGAACGATCCATCCATCTCGTTCTGGCATTTTTCCCCTTCTTCTTCTTTCCCCTCTTCGTCTTCTTCTTCTTCTTCTTCTTCTACTTCTGCTTCTTCTTCACCGGACCTCCCTTCTTCCTCTTGTCTGGCCTGTTGAAGGAGCCGCCCTCGGCGGAAGATAGATAGATAGGGAGAGAAAGAGGTCCTGGGAAAGAAAGAAGCAAAAGGAGCAGCCAGGATGAGCCAGGGCACCCAAGTTGAGACATTTTTACCTGCCCGCGGCTTCACGTGGGGAGAGATATTGACTCGTCTTCCCCGTTCGACTATCCACGCGATTTGGCGGAACAGAGAGGGCAGATGGGGAAACTTTGTATAATATATGGGCCGCACCGCGACTCCGCACGTACGTGTGAGCACACGCCTACAAAATTCGTCCAGATGCACGTACCCCGAAAGGATCGGCCTACAGCGGCCCATAAATCGGACGATACTTTTTAGGGGAGTACGCGATTCCCTCTCTGACAAATGGAAAGATCATGAGGACTAATTATACGAGCAATTAATATTAGCTCGTCCTCTACGCGATGTCGGGTTTCTTAAATAAACGTTCAGTTCTTATTTGTTAATACATTTTTTAATGAAACTTTCGTTCGGAGATTTGAGTAATTTGTAAAACAACGGTAGAGGAACTATATTGAATTGTTGGACAATACAGGAATGGTTCACCGTGCTTATTAGCGTTTCGATCGAGAATGTATCGCGATCTGCGCGCTTTTTCCCGATTTATAAGCTAAATAGAAATCGATAAATGGAGACGAGCGACCGTGCAACGATCTACTCTTAAAACACACTGTACTTTTTCTGTTTTTATACTATTTCGCGACATAGAGCCGTCCGTTAGCTGAATAAATAAATTGAAATAGAATGGAACTTGTTGCGTTTGTAATAAAAATTTATTTAACAATTTAATAGACAGTTTTTTCAAAACTCTGACTAATACTCTGGATCATGTGTTTCAACTTTCTATAATTACGTGCCTCCGTGGGGAAAAAATATTGGACATTAACGATTTTGTTTGACAAGTAGAATGGACAAATGCTTTCGTAAAGCTGAATTATGCGATTGACTTCGAATATCGATTCGCTGTGAAATTTACAGCGACTTACGGCGAAAAATGAAAATTATTGAGTCGCGTAGAGTATGTAAATTCTCTTTTCAGAAAAATCAATTAGGTGTGGTATTAAAATACGCAGGGAGAAATTTATGAAATTATTTATGAGACGTTCCTTTCGCAACGGATACTAAGTTCGACTGGACATGTAATGATGTTTCTAGTTTGGTCCGTCTGTCAATAAATTAGCATCTCATAGACCATCGTACAAAAAGGCCAAGAACAAACAGCCTCTAAAAAATGATGGCAAAACATATTTCTCTAAATATCGATGACTTTGTAATCGTCACGGGAACTGCAGGTTTATTCCAAACTGAAGGACAAACATTCAAACGTTATATAATTATTTAACAATATATATTTAACAATTATATAACATATATTTATAATATTATATATATATAATTGCGTGATGTCTTGTTAAAAGAAATTAAGTCATCGTAGAACACCATTATAGCCCCTTTTTAATACTCGCAAATTTACGTAATTTCTACGTTTACGTATTGCTTTTTCTTGCGTTTTCCACGTGTCAAATTGACACAATGAACAAACGAGGGTGAATTCGATCGTACTTTAAAGAGCGGCAGAATTTCGGACGATCCTATCATCCCGTGCAAAACCCCTGGTAACTGGACTTGCCGGTACAGTAGCGAGTTCCATTCAGACTGATCTTTTTCCACGAACGATTCCAACTCGATTGGCCGTTAGTGACGCGTACGTGTAACAAACAATACGGGAACGAACATGAACGAGGATAAAACAAGTATAAACCAGAAAACCGACGTACGATGGAAAGAGAGACGGGACGAGAAGAGATTCTATAAAGGGGGTAAGGGGGCTAGCAATGGCAATCAATTAAGACTCGCTGGGCGTCGTATAACGTAATAACGCGTTTTAATTTATGCTGGTTTTTATCGGACGCCCGGAGTTCCCAGTACTGGGTTGGGTACATATGTCGAATAAGTTATGGTTATGGGTATCAATTTATATGCATGCCGCATATCGCGTCGAAGAGCCTAGAACGTTTCTCACCGCGAGCCACGGCATGAGACGTCTCGGAGATAAAGCAGGAGGGACAGATAAGCGTGAAAGAGAAAGAGGGACCAACAACTTTCCGAGAACTGTTCGACCGCGCTTCTTCTGCCACCCTCGCGAACGGACGCGACTCCTCCGTAGGACCTCGAAACAGATCTGAGACCGATCTCAGCCTCGAAATCACGGAACACCTTGTCTTCTATTTACATCGAACCGAACACCGATGTTTCTAATGCAAAAATTTGTACCGCGATTTTACGTACAGATGCGCGTTGAATTTTGAATTATCGTCTTACTCGAGAAACTACGCTTTCGAGCGTTCGGTGTTGCTTCGTTATGGCAGACTCTTGGAAACTGTAGACGAGAGATTACGTTTTCATATGTCTCTCAATTAATTTTGAGCAATTTTGCTTATATCTGCAAGGTTAGATTTTAATTCTTCAGAGAGATAGTTAGATGTTGATACTTGAGAGTTGTGCGTAGATTTGTCGTCGTTTTGGACATCGCTGTTTGTTCGAATTCTGTTCCGTTTCGATGAAATACGCGAGTTTTGCAGCGAGGAAAGTTGAAGGAATTTTTGAAGCTTTCGACGAGAGTTATTTTTGTGGAACTCAATGCTCGAAAACTATATATAGATGCGACATCATTTTAATTTTGTTGTTTGCTTGAGTTCCTTCTCGTTCCAATCTAGTGCGTAATGGTAGTTAACGGCCTTAGGAAATACAGATTTTCAGTTCTTTGGAAAAATGAATATTCGACAGCTACGTATATGTAGATTTAATGCTATTTCGAACTACGCTGTTTACGTAAATTCCTTTTCCATTTACAGCTCTGCCGAACAGTATAAATTAGTATGAACAATTTTATTGATTTCAAGCGAGTGAATAAATCTTATATCGTAATCAACTTGAGAATTGTTCGGAGTTTTTGAAAGGGTTGTTCTCAGGGAAACTGATGTTTGAGAATTATGTGCAGATTTATGGCAATTTTGGACGTTCGTTTCAATTATTTCTATGAATTCATCGCGAAAAAGACACGTTTCAATCTTTTTCTCGGTATAATTTTATTTGATGAATGGCAATTGAATTGGTTCTTAGATCTACATAGAAGAAATTCTTCTTCTCTGACAGTAATGTTTCTCGAGAACTCACTTAGTTGCAATTCGAGTCTCTATCGCATTCTCTGAAACATATTGAAACTGTAAATGTTTTCTTCTATGGATTGTAAACACTTCACGTGCCTGAGCGATCATCATTTCGAAAATGATTTACAGAAAAAACATTATTTCCTCAAATATCTCGCAATTTCCTCTACGGCTCTGTGCTTCTTTGTCGAACTGTCATAATAAATTTTACCAATCGATTACGAGCGTTTGAGAAGACAAACAACATTGTTTCAAATTCTCAATAAATATCTCGATCGTAGATTTAACTTGGCGATTTTTCAAATTTAACTATTCCTTTTTAATTCGGATATTCCGCCTATACGTATTTGTTACCCGACGAATCAAATCCCAAGACCTTGAAAAAGTTCCTATTCTTCTTGCACTTAGTTCTCAGGAATTCATTTATTCGCGGTGAATGGACTTTTCGCTGTACTTCCTCAGACATGTTAGAATTATGGATTATCTTCGCGTCTCTGCCAGCGAGGGGCAACGTTTTTCTTTCTCCTCTTCAATTTATTCTATCACCGCGATTTGATGAATTGCACTTGCTAAGAATTCTAATTTCCCCGTCAGACCTCTTCTTTATTGAACATTAGTTTTCAAGCATCCCGGATGCGTGTTAGAATTTCAGATATTTCCCTTTTCTTCCTGCTATTTCGATATCTTCTTCCTCTCTGCGATTCAGCAAACTTCGCTCGCTGTTGGCAAAATATTTCAACTTCATAGAACAGCTTCCTCTTCTTATCCCTGCTGTTTTTATTCAACGAACTTCAGTTTTTGTTTTCCGTATCGTATTTCCTGAAAATTTACGAGAATTACGCTCGAGGGTACTCAGTTTCCAAGAAACCTATCAAACGTTGAAATTTTTAGACGCGTTACTCGGAAAAGTACAACTACATCTTCTTAAAAGCTTCGTACAAAACACACAGCAATTGAAATTGTCTCGGCCGATCGAATGGGTTTTTTCTCTTCGATGTGAGAAAGATAAACGCGAGGCTTCGATTCCGCTTTACATTCTTCCTTTTCGTCTGCGTCAGCTAGAGCGAGGAAACTTCTTATTCTACCCAGCAATCATTTCTCCATTTCAGCGCGTCAATCTTTTCGCAATTCTTTAAAAACCCTTCAAAAATTCTTGGAAGGATGCAGCATAATTCCTCGGGATGAACGCGAGGTGGCGAAGCGTGAAGAACCCCATTCGATGGATTAATGTTTATCGCGCTAGATCAGGCGTGCGTATCCGTTGTGTACTATAAAACAATTTCTACGGAATTTTCGTGCGAATACCAGCTATGCAAAACTATCAATTTCCCAGCCTTCCGCGTTTATCTCGTCGCTTTATTCATACGACCTCGAACTCGAGCGAACGCTCGCATGTAAACTCGTTCGTATTTGCATCTTGATGTGCACCGAGCCTGCAGGGGGAAGGTCAGGTAACGAAGATCCAACATCGGCGATGATCATCGGTCCCACCTCTCCCCGTTCAGACTACAATTTCGTCACTTTCGCGTTTTATGCCTTTATTCTACGAACTCGTTTTAAAAAAAGTCTTCCTCGAACCGCACGGCCTCCGGCAACTGTCCGCATAAATTTGCACGATCGGGAAACTTGCAAAACCGACTCGTCCCGCGCGCGAATGCTTCGCTTCCTGCGTGTGTCAATTAGCACAACAAGCTCGCCGCTCGTCTAATGAGCGCGAATCGAAGAAATAACAACGCGTTCGCTTTTGCAAATTGCTCGTGTAACAGATCGAGCGCGGTTTTTACAGTTTACGTTAAATCGTTGCATCGTGTGCCGGAGGTAATTTCTCTTCTCTTTTTCTTTTTTTTCCTTTTTTTTTTTTTTTAATTCATCGTAGATCGAAAGTCAGCTTAGATCGAATTACATTCAAATTGGATTATTTATCGTCGAATCGAACGTTTTCTTGAAGCCTGCTGTATAGTTGAGAGCACAGAAGAAACACATATACAGAAACTTATGTACTTTACTTATGTATTTATCGCGCACAATGATAAAATATATATAAATACGATCGGAGATACAACGATCATATTTCTCTGGGCAATTAAATAAATTTTCAAGCAGATAGAATATAAAAAAAAGGAGGAGGAAAAAACGCGCTAATCTCTCAGCCACTTTTCTGATTCGATACAGTCATTTTCCTAATTTGCATGTTAATTACAAAATTCCTTCCGTTCCTAATTATCATATCAGATTTCTATCAATCCGCCAACGAAGAACCGCTCGTTCAGCGTATCGTTTATTTCCCTGATTTCTCGTCAATAACTAACTGTTCGAATTTTCATCGGTTAAGCGCCGATGAAAATCATTCGTTGCACGAACAAACGGAAACATCGGCCAAATACCACAGCCACATGCGTTCAACATATAAAGACGAATAAATAAGAAAATAAATCGCGATAACCGAAGCGATAATTTCCATATTTCTTTCTTATTACGAACAACGGCTCTCCCATTGATATTTTCAGTTACGGACACGGTTAACAGTTTCGGTGGATTATGTCCCAGGTAAAATCTTATCTCTCCTGGAATCTTCTTCGCGACAGGCGAATGAAACATCGCCTTTTCTGAACCGTATATTCCCTAACCTTCCCCTTAGGTAGAACCGTAGAGGAAAACGTAATACAGCGTGAAAGTGCTTTAGCTTGGTGGCTGAAAATATTGGGAACGAGATGCAGAAAGATACGATTGATTTTGTTTGATCTAAAGCCGGTGGAAATTTTTGCATACAACCGTTCTGAATAATTATACAGGAATATCGTTTCCACTCGTAACATTATAGAATGTAAAAATGCGAAGTGATCGGAGAATCTTTTACGAACAAACAGCCAACGAGATAGAGTTAAGTGACGCAAGCACGTAACAGTTTCTTCGTATATTTCGGATCTATAAATAAGATAGTATCCTTCCGTATCGGATGAATCTGCAAAGAACAGTAGAGTTTAACAGCATCGGAGCATTAATTAATAGATACGTTTCATTTACAGTTACTCCGACGAGTATCTCACTTTACATATTCCGCTAATCCTTTAGGCCATCGTAATTAAAGTGTGTTTCCAAGAGAATAATGTTTCGTTAGAAACGTTTAACCGGTTGAAATATTTGAACGTAATAACTCGATATAATCCGGCGTTACGCTAACGTTATGATAACAATTAAGTCAAACGATTAAATTCTGACTATATCTTCGCGCGTGACGAGCGAGTATCTACTCGCGTGTTCGGCAGGCGATTTCCGCGAGGCGCGTCCTTAAATTTCACGGAAAGGGGACGAAATTGCATCGAAGAAAGGCTGAATTCCGAGAAATACCTGTCCTTCATTCATTCACTCGTCACAAATTACCATTCTCCTTCCACTCGTGTCACGATCGTCGAACGCGGAACAATTTACGATACCACTGTGTGCCGTCTTTCGGGAAAGGAGCTGCTCTCCTCCGAGGTAGGGAATTCCCCTTTGCGAGGTTCGTTGAACCGAATATGTCAGACTGCGAGATTTATCCCGTATGAATAATTTACTGCCAACGCGGACAGTGATATCTCTCGATACCGCTGTATGCCGAGCTAACGCAACGATTTCTAAACGATTTTATCTGCATTTAAGTATAATTAACGATCTCCTTTTTTAATAATTCTAGGTTGAAGTATGAATTTTTATTTGGATATGGTTACCGATCTATTTGGGTAATTGTCGTCATCGTCTGAGCGATAGTGATTGATGGTATCCTGAAAGGCAATTATGTTATTGTCAGTGATCTCTTTGAATAATCGAGCGTTACGATAGGCGTCTTAATTTGGATATAGAGTCGCCGATATTTCTGGAATAATCGTAAATTAAGTACAGATTTAAATGGAAATATAGTTCGTTTCTTCGAATAATAGTAATCACGTTTTATAGAAGTATATAAGATATAATTGATCCATTCTTCGAATGATTACGAACCGAGATGCGAGTCTCGATTTAAATACCTATGGTAATTAACGATACGATGATAATAATCGTACATCGAAGGACAAGTAGCGTTTTAATTTTTAGAATTAGTAATTCGTTTTTATGATCACGAGCCAGAATACGCGAGCTTTCGTTCGAGGGTAACTAGTCATTTCTTTCTGATGATTATAACTCTGAACTGAAATTCTTACGTGGCTGCGTAACATTAAACAGCTGAACGCTTTCAAGGGACAAGGATGGATAAGTATCCCGTAACAAACTAAATCTATGTTCGCTGCAAAATAAAAATTTCCTAATGGAAAATTAATCCAGAACAAGGTAGAATATTATATACGTTTAAATATATAAATTTTCTCACCATTCGAACCGCTCACTCCGTGATTTAATCAATCTCGACAAAGTATTTATATAACGTTGCATCGAGAAGGAGCTGAGACAACGTTGAAACGACGTGAACGGGTATCGTGTATGAAAATTCGAGGTTTAAATTGGGCGCAGGATGGCCCGGTCCCCTAATAAAAGCGGACCAGAAACGTGGCAATTTCACGCGTTAGCCTCGATTGACTCGGATCGTTTTCGTGATCACGAATCTGCTACAACCGGCCTGACGTCCCCTCGTCTGATTTCACACATCGGGAACGTGTTCGTGGTGTCCTTGTAATTTATCTTCTTCGAACTTTCTAGAAGAATTCACGATACTGAACGTATAAGCAACGATAGGAGAGGAGAGAGGTGGCGGCGGCCAAATGAAACGGCGACGAAAAGAGATTCCGGCCGAGTAGAAAGTTCTATGATGAGGCACATTTGCATAAGTCGATAGCAACGAAAGTGGAAACCGCCTGGCTGTTCTTATCCCCACTGTTTTTCCACAACATCCGCACCGATTTCGATCACCCGAACGCGCGTGACATAACCGAAGAGTTATGTCCGGGACTTGGTCGAAGAATTCACAATGGGCGGTCTGCGTGAACGGTTAGCTGTTGGAACCTTACGGGAAATATCTCCTCGAATAGAAAGTTTCAGCCGGTCGTTCCGGCTTTCCGTAATCCTTGAAATTTCAAGATTTCGATAGCAACATTCGTCGATGTTTGCCAATCGCTGTTCTTTCACGTCGTTGCCAATTGTTCGGGTAGGTCCAAGCTTCGATCGAAGTATCGTTGAGTCGTAGGTTGCTCACAAGTTCGCCAGAGTATACAATACGTTGCTCAAGTTATTCGTATTCCTGTCGTTTGTGGCGTGTTTGTTACACGAATAGTTGACACGAATTTCGTTGCTGATTATGTATATCGTTCCTTGACATTGTCGCTGATTGTTCGAGCAGGTGCAAATTTCAATCGGCATCCTTGGCTTGTAGGCTGCTCACGAATTCGTCAGAGTATAGAGTGAGATGTTTAAGATATCGGTTGTTTGTTGTTACAGATTTTGTTGCTGATTAAGTATATTGTTTCTTGACATCGTCGCTGATCGTTCGAGTATTATTCTTACATCAACTTTGAAAAAAAGATTCGTCAGTGATATTTTTAGATAGATATGATGAAACTTATTTTCAAATCTCGCATTGTTGAATAAGAAAATTATATTTCCGAAATTCTTTGGAAATATGTATTTTCATAAATACCTAGTCAAATATGTATATAATTTGAGCAATTGACAAGGTGCTAAATGAAAAAATAATTCAGCAGATGAATGCATCAGTCTTTTTAATGGTCGTAGCCGATCCTTTCGCTATCTTAGAGACGCAGATCTTGTGACATTAAGTAGTTTAACAAACGATAAAGTTTAGAAATGAATTCCAATTGATCCAGTTAATCAAGCAAAGCAAGAAGCTTTCTTTTTGAAAAGTCTTTTTAAAAATACCTATTCAAATATAATCTGTTCGATTTAGAATTTGCTCGATATCTTCTATTTAACAACTGGATTCTTCGTCGTGATTTTGTAATTTAATTTCCGATCGACGAGTATAAATTTGATTAAGGCCGAGATTTCACGCCTTGTTCGCAGCTTTCAAACGTAATTTGAAATTTCTTCAGCAGGTGTTTGCCATGCTTTTTAACTCGATTTGCCTTATTTAAAGCAGAACGAAGCGGAGGCAATGTTTTATCGGATACAACATCAATTTTCGAATCTTTTCATCAATCGGTCGTACATAAATTTGTCAATTTATCTCGGAAGAATCCTGTAACGCTTAATGAAATTCCTAACGTTGAACGTGTTTTCTTAACTCGTAGCTTGAGAAATTATACTGTTTTTCGCGTGACGTCACTGCTTCGTAGAAATCGATATGCCTTCAAATTTTATTATGTCTCGATGAATATGCATGCGGAAGCACAGATTTGCGCGAAACAGGTTCGCGTCTGAAACGCGACAACAGGAGAACGCAAACAGAGGATTCGACCAATGGAAATCCATTTCTTTCTTTTTCCTTCTGACTTCCATTAACATAAATAACCCGTATATGAAAATCAATGTTATCGGACTACTTTTAATATCTATTTTTAGACAACGAACTGACGCTGTTCGATGTTCTATTTTTAAGATCTCCGGCAAATCCGAGATATAAATTTGAATTCTGTATACCTTATCGCGTACTCGGTCACTGGTGTATAATTTTGGATAAAATTGAACTAGGTATTTAACTTTTAGAAATAACTAAATCGGAAAAATTGTCGTAAAATCGTAATTAAATATATTGCATTAGTTCATCAGGCAGAAAAAATTAGAGCTGGTTACGCGGACTGTTCGGATGAAAATGATCGATATTCGAACGTTACACGCGCTATACTGATTAGTAATAAAATACACAAGTGAAAATATCCTTTCAATGGCAATTAAGATATACGATAAAATCCACGCGGATTTTTCAGTTTACGTACACGCGGCATGGATCAATTTACTATTCCTTGGCGGATATTATGGGACGAGAACCCACAGAACAACCACGGAAATCGGTGTTCCACTTTTAAACTGGTAGGATCTAGTCGTAATATATCGTAACCTAACAGGATACCGATGATAATCGCTATAATTTCTCTTACATTTCTTTCGTTCAATTCTACGTTTCGCGTTACGACAACGGAGAACGATTATTTACTTGATTAACTGGTATTTTGCATATTTTAAAAGATAACGACGAATGTGGGTTTTTGTAAGATTTACACGATTCTAGAAAGTGATTAATCACTGGATTGCACGTAGTTATGCACTAAATATATGTCTCAGTATGCAAATAAAGTACGTGACATATGAAGATGTAATATATGAACGTACGTAGAAAGAAATATGTCGAAGTATGGAAAAAATGTGTGAGATACGCAACGAGTGTATGGAATATTGAAAAGTGGAGTATTACAATAATAAGACTCTTTGTTATCTGCACGTTACGACTATAATTTAAATTCCAACAAATTGTAAACATTTCTCAGTCCTGATTAATCGGTGACTTCGATCGGTTAAAATTAAAATAACGAAAGCATATTCTACGACTTCCGTTTGTTTCTTAGCACGTTCGTCTACTATTTCAAATCTCAAATTCGCGATACAATTTTGGAATTTCTCTTCGAAAATGTATCCCATTTCGGCATCGTTCTTAGTTCGATACTACTAGCGATAAGATACATCTGACTTACTAGACCTCTCTAGATATTATTTAATAATCGTGTGGAATATCATTAATAAAGCGTAGAATGTTTATAACTACGCACAATATGTTCTCACTGTGGGTTTCTTCAAAAGTTCGCTGTAAATAATATTCAATTTTACAAAATAGATACGACGAAGGTACGCGAAGCGTGTAATGTACTTTAAAGTACAATATTTTTATCACAGAAGCTTATCTTGCGAAATGTGAAAATTAAGACCTTCTAGAGATAAAACATTTTTTGTCCAGGTTTTACTTTGTCAAGAATTTTCTGTATAAATATGCATTTGCATATGTATAAATATTCACAGTAAGTCGTAATAATCACTATATGCATATTCTCATCGTAAATCGCGTCAAATGTAATCGACGTAACGAATAAAGAAATATACTTTTGTAGGTAATCGCAAAGGATTAAAACGCAACGCTCGATGAAACGGGCCATCGGTTCTATCGGATCGATCAATTTTTTGACGAATCAAGGACTTTTAATCCATTCGCTGTTTCAGTAACAAGATAATTTTTTCGGTTTCTCGTCGAACGAGGTTTCTCGTTCCTTTCAACATCGTGTAAGACTATGAAAAATAACCGAAATCCCAAGCGTCTTTTAACGAAAATCAACCGTAGCGAACACGTTGAGAAACCGAACGAGTCTTTTGATAATCGCGATCAGGTTGTTCGCTGGACGATATTCGAGAACCAGCAGAGGATCTGCCAAAGTCACCGAAGAAACGCTAGACGAGCATTCCTTGCCGCAGAATGCTCACACCCACGAGAACTGCTTCTAAACCGGTAGAATCCAGTTGGTAAAGCGATTTATAATCCCGAAGTAAACTCATACAGTGTGTTAATTATATCGATCGGTGGTGAAGAGATTTTTAAAGTATCTCTGAATTCTAAATCCGTCGATTAAAGAACCAGTTCTCGCGCCAATTCCACCATTTCTCGCTTTTCCACCGTTGATTCTTCCTTTCGTCGAAGCCACGGTTTCGCAACCAAAGCTTTTCAACGCGAAATTCAAAATTAGCAAAGAATAATTAATTTTATCTCGCCCGATAATGAAACGAGTACGATCAGCATACTTTTAAGGCGAAGTTAACGATACAAAAATAAGAAAACTAATCAGAGATAATCTACTTAGGTAAATTGGCAATTAGCAAGTTAACGCTATTCTTTGTGTTTCTTTTATTCACGTTCTCTCTTAATTTCCCTCGACACTGAATTTCAAATATACCTTAGGTGTCATGTATCCATTTTGAAAGATATAAAAAAATAGATGCAAATTATCATATTTGATACGTTCAATCGCGTCAATTGATAACATAAATTACATAAATTATATAAATTATCGCTGTTAATTTCAAGTTTAACGAGATACGCATTGTGTTGTAACGAAACTTTTGCTCAATTACGCGGAACAACATTTTTTTATTAAATTAATTAGTAACTGGAAATTCGCTGACAACGTTACAACTTATAATTGCTGTAGATAAATTATTTGGCGCTGGTATAGTAGGAAAATCGAATAGCACAGTGTCGAAGGAACAAAAAAGTTTCAAAGATACGGATACACGAACATGTAAGTTGCTAGATACATGGCGTTATAAAAGATTAGACGAATACGGTAAATTATAGTACGATTAGAAACGTAGCAGTCTAAACAAGGATTACGTCGCCGTAGAGGCTGCGTGAAATGAAAATCAGATCTCGACGGCAGCCTGCGCGGCACGCAAACTAGACGCATACCATCGGAAAACGCGTTCGCGGAACCTGTTAACCTCCGAGGCCGAGAGAAGAGAATTCGTTCTGACTGATTCCAATGGATTCCGACAGTGGTTGGGGCACGCCATGAGAGACAAAAGAGACGTCATCCAGAATATCTCGAACGCTAGAACGACGACGTCGTCGCTGACGACAAATGTCGGCTCTCCTTCCGCCAAGCTCTTCCTACGTCCACGTACGCGTACTGTACGTACACGAGTACTTACATACGCAACGACTCTGAGTAATAATGACGATCGAGCCGCGTAAACGCGATGACACAAACGAAAAGAAGCGTGTGCACGCACGCACACGCCACACCAGGGAACAGTAGCGTATACGTACGTACAAATGTAAGTACGTATAGAGAGAGAGAGAAAGAAAGGAAAAGACAGAATAATGACTTACTGTGCGCAGCAAAGGTCATGATGACGTCGCTCTGGTCGATGGCCCTGAGATCCTGACCGGTGAGGTCGAACTCGCCGGCCCTACGTTGCTGCTCGCCGATCGGCTTCTCGTCTTCGTCCTCGCCGAGAGCATTCTTGTATATGTCCAAGAGAAACTTGGGCGCCGACCTCTTGACCTGTGGCGGCCTACCGGCCGTATTCCTTGGCCGATCCGGTAATCCAAGAAGATTCAATATCTCGTGTTCGACCTCGCGTTTCTCCCGTTGGCTAACCACTCTGTGGACGATCGTTTGGTCGAAACCGTTGTCGACGTAGAGGCCGCTCATCCTGTCTGCGGCGGCGGTGCTCGTCAGCCCGGCGAGGATCGTACCGAGGATCAGCAGGGGCGCGAGACGGCGCGGCGACATCTCAGCGCGTCTTTCCGCTCGAGACCGACACGGGCCGGAAGGCACCATTCTACCTCCCGCCGCTTCCACCACCACCTCCACCAGCACCACCTTCCCCTACGCCACCGCCTCCTCCTCCTCCTACGTCGGCGTTCGCACGACGACGACGTCGTCGTCGTCGTCGTCGTTCCTATCGAGCCACCAACGTGGACGCCGAGTGGGACCGCCGCCGAGGCGATCGAGCCGCGATCCAGATGCCGCGGAATCGATCGATCCTGATCGATCGATGTGTCCCCGGATCGCTATGCGACGACACCGCGCACTCTCCTTATATCTTCTTATATACCGCCTTATATCGTCTCGACGCGCCACTATACGAACCTCCGACTTACGGAATACCGTCAAACTTCTTTCGTTATCTTTCGCCTCTTCTCCCCCTTATACCGTTACTTAGTACGATTTTTCGTCTCTTTCTTCGTTTCGATCACTCGGTCCAAGTCGTTCTTCGCTAAATTAATGAACGTAATGAAACAGACGACACGTTTATCCGTCTATTTAGTAGTTCGTCTCACGATATTCCCCGACCTCAACACTGATCGACTTTTCTCTTGCCACTGTTCAAAGTATCCACGCGTATAATCGCTCGATCGAACTCGATCCACTCGAAGCTTATCCGATCGTTCCGTTCCGTTCCGTGCTTCCTCTCGCTACTGCGATCGAGGATCGATAAAAAGACACATAGTAGCGCGCACTTTGTCCGTGAAGCGATTTAAAAGATACACGGGGCGCATGTTCGCGAAACGCGCACACGGCTGATTCTCGAGACCGTCTCGGTGACCAGCGGTGACCACTGCCGCTGACTCCCGCGATGCCAGTGCCAGTCTGTTTGTCTGGCCCGTGCCGTGCACCTCCTCGTCGTCGCTGCTCCTCCGCGAGGCCTCACCACCGCCTCCCAGGGCCGTACCGCTCCTCCGACAGAGCCACGCCTCGCTTTACCTTCCTCTCTGCCTTTGCCTCTAGCTCGCTCGCTCGTGTCTCGCCTCGCCTCGTTTCGCCTCGCTTCGCTTCGCCTCGCCTCGCCGCGCCTCGCCTCACCGCCACTCGCCACAACTCGCCTCGCCTCGCTTCGACTCACCTCGCACTGCTTTTGCCTTGCCACGCCGCGCCGGTAGCCACGCGTACATACTGATCCTTTCCTCTTTTTCCGCCGTCCAGTTGGTTTCTTCGCTCGTTTCGATCTTCTCCGTGTTTCGTTTCTTTTCTCAACCCTCTCGTACCATTCGACCAATATCGATCGCGCTATCTTGCGAATCACAAGTTTCAAGTTATCCACGCTGACGATTTCTAGTTAGCGTAGCTTGTATGTAGGTGTAATTTCTCTTTCTTAAACGGTAACACGTTTGGTGGTGGGACAAACGAAGTTCTGTAAGTGAATCTTGCGAGTTACAAGCTCTAGTCGATCGTTTTATTAAACGTGAAATTATAAACTCTCGTAAAAGCTGGGTGTGCAACAAGAACCTATAAATCTACGGACTGTCACGGCCGTTAATTCACCGATATCGTCAGGAAATTGCGCCAAAAGGTTTCCCACCAGGTTTCTCTGCGTTTCTCTTCTCTGATTTTCCTTTTGTATCGCGGGATCATCGGACCGGAAACGGCGCGATCCGTTTAACCGAGTTTACGAACGAGATATCGCGGTAAAAGTCGTGAAAACGAAAACGAATTTGCCGCGTCTTCGAACGAAGCGAAAAATTAAAAAATGTAGCGAAATCCTGACGAACGCCGGACCTTGTCCGGCTAACTGGCAAAGTGTCACCGTGCGCAACGATCGTCCTGGTATCGAGGTCCACTCGACGACTATTAAGTAACAGGACGAGGTTTGATCAGACGCGTGTGCGTGTAACACGTTAAATAACAAAAAGGGGAAAGTATCGAAGCATTCGATCGTTCTGTAAACCGCATGTCGTCTCGCGATAACGTTCGATATCCAAGAGAGAACGTATCGCCGTGACGGAGATGCTAGTGATAAAGAGAGCCGCGAAAATGAAGGATAGCCGATGGTAACGTGAAAATGTTCTGTTCACGATTAGATTGTTCGCCAAGCGTATACACGCGAGCGTATTATGGTGTTGCGTACAACGCTTGTCGCACGCCTAACGCGGCATTCATGGAATGTTGCATGTAATACCAGATGTTTGCAAGGTTCCGAAGAGGTTCGCGGACGCGTGTTACAATGTAACTATTACGTAATGGAAGGCTGATGTTGTTTGAACACGGAGAACGGCAGCCAACACTCAGCATTTAATCTAAGTATGTATGTACTTAAGTACGTACGTCCACGACGCGCAAAATTTCTGCAACCAGTCGCTTCGACACAACTTCGCGAGCATGCGACGATTGTAAATTTGATTTACTTTCACTGGGGATCGCTCGCGACCTTTTTGTGCGTGGCTCGATTGTTAAAAATATCAAATGCAAGGGAAAACACGGCGATGGAACGTGGGTTGGACGTTGATTATAACGAAAGAAGTGATTTAGGTAACTCCGAAAAATTGGACTTTAATTTACGGGTCTCTGGTAACAGTCGTGCTATCTGCTGTTTTAATTTGAATATATTTATACGGCATTTTTAACTGATCTTTTCCTTCCTTACTTTTTATTCTGTCGTTACACTCTATTCTTTGGCGACTTCTTCCCATTTGCTTTCTTTTACTTCGCTGAAAAACATAATAAAATTTTCGGAAGAAAAATATTCTTCTTTGAAATAGTAACATATATATATATATAATATAAATTTTTAGCGATAAATTGATCGTGTCAATGCCTGTAATCCAAAATGCAGTTCCTTTCTTTTTTTCGATAGACAAACGAGTAACCGAAACGACGATTATAAAATGAAACGCGTTTTGTTTAAACGATTGCGTAAAACGGAACGCATCTTGTTTAACGACACATCGATGTCGCTTAACGCGCCAAAAAGAACGAATTCGTTGCTTTCACCGGGCGAAATAAATTTCTTCGCTTCTTCTCAGATGGACGCGCAACTTTCGGAAGTGTAACGATCGCCGTTAAAAAAAAAAAGGAAATAAGATTCCTCGTTCGAACTGTTCGAACAGATTCATATGTAATAGGGAAAGAGAACAGCAACGCGTCGAATTATATCCACTTTTCCTCGTTCGCTTTTACGATCACCACATACATAATCGTGAAACTGCCAAAGATAACTTTCCACTCGTATACCTACACGAAAAAAAGAGAAAAAGAAAAAGAAAAAGAAACGAAAGGAAAGAAAAAAGAAATAATACAAAACGAAAACTAAATGAAAGGCAGACATTTTACAAATTAAATATGTGTACAATAACCGATCGATAACACAAAAAGATACGAAGAAACGAAACGAACGATTCGCAATTCGTACAGGTTTTCGCAGGGAAACTTTTCTTCCGGGCCGATCCACTGAATTTTCGAAGACATTTGCACGTCCCTGGGTCATAGAGATAGGACCGCCCCTGCCGAAGAAGTAGGCGGCGTTCACCAGCCCTGATCGTTGGTATTACTCGGCACTCTAACGTGGTGCCGGAGATCAGGGTTAGCGAAGAAACGGCATGCGATGGCGGCCGACCGAACCTGAACATTCTTCCACTTTTTCAACCCCCTGGATCTTTATCAACTCGCCATCCAGACCAGTTGCGCCACAATTTCCGCCCGATAACCGCGCTGCACCGTAAACGCTGCCAATACTTTCCACCGGTGAAAACTGTCCTTCGTTTCCGGTCCCGGTAATGGAAGAACGCGTGCATGAAAAATTCGCTTGAAAGCCTATGGATGTAACAGGTTGCACGACAAATAGAGGTTGCCTCGGTTAATGCACAACTACGGCGAAGAATCTGTTTACAGGCTGTTACAGGTAACACAGCGGTACGGTATGCAGCGGTTGACACGAAAGTTGGCCGTACGAGAAATTCCTTTCGAAGACGCGCGCCTCGATGGCATTCAACCTTTGGAGATATTTATTTTTGGAAACGCCTCGTGTTACTCGGTACCTCGATTTAGATAGCGTGAGAGAAGAATTTGATATACGGAGATTTATTAATTTCACAACGCTGCCGATGAACGTACGTATTTGCGCCGCGTATTCCGCCATAAGATTTCCTGTTACTTGTGACGATTTTGATCGAAGATCTCGTCGTACAGAAAATTCGATTTATGTATGATCACGTTTACGACAAGTCTCGTTGGCGAGGATCACGGACGAATGATACGCGAAAATACAAAAAAATAGTTAATGGAAAATACGCGAAGTTAGTATGGTGGACTTTTTGAAAAACATCATTTTTTTTTATTAAACACCGTAACGATGTTTACGACTGAAATTACATAAAAGGATAGATCACACAGAGGATTTTCGAAAAACATAATTTATTTGATATCTGCTTTATTGATTGACGATTATTTACATACGTGTTTGAAAGAAAAATTGCTAATTTTTCGAACGTATTAACGTACGACTCGTAATACGAGAACAGGCGATGATTAGCTTTTAGTATAAATTTTTGACGTGTCTGGCTAAACAATTCGTTCTCCGTCATAAATTACCTACAACATGAAATCTATTACGTACATATTTCTATTCAATTTCTTGTTTATTAGAAGAAACTGTACCCACGTTACATCGAATTATACGGCTATCATAAATCATCATGCAAAACGTTCTAAGTAGCTCGTAACTATATAACCACTAAAGCGCTACAAACATTTTTACAAAAGTTACAGCCCATAAAGTCAACAAGAAAACATTTGCACTCCTCGGGATAGGAAGACGAACAACTCGAAAGAATTCCACCTTATGAACCATCTAAGTATACCTGTCCGCTCGAGTGAATTTAAACGATCGACGAAAAAATCAGCGATCGCGAGTATCGTGTTCTCATAGAGAATTTTTAATAGAGGCACAAAAGAAAAAATAAGTCGCGTGTCATATTTATGCGCAACCAGCCATAAACGTAGAAGGGGTCGGGGTGGGCGGACGACGGTGAAAGCGAATCGGAGACGGTAGTATCATTAATCTGCCAATAAAGCCAGCGCAAGGCTTACAATATCCAGTTTGTTGTAAGAGATATTTGTTTACTCGACACAATTTCTTCGGTTGGTAGACACTCGCAGTCTGACAAAACGAAATTAAAAAAGAAAGATGAAAAAGGGACGGTCCGATTTTGACTGTGTGTTTCGGCTTCTGCAACATACGTACATACAGATGTATGTACGTATATGTATGTTTACTTATACCACCAACTGTCTGTAACATTTTCGTGTTACACCTATCTAAATAGATTTTCTCGTCAGTGAATAATGCGCGAGCAAATAGAAATTTAGCGAGTATTTTTAAACTTGGTATCAAGAGATTTTATTTGTTTACTTCGAAACCACCCGTTCCTTTCTATCCAGACACGGCCTTACGGCGCTGCTCTAACGAGAAAGTGTAACTGTGATTTTTGTTGAAATGTCCAACAGTAACTGTGATTTTGTTCTGTAATCGTAGACGAAATCGTTAACGCACTAACGTTCGTTTCGTGGATCTTTCGCGAATGAATGTCCATTAATAAAGATAACTTCATAAACGAAGAATAATTGGAATTCGTTTGGCTCTTGCGAAACTTTTGATAAAATACATCGTTTCGATGCATCGGTATTGATCAGTCGTGTCAAAGAAACAATTTTATGAACGTACGAAGTTTAAACAATTTATTAGTACGTATTTCTATTATCTACTCTTATAAATAAATTATTACATTATTTTTCTTCTCTGGTATTCTATGAACACTGGATAGTAAGCATCTCACGAGGAGATGATCGAAATTAATTAGCTTCAAAGACGAATTTATCTGGGCTGGAAATATAATTGTTTCTCGCTTATATTTGCTTATGATATATTTATGAATATTAAATAAGATATATGTCATGATATTTTACAACGACTGAGAAAAATAATCTGCATAATAGATACACATATGTGATCGTTCTATCTTTACTTGAAATTGTACTTAAAGAAAAACCAAACATATACACGCGTGTATGTATTAGTATGTGTGTGATTTCCGGTTGCTACGTCGCTACAATACTACAACGAATCTCGTTACTTCGACGTGAAATTATTTACCAAAAACGTACAACGAGTACGATAGAAATGTTTGCTCGACGACAAAATTTCGCAAAATGAAGAATCAGCAACAAGAATACACGTAATATGGCGGTTTAACAGCTTCATTTTTATAGCTGCGACACTAAAGTTTTACACGTTCGCGCAAACAACTTGGCCGATTGCGTGCGACAAACATTAAGCACATACCAACGTGCTTCTTACAGGTGTCGGACACCACGCATACCGTCCGTTTATTCCGCAATGTTCGGATCTCAATTCCACGGAGATAATCCTGAAAGTATCTGCAAAGGTGAGGGAAGGAGATACCATTATCGATGCATACCGGCTCACCCAATAAAACGTTGGTAGCTTACAGCCCTGGATCGTCATTCTGCACGTCCGTGGATGAAACTCTTGGAGAAAAGCAAGAGATGCTGCAGTTCACTCTACTTCTCTCTTCCTCTCTCGTCCAGTACGTTCTCTTTCTCCACTGACCAACAGCAACGGAATAAATAAAGTAAATAGAGGAATATAGGAGGTAAATAAAAAATGTGGCAGCAGAGAAGAGAGACAGAGAAAGAGAGAGACAGAGACAAGGAGAGAGAGAGAAAGAGAGAGAGAGGGGAGTGTGTGCGAGGAAGGAGGGAGGGAGGTAAGGAGAAAAAGAGAGTTAAAGGGAAAGAAGGAGAGAAAAGAAGAGAGGAAGGGAGAGTGCCCTCAGGGCGAATTCCCGTCGAGCATCGGCCGCTGCAGAATCCAGAGGTGCGTTCACCGGGGAAATCCCTCCCTCGGAGATTATCCTCTTGAAGAAAACTCGACGGCTGTGCATTTTTAACGCGCGTCGTGTACGACCGCGTGTTCCTTTATTTACCATTGCGTTTTCTTAAGCGCACTTCACTCTTCTTTCGTCGCATTTTTAGGAAAGTCATATTTACGTTTAGGCAAAACTAACGATAGATTGTACACTTGGAATTGTAGAAGATAAACGAGACAAAGTTGTACATTTGAAACTTTTTTAATCGATGGACGAACACGTAAAATGTGAAAGACAGTTTCACTCGTCAGCTTAAATTTAATATTACTATTATTACGTGATATAGGTGGATTTAATAGGTGAAGCGAATGATAATAATTATTATAACTTTATTTGGTTATTCGTTTTATTAATTTTGATCGAGTTATAAAATTGATTATCATACGGTAATTTCGACTTTTTGGAAGAGAGTCCAAAAGGATGGCATCCGATACAACATCGATATAATATATTTATCATAAAATAAACAAAGTACTCCGTTTAGATTCATTCTTACGCTGTTGCGTACAAACGATAGGCATCTACCGAGAAAAACTCTGCTGGCCGAAATTACGGCCCATTAACACGACGAGAGACGAAACGCCACAAGGATCGCAGTTGATCAGGACTAGATCTGAACAATGGTATTTGAACGAGACCGGAAACTAGGTTCCCGTAACCAATTTGAAAGTTCGAGAAGAAGTCAAAAAGGATAGAATCGGCGATGACGAATTCAACCACACAGAGAAGCGATCGCTCGTACCGTAACGTACGACATATCTTTTCTCAGAAATCATCTCGAAGCGATCTACCAGTGAACGGTCGTCTTTCTCTTTCTGTCTCTCTGTCGAGTCGGGCCGGCCTCTCGTGTGTCCCTGTTGCGTTAGTTGGCCAGGTCGGTGCCAGGGAGTCTACCAGCGATAACCAGCTGCGCGTCGTACCGGTAGACTGCCTGCTGCCTCCGGCTGCTCCGGGGACCCTGGGACCGGTTATACTTGACCCAGCGGTTTACACGCGCTTGCCGCCGTCAGCACCACCACCGCCGAGGCCGGATCGCACCGCTACCGAAACACGTACCTACATTGCCTGGACAAACTCCACCACACTCGGCTAGTTTCTTCTCTTTCTCTCCCTCTATTCCTCCAGCTTTCTCTCTTTTCTATCTTTTTCTCTCTCGCACGATCAACGATCTCCGTCGGACCGATACACGCTACCTCAATCCGCTTCACCCCACTCTGGCACACCCTGCTCTCTCTCTCTCTTTATCTTTCACTCTCTCCCCCTCCCTCTCACTCTGAATATCTGTACGCTTATTTTTGCATACAAAGAATTCAATGATTTTTTTGTGAAGTTATTAGAGTGACCTCCCGGAGATGAATCGCCAGCATCGAATTTAGTTGGATCTCAGAATCGAAAGAAAATGATAAAAGAGCCTAATATAATACCTTCTGTTTTTAGATTCGAACGATACGGTTGCCTTAGTTATTCGTATTTTCATATGATGAATTTCGTAATCGAATATTCGTAGATGTATGTGAATATACGAAATCAACTAATCAATTAATATTTATGAATATTAAATTTGATTAAGATTTCCGAAATTTTGGAATAACTTTCAGCATCATCGATTGCAGTCTAGAGTACGAGACATTTATAAATAGTATGATAACATTATCTTAAAACTATATACAGTACGATATACTTCTTACGGTAGTTCGTTCACTTAACGTATTTTTCCATAAATTTACGATGGAATTCACTTCGTAACGAGTCGTTTATGAACACATCGTGCTTCTTTTTCGGTTCCGAACGAGCACAGTTCTTGAATACAACATCATCATCCCATCTTCGTCTGACTTTCATATCTGTTCTTCCACTTTGAGAAGAATAACTTAATAAAGGATTTCCAGAAAGTATGTTCTCCATTCTTATTCTTTCCTCTTCCTGTCTTTTCTCCATTTCCTGGAAAATAAGGAAAATAAAATAACGTAAAAGCTTTAGAGGAAACATAATATTGAATTTACATATCAAATGTAAACATCAATATAAAAACTTTACCTTCTTAGCTTGCTCCGCTGCTCTCTCCTTCTTAATACGTTGCAATTCAGCTAACAGAGCAGCAGTATCATCTTCATCGCTTTCTGACTCTGAATCATCATCGTCAAGAGGATCATCTGCATCTAAACTCGCTGTAGGTACTTGATCAATTTTCTGCCTTTTAGCAGCACTTGTCGTGGACGTTTCTCTAGGTGGTTCTATCATACGGCGGTTAGAACTTTTATCCTTTTCCCTCTCACGTTCACGGTCCTCTAATTCCTTGCGAAAATCACGGTTTCGCAATTCCTCGATTGTTCCTTGTCCATGTTCCCTACAAATGAAATTCATTAATTTCTGCAAATAAGTAAGTAAGGTTATGTTTGTTTGTTCACTTGATTAAAAAAGTTACATAAAATATCTTAAATAAAGGTCACAGTATACAATTTTTTTTGAAAATATTATAAAGTACAATATAATACCTGTATTTCAATTTTGTATGAGACGGTAAATCTCTGCTGCTGTATTGTTTTGAGATTGCACTTAAATCTTTTTCACCACGTCCTTGTCCTCCTCTAGCAGGTTCAAACGTGGGTCTTGCGGCCGTAGTCATCTTGCTTGAAAATTAGCCAGTACTTTTCGATGTAAAACTCAATCTTTGTTTTTTGTATATGTTTCGTAAGTTTTCAAAACACAGCTGATCATCCAACAAATCTGAATCAAACCAATTCGTACCGTATATGGAGATAGCGTAAACTGTTACATTTTAGTTCCTTTATTAGCCGCATGGCGCACAACACAAAATTCCCCAACGCGCATGCGTATCTAGCGACCATTACGTCACTCTGCAGCCGGTGACAGAAGCTGTCATTAAGCCGCTACACATTCGAATGGAAAGGAGCGCAAGGAGTAAACAGAAACGAGTAAAAAGGAAACAACAGCACGTATACGATCGTGATTGTAATTGCGAGAAAAGTTTATGATAAAAATGACTGGTGCGTTATTTCGTTAGGTATGTTACTATCGTAATATTTAATATTATATGTTTATTATTACTGTAGCCATTAATAGCAGTAACACAGTTTTGGTAAACACTATGCTATTATTATACAATTTGTTTCTTTCACTATGTGGGCTTAATTTAATAAGACTAAATTACAAATACAATAATATATGTACATTATTTTCATAAAATATACAAAAAATATAATTTTATACATATATATCTCTATATTTTAAATTATTAAATTTGTATAAGAAAATTTAACAATATGTACATCAATTAATATTTTATTATACGATTTATGATAGAAATGTACGGACAGTGGCTTTAATTTCTTGTCGACACATTAGGCAATATGTAAGAGATGATGCACAGTAAGCACAAGTTGCTAAGTGTCCGCAAGGTAAAAATACAATTGCTATTTCTCGATCCATGCAAATTTTACATATACGAGCTTCTTTCAATTTTCTGTTTTCTTCTTTCAAAGCTACTACAACAGTAGACAGTACATTTCGTTAAATTAAATATATAATAAAATTTATTATATGTATATGGATTTAACTCAAATCAACGAATTTATGATCGATCTTTCTTTGTATTTTTATTACTTACTAATTTCCTTTAAGTTAGCCTTTTTATCGGTATTACTTTTATCATTGGATATTACAGAGTCTGCACCTTCAATTTGCACTGTTTCCTGAAATAAATATAATGTAGATAAGTGTGTAATGGAATTATTAATTATACACATGGCATAAAATATATATAGTTAAGAATATAAGTCTATGCGCTTACTTTTTTAAAAAGTGGAGATATATCCTGGCCTGTTATTTTATTTACATAATCTTGTCCTTGAACCATTAATAAATAGCAGCATTTAGAAAACCACTTTGCATGTTGCTCCCAAGGATCAATTTCTGGTTCCCAATCTTTTAAACCAACTCCACAGTAATAACAGAAAGTTTGATCACCTTTTCCAATATAGTAAAAGCCTGCATCTGCTAACTGTTCCTTCCTTTGTGGTATAGATTTTGGCCATGTTGCAAATGTGTGTAGTCTAGCATCGTAACTAGCATATTCAGGATGTACTGGATTCTTAGTTCTTCCTAGACCTAAACAGCTAAATTTAGCTGTAGTTGATAATTGTAATTCCATTGAAAAACTATGGTTATTAGGACCAGATATAGGTTGATATCTAAACCATAAAACCAGATATATTTCTGCTTTGTGGTCTTGGCAGTATAACTGTACCGGAGTATACTCTAATTGTCATATTAACGCAATTCATACTGCAAATAAGTCTACAGCTTGTAGACCATCTCTGATCAACCATGGAAATATCATCTTCTACCCATTTACATATCTCTATTTGATATTCAAAACATCTCTAAATCTATGGAAAAAAAATTGCAATTGTTAAATAGGATATTAATCGTAACTGAGTCAATTTTATTGAAATATTATTGACTTATAAATTATTTTTTCTATTATAAGTATCTTTCATAGTTTCAGTTTCATGTTATTAATAAAAATACGTATAGTTTAATTTAATTTAAAGTCTATTTTCTATATTGCATATATTTGTCTATTATAAGTCTATTTGCATATAATGGAATCGTGCAACATATGGAATATGCATATTTAAATAAATGCCGCCTTAAACGTACGATCGTGTTGCACATTTATGGAACATACCATCGACATTTAATAAAAAAGAAGGAAGGGGAAAGAACTCCAAACTTGATAGATTGCAATGCCATTACACTTCATAACTGATGGAGTATTGTGGACTTTTCTCAGTATATATCGTTGAAATGACGCAGGCTATGTATCGCACACAAACGAGAACTTCCGACAACTTTTTCTTTCCCTCTCTTAATTCATAGAGTTTATCAGGCTCATGTTCTATCCACCATGTAACTGTGTAACGTTATCGTTTGTATGGCCCGCATTTCAACGAACTTCTCTTGTTATGCACTGATATAACACAATATCATACAATGTAATACAATATCTAGACATAGCGGACACTGATATATATATAATGATATGTACACTCAAGGCGAGACTGTCTCGGTACGAGTCAATGGGGCGATTGTCGGTCTTTTGGCGAGATCAAAGGTGTTCGCAATTCCTTACTTGCTTTGCTTTAACGCGTATTGAACAACTTCGTCGATACTCTGTCTCGCGTACTTTGCTACTTGGTAGCGCGAGTCAATTGAAGTGAGACAGCTATCGAGTGAGGCAACATGAGGCAAAAGTGTCGTACAGGTCAGCCTCGCACTGTCAGTAGTCCGTACTCTGTACTCTGAACTTTAGTACTGTAGTCTGTTCTGTACTCTGTATTCTATGAGATCCCGCGCCCGTGAAGCAACTTAATCGCGGCCATATCGTAGCTTTAGTGCATAGCGCCACTATCGTTCGACTGGTGTACTTCATAACTGTGTGTACTTTTAACATAAAAGTTCTAGGTAGAAATCTGTGTATAAGTACTTTACTCTCCTGTCCTCCCCTTTACTCTCGCAGTACGTCGTGTCGTGTCCATTAATGACAAAGTGTAGGTTCTGCAAGGGCGATGGAAAATACAGGAGAGTGAAGTACGTTAGTCGTACGATAGTGACGCTACATACTAAAGCTATAATATGGCTGTGATCAAGTTGCTTTACAATCCCAATCCATAGTATATACAATAAGAGTATACATAATAATACATATCAGTGCGTGGCATGAACATACCTATATCACCATGTTCGTACATAAAGATATTCGAAACCTAACCCACACTAAGATAAGAAGTACCAAAAGTATGTATTATTACTGTTAATGTTATTATAAATATCTTGGGAATCTAACCGGGAAACGGTTATATGTATAAGGAAAAGTTGTTCGGAATTAATACATATTTGAAAATCCTTAAAATTGATAAAGTTAAATTATATATTGGAAATAGTAGAAATCTATAATGGATCTTTTTCTTTTTTTCAGAACGTATGCTTTCCTAATGTCCTTGTCTAGAAGAAACGTGCTATTCATCCTCTGCTTTAATTTCAACTTTGATGACATGATTAGTTTTAACTAACTTTAGTTATATCATTTCGTCGAAGCAATTCATATACGAAATAAGCCAAAACATGTAAGTAACTAAACTTTAAACTTATTATCGCATTACTATTTATTTAATTTAATAAACAAATTATTTTATTTGCGCAGTATGATTTAATGGAATCACTGTCTATGAAATACTTTATATATTTTCATAAATCCATTACACATCTAATAAATAAAAACTGAATTTTTTCAAAGCAAGCTTTATATTTCCACAGTTTCTATTCATTAAAATTATGATTACACTAATATTACTTACATAGTTGCAACATTTATTTTCATGCATCATTCTGTTTTATTATTGAATTTAGACACTTATTATATTCTTCTCTCTCTCACATGCATCCATAATTCAAAATATTTCCATATTATAAAACTTCATATCGAATGTAAATTATGACAGTCATATATTTTGTGCAATATATTATATATCATGGTCAAACTTACATTTAAGTCATCATCAAAGTAGACTTTAACATATCATTGGACAGCATTCTGACTTTTATTTATAAACATTTTTGCAACTAAAGAGGCACTGTATCTTGAAACATAGTTTTTTAAAATTTCATTTAATAAATTTGCAGCATGGCAAACTTTTATTAATCAAAATCATATATATATATATTTATATATATATATATATATATATATACACATATAATATGCAAAGAGAAGCAATAATTATTAATTGTATTTTATATTCAACTCATCTTTAAGAATATTTCTGATATAATTTTCATTTGATTATGTGTCTAACACATAATTAACTTTTATCTTTATATACGTATATTTGAATAAAATTCTTAATAATTTTAAATAATTCGTAATTATTGCCTCACTTATTTATAGAGAGTTTTAGCTTTCTTGAATTTACAAGTGCAAAAGCAATAAATTTGATAAAATTTAATAACACTAATTCAACTTAACTTTGTGCTAAGAAAAATCAATGTGTTATTATGCGTATGAAATATAGTTATTTCTTAAATGTAGTTATTCTTTTAATAAACAATTCATAGCTTAATAAACATAACTCCTTCTATTTCTAATAGTATTATTTGCTATATTAAACATAGTTAAGACAAATATCAACATATATTTCCAAATATTCAGACGCATTACTCTGCGATCTAATTTATGCTATAGCTAGACTACTAGTGCAGTCTGAATAAAAGAAATAATTTGCAATGGCACATAAGTTTTACAACATTCCAGTCAAGTATTTTTATTATTTCGTAGTTTATCCACCGTGTAAATGAACTCTACTAAAATATAAATCTAATAGTTTTCATTTACATATTATATAGTTCTTCACTCAGCATTTTTTTTGTAGTGTAAGAGCTGTATACGCATTTTTAAAATTGCAATTTTGAAAGTAAAATAGTTTGCAATAATTGTAACAATAAAAATAAAAAATGACATAATTAATTTTATGTTCAATATTCGATACAATGTTCAAGTTATTGAATAAGTTCTTAAAATTATTAATGCATAATTATATTCTGCTTTTATACAATAATGAAATTTACTTTCTACAGCACAATCGTAATCACAATCTCACCAGACTTCAAAATGAATAATTTTTTATGGTTATTTAAATATACATTTATTATAAATTCTATTCTTTGCTTGCACAAATGTCACATAAACAGTTTTTTTGTACTACCAAAATTGCAAATGTATGACAATCACATAACATAATATAATTTGAACATAAAATTCTAATATCAAATAATATATATTCATAAAGATAAATAATCATATTTAATTATCAAAACAATATTTTATATGTACTAATTACAATTATATACAAATTGAGTACCCATAATAGCACATAAATTCTGCAAAATATTTTAGACTGAATTCTATTAGACTGAAGTCTGAATGCAATTAATATCTTTTTCTTTATAGATATGATAATTAGCAAAATTTTATCAACTAGGAGAAATAAGATTTATATAAAACAAATCTTTTCTATTGTTTATTTAATTTGGTGATATTTTATGTGCAATAAATTAAAAAATTTCCAATCTCTGTATTCTTATGTATAGCTAATTTTGAAAAAAATTATATGCTGTATAAATATGATAAAGTGTTATTCCCTATCAAAAACCTATTATAAGAGAGATATATCAAAGAAATTCGCGCATAATATAAAACAAAAATTTGTTGAAACACTTGTTACGAAAAATTTTGTTAAGTACATCGTCCATAAAATTTTATTGTATTATTAATCAGAATGAGGAGATATTATAAAAATTTCGTATAGAAGATACCGAAGAAAAATTTTTAATTAAAACTTAATTTTTTATTAGTCGTTATCATATAAAAGCGTAAAAAAGATATATGAAAGTTCAAATGTTTAAATTTCTTAAAATGTTATGACATCACAAAATATTCTCCTCTTCTCGATTAAATAATAACATTTGCATAAATATAGAATAATTGCTAGCTACATGTTTACATAATACATATATATACGTAGAATAAATTATACAAATATATACAAATTAAGTCCTACACATTTTAACATATTCTAATGTACATACAAATCATTGAATTCTTGCAGAATATGTACGCATATATAAATGCCCCTTTAGGTGCTCGACACCAAAATATACTACATTTAATTAGATTTAAATGTGTCTGTAATATTTCTAATATATAGAAAACATATATTTTTTTAATATAGATGATTATAAATCTTGTAACTAGCAAAAGTGTAGTGAATCTTTTATGGAAATAAAAAATGTCAGTAGTATTCTTTTTACTTCTTATCTTCATGTCTATATAATATTTCAATTGACGTAATTATTTAAGAAAAACAAAACACGTAATAAATATATGAAAATATGGCAGTGATTAGATATTAAGAACCTTCTGTAATATTAGGCCTTGAGATAATTTATACTTTTATATTGATCAAAGAGAATAATAGATATACATCTATTATGAAATGATCTCCTAAACTAAATATTTTAGCATTTTTCCCATTCTGTCAAATAGAGCAGAAAAGATCTTATTATTCATCATTTATACTCGAATAAATGATAAAGAAATTAATAATATAAAGCACATATATACGTATTTTATAAAAAGAAATAAATTTGATTATAACAAATAAAAAATTTAAGTAAATACGCAATAATAGTCTTACTTACAGTCGTAATTAATCACTTGTAACAGAAGTACTTTTGAGCATATGCGAATTAATCATGGGTTAATATGACCCAATTTATATCATTCACTTATAACAAAATGTGCATTAAAAATAAAGCTAATTTAATTGCAAATGATTTCCTATTATCTTAAGCTGTACTTGTGTGATTACTAGCACCACTGATAGCACTAAATAAAGCAGCGCTGTTACGTTTAAAATTTCCAACTTGTTCATCAGACCAAATAGGTTCCCCAAGTAATGATGACAAATTTTGGCAAAGTTTCTGATAATTCTCACGTAACACTTCTTGATATTCATGCTGATCAGATGTAATCAACTTACTATTTATTTGCAGAGCTGTGTAACATATTTTAACAAATTCTCTGAAAATCAGATAATTCCAATTAATAAATTTTGTGTGTGAGATGTAATATACTTTGAAAATGCAATGATTGTATATATATATAATAAATAATTTATATATATATACACGAAATATATTTTTTAAAGAACATACCTGAAAACATCTTTTAGTTCTTCAACTTTATCATCTGGATATTGTGGAGACAGTGCAGGATCTAAAAATGCGGAAGCGTATGCGAGTGGTCCAGCATTTACTGTAACACATATACTTCCTTGTAATCTTAATTGCAATTTTTTCACGTCTGTTGGTCCTATAAGAGCTACATCTTCTAATTCTTGGACACGTTGTCGCATTTCATCTAAAGCGACTTCGATTGGGCTCAGTTCCATTATTCGTTTTTCAATAACTAAAATACGTTTTTTAATGTATGGAAAAGAATATTGTGCTGAAATCATAAAATATGCTATCAGGTATATATCTATAAATAATATGGTACATAATAATGAAGTAAACTTACTTGTAAGAATTGTTCTACGTTTCCATTGTTCTTCTGGAATACCTCTGGCTTTTCCTTCTTTAGTGAATGGAGTTTCAAACATAAAACATGATATATTATGATTCTGTTCAAACTCTGTTTGTCGTGTTTCTAACTCGTATTTTTCGAAATAAGGTGTAACGTGTGTCACTTGAATATACGCTATTTTTGAATCTAGTTCGGTTATATCGATAGGTATAGAATCCATTATCATTTTAACATTTTCCGAGCCAAATTTTTCAGAGTAGAGATGATGGAGACGTTCTGAAATTTCAGATAAGGATGTAACTTTTGGTTCTTTGTAAATGTACTCTTGCCCATTTTCATCCTCAAAATATGCCTAAAAAACATTTATTATAAATTATACACACAAAATGTAATGAAATAACATTATACATTGGCTATTAATAATATTTACCGTGCCAAAAAATGCAACTCTATAAAATCTTCCAAGAAGTCTTTTTCCGGACTTTGTAACTTCAACAATTTTATTACAGGCTTGTGCCAAATGAGAATAACAATTTGCTAAAGCTTCATAATTTCTTTTCGCTTCGTACATAGGAACTATTAATCTATACAAATGTCCAAGAAGTTCAAATCGTTCTGCTTTCTCTAACATCTCAGCACAAAGTTCTAATTGTTCAAGAAGTATATATTCGTTGTAATGAATATCTTGCACGCCTAAAATAATGCTAGTGTTTATAAAATTTTATATTTAAAAATATACAATTGATTTCCAAATAATTCACCAACATTAAAAAATTCCAGTAACAATTTTTAAATCGAAATTCAAAGTAAAAAGTGCATTAAAAACAAAATGTTATAATTTCAATATAAATTAATAGTTCTAACATTTAACAATAAATAATATAATAGACGAAAAGAAGAACGGAATGTAAAAAATAATAGAAACGTAATATATAATACAAACATGTGCAAAACATACAAATCTCACCAGCATCAAGTTTAAGACTGCATTCATCTCTAGAGATGTTTTCAGAAATCTTGTCAAAGGCTTCTGCACCCCACGTATGAACTTTTCTCAATTTTAAATACTCTGCTATTAATGCGGCAATATGTAATTGACAACAAGCAGCCTAAAAGTGATATAGCATAAGGATATTAAGTTCTTTAAAAAAAATTTTTAATGTATACCTCTGAAAAATTTCCATCTCTTGCGTGATTTCTAGCCATAGTTTCTAACCATGTATGTCTCAATTCAGGTGTACTGGCATAAGAATTAGCCAAACTATGTTGTAGGTCTACCAACATTTCAGGATCATTGTTATGTTCTCTCATTTGAGCTGTGGCCATCAAAACAGTCCTAATTCTTTTATTCAGATCTTTAACTTCAACTGGAAAACCAGTACCCTTCATCACTTTATCAGAAGAAGCATAGCTATTTATTAATGATAATGATTCTTGGAACCTTGAATTATTTAATCCAATAACATTTCCAAGCATTTGAGAAACAGATATAATTACCTATTTACATAAATATAAAGTATTAACATTTTTTAAGCATTATCAGAGTTAATCCAATGTATAAAAGGGAAAATTATTTTCGTCATACACTTACTTGTAAGTGAACCCTAGTTAGTCCTTTCCTACTAGTGAACTCAAAATTGCTTCTCATAAGAAGATAAAGTAAAGCACAAGATTCCTGCCGAATGGAACTTAACTTACTATTACAGCAACGTAATAATTCGTAACATAAACGTCCACATAATACGGCATTTCCTATAAGAATAATAATATCTAGTTAATTAAAATAAGACAGTATAATTTATTAAATATTTAACTGTTTTTTATCTACACCCAATAGAATCACACCCAACTGTTAAAATTCATACCTTGAAATAGAATTATAGAATAATTATTTAAAAAGGCTCTGAAACTGGCAAAAACGTGCCGTAGTAAGGTTTCAGACTGTCCAACTTGCAAAAACGATAAATATATACTAAATACTTTCTGCATTATGGGATTATCACCATCTGCTGTTAGAAGCACATCCTTTACAAAAAAAAAAAGAAGAAAAATCAAATATAACGTAGATAAATATTTCTGAATTATGACATATGTATAAGTGGAAAATTTCTTTTATACCTTAAAATGAATACAAAATAATCCTAAACAATCCAATGCAATTAGACCAACTTCTGTTGCCATATTCGCTTCTAATAAAGCTTGATGCACTTTCCCACTATCGCTTTCAACAAGATTTTCCCGTGCAGTAGTATTATGTGGTTGTAAAGTACTAGTGGCGGGTCCATCGTTAGAAAAATCTGGAGGTGCCATTCTAGCTGGTAATGTCATTGCTTTCACTGTTCGAGGCTTTCCAGAACTATTTACCATGTTTGCAGCTATTTGCCTTTTCCCAATATATTTAAAATGATGAAGGCTCATTCTGAAATAAAGAATGAACATAATAACGCCTATTCTGCACTAGAAGTAACTTTTATGTTTAACTTGACATTAACTTACTCAATTACTGTAAAGAAACTTAAAATTTCACAATCGCTGCACTGTTGCCACCAAGCAATAACTTGATGATCACCTAAGTATTTTATTACAAATAGAAAACAGAGTAAAATATCCTTAACTTCCGACGACTGCAATTTATCACATCTAGGTGACGATTGTGTAACACTTAAAGAACGAGAATGTCTTTTTTTTTCGCCAGTACCATTTTCGATAGGTTCACGAATAATAGTAGTTTCTTGAGATATATTTGATTGAGAAGCACCAGATATTGTTGATGTATCTGATTCTATACTAGTACAAGAATATCCATTAACTAATCCTTGGCCTGCTATGGCTGCGAAGTATGTAGAATCTCGTAGATGCATAGACGCCCTTATTGGAGATTGAGTTTCCAAATGTAACGTAAGCCTACATATATTTTTTTATGTAGATTGTTTCTCTTATTTTTTTATTTATCTTAAGCAAATATGATACTGTAAAATTTGTTTACCTATGTATTGATTTTGGAGTTCCAGTGGTCGCAGTAGTACTCGCGGTATCTTTATTTGCCAAAAATGAACTACTAGTTGATATTCTATTTGTGCCATTTTGCCTAATTTCTGTTTTACTGCTATCATGTATGGATTGCAATCGATGTAGATTTTCCAATACAATACCTAGCCATGGTATATAAGTGGATGCTATCCTACTTAATTGACCCTGTAATAATAAAATTACATTATTTTAGAATTAAGTTTACTTAAATATTTGTACTTCGAAAACATTAATTATATCAAAAGTATAATATATATAAGATATCATATTAGAATAAAAATACAAAGGTAGAAATAAATAGAAGCAATTTACCTTATTCTGATATCTATCATCAAGTTCATGCTTTGCCATTAAGTCTCTTAATGTAGATATTGCAACTTTACGAATTTGTACAATTTCATTTAAGGAGGTTCTAACTTCTTGCATTAACAGTCCAACTAAGAAATGATGTTTGCAAAAATCTTCTGACAAACAATATTCATTTATTAAATCTGTAATGAATATTTCAAATTGATAAACTTATTTGATTTACTATAATTTTAGATAATATGAAAATAGAAAAACATGTACATACAAGGGTCACCTAAATATAGGAAAAATTGAATGAAATTACAGTAGCTTAAATGAAATTTTTTCATTAGTTTGCTATCGAGATTATTGATTATTTTATAGATATTTAATATTTAAGTAAAAAAGATATCTTTTATCTGAAATTACCTATTGATTAATCATGTGAATATTACTAATTATAACCATGATTTTGTAAAATGTTTGCAAATTCATGCAGTTTTTTTACATTAAATATTTTTAAATAGCGAATATGTACTAAAATAAAAATAAGAAGTTTTGCATAAAAGTATAAAATATAACATAAAATTTATGTGAGTGTGTAAATCTATATATTCTATATTGCAAAAGTTCAGTACTTCATAAATTCTATTTGACAATTTTCAGTGCATTTAAATATAATGAAACAGGCTTGCATAGCAACAAATAAGAATGCCATGAAAGTATTTTCTAAACATCTACTGATTGATAGTGATTAATAACAAGAAAATTGTATGCAACTCCCACTCACTATGGCTACGGTAACAAATCACAATAAAGACGGGAGTGTATGACTTAACATACCATCACATTCTGGATCACTCTCTGTATCTTCTAAATAAAGCATAAAATGATTATATTTACGAAACATTAGGCATCAAGTATAATATAGTAGTAGTTAATTTTACCTTTGGAAATGATTCGTGATTGCATCATTGGTAAATTGAAAGACACATAATGCTCGTGTGAACAGATTATTTGCAAGAATGTAAATTTAAAATCATGTAGTGTACGTTGATCTCCAGGAGAGAAATTGTCCATGTATGAATTTATTAAACGAAAAACGAACCCACGATCCATAAATGTAAGGCATCGCTATTTTAAGATATGAAGAATTAATGATGATTATTTTAAAAGGACTATTTTCATATATAATAAAATACTATCATTAACAATTACAGTATGAGACTTTATGAAACTTATGCTTATCATTTGCTGTATTATTATTACTCTAAAAAAATATTTAGCCTGTAAATAATATATAGCATTTACTTACTTTTAAAAATTGTGCAAGACTTTTGTTTAATTCATGTGTTTCAACTGGCATCTCTTTATATTTGTTCATAAGATAAGGCATAATAACTTCCACTAAACTTCGAATCTTTTCATGATATTCTTTTGAAAATCTTTCATTTCTATGCATCTGTAAAAGATGTTAATTAATTTATACTTTCTAATAAATTATATTTTTCATATTGTTACAAAACGTACTTTTATCCTTCCTGTCGAAAGCAAATGCTGTGCCATACTCTTAATCATTATCTCAAAAAAGAAACTGGAATGATGCATAAATTTATTTACTACTAGAAAGTCAGTATTACTTGGCTGCAATAATGTAGGAAGATGTTTTCCTAATTGTTCATGAACTGTTATAATACCATTTCCTTGAGAAGGTGGTACAAAAACAAACTGTAAAAGATAATAATATAAAATTCACTAATAAAGTTAATCAATTCCATTAGCAATATTTACCTTAATATAAGCCTGAAGTGTTTCTTTCCTACCAGCTTCATGCACCATATTTATGAAATGTATTAAAACTCTTATAATATACCATCCAACTTCTTCATTTGTAGTACATGTTAACAATGTAAATAACTGATTCAATATAGTAGGAAGAAATGTAATAACTGTAACTAATTGTACTGCATGAGCAGCTTTTAATATTTTGCATGTTTCCGAATCCGCTGGTACCGCACCTAGTTTTGTATCTAGGATGCGTTCCATATGAGCAAATAAATTATGTAAATGTACATCACGTGTAAATACAGTTGAAATCAATTGAAATGCTACTGTAAATACCGGCCGTTGAGAATCAACCCATATAATTTCCGGTCCAGCATTCTAGAACAACGAAAAATTTATCTTTAAAATATTAAACGCGATAGCTATAAATGGTTATCATATTTTATTATCTTTTTGAATTAATAAAATATAAGTATATAACTTCATTTTATTTTTACCCCTTTTCCTAGTCCTAGAGGTTGTATTGAAAGATATCCTGGTGGTAAATGTGTTGCAACAGGTAGTGCTTGTACATTCATATCCATATCCACATTTAATCTATGTAAGATATACAAAATTAATATAATATAATTATATATATATATGAAATTACATAATGCAAAATTTAATTAGAAAGTTTACTTTGTAAATATAATATCTCATATTTATATAGTATACAATTATAATTACATATCAGTGTTTTATTAGTGATATATAAATCGTAATTCCTAACATTATCATACCTTCCTTTATGCAACAATGGAGACCAAGCATAACCAACACAATTTTCAACACCATTTTCTTTTTTCTTATTCATATCACAACTTATATGGTAAAAAGAAAAGAGTAAATGATGCTTGGCATGAAGTTTCGATGGTAACCTTATTTTAATTTCTTCATACCAAGAAGGAACTGCATTATGATGTAAAACCGCGCAAGATGCTCGTAAGCATAAAAGTGGAGCACCAGGTCTTCCATATATACACTATTATGAAAAAATCCGAAAAGTATTAGCAATAATTTAATAATCTATGAAATAACATATTCTACATACCCTTAAAGGTGTAGCATTTTCACAATCATTGTCTCGTAATTCAATAACGCACGCAATATTTCTAGCTCTGGTGAATATTTTTTGAGTATCAAAGCAAAGAGTTTGCGGATATACATAAAGATGGTTAATATAAGTTGTATATGGATGAACATCTTTCTCTGAAGTACTTTCAAACTCTGCAATCTCAAGAGTTGGTTCAGATATTGGCGGTAATGGAAATGGCTTCAAAGCTGCTAAAGATGTAGATAATGTATCTGTAAAGAAAAAATGAAAATTAGATTATTCAAGTTTATACATAGTAAAAAGAAATGTTATTCTCCAGATACATACTGTCAGGTAAATCTGTAATTGACTCAATCTTTATTTTCAACCAACCAGGTATCACAGTCAATTTACTAAGTTTCTCAGGCCTATAATAAAAAATATCAAAATATATATCATATATAACTTACTATATATTATATATGCATACTTTCTATACTCTGAAAGGAGTTTGAGTAATTCTTCATCTTTTATTTTATTTCCTTCTTGCCTATATATTGCAGGAAAGTCTGATGATGTATCTAATTCATTACTATATAATCTAAATAATGGTCTGGCAGCCCAAGCAAACGGCATTCTATAATTTCCCAATCTAAAAAATTTATAATTTTTTGGACAAAATTTTACAATGTACAGAAAAATATACAGATTAAAAATGTAACCACATATAAACTTACCTTTGGCAACATGCTCTAACTTGTTTATGTACTTTTAAACCTAATCGTGGATCTTTTGTAGCCCTTAAATATGGTTCAGAAGTTTGGCATATATTCCCTTGTAATATTTTATCTATTCTTACAACCAAAAATATATCAGGGTGCGGATTACTAATACTAAATATAGCCTATAAAAATATACACTGCTGTTACTAAACTACACAATGATATTAACATTATTGTTAAAAATTTGATACTTTAGAAAAAGAAAGAACAAACCTGTTTTGGATATTTAATCCAATCTAGTGGTATATTTTTCAGATCATTTGGTAGTTTAATATTTTCTGTAGATTCTGTCATAATACCTACAGGACTTAATTCTTTTACTATTCCTTGAACAACCTCATGATTAATATCAAAATGAAAATTTTCAGTTAGCTTCCTGCCATTTCTTGCATCATAAAGACTTAGTGTAGTTTGATATGGTTCCACCTGACATAATGATTCTTTCTCATCTATTGGTGCTTGTAATCTAAATTTAAGACTTTCACATTTTACAAAAATTCTCTGCCCAAATTGTTCTTTGTATGGATCAATATTCTGTTCATTACAATTGCCTGGTTGTTGTTTAGTATGTGGAATATGAGGATAAATACTAAACAATTGTTTACGACATTCTCGTCTCGCTAATGCAATACTAGTATCTGTTTCCCTAGAATACTTTATCAGTTGTGGATTCATACTTTGTTCTAAGCCTTTGAGCGTTCCATAAACCTACAAATAATACAATAAACTCAAATGGAATTATATGTAAATAAGTACACTTAAAACATTGGAGACAATGCTTATTTCTACTTTTGATTACCTGCATAGGTTGAGGAGAAGGAGGAGGTGTATTGCATGCTCTCTCTAGCGAAGCAGCACGTTTTTCTTCTTGTTGCTTATAATGCTGTAATACTGAGCTTAACTTTAATAACCAATCCTGCATATCTGTTTCATTGTCTGCTGCTAATGTGTACGATTTATGAGTCCCGCTCATTCTTAATTCAAAACAATACCTCCCACGTTTTGGATTTCTAATAACTTCAGTGCAAAAATCCATTACTATCGTCAGTTTAGCTTCACCCTTTTTTTCATCTTTAAAAAGTTCAAGAATGTATGTGCCATCAACTTCTTGACGAAGATGACAAAACCTTCTCTTAAATGATTTTGAACCAATATTTGCAAACATGCGGTCACTACTACCAATTTCTGGTCCTTTCATTAAATAGCCTTCCTTTGTTATTCCATTACTCTTTGTTAATTCCTAATAAAATTGAACAAGTTGTTTTAATTTCTTATTCCTCCCTTATAAATTTATTACCTTAATTTCTCATAGGTCTATAATGATAATCAGAAATAATAATAGATGAATTTAATAAATGTTGTAAAAGCGATATTTAACATTATTTTTCATTATTTAGAAAAATGACATGAAAAAGATAATATTAAAATATCTTTTTAAAATATTTTTTGCTATTTGTGTATAAAATATAATGCAAAAGATAATACATTTAATATATAAATCTTATTTATCCAAATATAATGCAAGTAAATGATATTTTAATAAGAAATATCAGTCATAATCCAACCTTCAAAAAGTTCATATTAGAAGCAAAATATTTTACCTCATCAACTTGGTCTACTTCTGTATCAATTTCATACACTTCATCTTTTAGATCATCTATTTTTGCTACTCTAAAAAATAAGAAAATACATATAAGCTACAACAATATATTTTATATTTTATGAAATAAAATTTTGCAATAATAAAATATTATTTATAGTCAAGTTTTATATTTATACTTAGGTAACTCAAGATAAGTTCCACTATATGCTGAATATTTATAATGTATGAGATTCCAATTAGATGTGTAACTTCGTAAACATTCTTTTGTAAGAAGATTCTCTTCCCCTTCCTCATTATCTGAAGTTTGTGGTATAGTTGGTACAAGAGTACGATATCTTCTAGGTAATACCACTTGCTACATTAGAAAGAGGATATTAAAACAATTAAAAAAATACTTAAAATTAAATAATTTATTTAAGTAATCTTTTTAGTAATAAGATTAAAAATATACATTATTATATATTATAGATAATAGACACTAAGTTTAACACTACATTTTTTAAACAATAAATTTAAAAAGTAGGTTCCAAAAATTGCATGATATTAAACATCCTGTGCATGGTCCTATCTGATAACTTATCTGTCCCTGCAACGGATGTAAGTGTTTCAGAATAGATAAGAAATAGTAAGTTAAAACTCACTGAAATATCATCCCTAGGGTATAGCAGGAGTTCTCTCTGAGGGTCGTTTTGTAATAAAGTTTTATTCTTTAATACAAAATTTTCAAAATCTATGGGTTCTACTAGATGTGGCTTATTCTGAAATTAAAACATTTTCTTAAAATAAATAATACAAATTAAAAAAGATATGTATACATATGTTGATTTAAAATACTTTGATATTGTAATAAGAATTATTTAAAAAATTTGAAATAAAAATAAACAGCGACAGTAAACTATATAAAAGGCTATAATCTATATACATTAAAACTTGTAACATAAACTTTAAAAATTAAATATTAATTTGTCAATACTTATTATGACAATACAACAGGTCAAATAATTCCTTTTAAGAATAATGTAATTTATTTTTAATTCAAGGTAATAATTAATGAATAATGAATCAAGGTATTACAAGATACCATAAATGGACATGTTTCAGTGTGAATAACATTATCCTTAAAAAACCAGAATTTCATGTCTCAACCCTGCTACAATAAAATAAAAAATAACGTTTTAAAAATATAGCTAAATTGTTGATCCAACGTTATTTTATCTCTTCTTTAGCTTGAAATATTTATAGTTAGCCCTGTTCAGTTGACAGCAATTATCATGAATAATGAATTAACGATATTATGAAGGTCCTGATAAATGACTGCAGGGAGAACATATTTTCACTGGTATCAATTGTTGCATATTTGTTATTCAGAAGATAATGTAAAAATATATGCAGAAAATCAAGCGGCAAAATGTATCGTGCCGAGAAACCTACCTGTACGGTACTCTCTCGTACTACCTGAGAGACGGTCTCTCGTAATTGAGCGGCCATGCCCGGTTTACCCAGGCCACGGGTAAACTTCCTTTCGCTCATCTTTGTTGATGACACATTGATCTCATCACCGTACGCCAACGAGGACAATCACGATCATCACGCGAACTCATTACACTGGGCAATACTAAACATTCGTTATTGTCGCAGCCATATTTACGCGGCTTCTAAACTCACGTCGTAGCAACGCATGACAGTTCTCCCTATGCAGTTTACAGCGTACAGCAACGTAATACATATATCGCTGCAACTATATCCGGTATATGTGCTTACATACAAAATATGTACTATTTAATCACGCTCTAGCCTACATAACGTTGCACTTATGCATATGTAATACGGTCTTAACTCCCTGAATAAAGTTAAGTAGAGTCAACAATTTAAAAAATTTTTACATATTTTATATATGCAATAAATTTGACTTGTTAATTTTAGAACAATTTTGTTTATGGGCTCTTAATGTAAATGTGAAAAAATGTTTTTTATGTTACAATTTTAACAATAAAAAGAATTTTGTTTTCTTTTATATCATTGTTTATAAAGTAATCTTGAAAATCTTAATGAAACATTTACCTGCATGTACATATGTGAAAGTCACGATTAAAGAAATCGTACTGTATACTATATGATATTGTGATTATTAATTATTTCATTTAAAATTGTAATGTATTAAATTTTTGTATTTAATCTTATATTTTAACAAATTATTTTTTCTTGTTTTCTTTACTATGTTATACCTCATAAGATATTTTTACTGGTTATGTCATTCAAAATACTTAAATTATATCTGATTCTATAGATATAAAGTAATTTTGTTAATTATGTGAATAACGTGAAATGCCAGCAATGCCGCATGCTTAAAATTACGGCGTGAGGTCAAACGTCTATCTACAGTAACGTTTGTAATTTGGTATCGTCTGCTGTAAATACCAAATAGTATACAAACTTTTATTTTCCTCGAAGTTATAATCTTTTATCGAACGAACGATTATACGAATTTCGATGCATATTTGGTGCTCCGTCAAGTGTGTGTTAATTGTAAATAATTATCGAATACTTATTGATATTTAGGTTTACAAGAAAACTGGCTTAATTTAAGGTGTCAATGCATTAGATTATGGATGACGAACTAGAAGACAAGATTTTATATCAGGTGACATAAAAATAATTTAAAAGATATAGTGTTTTCTTCTTTTTAGAAAAATGTTCTTTGAAAATCTAATATGTATTATATGTTCGATCTACGATTTCTGTATTCTGTCTAGTATTCAAAAATAGTCTTGTTTGATTGCTTTTGAATCTTTGTAATATACTTTAAGTAGAAAGTAATATAAGTTTATTCCTTTATTAATCTATGATAGAGAGAAATATTCATAGATTATGATATACTTGACTATTTGAAATTTATGATTTCTTTATAATAACAGCTATTATCAATAATTTTGTATTTTTGTTATTGTGCAATAGACATATGTATCATACATGAAGCTAGTGTCAAAGTTTGCAGTGGGTATTCCCACAGGATTAAATGCTGGCATAAATTCTCCTTTGGGCTATTTTTGGAGAATCATGAGAGTCTATGCATTGAAGCCAGAAGTATTAATTTGTGGTGCAGTTTTGGCAATAATTCTATTTTATATACAAGCTGTTGATATATGGAGCCGATCATTACTAGGAAAAATCCAATATACACTTGGTCGTACTACATCAAAAGTAAATGAACTAGAGAATAAGCTATGTAATAAATATATTATACAAATAGGGCTAATTAGCATTATACTTTCGTAATTAAATGTGATATATATTAGTTGAAAAAATTACTTAATTATTTGTTTATCATTTAATTATTTGTTGCTCAAAGCATTACAAAAGAGAAATAAACATTTGCATCGTGTCTTATTATTTTTAGGTATCAAAACTACCATTTTTAGTTAATGATTCTGTAAATAATGGGGTGAAGCTTAGTTGGGAATTAAAACAAGGATACGTTGCTGCATATGCTGTTCAAGGTCATAGAGCTCGTATGGAAGATCGTTTTGTTGTAAATGAAGATATGAACAATACAGGTGTATCTTTATTTGCAATATTTGATGGACATGGTGGAGAAGTAAGTTCAAAAAGATCTGACACATGAATCTATTTAATAGAAACTTAATCAATTATCCAATCAATTGTTCAAATAGGATATTTTTTAATGATTACTTATCATTTTTATTTGACTTTACATAATTACTTATCATCATATAACATTATCATTCTAAAATTTCTAAATTTATGATGTTATATGACTATTATCTTGCAAATTTACAGATTAGAAACACAGGAATAAGGTAAATAATGATAAAGTTATACAGAGATAATATGAAAATATGGAAATAGATTTCATTAATATCATAATATATTCATATACTTATGTATTTTATGTTAATATATATCAATTATTTAGAATACCATTATAGATTATAGAATAATATAAAATATTATTATGTTTGTGTTATATAATAGCTTAGCTTATATAGAAAAATTTAAAAATTACTACGACAGTGCATGTAATAATAAGACAAAAAATTAAATGTCCTTCATACACCAATACCTTTAGCAGATGACTCAACAATATGTAAATAATAGATAAATTAAAAATTTTTTTACTTATAATAAAGCAGATTATTAAGATATATTTAATATATTATATTGCTATTGTTAGTTTTACTTTAAATAGTATGAAATATTTCAATGATAGCGTACCAATGATATGCCAATATTTTAAACATATTTATTACTTATAAACGTAAAACGCTGACATATGTTTTTATTTCTTAATAGTTTGCAGCAAATTATGCACGTGATAAACTTATTCCAAGCATTAATAAAAAAGTGATTGAATTAAAAGATATGATAGCTGGTAAAGCAACACACATATCAGAAAACATAAAGCAAAATGAAGAAACAGAGAAGAAAGAGGAAAAAATTAATGCAGATCACCTTGAACGCAAAAAATCTTTTCGTAAAACTGTAAGCACATCTTTAACAGATGATTGTATGAAAAAAAATGTTGGTGTAACTGATCCAGAATTGCTTGATAAATTGGATAGCTTGTCAAGACCAATAACAAGAGAGGTATGATTGATATTATATCTGATATCTTCTAAAATGGTAAATGTATAAAACAGTATTTTTTGTTTTAACTAAGGTAAGACCATGTAGAACAGTGGAAAAGCCACCAAAAGTAGATATTACGAATTACTTGGATGGAAATAAAATAAACTATGGTAGATTACTAACTGATGAAGTATTGGCCGTAGATAGATTATTAGTTGAGGCTGCTAAGAAAAATATGGATATAGCTGGTAATTATCTTTTTACAATTTATATTATTTTATTTATTCAAATTTAAAAATAACTTTTATAAATGTATAATACAGGTACAACTGCTTTAATTGCTCTCTTAGAAGACAATAAATTAATTGTAGCAAATGTTGGAGATTCAAGAGGTGTAATGTGTGATGGAAAAGGAAATGCCATACCTTTATCCTTTGACCATAAGCCGCAACAAGTATATAGTTTTATTTATATAAATTGCTTAGGTCTTATGTAATAAATTTATGTTATTTAATAGTAAATATATTTTCTCATTTGTGAAAATAATTTCTAGGAAAGAGAAAGGAGGAGAATTAACAAAGCTGGTGGTTTAGTAATATTTAATGGTGTATGGAGAGTTGCTGGTATATTAGCAACTTCTCGAGCTTTGGGAGATTATCCATTAAAAGATAAAAAATTAGTGATTGCTGATCCTGATATTTTAACTTTTGATCTAAGTGACCATAATCCGATGTTCATCGTCCTGGCATCAGACGGTTTATGGGATACTTTTACAAATGAAGAGGCTGTCGCGTTTATTAAGGAACGTATAAACGAACCACATTTTGGTGCAAAAAGTATCACATTACAAAGTTATTACAGGTAATACAATTCGATCTTACGATCTTTGCAAATATTGATTTAAATCAGTTTTTTATTATGTATTTGTCTTTTTAACATATAGGGGTTCTGCAGACAATATAACTGTAGTTGTAATTAATTTGAAGGATCGTAAATACAGCATATCAGAGGTCAAATAGAATCAATAATCTTTTAATTATACAACGAATTTATGTTTTTTCCAAAGATATTCTAGGTTTATTAATTACTCATTAACGAATAGTAAGTGTAAATTTGGGGAAAAAAGTATGTGCTCTCATTTGTGTAATACAGAAATATGATGTTTCAGTCTTTATTAAAATGTTTCCCTTTTTATAAAGTCAATTTTTGTTTTGTTATAATATCATATACATTTTTATGCATCGTATATTTATTATGTTACAATACTTATGAAATATCCCTCTTCTATCTATAAAATTTAAACAAGTGCAATATTTTTTTTTTACCTCGTATGTTTTTGAAATTAAATATGTTTGTATGATATGTTGTTAAATTTATCCTCTGAAATATCTATTTTTCTATTTCACAGCAAGTACAGAATTCATATATACTTATGCATGTTGTCATTTATTGTAATAATGGTCTATATATATACATATAATACTATAAAATTATACTAGAATGAAATTTTTGATGTACAAACGTGAACATATAACATTTATTTTTGTATAAATTTGAATGAATGAATTTCGTAAATGAGTAATTTGAAAAATCACATTTGGATATGTTACATAAAATAACTACTAACATTTAATATAATACTTTACACTTAAATGACTAATGATCGTTTAAATGTAAAAAATTCTGTACATTGAAAGTAATAGGTAATAAAAGTATAATATAAATACATAAAATTTAGTTCTAATTTTTAAATAATGTTGTTAGCAAAAAGTTTTTATTGGGCACTTAATAACAGTTACAACGTCATATTATCTAATATGAGATAAATTATAATATATCATCATCTTCAAATTCTAACAAAATATTAATGAAATTGTGAGTTCTTTGTGAGAATTTTATATTATCAAAATTCTTTTTATTCATATAATACATACAAAATTATATACTAGATATTTTTAAATTGTATACTTTACTTTATTATATAAAAGTTGAAATACAGAAAATTTTGTAGTATTCAAATAAATACATTTTGCTGTTTATAAAGTGCGGCCAAAATTGATCTTAAATATTATACTACAAAATATTTATTCATTAAAAATTAATTCCATGTTTGAAAGTGTATACTTATTTAGGTATCACATGATGTTAAATTTTCATATTTTTGATGTAACAAGTACTTAGTAAGCTATAAACTAGCCATTTTTTTTAAGTTTTTAGTCAATTCTATAAAAATGTAGATATATTTATATTTATAATTTGAATACAAATTCAACTATTAGCCATTATGTTATAGAATAACATAACATTAAAATAGTTTGTTTAAGTATATGTAGAAATAGTAATATTTTTCGTCATTTTATAAAATTTTTAATTGTATATAACTTCGAACTATAAAACATCATTGAATATTTTTGATAAAATTTTATCTATTGTTCCTATGCACTTTATATAACTTTGAAATTGTGAAAGTTTTTATTATTAACATAGCTAATATTATAAATTTTATAAAATCGAAAATCTATTAATGCAATCATACATAATGTAAATCAATATAAAAATCAGTTTGTTTTTCTTTCATATACTTATGTTAATAAAAAAATTTTACACTCCTGGATTTAAATTTTAGCTTTATGAATTACCAACATATTTTTAAAATAAATAATGTATAAAGTTATAATCAAGTTTTTTTATATTTAAATATTCAATTTGATTTTTGTTCATTTTTGTAAATTTACGATATGCAATGGCGTACAAAAGTTCCCGGCGAAGTAGATCTTTTAGCATACAGTATATACCAAAATAGACATCTAAAAAATTGTTAAGCAATATTAGATACATGTGTATCGCAAATAAAAGAAAACAATACGTCAAATAAACACTATTATATTGTGTGTTACAGTTATCTAAAAATTGTAAAACTAGCATGTTTAAAAATTTCCAGTCAGTATCCAATATACCCAATATCCAATATTAATTAAAAGTTTTTAGATATCACTGTTGAAATGTATAGTGAAAACTATCTGACTGAAAACTTTTGCATGCCATTGTAGACATATCACTATATATTAAGATCATCACATGCATTATCTGTTAAAGAAGGCAAAAATATTTTAAGGACATGAGTGTTCTTAATTTTTTATATTTTTATCAAGTCCAACTAATAAGTAATTTTTTCTATTGTACAGTTTGAGAATAAATAAATAAATAAATATTACACATAGTATACCTTATGTTTAAAATTAATTTATTTCAAATATGTGTATGTTTGTGTACTTAAATTATTTTTAACGCATAATTATTAAAATAATTTAACTATTTACGAGACTTAATATATATTAGAATTAATTTTTTTCATTGGTATAAAAAGTAAGTAAGTACATTCTGTATTGTTTGTAAAATTAAATATCTTTTTATTTGTGGTTTGAATATACTCTTTATAGAAAAATTCGTTTATATCAAAATTATATTATATCAACAATGTGAATAGATCACTCATGTCCAAAAAATGTAAGTATAAGTAATATATACAGTATTTTAATTATTTGATATAAATTATTTTATTATTCAATTACTAGTACTTTGAAATAGTACTAGTTTAAGTCAAATGTAGATATTGGATGAATGGTTGTATTTTATGTACGAATGGATCATTTCTGATGTTATATATACATTATTTATATCGTAGATTTTGTTAATTGTTGATTAAATGTCAACCAAGTAATTCAAAGTCTTCATCAGATGTATCACATTGTGGATCTACATGTTCAAAATCTACAACTATAACAAAGAATTACTAAGACGGACTACAATAAATGAAATTTCGAATTATTTACACCTTTAGTAGAATTTTCCCTTTTTTTTTGTTAATGTTATATCAACTTCAGAACACTTACAAGTTGAAGTTGCTATAGCTTCTGACGCTATATCTTCAACTGGTGACCACTGTGCTAATCTTTCTGCACATAATTCAAGTAAAGGTTGCTTTTCTGGTGTTATTAATTCTTCCTGAATAGATTTGCATAAAGATTTAAAGTCCTTTTCAGTTGCGCAAAAGAAACACTGAAATGGAACGTTATTTTTTTACTTTATAAAAATATATCTTATTTTATAAATTGCTTAATTCTCCGACCAATTTTTAAATAACAAAAATTAATTATATACTAACAAGTGCTACAGAAGGATCTATTCCCGTGATAGGTATACGACTAGAAGATTTACAATGGTAGGTAGCATCCATTTCAATCTCTTCCTCTTCTAGTTTTTTGCCAACACTACCCGATCTTTGTGTTGTATGAGGATCTAAATAAATTACTTCATTTTCTGCAAATGCAAAATTGTAATTTGTGTACATTTTCATTGTATCTTTCTTTAATTTGATAATTCTATTTTTATATTTATACATACCGACGCATCCTATGAAATATAATGCAAGATTAGGTTTTCCTCCTATTACTCCTAGAGATTGTGGAATTTTGAATGAAGTCTGAAAAATTATAGGTATGAATATATTATCCTTAACTTCATTCATATTTCACTCCAATTTTAGCCATTCATGCAAGAATTGATTTCTTCATTACTTTAAGACCGTTAATGTAGATAGGATTAATCTCGCTTAATCCAAGGCGAAGAGGTATTAAAAGTAATAAAGGTTTCCATTGGCTAGGTGCTTTCAATGGTACAGCACCATCAGCTTCCACTGTTGTACCTCCTTCCACTCTACATTGCTTTACTATAAATGTTTAATTATATGATACAGTTTAATGTTTAAAAATTTATTAAAATTTATTAAATAATAAAATAAAGAGTTTTGATTACTTACAAATGTCATTAACTATTAATGTATTATCCAAAGCAACGTGTATTGTAATTGAACTCCACTCATCAAACACAACTAATTTTCTAAAAATTGAAATTTGATAAAATATCAAATCTTATATTAGAAATATTTAAAATATAATAAATATGTACTTTAATACTTGTGCTATTGTGTTGGGTCCAAACCATTGTCCAACTTCTTTTCCTTCTGATGCTCCCATTGATGCAATTTGGTGAATAGAGAAAGCAGCAGTTCGTTTGTCTTCAAAACGTTCTAGAATTTTCAGGTACGTACTGTTTCTAGTTTCTGCAGTCCATTGCCAATCTCTACCTATTATATAAAAATATATAATATAATATATATTATATAAAAATTAAATATTTATAATTTATATAATTATGATTAACAATATTTTATTTTAAGAACCGTTATTATGTTACAAAATTATTTAATTGATAGATTTTATTAATACAATTATGAACAACTACGTATTTAAAATTGTTACAAGAGCATTAAACGTGAAATAATATTATTAGATTAAAATTAACAGTTACCTAAATGTAATATAATTAAAGCTTGACCAAGAACCATTTGACCACATCTTAACATACAACCCCAACCTTTGTCGGATGTAAATGTAGAATTGTAACCACCAATAGGCACAAAATTTTTTCGGTAAGTAAACCATAACTTGGATCTTATATCCCTACGAATTATGTCCAGTTCTGAAATTTAAGACCTTACATATCTAATTTATTACAGATCTCTTTACTGTGACTGTGTATTAGACCTCTTATGGCATTATATTTTTTCCCAAGAATCCATACTGGTTCATCTGTTTGTGGTATATCCTCTGGTTCGTCTGAAATATTTTGTGTGAAAAGGCTGTCCATTCTCACAGTATTTGCAAATACTATCTATGTCACTTAAAATTCTTCAATGTATCATAAAGATAAAATGTTTTGTTACTCTATAATTATACAAAAGAGAAAGTATAGCTTTTTTCTACAAGAAAAAGAAAGCAATTGGAATAAGGTTAAATATTTGTCAAAGAATGACATTCTACATACAATGCATAGTACAACCACCTTCAACTTGGTAAACCAGCTTTCGTCATTGCTTATTGAGCGAAGAATTCATTGTTTTTTCAAATAACAAATATAGTATGTACTAGTATTGACTTTAACAGAATGTCAATAATATCATATCAGCAACACAGCTGATTAACAAGGATCTCGAGGTTAGTGCAATAACCGAGAACAGCTTGAATTCTAATATCGTATAATGTATAAATAATATATACAAAACGTTATTTTGATCCAAAATATTTCGTTCCAAAAATAATAAGATATGAAATATCCTCTTTACGTCCAAATCAGCACATAGTAATTCCCTGTATCTGACATCTTTTTCATTCCACTTCGTAAAAATATATATTTTGAATACTCCTTCTTTACGCTAGATGGCATACATTTTCATACGAAGTATATATATACACTCGCATACTTACCTCGTCTGTGAATCCAAGTCAATGATCTAACTACCTACTTACCAATGTTAGTAAAGTTAACAGAAATAAAAATGCTTCTTTTATTACACACCCATATAAATATACTCATGTGTAATACTATAGTGTATAAATTTATTTAAATTAAATAAATAGAGATTAGAATAAATAAAGAATAAACAAAGAAATTTTATTTTTCATTAACTAAAAACTTGTCCATCGATTTATATTCCTTATTACAGCATAATGAAAATGTTATCAATATCTGAGATCTTTTTTATACAAATTTATTTGAACACAATCTCATTGAAACTATTTTTACTTATCCATATTATTATAATAAACTTTCATTGTTTATTTAATATAAATTATAAAGCATCGATAATTTTATAAAGATATAATTAAAAGTATAAGTATACGCACGTATCCTTGTATAACACAGTAGTTAGTAAATAAAGTAAGGTATTTACACGAAATATTTTACATTTGTGAAATAATACAAGGTATCGAATGTCAATGACGATAATACAATCAACCGGAAATATTTACGAATTATTACACGCATCGACATTGCATAATATTCGGATTATCACAAGTGCACTGGAATACTCTGATTGGTGCATGACAGATCAAATTTCCAGTCTCCTGTATGATCAACTTCTACCTGTACAGTTGACTACTTACCCACTTAACGTTTCTGTTTATTTCGATCAGTGCTATTTAACGTGCAACTTTTACAGGTTTTCCTACTGGCCTTTGAGTAATGTAATAAACATATTTCGTATTTTTTTGTGACAATAGTATTATATAGTAATTTAGTTTCTTTACTTTTCGGTTGTAAATTTGTGAATAAGTGGTAACTAAAGCTTTTATGACATTGATGGATTTGATTGCAAGGATTAAAAATTGTAAGTAAATAATAAAGATAGAGCATAAGATAATAAATTTTTAATTTCATTATTATAAGATAATTATAATACCAATATAAATATGTAATGATGTGAATATTAATTTAAAAATGTTGAAGTAATTATTGTTATGTACAATTTTTAAGATACATATTACCAGAAGAGGAAATCTTTGATACTACATATAACTTTCTGTAAATTAGAATCTGAAACTCGATAACACGAACCAATTGTATTTGTTCAAGATTTTCTAGTTGTAAAAGTAGGTCAAATTAAATTGACCTTTAATAACAGTTCTTTATAGTTTAAACATGTATAGTTACTTACAAATCTAATGCAGCATATTTAAAAGGTTATCATAAATTTATTTTTTTTTTTCAATAACTAACGAGTAGTGAAGAAATATTAAATAAAATTATTTATTTATATACTACTCTAAATTAAAATTAATATATTATGAAATCCAATAACTTACATAAGCCACAAATAAGTCTTTAAGTATGACTACCGAATTAAATTTTGTGCATAAATTTTATTCCGTTAAGATCGATATATCCGGTTTTAGATCGAATACCTTTGATCAAATACCACGATGGTTTTTTTTAATAATAAAGTCTATCGTAGTGTTGTTACCTTTCGTAAACTGGATTTCCTTGAGACTTTCTACAGGTATTGTAACATATCTTATACATATATAAATCTTTGTATCAATAATTATTTCCCAAATAAATATAACGATTTTCGTTTTGGAAAATCATGAATCGTATCTAGTTCTCTTATGCAATAATAAAAATTATAGTTGCACATTACTATATTAAAATTATTAATAAATATTGTGCTTCTGATAGATTATACACAATATGCTTCAAAAATTTTCATTGCCTTGTATATTGTTATCTTATTTATTTACAGAAATACACACATTACTTCTTTTGAAACAGTATTTTAAAAAGATCATGTTATTCGTATCATTCATAATTTATCAGTATCAACGATATGAAAATTTGCATCTGTAAATGAATAATCTAACAATGATCAGTTATCAGTTATACCACGGTACATAATCATTTGTATAGTACTTTTGTATTGCAACTCGACTTGGAAATACGTGCAATATGACTCATTATAGTTCATAATTCATGAAGTTTTTTGTTCTTCTATTTTTCGCGATGTTGAGGATATTACGAGATAAATTGCTCGGAGGACACAATTATATTATATAATTGCAGTAATCATCGTGTAATGAACTCTAGTATTCAAATAGGATTCTAATGTAATGCAATGGGTATAATTGATTTCTTTTCATCACTTTTATATTTACATTTGTATATATATTTTTCGTTATAAATCCTTAAAACTTTCTTTAAAATTTGTTCTTGTCTGTTTTTTGCTGTGTATCGAAATTACCTGAATTTAATGCAAAATCAAATTAAGTAACTATAAAGATGTGTATTGCGAAATAACAAATTAAACTTCATGTAATTTATAATAAAATACGTAACAAACTTGAAACAAAAATTCCATTCCTTTCATTCGTCTATATTTCAATTGTACAATAAGTAGCTTAACAAATCAACTAATCTGAAGAGCAATCAGATCTGATGTATAGCAAAAACTATGGCGAACGTAATACGAGATTAATGTAAACGTGTAAATGTATGCAAAAGCAGGCGTTCTCAATAGGTTTGACTACTTACAATTAGTTCCAATTTCACAAGAGGAATATCCTGTAAATCGAATCTATGATCCAGTATGCGCGATCCAATATGCAACTACTATGTGATCCACAACCGCAGCATTTCTAAACTTACAGCTCTTTACTTTCACTTGATCCAGAAGTTAACAAGTGTGAATTCTTGTCACTTTCAGTTTGATAGATATTATAATACCGATGGAAGATATGTAATAAGATGTATAGTAAGAGGGAGGTAGTGAATTTAATACTTGAATTACACATATGCCTTATTCAAAAATTAATAGATTCAATCGAATTCGTTCGAACTAAGGTTGAAAGAAATACACGAAAAAAAAGAAGTTTATCGAACAAGTGATCACGAAGCTGTCCGATAAATGGCAAAAAATCCTCAAAAGCAACGGTACGTGTTATTTAATGAACAACACTGATTCCACAAAAATACATCGCTCTTAAATTTTTCTTAAATTTTTTTAAGCACTTTCTGAATGACGCAACAAAAATTTATTAGACAAACGAATCAAATAGAAGATATCTATATTTGGCGTTACGAACGATTAAACTTTCGAATAATAGGTAAATTATCTTTTTGCGTGCACGTCCAATTGTTCCTTCTTTATCGAATTTTATCTGAACGCATATGCAGCATTCCGCAAAACTTTGAAGCAGAACGTACAAAATGAAAGTGACGCGACATACGATCAATAATCTCCAAACGTTCAGTTGAAAGAGTAGTCCTATCGTTCGGATCATGATAATCATTTCAGACACGATCGCGAGCACACCTCATTGACACCGCTGGGATTAAAAGTCTTACCGTTTATGGATAACTCGCGTATTTTAGTGCAAACGCGAAGAAATCTGTTGTGTGTGGATAACGAGTATATTTAGATATAGCGTAAAAATTAGTAAATTAAATTAACATGATCGAACTTAGATCAAGATACTAAAATCACAGTGACACTAAAGTATGTTATAGTCGATTCTAAAAATATATTAATCGTAATAAAAACAAAACGAATTCCATTGATCACCTTTAAGTTTCTTAGAAAATCGCAATATGTGTCGAACACAGTTACTATAAATATCATCTGGAACAATTCTCAAGCTATTCTTTGTTATCGACAGATCTCGATGGATCTGTTTTTGTTAAATAACAGAACAGGAAGTGGCTTCAGTTGAATTGTGAATACGCAGGTTGGTAATAAAAAACCATATATTTTTATCGTGAATATGATCGAACATCAAACTAACACCATTAAACGTGCGCAAGAGGTACACGTGTGTCACAACTGTTGCTTTGCGTAACAGGTTGTCGCGATGCATACGGCGAAATGCCTCGGGAATATGTCAATAGAATGCCTATGGATACTGGTGTGCTTGAAAGATTAATTTTATATTCGGATAAGGTATCATAATACACAACAATTTGTTGAATTGTACAAGAGAGTTGGCAAATATCTTTAATCGCGGTATATTAAAGTGCACTGTATTGGAAGGTGCAACGTAGCCTGTGTTACCTTCTGTAGAATGGAAAGAAAAAATAACTTTGAAATCACTATTTCATTAAAGATTTGAATATCGTCGCTTTGTTACATTTCTGCCGAAATGGCATAAGTTAGCTTGTATTGTTCTGTGTATATATATTTATAATGTATATAACTGTCTACTAAGATACGGAACTTTCTACTTTCGAAATATTACTAGGTCACTGCTATTAGCGAAATTCTTCCTCGATATTGGTACTTATGTATATTTGTTTATATAATTGTATGTATTATTCTAGTTGTAACACGTCGTAAAACTTACTCTTTTTAAAAGTGATGATCATGTTCATAATATGCTAAAAATTATTTTAAGTTAAATCTCCTTTTAAAAAACTGTTTTACGATGTTATATTTATTACTTTTCGTACATTATTCAGTTCAAATTAATATAATTCACAAGAACCTAGGTAGATAGTTCGTTGAAAAATTTACATAACCTGTGCTATTCTTAAATTAAAAATAATTTTCAAGCAAATATTTATAGCTTATAATGTTCTAAAGTATTTTTTAATCTTATGTTTAATCCTATTATTTTGCAGATATTTTTCCAATATACCAATAGTTTATTATGTTACGTATTTCAGTGTCAGAAATAAATAATTTAAATTTTCAATAATGTCTACATAGTTTGAAAGAAGTAAGAAGTTATAATGAACACTTAAAAAATGTCATTGAAGTATTACTTATCTTCGTTGGAAAAATGTAATAAATTTCGAATTAGATTTTAATCCATTATCTCATTGTAAATATGTAAAGAGAGATACGTTTTATAATTGTTTTATAGTTCTGTAAAACAAGCTTCTCTGACAATAAATTGTATTTGAAATCGGTAACCTTTCAGGAAACGATGGAGAGAAAGAAATCCTCGGTTGAGTCTGTCAAGGATACAGAATACGGAACGTGAGTATTGCACCTTTCCATTTGATTGCTCCATTCCATTATAATTGATGATTTTTTACGCATATTTTACATTGAACATTACGTTTATTCATTTCTCATGGGATCGTTAACAATTTTGCAAAATCATCTCCTTAGTTTTTGCTTACTATGTGTGTAATATAAGACTTAAATGCATTCACACATATGTATTTTCTTTTCGAATAAGGTAATCGAGCTGAATTATGTCATTATTTAAAGATCGTTAACTGTTTAAGAAATTGTAGAAATTGTACTTTCGAAATGCAAAATGTTAGAATTTATAACACTGGCAATTTTCTAGCGTCAAATACGAAGATGAACTCATACCATCCTGGAAGTTTTGGAAAAAAAGACGATATGTAGTCGGAGTATTAGCATTTTTTGGATTTTTTACGTCCTACATCCTTCGTGTAAATTTAAGCGTAGCCATTGTCGCAATGACCGCGAAGGTTCACAAAATCGATAAAAATGGAACCGAATATTTTGTAAGTGATATATTAATTATAATATGATAGAATTAAATTCTAAGTCATTAATTCTAATCCTGTTCATTTTTAGAATATTTAATTTCGTTCTTAATTTGCATACTTAAATGTAGGTGTACATATGCGTATATTATGTAAATAAAAAAAAATATCAGTAAAAATTTGTCGATAAATAGCAAATGAAATTCAAATGAAACAATGGTTGCGATAAGTTATATTAATAGATTTACAATATGACTTCAGTGATGATATATTAATGCGTAAGATTAGTACGAAGAATATTTTTTATCAGTTGTGAAATAATCATCTGACATGATTATGCACGCATTATCTTTATCATAATAGGCATATCAAAGAGGATTTGTAAATATATAATTATGTTTTATTGCTCTTTTTATATAATGCGTACTCAGAAACTCGTGCATTTAAGATCTTCGTTTAACGCTACATTAACATAGAAATTTATTTTGATTTACATAGATTTATTATTAAACTCGTATTTTTTCTTTTAATTAAAAATAAACTAAAATCGAGCGAAAGATTCAACATGTTAAAAACTATTAGTATCTATAAAAGATAAATAAAACAGTGACTATTTACTGTTTGATATTTAGAAGCTTAAAAAAATATACTATTACACAAGACAAACGAATCATACATTAACTTTGATCACTTTTAAATGTATTCAGAGTATTATTTACAGGAACAAGAATTCGACTGGGATTCGAAAACACAAGGATTGGTTTTAAGTTCCTTTTTCTACGGATACATAAGTACTCAATTACTGGGAGGATGGCTTGGCGCACGTATTGGCGGAAAAAGAGTTTTCGGTCTTGGAATCGCCACTACAGCTTTTCTTACAATTATCACACCACCCCTAGCCAGAATGAGCGTTTACATTTTGGTTGCTTTGCGAATAGTGGAAGGAATTTGCGAGGTAAGCGATATTAAAATTATGATATTAAGTATAAATAAATTCCTTTTATCTGGATAAATTTTGTTTATTGCTTTTTAATAATACGTACGCACAATAATATATGTACATGTTCAATTGTGTATTAATTAATATTTTTAAAAATTATTATTTAAATCTTAACTTTAGCTTAACATATATTGATCCTGAAAAATAATGATCTGTTCTTAAGAATGACTTCATTTATTAATCCTTCACTCCTGTTCTTAGAATAATATCTTTTATTTTGCACTAGGAGCCTTTTACTCCATTCATTGGAGAGAAAAAGAAATAAGATAATACTGGAATGTTGGAAATATATATTGACTTATAAAAATGTCACATAACCCGTTTAACATCTTCCAAAACATATTTCTTATCCTTTTTTAAGTTCCTAATAATCTCATATTTTATATCAAAGATAAAAAGTGAGATATAATAAGTATATTTTGCAGATAAAATGACAAGTAGAAAACACACCCAATATGCAGGGTTAGTCGAAACAAGTAACCGATAAATACAGAAATCCGGTTTCTCGTGACTCACCCTGTATACAAAGCAAATATTTTTACACATACGTTATACGTATTCAGATTCACTATTATAGATGTGTACAAAATACATTATCATACATTCATTTATGCATATTATTTATTACTCGTATCTTTTGTTCTGTTTTAATAAAGACTAGAAATACGACAAAATAACAATAAACTTTCGGAATAACTATTTTTCAATTAAGTAAATTTTTTTTATCTTGTAGGTTTTGATTGCTCAAATAATTTCTAATCGTTTGAATTTAGGGTGTAACATATCCTTGCATACATGCAATATGGGCACAGTGGGCACCTCCATTGGAAAGATCAAAATTAGCGACTCTAGCATTCTCCGGAAGTTTCTTTGGAACTGTATTTGCTATGCCGGTTGCCGGTTTAATGGCTGAATATCTTGGCTGGGCTTCTGTTTTTTACGTTTTTGGAGCAGCTGGTCTTGTTTGGTTTTTTTACTGGTGGATAATCGTGAAGGATAAACCGGAGGACGATACATCTATTTCTGAAGCTGAACTTGAATATATTAAAAGTAGCCTTGGAAATGCGAATAAAGAAGAGGTAAGATTGTGTTAAGAAATAACATGATATAACGGAACACTTTTTATGCTTTTTTACACTTCCTCAAAAGATTAAAAAATCTGAATAATTAGATAATTCACTTTCAGAAATTATATCATTTTGTACCATCCTATTTTCAATAATTTTCGTATCGTCAATAATTTTTTATCGAGAATTTTGTTTTTAGTTAATTTGCTAATGTTATATTTCTACATTTTATTTATACAATTCTTTTAACTATTTCATTTTATGTAGAAAATTACACATCCATGGAAAGCTATGCTCACATCTCCACCAGTTTGGGCAATTGTTGCAGCTCATTTTAGCGAAAATTGGGGTTTTTACACCATGCTTACTCAGTTACCGACATTTATGAATGGTTCGATCAATTGAACGTTTATTTAATGAATATGAATTATATACTTTGTCCTAAGTATAATATACTTTTAGATGTACTGGATTTCAAATTGGATAAAACTGGATATTTATCTGCACTACCGTATCTAGCTATGACTCTCGTTGTTCAATTTTCTGGACACTTAGCAGATTATCTGAGAACAGAGAAAATCCTGTCGACTACGCAGGTCTGTTATTAAATACTTATAAATAATTTTTATTTCAAACACACTTATTTTTATCTAATTTCCAGTTCCCCCTTCCCCCAAAAACATTTCAAACAAACAAATAAGATATTTAATTAACACATTATTTATATTTTATTAATTTTAATATGTTGTTTCCGAGTACTTTTTCAAGTGTTACGTAATACAAGTACGAAATACAATAAAAATCTTACAATTAAAGTATTTATTTTATTTCAGGTGCGTAAGTTATTTAATTGCGGAGCTTTTGTATTTCAAACGATATTCATGACTTGTACAGGTTTTATCTTAACGCCAACGGGGGTGGTTATTTGTATCACTATAGCAGTTGGCCTTGGTGGCTTTGCTTGGTCCGGTTTTGGGTAATTTTTTTTCGAATTCCGAATATAAAATACGATATAGTATATGCATATAATACGATACATATATGTGCCAGGAAAACTGAGGATTTATTTATTTACAATACCATACAATATAACAAGTTGAATGAATTGAATTATATATCCTATATAAATTATGATTTTACTTCAAGAATTCATTAATTACATATCTCATTTTATAAATACATTAACTCTATATTTAATTCTATAAAATGTATTATTACATTATATAAATATTTTTTTATAGTGTAAATCATTTGGATATTGCTCCTAAGCATGCCAGTGTGCTTATGGGAATAGGAAATACTGTTGCTACCTTACCTGGAGTTGTGAGTCCTATTATTACTGGATATATTGTCCAAAATAAAGTAGGTTTAAATTATAATATATTTATTTTTACCTAAACATTAAAGGAATATTTAATTATATTGGTATTTACAAATTCTATAACTTTGTGTTAAATCATACTTATGACTAGTTATAACACTATAAAAGCAATTAATAATTATTAATTAGTAATTAACGGATGTTCAAAAAACTAATGAAATTGGAACATATTTCATAGAGTGCTGCAGAATGGAGGATAGTTTTCATTATTGCTGGTGCAGTTTATTTGATAGGAGCTGTGATATATGGTTTATACGCATCTGGTGAAAAACAAAGTTGGGCAGAAAGAAGTAATGAAGAATCAAAGAAATCTTATGATAATCCAGCAATGGAAATAGATAATTTGTAGTATGAAACATTAAATTTACTGACAGTTACATCAGTATTTATAATATATGTATATAATATACATGAATGTTTGGCTCGAAGCTAAAGTAGTTGTGATTATTTTTATTGAATATACATTAATATAATAGACATGAATAACTTTTTTCTACTTTTTGATTTAAACAGTTCTTTATGGACAAGCAAAATTTTATAAAATTCTTTTTATATGTATGTATGAATAGTTTAGAATAACAGTATTTATATCATGACACATAAAACAACATTCTTTAATATTTGATACTTACCAACAAAAATATAAATGTATATTTAAATGTAATGTGGTTCTATATTTTTAGTATTTAAATAAAATGATTGTTATCAAAACAATTAAATGATTAAAAATATTTATTTATGTACAAGTTATTGTATGTATGTACATTTTAAAATGAAAAAACTTATATAAAGAATTTCTAATTGAACATTTTATTTTACAAAAATAAATAACTATTAACAATAAATAATAATCTTCGTAAAAAATGATGTAGAATAGTGACTACATTATAATCTAGATAATATATAACTAATAATTTATAACAGTTAGTTGCATAGAAATAAAAAACAAAAGCAAAAAATGTTAATATGTAAATTGTGCAAATCTTTCTTACCCTGTTTGTAGCAGATTTTTAACAAAAAAATTTATCTAATACGTTACTTATGCATTTCATTAAAATTTATCATTATGGTCGATACAAATGCTTAAAAAAAAGAAACAATTATGGAAAACAAAAACTTATAACTTATATCAGCTTATATACCGTTATATATATCGTTAACTGTATATGCAAGAAATTATGACATGTAACAATTTCCACGGTCAGCCAATGATTGGTAGACCAATGATCTTACGGAAGTGATAGAAAATAAACAAACCTGCCATACAACTGAGGAATAAGGAACAAGATATTTTCATGTGACGTTGATCTTATTCATTATACAATTAAAACTGGATGAATTAATAAATAAATTCCTTTAAAATTTGTAGTATAAAGATTTTTATCGTTAAGAGGTAAATGAAAAAATATATTTTTTAAAATTATCATAAAATGTATATCTCAGCTTGGATGTAAGTATAACCTATTTTATAATAGTCAAGTTTTAACCATCTTTTTTACAAAAATGTTTACAAATACGTTTATAAGACACTGTGCTCATTAAAACTAATAGGTATGATATTAAAGCCATTTAAATAGACCACTACAGCATTGCATAGAGGTTATGTACAAGCATATTAATTCTTAACAAAAATTATACTACTACGAAATTATTTTAATATTATATTTATACAGAATATTAAGAAAAAATATAAACCCTTTTATAAATAATTTGAATTGATCAATAACAATCTATAACATGGTAATATAGAAGCTATATATAAACTTCAATAAACATATTTTGATATAAATATATACAGAATACATAAAAAGAAAATATGTGAAGGATATATATAAAAAAAAAATATATTTATATATGTACTACATATATGTATATATATCTTAATAGTTTGATAATATTCAATAAATGTGCATGTATGTTTAGTAAAACAATATAATTTTTTGGTAACTAATTTGTTAAGAGCTTATATTTATATGTGCTTACATATATTCACAGATGTCATTAACTTTTCAACAAATCATATTGGATGCCAAAAAATTAGTGATTAGAATATCAGATCACGAAAATACAGCAGATAATTTAATAAGCGAAATAGAATCAGTTTGTGGTCAAATTGCTAATATGAAGCAGGTAAACAATTTATTTACATAATATAACAATTTAATCAAAAAATTCACAGATATACATAAGTAAAGTAAAAGATATCAAAGTATAATAAAATGAAAACTTATTCTTTTAGATTTTTAACACAATTCTTTATTATAAATCTGTATAAAGTTCATCTTTTATACTTTTTTTAATGCATTTATAGTATCAAGAAGAAGTAGAGATCCTTAACACTGAGGCAAAACAGAGGCCACATATACAGTTAATCTCGGGAATACAGAGAGAAATCAAGCACTTGCAAGAATTACAAGCTGAAAATAAGGAATTGAAAAAGGCATTAGAAGACCATCACCATGCTCTTGAATTAATTATGTCTAAATACAGGCAACAGACAGCATCTTTATTGCGTCTCTGCAAAACAGATCTTTCTACATTACATAATGCAAAATATGCTAATGTAAGTATAAACATTATACATATATTTTTAATTATACATACAATTATGTATTACATTATTGTACCAAAATGAGTGTTTTTTATTATATACAATACGTAAAAATTTTAATGTTTAATAATTAAAATTTACTATTACTGATCAAAAATCATCATACTAAATGTACGAAATTCAAGTTCATTAATTCTATTAAAAATTTTTTTATGTAGTTTATTAATACTTATGAATGATTCTTCTATGAAATTACAGATAATTACTAATCAAGCAGAAAAGATTAATGAAATGGCAGCAGTGATGAAAACTGCAGTTGCTTTGGACGAAGAAAATGAAATGAAAGAAAAAGAGGTATATAGTACTTTAAAAGAAGAAAATACTACCTTGCGAGAAATAGTTAATATTGCAAATAAGTATTGCACCCTAAATAAGGAAACTGAAGTAGATAGTAAGACTGTACAAACTGATCCAGTAGTATGCTAAAAGTTACAATTTATATTTCTCCTATATGAATTTCGTATTTTATTTATTTCATATTTTATAATATAATTAATATTAGAAAAAAGATGTATTACTTATATACAATAAAATACGCATATAAAAAAAAAGTACAATTTGAATACATTAAATTGTTTTAATAAATTTTACAAAAATATACTTTTCAATGTTGTTTTATTTAATATAAAATTGTCAAATTATTTTTTATATCATGATTTGTTAAACTCCTTATTTAAATTGCCTTTCCAAATTAATAAAACAATTGCACTTTTACGTCAAAAGATATATTTGTATTTTATGATTTAGAATATTACAATTATGATCGTGTGACGACAGTCGTATAAGACCGTTTATATTTTATATGACTATAATTGCAACATTCGAATACTTCTTCATTTGCGCACGCGCGCAGGAAGTTTAGTAATAACAGGTACACTTTCCTAGGGGAAAGATATCTTTCCTCTGGAACATTTCGGGAATTTGCGTTTTATTAACTACTAGAGTATACATAATGTAAAAATTTAATAAACTTGAATTAAAAATATCGTACATTCGTGCGCGATATTTAATATTCTTATTTAACACACTTGACTATACTATCATATGTGGTTATATACGCATATGTAGCGTATATATATAATAACTATATAACCATAGTTTCATCTATATTCTATTCGTGTTCTGTTCTCTCATAGTACTGTCGTTAATGTGCATTGTGAGTTTGTGAGATGCTAGCCAGCTACGTTTAAAGAAAGCATAGGTTGGTGTGGGTGTGCAACTGCTGGAAGGCAGCCGCACAAGTGAAAGGGTGATGGCAAGGAGGAGTGGTGATTTTCAGTGATCTTTAACAAATGGCTCTGTCCGAAGTGCACAATTTGGCTGCAATTATCAGCAACAATGGTTTTACTGTTAGCAAGGTAAGCAACTACGGCTCCGACTTCATTTCTGAAAAAGTGACGTTCATTTTCCTTTACTGCAAAGTATAAAGTAATAATTCCAACATAACGTCCAAAAAGGCGTAATTTTGTTGTTTAAAAAATCTCATTTAGATCGATGAGGGAAGAAAACGTTTAATATGTGATATGAAGATTATGATTTTGATTATAATCATTTAATAATTTAATTGTGATAAAAACGGTTCGATTTTAGTTCGTTGTCGATGTATACGATACGTAATTATGCTTATAATAGATTTTAATTTAAAATTGTTGTTTCTGAGATGAAGTCATAAATGAAAGAGTAAATTTATTCTGTTGAATTTAAAGTTAATGTTATAATAATGGTTTTCATGTATAGAATCATGTTAATGTATTTTAATAATTGTCTTTTAACACACTAGTCTGTATTATAATACTTAATAATTATGAGAATGTAGGAACAGGAGCAAAGATTCATGTAACTACTAATGGTCTCATATTGTTAAAATATAATAAAGGGTTTAAACTGTCTTGAGTCAAATGCAACCACTTTTTTTTATAGAATAATGTGGTTGACCGCAATATCAACATGTTGGAACCACGAAACAGTTATCCAGCTGACAGATGTAATACAGAATATAATTATTGGAACTACGACTTAATGGAATGTAATACACAAAAAAATGTAAGGAACTTAAAAATAGTAACTGATTTTTATATGCAAAAATTACTTTTTTATATTTGATAGAGTAATATAAAAAGATCATTTTAAATTAAAAGAAATAAACATGTAACTTACATCACATTTGAAATATTGTAAAATATTCTGTAATATGTATATATTTTAGTGAGCTATATATTACTTCGTTTTAAATATTTCCATTACATTACTCTATAATGCATTATATGTCTTTTTCATAAAGTAATATATTTATATGTTCAAATACAAGTATTTGAAAATAATATATTACTTTTGTATAATATTAAGGACTTGTTCAGTTTTTAAATTAAATATTTTTACTTATTGCATGTGACATATTTTACTTAGAATAACCTATATGTATACAGAAAGGAAATTTCATTTTATTCTATTTAAATTAAATATAAAAGTTGAACTTACATATTTATTTTTACCTATATATTTTGTCTATGAAAATAAAAGATTTAAATTCAGTAACAAAATATTCTATATAATTTACATATTTTAATATTATCTGTGATTAAATATAGATGTTAAATACATTACTTGAAGATTCTTTGAAAACAACGAAAAAGATTATATTATAATACTAATTTAATCTTTTTTAATTATTTACTTATATAGATGAATGTAGAAGATGAAGATAGTCAGGATTTAAACAATCCTATGGTCAATGATTTAGTGTCAAAAATTCTTGATGATGATTCAATTGTTGGTGACAACGCTCACAATATTAGTTATAATGGCAATATTCAATATTATTCAGATACTCAATCCTGTATTATGGAAAATAGTACAGATCCTAATTTTACTATGGATCATTTCAACATGCATTCAACATTTAATAAATTGCAGAATAATGTTTCTAATAATGTTAAACCTGAATGTAATTATAACAATCTCTGTGGAGAACTCAAAACATTGAGTCTCAATACATGTGTAGGACAAGTATCAGATCAAGGAAATTTATATAACAATGGGATTGGTGCATATCCTAATACGTATCCATCTGATTCACAATCATATGTATTACGTCCAAATAGTGAAAATTGCTGTGTTAGTGGAAATGCTATGCCTTTATGCAATGATTTATTAACAACTACAAATGAGACAAACACAAGTAAACAGTCTAACTGGACAGAAAATTTGTCAACACCAGGATGCACATCAGATCTATTTGGAAATTATCAACGAATACAAAATTGCACAAACCCAGATCTTAATTTGAACATGGCTCTAACATTGGCACTAGATTCACCTGATCCAATTACTCTGAATGAATTAGAATATCATAATAATATTGGACAGAATGGAACTGCTAATACATATAATAATCCAACACCTTCTATGCATGAATTATACAGCATGACTGCCAATAATCAAAGTTATAGACCAAGTTCAGCAATGACTGATTTGAGTATTGATTCTGGCTTTCTTTCAAATTCTCCATTACAACATTTTTCTCCAGCTGATACAAATTTGCATAATTGTTTTGGGAATAATATACAACGGAGTAATGCTAATGATTATAAGGATTTACATGACTCAAGTAGATTAAGCATGGCAAATATCTCCATACCAAATGAGCAACTTCAATTTTTGCAACAACAAGCTCGTAGCTACAAGTTAAATCAAGCTGTGGACCAAGAATTTAAACAACTAATCGACTATTATCCAAGTGTAAGCGACTTTACCACATCATCGATCAATAATTTAGACACAAATGAAAATTGTCTTACTAATAATGATTATAGAATTGATAATAATTTACTGAAAATTATCAGTCCAAAATCAAAGACTATTGAATCTAAGACATATTCACCAATTGGATTTCCAAAAAATCTAAGTTCGCGTAACACCCATCAGTCAATTGCAAAATATGGATATCACAATTATCAACATTACACTGCCAATAACGGCGAGACTTTAAAAATGTTACCACAAAGTTCCACATCTTATCAGGACTTGAAGCAGCCTAATAGTACTAATACGTATAAGATGGAAGGATTTGATCTTACCAAAGAAATAGCTTTTCCTTCAGTAAGTCATTTGACTAATCAAATCGCAGGGTCTTCAGTGAACAAAGATACTTTTAATTATCTCATGAAACAACGACATCACATGCCAAGAATACAAAATAGTCCTGGTATTCCATCTGCTGATGTCCTCTTTAATTCAGGAATAGTACCAAATCCTGGTACAGTAAGATCTGGAGTATTCCCACCAGTAATGCCAGTTCCTGTACCACTTCCAGTTCCACGTCTATTTTCTGTACTCTATGGTGGAGGTCTGAGCCTTAGAAATGGAAGTGGAGCAGCTAGACGTACAGCACCTTCAAGCATATTGCACTTCAGACTAGAGCAAACTTACGAACAATTTAAACAATTAGAGAAAGAACGAAAGAAATGTGAAGCTGGGTTAGCTGCTCATTTTCCTGGCAAGAGAGTGACAAGTGCAAATAATATACCTATTCCTCGCCTTCAAGGAAATCCATCACGTGTCGATCGTTTAATCATTGATTATTTGAGGGAGCATGCACGTGTCATAACTTTGATTGCAAAGGTAATTATAAACTTTTTTGCATTCTTAGTGATAAAATTGTATTAAATAATATACAGTAATATATTCCTTAAACAGATGGAACGTTTGCGAGGGACCACGATGAATCAACGCGTACATAAAGCTATGGAGTATTGGTTAGAAGCAATAAAATTTGTTCAAGAATGTCGTAAACGAGAAATCGCAAATGCTACTAAACGCCAGAAAGAGAACCCACCGTGTATTCTTGTATACAACGATAATGGTATGTTCATAGCATATTTAATTGCATATTCAACTATAGATCTAGTTACAGTTCCATGGAATTGTAACTCATTACTTTTTAAATCTTTCTTAAAGCTTCTAAACATTGAATATTCTTATTACTAAAGTAATAATAGAGAAAACTTTTATATTTAAACCATTGATTTATGTTTACAGATATATTAACATTGGCAGCCAGTGTCTACGAATTGACGAAGGCATCTCGATATGCAAGAACTGGTATGTATAACGCATTACAAGCTACACTATTATATGATTTGGATATAGAAAAGAAAGTCGTGGAAACTTCTAAAGATCCAGTTCTTGTGATAAAACGTAATGAAAGTCAGATAGCAGGTGACGTTGGCGATTATTCAAACTGTACCTAGCAAGATTTTGAAAGCCGCTTTTCCATTTTGTGCGACAAAACATAGATCCAGTCCAGCAGCTTTTTACTTACGTATTCTGCGTTACGTTAATGAAAAGCTTTTGCTGGCGTTTATCATAATTTTATCGCTGAGACAAAAAAAATGCCGCCCACTAATTGCGAAGTTTTCAAAGCATCATACGAAAAAGTACGCGTACTTGCGTCGAAATAGGAAAATCGTATGCGTGTCTACTTTTTACAAGTTAATATTATAGGAACTCCATAGTTTTCTACTGTACATATTTTTATCCTACAGTCTTGAGAGTGTCAGTTCTCGGTATACAATACTTGTGATCCAGTTATCTATCGTACATATGTCGCACTTTCAAGTGATTTTGCTTGTTCTTTGCTAATGTACTAACGAAAAGAAAACTTACGAACGTCGATATTTTTATCTTTGGGTATGTTGTCTTGCGTATTTCACATTGCCAAAGATAATCATTTCAAATTTATTGAGGATCCGATACTCGTAGAAAGGAAAAACGGAGAACAAGATTGCTCAGACGTACTAAAAGAAATACAAAAAAAGAAAAAAAGAAAAAGAGAAAAAAGGAACGTTCGCCAGAATCTCCGACTATTACTCGTTTGCGTATGTGTCATAGGCTAGATAATATAGGCTAAATTTTATCAATATATTTGTTCAGAGTGCTAGGCAGTAATTTCTTAGACTAGTTCAATGTGGCCTTCCTTAAATGTGTGACCCAAGATGTATATCAGGTAGTCAAAATACATCTCGAAAACTTCGAATATTTCGAAAAACTGAAAATGCGATGCGGCAACTTAAATCTCAGATCGGGTGAGCTTTTCTCAATCTGTGAAATATGTGTAGCCTTTGATCTGATTCGGTATATAGATATATATATAATAGATATATATACAACGCAAATGATGTCCATTATACTACACATAAATCTTTGTTAAAAGAGAGGACTTTTCTAACGCATACTCGCTACACGCATACACAAAAGCGTGCTCTGGCGTAACATTTACGCACAGCACATAGTCACAGTTACGTGTAAAATAAAATACAAAATATTCGTGTATAATTACACACATATACGTGGAATATTATATATGTACGTATACCTATACGTATACATGTCTATGTGTGTACGTGCACATACCTATGTGCAAGTATACGTACAACTCGTATAAGGTATATAGAGAATTTTTAACGTGCATACGTGAGACACAAAACTATTCCTACATACTTACTACATGTACGTTCTAGGCAAGTTAATTAGCTCTATAACGGCCGACTTGCAAAGTTCAGCATTTCCTCTACTCAATATTGAGTAATCTCTTTCATACTGATGATTTGTTAAGCTCAGGATATTTTAACGTTCCAACGTGCGTATGTACAATTTCGTACGAATTCGTTTTATTATAATTTAAGCCGCGATATAATCGCGCAAGTTCGAGCTCCACGGAAGCATCGAACGTCGTTCCGTTCTACGTTCTTGAGATGCTTGAACGACGATTATTTCCGTATTCTTATGAAATTATAAAACAGGTATTCGCACAACGACGAGCAAGAGTACTCCGTATTAGAAAAAAAGGGGGAAAAAAAGAAAATGTGAATCTATATAGTGTCCAACACGTAGGGATGACGGTATGATGAGATAACGAAACTTAGGTGCAACATTTTTGCTGTCTGAAGGTCTAACTTTCTTAATATCTAAGCTGTATCGATCGGCCTGTATTGTAATTAGAAATACTCATAAAATCGGTTGTTGGTTATCGAATATCGGTGAAGCTTTAATATAATCATCTCTGTACATATATCCGTTAACTCCCATTTAAGCTGCATTGTGTACGTAGTGATTCCCAATGATAAAAGGGGGAGAAAAACGGTGTGTTGGACTAATTTCTCCGGTACTTCTATATCAATCTTAGGCAGGAGAGACATTAGTAGCAAAGTATTTAATTTAGTTTCTAGCGATAGTTGTTGTTACGAATACAATTTTCTGGCTGTCTTTGTTGCCGATCGCATTAACGAAACAACGTTTCAGATTTTCGACTACATTGTTCCTTTATATTGGCACGTTTCGCAAAATTGTTGAAGCTTTACAAAAAGATTTTATATCGGTATCGTATTTCTCCTTTGCTCGAGACCACTCGCGTATTGACTGATAATTTTATCAATTATATCCATTTATTTTTACAGGTTGAAAGATACAAATTTGAATTTCACCGATGGAAACGCAAATTCTAAAGAATGACTATTATGTAACGTGAAACTGAGTTTCTTGATTGTTTTAGCCACTTGGACGAACGCGTTTCCATACGGGTCGGTATCGAGGAAGCAGAAATAAAGTTTATTGACTTTACACGTAGGCACAAAGTTTCAAACGATATAATTACATCGTGAATTATTAAAAGGAAGATATAGGAGGCGTCGCGTCTTCGAACTTACTGTACTGAAATGAAAGCAATCGCTCGGCTGCAAAGACAACCTTTTGACGGAGAAGGGCCCGGTACTATCCAGTCTTGCGAAAGGTGCAAGATATACATACAGACTGTTAACTCGCTTTTACATAGCGCTTACACATAATCATTGGGGACCATGTCGAGCATCGTCTCCACGTATATCAGCATATCTGAGAACCTCATTTTTCATTAACACGAAGGAACATTTGCATTTCTTCGCAACTTCGTTGTTTGTCTTTCCTTCTTTGTTTCTTTCCTTCTTTCTCTTTTCCTCTTTCCTTTCTCACTTATTCGTTTCATCTAATTTCAGAAATGGGCAGTACGTGAATTTAAAACCCATTACCTTTACGTTGATACTCTTTCGTTTACGTTTCACTTTGTCCCCTGCCTTTTCTTCCCTTCTCTGAAAACGATGAAGGCAACGTAAATACCGAAGGAGAGACGCGTGTGGTCTGGAAGAGAGTCAGACGGCGACGTTCGCTCTCTTCTTTTTTTCTTTTCCATTTCAAGAATCAAACGAGACAAACGATGAAACACGTGTCCGGGAACGTGTCGAAAGTATAGTCTTAGCGAAAATTTAACGGGAACGTAAGAAAGAAAAAAGAAAAAAATACGAAAAATATATGTCTTTGTTAGGGTAAGATAGATTACCGAATGGCTCATTAAAAAAAAAAGTTCGTACAATGAAAAAAGAAGAAGATTACTTTTGCTTGCGTTATGTACATCCAAGAACGTGATAAAGGGAAACGAGTTTTTATAGCTCTGTACGTTGTATGGTTTAGGCTGAAGAAGAAAGCAAGCAGTGCTTTACAGAATTTCCTTCCGCATTTGTCAACGTGTTTATATTGTAACTGTGATATATATAATGCCAATTTGTACATAACTTAACGCTGAGGAACTTACTATCGCGGTAAGAACACGATGAACGCAGTCAACTCTTGTTAGTTTCTTCTTCTTTAACGTCGACGTTTCTTTTCTGTTCTCGACATTTTCTCTTCAGCCAGTTGCTTTTACCGCTGTTCTACGCTATAACTTGGAATGTGATATCGATAGATAAATATACACGTCCAATTATAACTGTGAGGTATCGGCTAGAAACATTCTCTTCGAAAAATTCTGAAACCATCGAGATATACGTTAGCGATATTCGCGCTCATATCGCGAATCGTTTTTTGATAAGTGTTTCATTTAACATTTAACCCATGGTACTTAGCCAGAACAATTGCCAATATCGTGCAATCATCCGAATTATCTATGCTAGTACACTCGATCTCTTCGAAGGCTTCTTGTAGCTTTTGTGAATAAAGTGTCGCGATATAATTTTTCTCGCTATTTCCTCTAGTCTACAAAACGTTATGTGATAACCCATTTTCTTTTTTTTAAATATTCATGTTCGACTTCGGTTTGCATTTTATCAACGTTTCAATTTATCAATGAGTAAGACAGTAAAATGTCCGTTATCTGAAATAAGTACAGGAGACAAAAGCGTTTGGAAAAATAAATATTCACATAATGAAATAATCAGTATTTAGCATATCGGTTTACGTACTATCGTTAAGATGAAGTTGCAATTTGTATATTCGGTATAAAATCAAAATTTATCGGTATTATTCAATTCTAAAGGTTTCGAACAAAATTAAAAAATATGAAACTTACTTGATTCAACGTACATTTAATTTTCTTATCGTCAAAACGATCTAATAAAAGTCTTTTTTTCAAGAACTAAACGTTTTTTCTGTCGAAAATATGAATACGATAACTTCGAATACTCGTAAGAGAATGTTTAGACAAAGGAAATTCTACTGTACACGATCATTATCTTTTGCCATTTCTATTGCGATATCTATCTTAATTTCTAACGCTTACGTAATTCATAGAAAGCTGTTAACGTAAAAGGATAATAATACGATATAAATAATGATTATGTTATTTTTCACGTTGATCAGTATACTGAATTGTTCGTCGCGGAAACATTGGAATCTCATTAATCGTAATACAGAGAAGCGGATGCTTTTTATCAAAATTCTGTAAAATTATAGGAAATCTCTTGCCGGCTGCAACTTCTTCAAACGTTGCGGATGAATTTCACTTGCATAGAAAAAGGAGAATAGAAGAGATCACGTAAGAAAGAGTAGCGCCATTTGCATTCGTCCAGCTTCTTCTATGCGTGTACAACTTCTGTTTTCTTCTTCCTGTTGGAAAAGAACACGAATGAAGCTTTCTCTCGCGTGAAGTTACATATTATATATATACATATTATATGTGCATGCGCACGTATTCAGTGATTACCTCGTATCGTATTTACCTTACGCAGCATCATTAAGAATAGGAACACTATCTATACAGATACGTGTTTGACAATCCTATTTAAATTTGCATGTGATATTATAAACTACCTATAATAGCTAAATATATATGTATCCACCGCGTGTACATGTACTGGTACAGGTTGTTTCACTGATACCCTCAATGATACTTTTCTTTCACATGAACTTTTATTCCATTGAACTTCCGACCGTAAACGTCTGAGTTGCTTCTAATTGAAATAGTCGGTGAAATTTCGGTATGTTGAACGCTTGTTTATATCGTCAAGAGAATAATTGAATTTTTATAAATTGAGATTATTTCCGATTCGGTTTGTGCTTTAATTAACACGCGTTATAATTAATAAATAAAAAGAGATCGTATGAAAAAGCAGGTTTTATCAGGTTAGTTGCATACTGGTACAAATATGTCTGATAATATATCGTCTGTTTCTCCTTGCTACCTGATCTCTTGCCAGTCTTCTCTTACATTAGGTCTTCTCACGCTGCTATATTTTGCAGTTTTGTACATACTTGTACTTTATCTAATGTTGATATTATTTACTGAATAATTCGATGTGTCGTAAAAGCTAAAATTACGTTCTAAGTAGTAAAAGGTATGCGTGTGTATGCGTGTATATGCGTGTGTGTAAAATTAGCGAAACATCCTGTACATTCCGTATATGTACGTTCACATGCTCGTGTATGTGAGTATACAACTAATTTTGCGAACGCTCACGAGGCAACAAGGAGTTACATAGGAAAAGTCTTAATCGTCCATACAGAGATGTATATAAAGCAGACAAAGTAATAACGAAGAAAAGTAGACAAGAAACCGACCAATGTTTAACTCACGAGACTCTCAAGACGTTAAGTGGATATTCATAAGACTCAACTATTTCTTTGCCGATAGATACATAGGACGTTAATAGCGAAATCGTTCCGCTTATATTGGGATAATATTCCCCAAAATTCCAAACGATAATTAGGATCAGTACAGGGTCCGCATAATTCATTTTCAATCGTATAAGTAATTGCTATACGAATTAGCTTAGCGCGCAACATTAGACAGTGTTTAATTTCGTTTATTACGTATTTTGTACGACTGATATCGGGATCAATTTTTGTGTTCAATTTTTTTCTTTTTTCTTTCTTTCAAACGTACAATTCAATTTTATAAATCGTTAGTGTTTTATAATTTGACGTGATTCATCTTCGATTGTCTAATTTCGAGATACACTCCGAAAACGCGTGTTCTACGATCTTTTTTATCTTAGTATTCCTCGTTTGATTAGAATTTCGAAATAGAACCGACAATATTAAATATCGTTATTACCTTCGATTTTCAATTTTTTAATATACAATTTTCACTTATCGAATTTGCGGTTGCATTTCCCTTTTCCTTCAAGCTTATTCCACACGCTTACTTTAATCTCGAATAGTATTCATTTCATTCATTGCTAACGTTTAAACAAAAAGCTGTCGAACAACTAGCCATTTTTCCTTTGAAATTGTTTTCACTGCCAAAATTGCTTCGATTTTTTTGTGATTATTTTTCTATTGTAAGAGAGATACTCGTACAGTCATGTTCACGTACTTTTGGATCTAGAATTCTTTCATACATTTTTGGCTATAATAACTTATTTGTAAAAATCTAAAACGCTCGAAAAAATTCCGAATTCATGCCTTTCTGTCAGTTTGCAATTATTCTTTCACAATTGCTCTGATTTTAGTTTGCTGTAAATCTATCTTCGGGAATAGATTTCTATTCCTGAGATCTCGAATAACGTAACTCTCGTAAATCGGAATTATTTCACCTCGGATTGCCTATCGTTTTCTTAAATCTGACACGTGCTACGCTGTGACCATGGCACAAAACGTATATCGACGAGATCAATAAGCCAGTACACGCCAAAATTGATGTGTCGCAGTTTTCATATATTTCCTGAGGCAAATAGCAAACTTGTTAATCTGATATTTATGTATTTTACAACACTCATTTCTTTGCTATTCTTTACTTATACCTTACTATACATGTACTTCTATTCTTTATCCTAATACTATAAAATAACTTTCAAGTGTTCAAGCATCTCGTTAATTTGTATACTTCGATAGACACGGAACATTATTGGGTAATTTTATAAGAATTTCTAGCTACGTTTTTTAATAGGATAAATATATTAAGTTTAATAGATATTATAAACGATATTAAATACTGTCTCGAGCTGATATTTTTATTTTCAAGCGTGTAGATTTTTATTTCAGAGTAGCCAGAGTCAGTTGGTCCAGGTCATTCCAATTGGCGAGTGTCAATTACTTTGCACTTGTTAGTCTTCGTTTCGTTCTCGATTCGTTGTAGCATTCGTCAGTGCACGAATTGCCTGAACGTTAACTCTTATCCACATTTATTCTACGAATATCACGGTGTTTAGTTCCACGTGAAATTGAATTAAGTTCCCATATAATTCGATTAAAATAGTTCGATATATAGTCAATAAAGGTGTCTCGGTTATCAATCGCTGAGCAGTTTACACCATTGATTAATAATACGTTAGTAATCGACCAATAGAACAATTTCGCCATGGAAAACATTTAACTGTTTGGCACTAATGGAAACGCGATGCGTTCAAAACTACCCATTCCTACAAAGTGAACATGTATGCCTAAGATATACACACACTTACGTAACGTGGATAAATTATGGGTATTTGCCCATTTAAAAGGCAATATTTTTCTTGGAACGATCCTCGATCATATATAGACGGAATGCTATTGATAGTATTTGTACGATAGTTAACGATTTTTATCGCGTACCTTCGAACGCCAGTACAGCTTCAGAGGAACTTCAAAGATGGTGCAAAGAATCGTATTTGCGTAATAATTACCGTGACAACAGTTTCGTTTTTCCATGTAATCTTCGACAATGTATACGCTTTGACGATCGTGTCAAATTGTTTGATCGTAATTCTTGATGTAATTTTCTGTCTCTATGACGAGTGTGCGTTACATAGCAGATTCGAGTTTATTTCGAATATCATTAATTTCTTTTACTACGATTTTTCCAATCAAATTATTTCCACACGATTGATAAAATATTAAAATATACGAGAAAAACTATCGAGCTTGTGAAAACGTATTAAAAGCTATCTAAAATCTCCAAATTTTATCATCAGCACGTCGAATAGATAATTATTCTTCGTAACCGGGATCGTTGTTAATGATACATTAACGACTCATTAGTACGTAGCTTCTGTAATAAAGTCAACATCCTCAAGAATGTCTGCAATATCTTGCATACCTATATATTTTCTGTTTCATCCCATTACTCGTTAGAGCGATCGGTATGATCTTTCGGTTTTCTGGTTCTACTGGCGCTCATGATTTTCAAGTAGAAACTGTATTACAAAACACAAATATCTAAAGTAAGAATGATTGTATTAAATTAAGAAAGAGATTTCTAAATCGTATTATACACACTACCGTCACGTCAGCGGAGAGGGGATGGCGATTTCGCAAGTTGAGGATTGTCGTTATAGGTAACGAAGCTTCAGTTAGATCCGAGTTAAGAGTTACTTAATTTCGGAATATTTCGTTTTAATTTGCATTCTATGTCTCGCGCGATAAATACGATCATCGATCGTGTTCGTCGCCTTTCTATCTCGTAAATTAAAATAATACTCGAAAATTAAGTAAAGTAAATCGATGGAAACTCTTGTGGATCTCCCAAATCCCAATGATTCCAATCAAGAGTTAAATTAAAAATCTGTAAAATATCGAAACAAGGGAAGAGATAACGACAAGTATATAATAACAAGTTCAATATGCAATAAGTGTACGTTCAAAGGAAAAGATACTAATATAGAGAGAAAAAAAAGAAATTGTACGTAGGTAACATAGTATTGGAGGATGTATTGTTCGTGTTAGAATGACTAGCTCTGTCGAAGCCTCTGTATTTAATATCGGTGTGACTTTACCTTTCTTTGAAATCCGACAAAGAAAGAGGTGGTTCTGCTACAGCTTAGAAAGTTTCTAATATTAGGTGTGACAAACTAGCGATAGGTATTTCATTTGTTTCCGTCTAGAAGCTTCCTAAGAGCTTGACTCGACAAGTTCGAGGTGCTGGAACTTTCAAATATTCTTGAAAGCCGCGAATTTAGTGGATTGGAAAATTGACTTCGCTCTCGACAACATTGTTTGAGAGACTTCAGGAGGACGATGCGTCCCTTTCCTTGCAACTTTTTTGTAGTTTTTATTATTACATGTAGACAAAACATAGAGGCCTATCGCGTGTGCAACTTGTTTCGAAATTATTGGTATAGATTGCCAATATAAGGCAATATACCTTTCGAGAAAGGTTGCTATGAAGAGCGAGTAAAAAGTATTTATTTCTTATTTATAGGTATGTCGTTAACGCGTATCTATTTCTCTCTCTACCTTCCTTTACCATCTTTCGTCATTTATAAAAATGTGGTCGAAATTGAATACTTAATATACTGTTTTTTAAATTATATAATCGAGCAAATATTTTATTGAGATAAATAAATCTTTGGAAATAATGATAATTGTATTGTGTATTATATAACAATACATCGATAATTACATTATGCGATAATGTAATTAAAGCGGTAAATAAACCGGTGAGAAGATTAAGTTGATCTATGAACCTATTGACGTTGAAAAATTTTCTTACGTAAACCATTTTACACAGTTAGTCAATCTGTACTTATAATTCGAAGTCTCGGTGCAAACTTCTAATGTATTTGTGCTTTTGCCGCTATCTTCCTATCCGTCAGTCGGTAACTTAGTAATAATTTAGTAATAATAACGTTAAGTCATTGTTTAGCGGACAACAACTCAGAAACGTTTTTATCGAATGTTTGTACGATTTGTACGATTGATTCCATTCGAAACTTACACTCGATCGTATCGAACTCTCGAGATCTGAAACTACATGTCTCACGCGTTCATTCACTCGAACAAACAACTTCTCTAGTGCAGTAATTGAAGCACATGTATATGTATAAAAAAAACATTATCTTATCTCGGAGATAGATAAAATATTCAGTTCGAAAACCGACTAATCCACGGTGATAGCAATTTCGTACTTTTCGAATTAACGATTGTAAATCGTTTTATCAGAAGATATCGATGAGCTCTTATAAACTCGTGTACTACAATCGAATAGAATTACTCGATCGATAAAATATCAATATCGAACGTCGTGTTATCGATGTGAAAAATAGATAGACTCGAGGAGCAAACGCCGAGAACTTACGTATGAGTATTTCTGATACTATGAGAAGTCAAGGACCGTAGGGAACACATATAATCACAAAGATACAGAGAGAATCTGTAATTCCTGATTAGGAAAGAAGGTAGTAAAGTTTAGTTACTTCGATGTTAGCGATAGTTCGCAAAGATTCGAAAGAGATAATAGGCGAGTAGAGTTGTGAACGAGAAGACGAAATCGATAATTAGTAACGATTAGTAAACGATTAATAGATAAATAACATATTACACGTACATATGCATATACATATATGTGGACATTTACGTGAGTAATTCGTAGTAAAACGTCGGAAGCGGACGATTAGATAAATTAGATGATATTTGTACGCGTGTACAAGGAAAAGAAAATTTGTGAAATTCGAAATAGCCGGTGAACACGGCGTTTAGGGAAATTTCGCTGGTAGGAGACGGACAAATCTTAGATATCGTTTAATATTCGATGTCAAACCTCTGGCGAGGTTCGCTACTTTGCCGCTGATACTCGAATCACTGTTTGCTCGTTAATGCATCTATTATCGAGAACTCTTTGGAGATTATCGACGCTGACGAGCAACGATGGGTTAGTTCAAATTCTTAGCATAATTCTCCGCTAATCCTAGACGCGTATACTATAATTTTCTATTCGTGCAATACGCGTCGATGGGGGGTGGTGCGTTTAATTGTAAATAATCTGAGCGATCTTTTTTCGACGTTTCTCTCGTGCGAGAGAACGTTAAAAAAAATGAAATTACGCGACAATTATACGCGTATCGTCAACGATCCTTCCTCGTTTCTTTTTCGTTTGTCTCTTTGATTTTATCGCCTGTGGTATTCTTTTTTTTGTTTTTTCTTTTACATTTTACTTTTTTCTTTATATATCGACTTAGCTTAAGGATTTCATATTTACGATAATTCATAGAATAATTCCTCGATAGGATATCGTATTATTATCGATCAAAGGTATACGTTAAAACTGAAATATTTTCTTTCGTTTTCGTTGCTTAACAACAATGAACAAAACGGAAATACGTTTCGCATCTTCCCGATGTTTCAAACGCATTTTGCCAAAGTTATATTCCTGCTTTCCTTCGTTAATCGATTTAGCTAATTTACCGTATTTAATCAGTATAGATAATTATAGTAGAAAAGTTATATTTATTTTCCTTTCGATTATACCAGCGACGATTGTTTTAACGTTGTTTGCGCACCGTAACACGTCACATATCGATGATTGATGACGAGTGTCAGCGTTATCTTGCCAGTAGGTTGATGATTAACATAATTCTACTTGTTTCGCGTTGAACAAAAAAAAAAAAGAGAAAAAGAAGAAAAACAGAAGAAAAAGGAAGGAAACAAGTAAAACGCAATCGTTGAGAATCATTCGTGTCGTTAAAAGGAGATATCACAACTATTGATAGATTTAATGCAAATGAATAATTATATATCTTCTTGTCTATGGGGTCGGGGCTAAACGATAAATGGAAGACGATTCAGAAAATTCGTTTCTTTGTTTCGTTGAACGTATTGCAAAAGAACATTGTCCGCGTAGTATCTCTAGAAAGTTTTCTAGCTTAATAATGCTTTCGCGTAAGCGACGATAATATTCTATTCCAACGCGTTCGACGTTATTACCCGAAGAAACGAATTTTTCAATTTCACGTTTTCTCTTCGCTTTTGAGCTACTATCGCGAGATACTAGCTTTACATGATGTATATGTATATATGATGGACAAACAGAGAAAAAGAAAAAAAATGGACACAATCGTATGCAAAATTGCATAAGTGGTAAGAGCAGTGAAGAATTGTCGCTTTCGCCGCTAATATCTAAACTATGGATCGCTGCTACGGATCCTCAATCAAATTCAGCGATCGAATGTCGCAATCATCGGTACGCTTCAGTGTCCAGGAAAATGAAAAACGAGGGGGGAGTGTGAGAGTGGAAAAAAACAAAAAAAAAAAAATAGAGAGAAGACAGAGGAGGAAACGTATAAAATAAAAGCAGCGTTGTATCGCCGATGTTTAGAATGTTCAGCGAGTAATTTAGATCGCAGGTTGAAAGTTCTCAGGGAAATGCAACCAGAAGAGAGGCACGTAAGCATAAGAAATGCTCGGCCTGATCGATATTCTTTCCTGGTGCTGACGAAGGATCTCGATAATTTGAGAAAATCTCGATGAAAATGTGACGAGGCGGCTGTTACTGAAATTTAAATGAAAACGAAAACAATTCCACGTAACTGAGTCATCGATGCAAAAATCAATTCTCGGAACGTTCTTCGTATCCTGAGTTTTTCCACCTTGGTAATTTTTGGTGGCACCAGAATGAGACGTTCCACGAGGAACGAACGTTAATACCAACGGCGGGAGAACCGATATTCTTGGTCCTAACGCTCTCTACTATATCATTGCCTCGTTATTTGTCACTGCTGCTCTTTTCTACTTTTTTATATTTTAGATGGTTTACACGATAGAACACATTTTGTACGTTGTAATATTTCTTAACGGTAACACAAGAGCGATCGAGACTGCGTAAATCGAGGATAGTTACGAGAGACATAGAACATTCTGTTTCGACGACACGATTGCTCATAACGAATTGTCGAGGTCCTTCGGGATCCAGCTTTTCGCCGCCTCATCGAACGAGAAAAAGAAGTGCGATCTCCTGGCCATCATATTATACGCGTAGGTTCGTTCGTTCGTACGAAGACAATCGTTTTACTTCGAAAAGTAAAAACAAAAAAAGAAAAAAAGACAAAAAAGAAAACAAAAAAAAAAGTATTCCAAACTTCAGGGTAACGGGTCAACGATGGTCGAGTATTATCGAGAAATTAAACAAATAATGAAAGAGAGATAATAATTAAACAAATAATAAAGATGAAGTCTAAATAAACATCGACATCGCGAAGAGAATACTGCTTGGTTTGCGGACCATTAAATACCAAATACTATACAACGATCGCGTTACAATAGTTATTTAACATAGATTTGGAACGCTAGGGAGGATAGCGACGGGAACGGTTGAAGACGATTTCTCCTTCATCGGAATAAAGTCTACTTCGACGAGGAAGCGTGATCGAAATCCAAACGCGGGATTTCTTTACCGTTTTTGCGGTTGTCGGTTAGTAAATTTGATTGAGGACGTCATTTGTAAGGAATCACCTATAGATTCGTGTACGTTTCTCTAGTGGTAACTCGAAGATCGATTAGCTTTTTCTTACTAGCACATTTTTTGGTAATAACGATCAAGGTAGAAACGAGAGAGAAAGAGAGAAACAGAGAGAGAATGCGAGTTCGGTCTTAGAAAACTTGTCGCGCAAGTCGATCCTGGATACTGTTACAGACGTACGGCCTGGAGGGCTTTTTTTTTTTTTAAAGGAAAAGAATTTGATCTTTTACAAAGTTCCTCGATCGCGAAAGAAGACTTCAATTCAGTTTTTCGTTTCTTCTATTTTCCTCCGAACTTCCTTTCGAACCTAAGCGAAAGAAAGAATTTCACTTTTCATCGCCGCTTATAAGATTCTTGTACTTCTGACTATTTCTAAAGGATCGCAAATCCGGTATCGACGCTCTTGAAGAAGAATTTTGAGTGTCTTATTTTTAGGCGTACACTTCAGGAAGGTTGGGCAAAAATTTCGGCATAAATGCGTAAGTCAGAGCGCGAAAAGAAGAATTTATGTAAATATATGTGCATGAAGGAATTTCAAAGTACTTTGGAAGTGTTCTGCGTAAGTTCCGATACACGCGTACACACTATTTTACTATCAGTTACCATAAGATATTCGGAGTCGCTCAAAGATGTTTAAAGCACCGAAATTAGCACAAATATTCTTACTAATCTCTTATTTTCGTTTTATTTACTATTAACATTATTACTATTTTATTTATTTTTCGCTACAGTCCCGCTATTTCGATGTTTGCAATATCTGATCTTAATGCTACGTTAAATTATATTTATAAAGATACTTATTTCTATGAACGTATTTTCTTATTTTAACACGTACAACATGTAAAAGTGGTTTACAATTTTTGTCCAACTTTTTCGAAAAGTCTCGCAGAGAGGAATAATTATTTTTCGCGTAACGATCTCAGTGATTTTTATTAGGTACGAAAAATTTCACTCGATCACTACACTAGTCTATCATCGCTTACGTAGCTTCCATAGGCCGAAATACAGAGCTCGATTTTATCGTGTTTCGAACATATCGGAAAATCCTCGGAATTCGCGTGCTATCAAGGTTGCACTTTGCTCGTGAAGCATCGCATAATCTCGTGTCACTTGCCATGAAGAGAAGAAATACGCAGCGGGTGCAGAACGTTTCGGGTCTAATTATTTGCTCACGCGCGTATGTACACGCGACAGACGTTTACTATTCGCCTGCGATTCCATTACGAAGGATACTCGTCGAATTTTGAACGTCTCGCGTGGTACACGTGGATACGTATCACAGAGAGAAACAAAGTGCAGATCCCATCGGACATATTTTGTCATGACGTTCGATCATAGAACGCGAATCTATGCTTCGATGTACGAGCCCCGAGCGATTAGGATTATGTCGAGCCGTTACACTTAAATAGCGAATTCTGCTATCTCGCGCGGTGCTTAAAATTTGACTGAACATTAACATTGCGTCCATGTGTATCAAATTTTAAGCAAACAAAGTATCACAACGTATGTAGATAATATCGCGGAAGAAATTAAACGAAAAAAAAAAAATTAAGAGAGAGAAAGATATGTAATGGAAAAATATATAAGTGTGGTCGAACGATGAGATGGTAAGAGATGAAAAATAAAAAAAAGAAAGAACAGTGCTCAAATCTTAAATGGCTATGCGTCTCGGCGTGCATCTTTTTAACAAGTCATGCGTGCAGAACATTATACATTCACACATATACACACACGTACGTACATACATACACTAAAGACTGTAGAGATTCTTGAAAAAAAACGACGGTAACTCTCACCTTCTGTAAACTGCACAAAATAATTTTTTACGGATGCATTAATATTCGTGTAAATGTGTTGTTATTTACGACAGTGCCACCGAATCGCAAAACGCGAGAAAGAGGAGGAAAAAGAAAAGATACATTCATTCACTTTCGTCGTCGTTTTTTCGCAAGCGATCGTGTACGTTTGCCTATACTCGATGAATCTTTATATTCGTTACGCTTAACTCGTATCAACGTTGTGTTACTCTACGACTGTTTTTTAAAAGAGAAAAGGTTCGTGTCAGGAGACTAATTGCGATAAAGTACACTATATACTGCCGGAAAAAAAGAGAGAATCATTAACCGAGGTATATCATCATTAATTTTAGCCCAAGCGATGACGCTCGATTCGCAGATATTGTATGGGACGAATTAGAACAATGGTACAATAAAGGTGGTTTTTACTAGAATTCCATTACAAATTTCTTATTTGTGTTCCTGAAATCTCTCGGATAATCGATTAAATCTCAACTGAAGCGTTTTTGATTGATATTATTTCCCGATATTGCTTGCAGATTCGGATATTTTCATATTACTCGAGAAAGCATTTTTTAACGACTTTTTTAAATGTCACTTACCAGCATACGGTTCTTCTTCTTTCTTTTTTTTATTGCGTACATATAAACAATTTAAAAACCGGAATATACCATTGAGACCTTTAAAGCGACAAACAGAAAAAAAACTTATAAATATTAAAAAAAGAAGAAACAATTTGACCAATTTTTAATATCAACGCGTACGCTTTTGCTTCCGCATCGATTAATTTCATAATTTTCCGTTTGCGTTTGAGCTTATTTCTCTCGTATTATTTTTTTACGTGTGACAAAACGAAAACAAAAGGTTTGCTCGAATCGAAGATGAGGCAACGGCAATAATAATGATTGGCGCACGTGTCGTGTCTGATCGACTCTCTAGCTTGTTCGTTTGTTCAACTTCTTCGATGCTTTTGGGCTGTGATTTTACAACGCTAATAACCCAAAAAGGTCGCACTATTTATTCTCAAGTGAAACTGAATCGACAATCCAACTAAACCAGAGAGAACTTTTAAGGACTTTAAAACGACGTTTTCTTATTAGCCCTTTCTTCGACGTTTAGACAAGAGAATTCTTCGGCATCCTTTAACTTAAGCGCCAGTGAATAGATGTTTACCGCGATAACGTGGATCGTACAGTTTTTCGGGTAAACGTAATATTATATGGATGATGGTGAAAAAATTTCTCGGAATGAGAGAAAAAAGGGACGTTGCAAAATATAAAGGAAAAGAAGCCAGAGGGCCAGAGCAGAGAAGCAAATAGCGTAACAGATGCGTGAGCTTGGATATGAGAGAGAAGGAAAGAAAATTAAATCTGTCGTTCTTAGTGTTTTTTATATATATATTATATATGTTTACGTTTCAATGTACACTACGAATCGTATTAATGATACGTATATGATAATATAACAATAATATATATTATATACATATATATATTATATATATATATATGAATGATATATCGTTAAATGGGCTGTGGTAGAAACCTTTATATACTTTATACACCAGACGAGTCGGATCCTCTTGTTTCGTTTGTCTTTCGAGAGAAATGAACAATTACTGACTATAACGGAAGGAAATACAAAGGAAAAAAACAAGAACGAAACGAACAAAATGATCGAAAAGTATAGATAGAGGCGAGACGTATATGTGCACACGAGAAAGAGAAAGAAAAAGAGAGATACGGCATCATTTTACAAAGACGCTTCAGTCGTTTGAGTGCGTAGCCACTTGTCCTATATTCTGTCACACAACGATTACCTTGCACAAAATGTACCTAATTATACTTAAATAGTAGGATCCGTCTTAATGATTGTCAATAATATTGTACCTACCGTACCCGTGGACACGGGCAAATTATGATATTAGACTTTAAGGCTGTAAGGCGTAACTACGATTAGATAGAAAACCCAGTCGCTAAACAAACTGTATAACTGTGATGCACCTGCTTCGAAGGAAACACCTCGAATTCTGTAACGAATATAAATGCAGAATGCTAGTTTTCGTACTTAGTAAAAAATATTGTTGCGATGCCCGTTGTTTTAGGTCTTTCCTTTCCCCTCTCCTTCGAAACTGTATTTCTTTTCTTTTGTACTAGTTTAATTCCAAGAGACAAACGTTGTTTCTAATGGAAACTGTTTGACCAGTGACTACTTATAGAATTGCAATATGTAACACATAACCTCTCGGTGTAATATTGACATTTAGAAGCTTTTTTTGCGATGTTGTTACCTGAAAGAATACTTAGATAATAATATATATTAATTCTAGAGAATATTAGCGTTAATTGTACGCACGATGTTTTCCATGACGTTGAGAAGAAAACTTTCGACGAGTTTTCGTAATATCGTTTTAAAGAACCGGGCATTAATCGTTTTGTTGCATCGATAGATTCGTTCTTCTTCTGTTTTGATTAGTTTAAAAAAACATACTTGTTCTTTTCTTTTTTAATCGTTTTGGTGTTTTCGATTCTTAAAAAAAAGAAAAAAAAACACGAAAGTAAGCATGCACAATCGCAAGTCCCTTCTAAATTACTTCTCGTCGTAAAGTAAACGTATATATCATCTTCGAAGCAGCGTGCACGAATAATCGTTCATATGAATGTCATAGCCTTAGTTTCGCTAGTTGAGAAGAAGAAAGAATGTTTTAGATCCTTGCTCAATAAATAAAATATTAATTTCGATGTCACAAATTATATACCGATATTAATTTTAAGTTAGATTCCCAAAGCAAAACAACGTCGACCATTTTTGCGAAACGAATTGAATATACGTACAGTTTAACATGTAAGTACACGTGCATAGTAAAATATGCCTAATATGAGCAACGGATTTTCGTATTCTCGTTATCGATAATTAGATGAATTGTAGTTGTCCGGTCGACATCTATCAACGAATCGTTTCTTTCCCATTTTTAGTTTGCGTAATTCTTTCGCGTCAGCATTTTCGAGTAAACGTCGCGAAGTTTGTCTTGCGTGCGTGTCTAAAATTGCATTCTTAAACTCGCGCCGATTTCCGTCGATTTCCGCTCACTCTTTCAAGAAATGACAGAAAGGATTCGCCGGAGGGTTCCAAACGAAACATTTGTCTCGCAAAGTTGGACACACACAGGACCATGTTTTCGTAAAAGTAGAGATAAGACCTGAGCTTAATGTATTCTCTCGTGAAACCATGTATAAAACTCCTGTTTGTACCTTACTAGTTTACTATGACGCTATTATAGATTACGTATAGAGGAATTGAAAGTGAAAGAAAAAAGCGGTCGAATAAATAAGATGAAAACAAGAGAGCGCGCGAGAGAGAAAGAGCGAACGAGCGAGCGAAAGAACGAGAGACAAAACAGATAAAGAGATAGGAATGTTTAGTGTCCATTCGAAGATCACGTTAAGTCCGTTATTTTTCGCTACGAAGCGACGAAAAATTAGTGTTAGTATAATTAGTAACAAAAAATGCATATAATTATCGTGCTTTCGCTTCGAGAATGTTTCATAATTCTGATTAGATTGTTTTGTGGCGTATCAGATATAACGCCGTTTGGTGAAAGACTATATCAGCAAGGCTGGTGATTAGACTCCGATTAGTTTCCTTCTTTATGTTAAACATGTTAACGGTTTAGCAAATGTGTTTTACTGAAAGTGTCCTTCCTATGTAAATTTACTTGTTTGTCCTCATAAATTATAAATAAATAATATCTTTCGTGTTCACGTATCTGCAGTCCTTTAAATTTAATTCTCCTCCGAAATAAGTGATGCTGATGAAAAGGTACGTAATAAATACTACTTTACATTATATTACAAAAGTAATTAAATGTTCTTCGAAATATGCATGTAAATTTAATTAATCTGCATAAAAATAATTAAACATAATTAAATTTTTTTAATTGAATTATTTTTCTCTCATCTAAAAAATGATGCAATGAAAAGAAACTCAATTCATTTAAAAATGAAAACAAATAATCTTTTGTATCAATGGTAATTCAATTAAATAAATTAACGATATAATGAAAGAAGATATAATTATAGAAAGGTATAAGAAAAATTAGATTTTCAAATATAAATACACAATTTAGTAGTCCGTGCTCTTTTTATCATTATTTATTACATTTCAAATTGTAGTAAAAACATTATAAATAATTTAAATAAGCAATATAAATAAATAAACAAAATTTGCAAGGTATAATATAATAATAAAAAATTTGAGTTTGATTTGAAGCTTTTTCCTCCTTCATGCTCTTTACTCATTAATACACTTTGTACATTTTAACAACATACAATGTAAATACAATAGGAAACGTAATTTTTGTAATAATAAAACAAATTATACTTCTTAAATTTCTAATTATTGCATCAAAGTCGTATAATTTGCTATTAGTATTACTGTAATTATTGCCGTTTAACAATTCCATTATGAAAAACTATAGAATACTTGAAGACGAGATAATTTAACAACGGTGTAATAAAGAAATATAATATATAAAAAAATATACAGGGTGTCCCAGAAACTGTGATTCTACGTAAAAAATGAAGTTGAAAATATAGAATAAAATTTTTTCATACGACGAAAAAATTGGATTTCTCAAGTAAACTTGACTAATCCCGGACTGAGCAAAAGCAAATAATCAACCGGAGATTATTCTGTATGTGAAAATAAGTTAAAAATGTAAAATAACATTTTTTCATAAGCTATTTTGTTTTCTTGTTTTGAAAGATAAATTTGAAAATTTATTATACGGATGTACCTGGCAAATTAATAACTAAGTAATAACATGTTCAAATTCTATTTTCTGGAAAACTGAAACGGAAAGGTTGTGTTTCACATTTTTGTAGATTTTGTATTTTTGTATTTTATACTTTTCTCATATAGAATAATTTCCTGCTGATTGTTTGCTCATACCTAGTCCTTAATTAGCCAAGTTTAAATATATTTGATTTTAAAACTTGATTTTCTGAAAACGAAGAGTCATACGAAAAAATTTTATTGTATATTTTCGACTTGTTTTTTGACGTAAAATCACCCTATTGCCGATTATATTATAGTCGTTAAGACACCAGGTATATAATTACAAAGATTGTGTAAGAGTCATCAATAAGGCAAATGTGAAGAAACTTAGTTCGCTGCAGAATAGTAATATACAAACATTTATATAAATATCATGTACAAAATGTTTTATATGGCAGCGATATGATCAAAATTAGATAAATCTCAATTAGAATAATTACTATACAAAGTAAGTTATATATGTGTGTGTATAGTATATACAGATAGTACCTATTATTATTATATGCTAAATAAAGCTAAATGTGACCATATATTATACAATACCGCGGATATATTTGGTTGAATATTCAATACACACAGTAATTTGTATATATATTCTTATGTGACTATTGAATTATGTAATATAATATAATTGAACCCAAAATATTGATCATGATAGTGTTAATCTTGATTATGCATAATAAAGGTCTAAATCTGTAATACTGAATTAAAACCATTCCGAACATTGAAGATTTCAAAAATATAAGTAACATAATTTATTCCAATGAATCATGTTAATAAATTCAATATAATTGTCATAAAAATTAACTTCACATTAAATAGAATCTCACAAATTTTATATTTAAAAATATATAAAAAACAAACAGAAGGAAATTTTAATCTAAAGAATCAGTATTAAGATTTGAGTTTTTTCTCTGCTATTTTACTTTTACTATAAATGATAATATTACTGTGTATATAATATGTATTTGTTTCGTATAAGCTTTATTCTCGATGTTTAAAAAATACGCATTTTATAAAAAGAACAAAATAATTTTATTGTAATTTGATTGTAATAACTAAAATAAACTTTCAAGAAAAAATAATTTACTTATACGCAACAAGTAACGAACATATTTAGCAATGATTTTTTTAATAAAGTTGAAATTTCCTATCTTTGGCATTTAGGCTAAAGAATCTAACCAAATCGTTCTGAAAAATATCTATTTATACATAATAACTTAATGAATAGCAAATAGTAGTAACAATGATAGAATAATTTTTTGTACTAATTAATTTGGGTCTTTTTTATCATGATTCATAATTAGACTGCTTGTTTTCTTTAATTTCATAAAAATGATCTAAGAATATGAATTCGATAGGATTTTATGAGATATACTTATAATTGTAACTTACAAATTATAAGGCAGATTATATACTTCTATCAATAGTAATCAATGTCATAAAGTGAAGAACATACTAGTTTTTCAAACTCTGTTTATGTTAGAAACAATTTGAGTCTAGTAATAAATACTGTTTGCTTTAAACATAAATGTAAATTTCTAATTGTTTCAACTCTCTTAATTATTGATAATTTTATCATTCTTTTTATAGTACATTGTCCTTAAATTCTCAAAACAAAACAAGATTTTCTGCTTATCACATTACATAATATTATCTACTACATAATGTTATATGATAAATTGTATCAAACTTTATGTTCATGTAATATATTTTTATACACATATGCACAAGATGAAATTCAAGAAATATATGTATGTATAACCATTTCGACATTATCGATATATATTTGCACAAATCTCAAAGTGCAAAATGAAAGACGTATATCAATTTCAAAAAAAGACGACTGCTTGTTTTTGAATTTTTAAATTATTCTGATTTAAAATCAGCACTCATAAAAAAAATATCAATTTTGTTTACTGTTATTCTAATACTATAATTGAAAAAAGATAGTATGTATCACAATTAACAATTGAGATAGAGTATCTACCTATAACTTACACTCTGATGTTAAAATATTAGTAGCATTATTACTAATATTTTATTAATAGAGCTCTGCCTTTTATACATTATTGATAATTGATTGTAATATCATATTGAAGTTGATTCAGCATTTAATCCAGTTAAGATATTGTAATGTTGCTGTAAACGTTTTAAATTAGCTGTTAAACAAGCATTTTCTGTGTATAGATGTTTTACTAGTATATCATTTCGTGTCAATTGTTCAGCCTGTAGAAAATGATAAAGAAATTAAAAATATATTTAATCATAAATTTTATATTGGACTTGATCAGTGTTAATTAAGAATGATATACAAGAACATAAAAAATCATTAAAAAAAATTGTAAAAATTATGTACCTGCTCTGCATTTGTTTCAAATTCTCTTTGAAGTCTTTCTTGAGTACTACGAAGAAGACATTGTAATTCAGATATCTCTGCTTGATGTTGAGACATAATATCTGAAATAATAGCAACTTAATATTGCAACATATATAATTATTTAAATAAGATTGTGGAGGACTTACGTTGTAATACACGTTCAGTGTGGTATTGCTGTTTCTTCAAACATTCTTGCAATTGATTTTTTTTACGCTCTTGTGCCTGAAGTTTCATACTTAAATTTTGCAATATATTGATGTTTATACAAGCTACTTGTGCATCATTTCGCATGCATTGACAGTTTGGTGCTTTTAAATTTTGTAACTTCGACGTATTCTGCAGAAAATAATATTCTGCATTGTGATGATAATGGGGATATATTTGGTGCAGGTTACAATTATCACCATCTAAATCATCTTTCGACAGTCGTGGAGTAAAGTCATTTGATGAGGTCGAAGATTCTAGAATTTTATTAAATTTATATTCTTCAGGCAGGTTGTGAATATTATCAATACATTGAGCTAACTTCAAAACCGAATCACTGGATGGTTGAATATTCAACGAATCATTAGGTACATAATTTGATCGTGTAAATAAAGACGGAAAAATTAATTCATCTGTAACTTGTACAGACATATCAGTCATTATAGGTCGTTCTAAGGATTTTATTTTCTCGTGTAAATTTTTAATCTCTTTGTCTTTTTGGGATATTTCTTCTTCCATTTGTGCTTTCCATTTTTCGAATTCTTCTTCAAGATCTAAGTACTGTATAAAAAAAGTATACATACAAATAAACAGAGTAAACTATAATTATGATTTAGTAAATCATAATTATTTAATAATAGATTTTAAAAATAAAAGACTTTACGAAGTTAAAATATTTTTTCTGATTAGAGAATTAAAGGAAAAACTACAGTGATAAACAAAATAAAATTATTTATATACATAACAAAAATAGAAAAATTGTATCTTACTTGTTGTTCTAAATTAAACTTTTCTTCTATTGGAGATAGACGTCCACCATTCTTTACTTTGTCTACTGGACTAATTAATTCTTCATACTCAGCCATTTTAGCTATAAGTTCTGAAAATTTCTCATCACTAATTTTTTGTTCCTGTTCAAAAAGTTGTCTTTCTTCCTCTAATTTAGCAGTCCAGTAATCTTCACACTCTTCGTATTCTACTTTTAACATATCAAGACTTCTTTCTAATTCTGCACATTGTTCAATCAATTGTTTTTTTTCAGTAGCATGAGTTGCTTCAAGTTCTTTCAACTTCAAATTTAAGGAAACACTTTCAGATGAGTCACTTTTTATTAAGCTTGAATTAGTTCTTGTACTAACTTCATTTGTAATTTTTGCACATTGAGTGATCAAAGTATCTTTTTCCTTATTTGATTTTGAATGATCAGCATTTATGTACTCTTCTTTACGAGGAGGATAATCTCTAAGACTTGAAACTTTGTTATGTGATGAACTTTTCATATCTTGATTACTAAAATAATCAACATCACAATTATTATCATTATTATTGGATGTTACTACCCGTTTAATAGAAACGGAATTCTTATGTCTGGGAATTACAAAATCATTCGTTTTTTCTTCACATTCTGTTTCTATTTCAGATGCGATGCTTTTGATAAATTCAGTCTCTTTGAAAAATTGTGTATTTGAATTCGATTGTAATCTTATAATCATTCCTGATATTTCATCTCTAAATGCACAGTTTTCTGAAGTGCACTTGTTATTATTTACTAAAATATTTTTTAACTGTTTTATAACTATATCTTTAAACCGTTTTAAATCTATCTTTTTACAATTTTGCGCATTCTCTTCTTCATTGGATTTATAAGATGGCTGTGTTGATAAAATGGAATATATATAAATAGGCGAGTACTATCACATATCTAAATTAAACAATATAAATTATTAATCGTTACTTACAGATGTGGAATGTTTTAAAACAACATCTAAATCATCTTCTTCGATTATAAATGTTTCTTTACCTGAAAATATATTATACATTAATTTTATTACGCTAAAAAATGAATATAAATGAAATGTATAGAAATATATAGAGTTATTCTTACTTTCAGTTTCATTTGACTGTATATTCTTTGCTATATGATTGCCAGGAAGGTTATTCTGTCTGCAATAACTAAAAGAAATTAATCTTATCTTTATTTATATTATTGAAGTATCTTTTTTATAATTTTTCGTTCTGTATCTTTATCTTACCTTGTATCTTTATTATGACGATCATGCTGTTTTAAACTTTCTAATTCTGCTGTAAGTTCGTCATTTTGATCTTGTAAAAGAACTGTTTCTGACTGCAACTGTTTGATACGCTCTACCAAATATATAACTTCTTGTTGACGTTTTATCTCTATATTTTGCGACTAGAATTACCAATGATATATGAATATGTATAAAAATTAAATTATTTCTTTTATTCATAAAAATTTGTTTACTTGTGTACCTCATCGTGCTCTGCTGCCAACATTTTTATTTGAGTTAAAAATTCATTGTTTGATTGCTTAAGTTTTTCTATTTGACTACGAAGATTCTCATTTTCAGTTTCTAAAACTTGATTCTCTTGTAACGTATTTACAAACTTATTTCTAATCTCGTGATTCTCTTTTTGCAACATCTGTATTTGATCATCCTTTGATTTCAAAACATTAGCACTCATTTCTCGCTCAGAACTCAATTGGTTTGAAAGATCCTGTATAGTTTCAGCATGTCGTTGTTCGATTTGTTTCCGTAAATTTTGAACAGTTTCTTCTTGTCGAATATGTTGCTCATCAATCTCTTGCACAAGAGTGTTTGCTCGTTCATTAGCTTCTATGATATCAACACGCAGTTTTTCCTTTTCACCATTTATATTCTCTATTACAAGGCTAAAAATGTAAGACCATTTTCATTAATTAAATTTTTCCTACTTAAAATATTTATTTATGTAGGTTGTAGCACTTACTTTAAGCTGTGTAATTCTTCTTGATATAGTATAAGAACATCTCGCAATAACATTATATGAGATCGAATGGCGGAGTGACCTAATGAGTCATTAAAATTTTTCAATTCATCACATAAACTAGATGTTAAGTCAGTTAAAGAAATACCAGATGTTTTAAAATTTCCGTCCGTTAATAACGATGTATTTGTAATATTTGAAAGTTTCCATGTATCCAGAAAAGTATTATTCCTTGTAAAACTATTATTTAACAAATAGAAATAAAAGATTCAATAAAAATTTCGTAAAATAATAAAATTGTAATAAAATAAGCATAACAATGAAAGTTATATTAACATTGACAATTATGATGTAGTACCTAGTTTTGCGAGAAGTATGTATATCATAGTTTCGTTTTCTAAAATCCAATTTAGTTAATTCATTTGTAGACTGTTTATTCTTATCTAGTGTTAATTGATCTTCCATTGCCTTATTTTGAAATATAACAAGAAATTCATCCAAATTAATTAATCCATCACAATTCTGATCAAGTTTTTCAAAAATGCACTGTGATATCTGTGCAAAATAATATTTTATATGTCACTTTAAATTATATATTTTTATATTAGAGAAATGAATGTAACAAAAAATTTTAATTATAGTAAACTATTGATTATGAATGTAATTGATAGAGCTCCTTATTTTACATATATATGTATATATATATACATGTGTGTTAAATGTATACTGATCCGAGAGATTTTTACTACACAGACATCCATATATTATTTCAAGTGTATTTAAACATACATATGTGTAGTAACATATTTGTATTGTTTGTAATATACTTGTAATAACATACTTGTTTCGGAAGAGCTGGGATTCCTAAACAATTAGATATAAAAAAGATTGTTGCAGAATCTACATTTTCTTTCAAACAGGTATTTATTTTTTCCCATAAACATTTTAGTCTATCCTCATCCACTGCCACGCCTAAAAATTAATAACATATATGTTTAAATAAAAATATGTTTCTTAAAATTTAAAACATAAAAAAAGATAACAAGTAATGTAAGCATTGTAATTACCTGTTTTTCCATTTAAAAAATCTACATTAGAGCTAGAATTATTAGGTAGTAATTTATTATCTACAACATGTGGATTTGCGTCATTTTGTGATTCTATTATATTATCTTTTTCTGTCTGTGTAATTGAATCTTGTGTCTTGCCTAATAGAGTTAATAAAGCAGCTCTAAATTCTTGGAATGATATAGATTGCTTTTCTTGTTTATGTTGTTGGATGCATGATTTTAATTCTTCACTCTGTTCTGTCAGGTGTAACTTATGGCATAAACTGAACCAGTTATCCTCTTGTAGTTCAGTTTCTCCTTTTGTTAAACAACTTTGAAACACAGCGTAAAGCTGTTGTTCATAAGGATCATTGTTGTGTTCATCCATGGCATCCTTTCATTGTTTTTTTTATATGTTATGAAGTATGGTAGATCTGTAATTATATTACATATAATATTTAACATAAGTACTGAATAAAATTCTTAAAAACTAAAAAAAAAAAGTAAATAGCAATATAACTCAGATTTTGTGAAAATTTTAGAGATCTGGCAAAGGTATTTTAAAATATATTGCTTTATTGATCATTATTAACATTAATATAATGAATATTATTTAATTAAATAAATTTTAATTATAAAATTAATCAATTTAACTTGTTGAAGTCAATTAATAATGGAAAGACGAAAAAATTCTTTAAACAATTAAAATATATGTATTTAATCGGATATCATAGGTTTGTACATTAACCTAAAAAGTGTATTTGAAAATAATAGTTTACAATATGTACAACGAATTAGCTGTGTAAATTTATATATATTAATGATTTACGTGAGAAATAAATCATTAAAAAGTATAATGTTAGCCTTTCATTATTTTTACGTTGCGCAATAAATATGTTGTAAAGTGAATTATATCTGTAACAAGATAATAACGATATCTAATAATGATATCATATGCGAGTTATTCTACTCGAAATTAAAGAACTAATAATCTGAAAATAATAAAATCTTTTATTATAATTTTTCATTATGTATAGAAAATTAAACCACCAAATCATAAAATAATTATTAACCTACCATTAAATTATATAGAAGAACTTCATCTATGTGAATTCATCGGGGGACAAACAGCTCATACTCATAACATAACTGGAGTTCATATAATAGGAGTTCACTGTTTCTCCCCACTACCTATGATTTTTCGCTCATATAATAGGAATTTACGTTCAGATAAGCAAATTAAATTGGCAGGAGTTCATTTAATTGGGCACTAAATAGATTTTTCTATGATAAATGGTGTTCGAATAAGTGGAATACCATTGTAAGGTTCGTTTCACAAATCACGCATACACATCTCTATCTATCTATCCATTTATATACATGTCGAAATAGGAAGGAGTATGCAGCATCAAAATATATTCCATACTTATATCGTTCTATTTTTAATTTCAAATTTAATCCGACAGTTTCTCCGAAAATTTGAAACTTCCCCTGATGTCACACGATTTTAAAAAAAAGATAAACACAATTTAAATATATCGAATCACAATAATAAACGATAGATGGCAGTATATTTCATAGTTAACGATTTCATAATAATAATTTAAATACATATACATAAAAATATTTATAAATTACTCTTTATCATTTTATCTAACGAATTTATATCATAGTAATGTTGAGAAAACATTACAGTTATTATGTTATTCATTATATATGTATTTACATTGCTTATTTTACGATGAGTACATATCAAGATTAGTAATAATACTCATTAAGTATTATTGAATTTATTAATAAAGTTTCTACTTTTAAAATGGATTCACGTAAATCATTACTAACCATTTGCGTATTATTATAAGATATAGAAAATTATCATAAAATATCAATGTAATTTAAACGTAGTTTCACGATATAATTCAAAATAATTGCACAAAGCAAATAAATTTAGTGTGAAATATTTGCTCTATATGTACTGTATATCTCCAAGAATTAGAATAACATGCTTACGTGATTATTAAAATAATATAGAAAATGTAAAATTGAAAATATATTGAAAAAATAGGATGTATTCTATTAACAATAAATTACTTTTACTTTACCATAAATTACTTTTTATACACATGCAATAGTTTCCAAAAAATTTATATATTTTATAATTAATTACACCATTTTGCTTTATAAAAAGCAGGATGCATAAAATTTAATATATTTTTATTTTCTTCGCAATAAATTGTTCTGACTAGTAAGTTACATATCTAGTAACATATTATTTCCGGGACTAAAATCATCATTCGTTAATTAGCGGGAACTTTGGCGGCAATGTCAAGAACGGTTCTGTCAGTGATACTCGGTTGTACATGACTGTTGAATGTTGTTGTGTTTAAAGTGAAAAATGGGTATCACTGGTTTACTTCCATTTTTAGAAAAAGCCTCTAAAAGAATAAATGTTGAACAATTTTCCGGTGGTACTGTTGCTATTGATTCTTATTGTTGGTTGCATAAAGGCGTATTTTCTTGTGCTGATAAACTGTCAATGGGACATCCAACAGACGCGTAAGAAAATTTATATTGTTTAACTATATTGTTTACTGACACAAGTAATTGTTTAATTATAATTCTATTTCAGATATGTTCATTATTGTATGAAGTTTATATATATGTTGCTATCTCATAAAATAAGACCAATACTTGTATTTGATGGAAGACATTTGCCTGCAAAAGCACAAACCGAAGTAAAACGACGAGAGTATGTATAATTAAGTTTTTTTTGAATATTTGAAATAAAAATTCTATTCTATATAAAAATTTAGGAAATTTTTAAAATGATAATTAATGTTAAATTAAAAAATTGATTAATTTTACATGTTTATTTAATACGGATAGTTTAACATTTAATTAAATATATTAAAAAATTGAATTAATTTGAATTGATAATTAAATTGATATAATAAATATTTTCGAAACTTAGTATTATAATTAAATTGTCCTCATAGATATATAATATTAAATATGATTTGGTAACTGAATAGGAGATATCATTAGCTGCATTGTTTAGCTTATTCAGAGACATGCAAATAACTGCAAAATGTTTCGAACGAATTTAAATTATAAGATATCAAGGAGGACATATATACATTTCAAAAGCATCACGATATGGAGAATTATAAAAATAATATTTGACCATTGTTTTTTACATTCTATACTTTTTACCAACATTATATGTTCAATAAATAATTTGTTTGTAAATTTTGTATAATATGTTCCTCTTGGTATCTTACAACACTCATTTAAAACATTTTTTACATCATCCATAGTTTTCAATATATTTATGTATTTATAGATAAATCTAATACACTATGAGATAATGTAATATTTAGTTTCTTTAATATAATATATTCATGTACTTATATAGAAATAGACAGACAAATCGTCGCAAAGGTATTGAACTAATGCAAATGGGACAACATGCAGAGGGAAGAAATTTATTGAGGAGGTCCATAGATATTACACATGAAATGGCTTTAGAGTTGATCAAACAATGCCATGAAATGAATATTGATTGTATTGTAGCACCATATGAAGCAGATGCACAGTTAGCATACCTTAATATCAATGGAATTGCTGATGTTGTTATCACTGAAGATAGTGATTTAATACTATTTGGTTGTAAAAAGGTTCGTATTTTTCCTATATGATTGAAATATTTTCAAAAATTTTATATAACTGGTTTTATACACTTATAATTGATTTAAATATAAAAATAAATAAATATATATGATTTTATGTGATATCCTAAATTTCAAAAATACATTTACTTCACATATTTTATATTGCAGGTATTGTTCAAAATGGATTTAACTGGTAATGGTCTTTTAGTTGACCAAGAACAATTACATCTTGCAATGGAAATACCTTCTAAACAATTTAATATGGATGACTTCTGCTATATGTGTATTCTATCAGGCTGTGATTACTTACCATCTCTTCCTGGTATTGGATTAAATAAAGCACGAAAGTTTATAAAACTAAATAAAGACTGTGATATACATAAAGTAAATATTTTTACATGTATATCTACAAATTTTTTTAATTTGAGGATAAAATACTTAAGTATAAATATATATTTATTTTCATAGGCTTTAACTCGTTTAGGATCTTACTTAAATATGAAATCTTTAGTTGTTACAAAAGAGTATAGAGATTCATTTATATTGGCAGTTATCACTTTCAAGCATCAGTTAGTGTTTTGTCCTTTAAAAAGGAAACAAGTTCGTTTAAATCCACCTACATTTGATGTAACAAAAGAACAATTATATTATGCCGGTCTAGAGATAGATCCAGATATTGCATTGCAGCTTGCACTTGGGAACTGTGATCCTTTTACTCTAAAAACACTTCATGATTTTAATCCTGATAAAATGAAGGTAAATATTGTTAATAAAATTATTTCAGAAAGCATAATTTTTTTGTTAGCATAAGAATAAACATTAGACATGTTAGATATTAAATATATAAATATGTATAATAAGTATTAATGAAACGTTGAATATCATCAAATTTTGAATTTTCTAGAATAAAGTTAATAAATGCAATATTTGGACACAAAAAGCAGGACTATCTCAACATATTAGTATTTGGTCAAAAGAATATAAATTAGTACAAAATCAATTGCAAGACACTTGTCAAGGAAAGAAGCTAACAGATTGGTGTACTGTTAATTCAGAAGCAATTCTTCAGACAAATCGTTTAAGAAGATCTATTTTTGTAAAACAGCAAGATAATTCTGGTATGAAATTTATTTTTATATTATTATAAACAATAGTATAATAGTTATTGTATAAATATATCTAAGTATAACTTAAAAAATTGGCAAAAAATAAATAATTATATAATTATTACAGAATACAAACAACTAAACCAAAAGGAAATTTTAGATATATATAAATCTACAAATACAATGGATATTGAAAATAATGTAGATGCAAGTAGTCTTACTCCTAGTGAAGATAAAGTATCTCCTGTTTTAATTAGAAAACAAAATTTATTTTCAAAACGTTCATCTAGTATCAAAACTTCTCCAAGTCTTTTATCTACTAGTAAAAGTCGAATAAACGGAAGAAATATGCGTATCAGGCGAACAATTATAGACGAAGGAACTGTTACAGAAAGTAAATTTTTTGCTAAAGACAATACTCAAAGAAATTATACTCCAATAGATAATGAAATTACGAACTCAAATGAAGTTTTATCAAAAAAAGAAAACATAGAAGTAAATAAAAATAACCACACAAACAATATTAATTTAAAACTTTTAGTTGTAAATGAAGAAGTGGGGAAGGATGATCGTATGGATATTGATGAAGAGCATAATGCATCAATTACAAATGCATCAAATGAGTGCAAAAATATTGAATCCTTAAACGCTTCTAATTGCGATTTAGGAACATCACATTTAGATGTTTCAATGAATGAAAATATTGCAAAAAATGCTAATAAAAACGAATTACACAATTTAAATACTTCATTGACAACGTTGGAATTTAACATAGATTCCGACTTCTTAATTCGACAAGAAGATATAAATACTTCAAATAGTTTATTTACATGGTCTGATACAAAAATATCCACACAAACAAGTAATAAAATAAAACAAAATAAAAGTAGAAGTTCTTCAAATTTTCGCACAGTGAGTATCATTATTTTATAAGCGATAATTCACTGAAACTAAGAAGTGACATTAAATCAGATTAAAACAACGCAAATGTTTATTAAAGTTGGGAAAAGATAATATTAGAAAATAATCAAGAATATTTCCATAGTTGCTTTAACTACTGATTAATTTTTAGTATGAACACAAATCACATATATGTAATTTTAGAGTTGTGCGTAGATGTATATCGCCCGAACTTTTTTCGTCCCGTCCCAAACTGATATTCGGGACGATCTGCGCATCTCGGCACAATTGTATATTTCAACATTTTATATCTCACTCTCTTTCTCTCTCTTTCATACACACAGGTTCTAAAAAGTAAAATGAACACGACAAACGGTACACGGCGAAGCCAACAGTTACAATCACCAGTACAAAGGCAACAAAGTTTATTAAGTATGTATGGGTTTGAAAAAAAAAGTAAGTTTAATATGTTAAAATTTTGAAACTTTCTTTTCTAATTTAACTAACTATACTGTTCGTTTATAGAATTACATTCGTTAACGCACTAAAGTTACTAATTGTAAAACAAATGTGTGCTGTGCTACATTTTTTGTAATAATTTCTAACTTGTTAATTACTACAACAAAGATATGTATGAGGAATACTCAAGAGATTTTAATACAGAATTTATCGTAACTATAATATAATATAGATAACAATTTGTTATAAATATACTTTTATATACATACACTGTACATATATTTTTTTTTAAGTAAATTCTTTTTACAATTTCATTTGTTTGTCATGTTTGGATCCTCCCATGGTCGTGGTATACGAACGTTTTCCCAATTATCAATATCCAAGGTCTAGAAATATCAAGCTAAATGTAATTATGACTTACTATTTCATATAAATCTGTATATACCATATAATGTAATTTATACGTAATATATGTATCATAACAAAGTATAAAGTTTTCTGCAACTATTTAATATATTAATACAACTTGATATATTTATTTATTTAATTTGTATAATGTAATTTTAATATTAGTCAGTTGTTTCTATAGACGTAACACATGTAATTCATGTGTTTTATATACTAATCTTGATCATATTTGTCAGCAATCTTATTTGCATTTTTTATTTGCGAATAAAAATGCATATCTTTGTTCCTAATTTTAACACACATACAGTTGCTGTGTATAATTAACATAACTTAAAATAAAAGAATAAAATCGTAAATTTACTTTTGCATCAATTTGTTATATAAATCCCTTAATTGTATATAAGGATATAGTTTGTTACTCTCAAAAAGAATAGTTAAAATTTGATTATTTTCTGTAATGATTATTAACTGTTAATAGATATTTAAAGATATGAAGGAATTTTGGTCCAATATATTAATAAACAAGAATTTATAACACGTTTTTGAGTTGAAATTACCCTATTTTCATATAAAAAGTTTAAAAATAGTACAATTCTCAAGTTAGTAAAAATGGAATTTTTGAAATATTTAATATATAGATATTTTATTTAATAAAAATAATCGGTTTACTTACTTTTATTAGCTTATATTCCTCTTCAAGAGTACGACTTTTTTTCATTTCAATACCTCGTTTTTTAGTTTCTACTTTCAAATCATACGATGTAACTTTTGGATACTTATATCTGAAGAAATGAAAATAATTTAGTTAATAATTTTAAATTATACGATAGAAAATTTAAGATTGTAGTATTAAAGTACATACTTTAGGCTTACAAATTCCTGAATAAAAAATGTACCTCCTATAACAAGTATCATAAATGGTAAAAATTGCCAAAAATGTTTTCGCTTCATTGTATTGAAGGTTATGTTCTTATATATATGCCGGTACGAAATCTATAAATTATAGGTATTATTTGTTACGTATATACATTGCTATTATTATTTAGAATATATGAAATTATATATTTTTGAAGGTATTAAAATATTATGGATCAAAATTATAGAATATCAAAAGTTATTATGAATGATGTATAAAAGAAATTATGTATGCATGCATGTAAGTACTCACTCAAATGTTTACTAGTAATTTTTTATAAAATATAAGGCTATATGTTAAAATCGATATATTTTAAAGTAAGTATTACTTTATATAATAATTGTATTAAACTTTAAATAATACTTTATATAATAAGCCATTTTTAACGAAAAATATCGATAATTAGACGAGTAGTAGTATGTACGTATATAGATTATCATCGTATAGAAATGAAACTTTATACAAATATAATATATATGTTATTTTGATCTTTCTTATATTAATACAATCATTTATTTATGTAATCTGACTACTATGAAAGGCTAATAATAATCCCATAATATTGTTTGTATTATTTTCTTAATTTGCGGTGAATTCAAATCAATAACACATTTTACCTCGCTATACACACAAAATAAAATTCACCAAAATACATATATCGATTTGCGTGGATCTTTTAAGTAAATGTGAAAGGAGTGATGATTATAATTAAATTATTTTAGTTTGATAATTAAATAAGTTTATCGATAATATTAATTCGATAATAACAAGTTAACATAGTTCAAGCAATTATTGACGAACAAACGAAATGATTTTAATTTTATATCTCACTACAGGTTAAGCTGGCATATAAGATTTTTATTTGTTTTAATTTGAAAATTATTTCTATATATCAGAAATAGGAGAAATTGCAAAATGAACATTTTGCCAGGGACGGCATCTCTTCTCGAAGAACTTGACAGTACGTAATTGTTACAATTGTACATTTGTTAGGTTATATCAGTGTATTATTACAGTTTTGTACTTTATTCTTTAATTAATAATTTTTATAAACGCTATATTTATAAAAGCAAACTGTTATACAGTGTTATACAAATGTTTTCTTTTATCACAGAAAATTGTATTAATTAAATCTAGAACTGTATTATTCATATGTATATCTTTTTAAACCTTCGCAAATGATGAAATTTTTGATAAAATATAATACATTTTGTTTATTTTAATCCCTACTTTGATAAAAGTTATTTTCATTATTATGATATATTATACATAATTCTGATCTAGAAAAACTTATGGTTTTACTAAGAGATGGCAGAACTTTAATTGGATATCTTAGAAGTGTTGATCAATTTGCTAATATTGTACTTCATCGTACAATTGAAAGAATTCATGTTGGCAAAGAATATGGAGACATCCCAAGAGGAATTTTTATTGTCAGAGGAGAAAATGTTGTCCTTTTAGGAGAAATAGTAATGTCGTTATATAAAAGTCTTTTACTTAAAAAAACATATATTAGACTTTTTAACGAAACAATATAATTCTTATTATAGGACAGAGACAAAGAAAAAGATTTACCATTGACTGAAGTATCTGTTGATGATATCTTGGATGCACAAAGACGAGAACAAGAATTAAAACAAGACCAGAAACGACTAATAAATAAAACTCTGAAGGAACGAGGTTTATCATATATTCCAGATATGGGTCATGATGATATGTTCTGACCCATATCCACATCCTTGATTACCAATACTTTATCATCTACATCTTCACATAATTCTGAAGCATATGATACATGTTACACATCACTTTCTTTCTGATAATATCTAAAGGGGACAACTTGTGAGATGTGAATATATCACATAATTGTGAAGATAGAAAGAATAATTATATCCTACAATAGAATAATAATAATGTATATCCTACAATTTCTTTATAAAACTATGATATAATAGTACAATTCAAATTTGACATGTGAGATGTCAATAATATAAGAATTTATATAGTTTTAGTTTTATTACATTAACCCTGTATTTAGTGTGGAATATGTATCCACTATAACTTTATTGTACTTTTAAAAATCTTCAAACTTCTACTATATACAAAAATTATATTTAAATAGAAATCTATTATAATTAATAGATAGTCTTTTACTGACTATATTAAATACATAAATGAACATATTGATTACATTTACAGATTTCTAGCAATTACATATATATTTTTCTATGATCAGTTTTACATATCTTGTTTTGTATAAAGAATTCTTGTTTCAATAATTCCCTTGTATTTCAAACTAAAAATAAAGACGAATACACAATATAAAGGAAGATTTGATTCAATATAAAAATCATGTGTATAAAATGTTATTTATATATTACATGTTTAATAAATTTACAGAATATATTTCTTTAAAAATGTAAATCCACATTATGATCCAAAATATTTTATTTAGAAAATCCATATATATATATATAAAACCTAATTCTCAAATAATAAGTAGGTAATGCGAGATAAAATATTTCATATTTTATAATTTTTTAGCAATTGGAGTTTTTTTTCTATATTTGTTTATATAATACTAAATATGGTATTATGTTTGACAATTAATGATATGAAATGAATTATTTAAATCTGTACAATATATGTATATTATATTGTACTACATATATCAACAAATGTATTATATATATAAATATATTAATAAAATGAGTTTACAGTCATTGTATCCTATTTTTTATTATCTATAGAAGACTTCATGTATTAAAATAAACCAGTATTTATTACATTAGTGTATTAATTTCAAAAATCGTAAAAATTTCGTATGATACAGCAGATCAATAAAAAATAAATGTCCATTTATATATAATAATTGAATTATTATTAATGCTGTATATTAAAAAGAACACTGAAAGTAAGTGTTATCAAATTTCACAAACTTATATAGTTACGTAATTTATTGAAAGTTTAATATGAAATTTAAGTGTATCTATAGTCAATGTACTTTATGCAAAAGAGTTTATTCATATATAATGAATAATTTAACAAAATATATAATATATAAACTTTAAGAAAGTACATAAATTAAATGAAATAATACAAAACTATTCATTATATATTACGAATTTGAATGTATCACATATTGATATATTTTAATCTTTATTATAGAAATACAGAAGTAATGGAAGTTTTAAAAAATAGAAAGTTATATAATGAAAGTAAACTTTAAAATTTTGTTTTCATACCATTCATAAGAAAACCTATTGATATCATAAGTTTTTATATTAATATCTCTTTTCAAAGTAAAAGGTATTATTAAAGCGAAAAAGTATGCATAAAGATATGTATAGAAATGAATAAATTATTAATGTCATAATATGTTTAAACACGTTGATTTTGGTATATATCGTGATTATATCACTTTGTCAAAATGAAGTTTCTTGAAATGTGTCTTTTATTTTTACAGAATTTAATGTTGATTCGCTTAATTGCTTATTTCTGAAACCTTGTCCTTGTATGTTTCTTAATTTTCTAGATTCTTTTATTGATTTCTTAGAATCATTACGCTGTAAACTAGTTGCTCGTTTTCTTGGCGAACTTGCCACTTCCTCATTCTTCTCCGACGAATTCGCGCTATTAGTACTACCAGATGCAATACCAGAAGTATCAGATTCAGGTTGATTTCCATTTAAACAACAAAGTAAGCTTTCAGAAAGGCCATCCTCATTTAAAATATTTAAGTCGGATTCTGATTGTTCAAAATCTCCAGTACGCGACGAAAAACTGAGATCTACAGGACTAGCAGTTAACACACTTCTAGACAATAAATATTCCCTAAATGTGCTTGTTATAGACATTGTACTTTGTTGTTTGATTGTGTAATAGTCATCGGTAATTGATGTAACAAATCTTCTTTTCTCTGTTGTATTTTTGTTTAAATTTTCTTTATCTTCCAAGTCAATAACTTCGTTGTATACAATTTCGCTGTCTGTGTTATTGGGCTTTTGAGATTCTTCTAGAATTGAAGTACAATTTATTGGACCAATAATATCAAGGTTTGGACCATGTATGTTATTACTCTGTTGATTCCAACTATTATTGACAGAAGCGAGATTACATAGGTTTGATCCAGAAACCATCATTACTGGTTTTCTAGATCGGGGTGTCATCATTGTTTCCTGTAATCAATATAGAATATTACTAGTTTGAATTTGTAGTAAATTTACAATTATATATATAAATTATAAAGAAAGTAAACAGTGGTAAAAAGAAATATATAAAATAATGGTATTAGGGATAATATTATACATCCATACCTGCATAGCTTTTGTCATTTTAGTAGCACTTTGCGTAATTGGGCTCATGCTCTTATCATTGTTAGTAATAGGAGTTAACATGTAGTCATTAGTAACTAAGCTTTTGCGTAATAAATTTGATGGCGTTGATGTGTGGGCAACATATACATTCCAAAGTCTATTCTTCACAACAGGAGATAAATGAACACATGCATTATCAGAGTGTGATTCCATTTTTGAATGTTCCACTGCTTTTTTGTTCTCTTCGCTATACTTAGCTACAGGTATCATTTCTGTATGAGTTGCTTCTGACACTGAAAATGTAGGTTCTGAACTTTGTCTATATAATTCATTTTGACTTGTTTCATACAAAGTACTTTGAGAAGAATATATATCTGGTGGTTCACTGAGATGTCTAGATAATCTATCAGTATTAATTGCAGTATTATTCTCCCCTCTTAATTCCTTGTTAGAATCTTGCAAAGATATGTTCGCGTTACTTGACTTTGAATTTATGGATTCATCTATATATGATCCTTTATCTGATTTATTTATATTCCAATCATGATATTGAACTATTTGTTCCTCATTTATATTTACAAATTTCATCAATATAGCCTTTCTCTTGTCTTTATAACTCCTTAATGTGGGAGTATTAAGACTACCAGTACTATTACTAATATGTTTAGTATGAAGAAGGCTATCATTATTTGTATCATAATTTTCCATGCTAAGCTCATCATCTGATTTGCTAAGTAATACTTTTGTTTGAAGTAATGATTTTTCTAGATTCTGTGTAGTTAAAAACATGCAAATAAAATATATTAATCATGGAGTGATATTATAAGTATAATTATATGTTATAAAATTAGTATGCTGTTATGAATTTAAGAAGTATTGGCTATAAAAAATATTTTATTCTATATATATATATATCTTACCGATGACAATATGTTTTCTTCACTACTTGATCTAGTGATATTACAACCTACATTAATATCAAATTTTTTATGCCCCAAAATCTTTTTCTGGAATATGTGTTTTTTAATTGAATCTCCAAGACTTTTAGTGCGAAAATGTTTAACTTGTCTTGGTGTACCTTGACCATTTTCTTTATTAAATTGTTTTACAAGCCTACGTTTTTTAGCTGACTCTGGCATAGCTTGTATGTGAGCATACAGTTGTGCTAATGCTGCCTGAGTATCTTGCGTAGAATTTGCTTTTGCTGTTAATTTATGATCCACAAAACTGAATACTGTGTGTGCTGTACCTGTTGTATCTGGTATAGATTCATTTAACTGTAATAAAAGATAATTACAAGTTATTATATATTTAACAATTTTGGAAAGAGAAAAGAAAAACTTACATCTATATTTTTAGGGCTTAGTAATTTTCTTTCTTGCTCTACCCAATATGCTCTGATATCTGTAGCTAATTTTGGTGGAATTTCAAATAGTTCATTTTCCTTTTTAATCATGAAGGCAACTAAACATGATAAATTTTGAGAATTGATATGTAAAGCTTCTGGTGATAATTTTCTTGGACACATTAAATGTGGTGTAAAAAGTGTAGCAAGGCTATCACAGTTCATTTTATTATTAGATTCAAAACTAGCTGTCTTATTCAGAAGATTCAAGACATACTTAAGTAAAACTCTGTTTATAGATGGTAGAAGTAATAAAAGTAGTTGCAGAGATCTTAATAACCTTGCATCATTCCCACTTAAATCAGAACTACATAATTCTAAAATCAATAAAAGTAGACCTTAAAATAAACTATAACAATAAAAAAATCAAGTATGATTTAGTTAATTTTTTACCAGCAATTTGACAATGTGCAGGATAATGCAAATCTGATAACAATGGCTCTGGTAATTCAGCCAAAAATCCTTTTAATACTGATGCACAATCATGTACACTGTATCGGCCATCATTAAGATTCAATGGAATGCCTTGATACAATGCAGTTTTTAAATCTTGTTGCCTTGTTAATTTACCAGTACGTCGAAATATACCTTCTTGTATAATATCTTAAAATTTGTTCAACATGGAAATAAAGGAAAAACAAGTTATTTAAATATTTTCCAAATAATATAAATGTATATAGTGTACTGCATTATATTTTTACTTACTTTGTTCTTTAGATAAATATTCTATCAACTGTTTTACTTGATTTATTCCATCTTCAGATAAGCTAGCACCTTCAACTCCTTTTTGTAAATTAATTGTTGACTTAGGTTTCTTTGAGAAGCTTAAGAGACCCCACTTTTTCAACTTTGTCTTTTCATTGATGCAATCATTGCTGTATATATATACATAACAATAAATTAAAAAATTTATAAAGTTTATTTTATATAAACAAACAGTGTACCAAATTGTAAAATCAACTTCTAAATTCAAATTTTAATAACATTAATTATCTTACTCCTCGGTATTGAGGTCCAATTCAAAAGATAGATGCATTTTGACGAGAGTGTGAAATTGTTCTGGATTGACTTTTCGCATTCTAAAAGCCAATTTACCATCCACACCATCGTTAAAATCTTCCATTGTCAATTCCACAATAACGACAATTTAAACACGTTCTGACATCTTTAAATTTTATACACACGTTCGTTGCCGTTTCGTTAACGGCGGTTACTTTCATTCTGACTGAATGACTTCTGTTTCATTATAAATAACATGTTCATGTATATACAAATCATCTTTTATAAAATAATTAAAATAATTGACCAATATGAAAGACAAATCATAACGCAATAGTATCTTCGTTCATTCGTATTTCTTCTACGTATCCATTCAGCCAATCCAACTACACGATATTTACCACGAAGTAGTAATGGTTTTATAGTAAGACAAAACTAAATCCATTTCGTAGCTCCATCTAGTGGTATATACAAAAAATAGACTGGTATTATATGTATATTTAATTTCTCCCCTGATATTTATAAATAATACAGTACAATTTCACTTTGTAAAGATAAGCAGTAGCAGAAGATTGAATGATTTAATGAAATATATTTTTAAATACATATATTGTTAATATAAACACTATTTAATCTTTTATGATAGAGATGATTTTTTGTTCAAATTTTGGTATTTCTAAAAATACTAAAAAAAGTACTGTGATTAAATATCAAAGATATATAACAAATTTTAAAACAAAGAGTTACGTATTGTATACGTACATATTTACAATTTACTAATTTATTATTTTCAATGAATTTTTTATGATAATTCAATATTTATATCACATTGCAATAATATTATGTTAAAACAATCCAATGTATGTATATGTCTTTTGGAAAATATTTTGATAAAAAAGATTTAGGAAAGTTTGAAAATATTTTTTTTGGCTATGTGTGGAATAAGAATATAAAAATGTTAATATTATAATGTCAATGGAATAACTGTAATTATAACATTTAATCTTTTTTTAATTTAGGAAAAAAGCAGTTGGTATTAAATGTTTTGCAAATTTAAATAGTATATGTTAATTTTATTTCAAATACCTTTTCATATTTTTTCAATTTAATGATATTATAAGTATTATCAGAATCAGTAATTGTCAGCTTTTAAATAATCAGTTGGCAATAGCCCAAAATAAATCTTATATTTAAATGCAACGTAAGCATATCAGAATAAAGGATGACAATCCTATTTTAAATAATTAAATACAACTATTAAACGATTTATAGTTGATACATTAACCGAATTATATTAATCGGTGACTTATACATCTTATTTGTCAAGGTAAACATGTTTTCTGATTCATCAGGTCGAATAGAAAATAATTCTTTTCGATTGTTTAAAGTTTAAACGATTCTCCGTGATTTCTTTGGTTACCGATTGCTAGATAATATTTCAGAAAAAATAAAAATGTTATATAGAAAAACTTGTGATAACGAAAAGCAAGGTTGGCAGACGTAAAACACCTGTGACGATTATTAGTTGAATGGAACGTGGAAGGGATAACATGGCCACCGCCTGGTGACGTTCGTTCGCCGTCGCCGTTGCAATATCAAATGCTTCGAAAAACAGCTGGTAAACATTTATCAGTGTAAGTTACGTAGTTTTCACGCGGAAAACGCGTATTATATTCAGTGAGGAGTATAAAGCACGATGATGAACATGTGGAAAGTGCGGGAATTAATGGATAAGGCGTAAGTACAATTAAGTCAGTTACACGCGATCTAACCTTGCTTTTACTTTTTTCAACGCATTCCACTCTACTTCCTTCAATACGCTGCACGATTTTTCATTTATCCCTAATGTTGCTGTCACTGATAGTCACTTCGATTACATTGTTTAACGCATCATTCATGCATATGAATGTGGATCCTGTTTAAATCTTTCTTTTCTCGTTTAATCTGATATTCGCGAAAGATAAATAAAAGATTCTCTGTACTTATTTTCGAACAAGTTTTACTCATGAGCCTTCATAGTAGATTGATATATCGTATACTTAGGTAGATGGCAAAAAAACGTTTATTTACTTGGTCGAATATAAACTTTCTCATCAAATAATAACAAATTGCATAGAGTTAATGAAAATAATGTTACTATAAAAGGATGAAATAAACCACATTATACGTTTCATTCATAATATGAATAATACGATAGCGTTCGTTTATCTGATACTTTCTTTTATTATTACTATTCTTGTTGTACTTTTTATAAAATGTGCTAGCTTTCATAAACGTCTTTTTATTTATATATCTTGTTATCATGTTAATGTAAAGAATCATATATTTCCGGATGTAAATTGCAATCTTTTAGGAAATATATTACGATAAGTAGTATTGGTGTAACTCTAATTACATAATATATCTATTTTTGTATTGTACGATAAGTTTGTACGAAGATACCATCTGTAATTACAAAATAATTATTTTTTTTCCTTATTTTGCACTCTTGTATTTTTGTGTTTTAAACGATATTTAAAATTTTTAATATTATTAGAATTGTTTTTTTTTTCACTTGATAAGAACGTACGAACAAAAAGAACAATGTTTTACTACAATAGCGGCTGGAATTAGACGATAAGCTGTCCGCACAAGCTCACGAACAGGTTACACTCCATGATAAGCAAGACTACCCGTTGAGAAAGTCTTGCATATTTTAAGAGGAAGGAAATGAGATATTGATAAAATACCAGTTTTCTTCTGTAAAAAATAATCCATAATATTTATCAATAATAGTAATTAATATTTATAACAACAGAAATACATCACGAATCGCATATACATTAATTATTGTCCGTTATGTCTATTTTCAAATACATAAAAACTGTTAGCGCATATCGATAAAAAAGTTTTACAAAAACTTCGCAGATTATATTCTAGATTACTTATTATGATGTTAATTCATCATTTTTTTAGTTTTTTCTGTTCAAAACAATATCAGATTATTGTGTATGATTTTCACACCGTTAAGTTTCGCTTTCGTGCAGTTGTATTCAATGCGCGTGTAAAATATTCATAAAAAATTGAAAGTATAAGAGATTTACTTCGTCACGAACATTACATTTCTTTTCCTTTCCTTTTTCCTGTGTAACTACGAAATACAAGTATTGTTCTTACACCAATTCTTATTGCATTCCGTGTACATGGTCATAGTGTTGAATCGGTTAGTGGTTCTCAAACACTGCTAGTATCTATCCGTTTTTATTTTATGCTATCCTTTGATTCTTTCACTTCTATTGCTATTAAAACAACACCAAAGCGTAGTTCTTAATACGTAGTTACCGCTTGGATTTATTATTTCTTTGAAATGATAACTACACGTAGTTTCGCTCATGGTATCACGATCGAAAACGTGAGATTCTTTACGATCTGTGAAAATCGAGAAGCGGAAGGACACTATTATCTCTAACAGCTCTTTCTGAATACAAATGTAACCTGTAACTGTATATAACTATATACACGAAGATGTCTGATTCCAAACACGATTGTTATTACTCATGACGAACAGTTAATTTTTTAAATACCAGGCAACTCATGTTCTTCATTATTTTTATTATTAAACAGAGGACATGTGTGCAAATTCAATTATTAAGTCTATAGGAATAGTAAAGTTATTTATTATAGTAAAAAATGTGCTTATTATTCCTTTGGTTTTTTGCCAGATTATTATGTTAAATACTTTTTAAATATTAATAATAATAATGAATTTGTTTTTTAAATATTAATAATAATAATGAATGAGTTGTTAAAAACAAATCACAATGCTTACTTATAAACTAGAGTATTCTTTTATTAATAACTGCTTTTCATTTTTATCATTTATAGATATATCACATTTTACTTAATACTTTAAAATAAAAATAAGAGTTTATAAAAAGAAGGATAGATATCTTTTTATGTAGATATTTTTAAATCTCGACAAAAGTATTACATAATCGAGTGTTTGTACTCAATGTCCTTTTGTACCTGTCGTTTTGTTACTTTCTATATATACAACAAAAACATGATAAGATAGATCGTTTTCACCTGTAATAGAACTTTCGATTTCAAAATGAACGCGAGAAATTTAAACTGCACTGTCATTTCTTGTTCAGAAGTTCAGGAGAAGATAAATAAAAGTAAGATAACATTTTGGATGTATAACTGTTATACTTCGATAACGATCGCAACACTAAAAATTCAATCGTAAAAATTGGTATGGTCTTTATTGTTGTATATATATATATACATATGTACATGTGTACTTTGCGCATTTTAATAGCATACAAAATTATCTTACGTAAAAGAATGTATCTTGATTTGATCAATTTCATTTGCAACAAAAAGTTGAATTTCATGAAAACAATCTTTTTTCACAATACAAATATCGGAATTCCGTACCATGAAACATATGTTACTGGAAGTTAAAAACAGAAAAGTATTGTATGCAAGCAAAAGCGTAAAAATATTGCGCAATTAACAGGTGTTCATACAATCCACGTGAACACGGTGAAAGTAATTTTACTTTAGAATTAATAGTATTATCATATATATTGTTTATTGTAATATCTCATACGATCTATTTGAAACTATTAATACATCATAAAATATATACGTTATTGTATATATTTATAATAATGAAAATAAAAATGATATTACAGGACTAATGTAGTTATGAATTACACGGAAACAGAAGCCAAAGTTCGGGAGGCAACAAATGACGATGCTTGGGGCCCAACCGGTATAAAATTTTATGTTTAAAGAAATATTTAAACAAATATTTGTCAATTATTATGGAGTTGTAAATGTTTAAATTGCATCTGTCCAAACATATTGTACAAATTGTACGTTATAATGCGATGGTGAATGCTTAATGTTATGAAGGCAAAATGATAGTTATTGATCCAATGTTATTTTTGCTGACAGTATAGTATTTTTATGCGCAAGGAATTCTGTAAGATATACATAAATCGGTATTTTCGTTAAATAAAAAATAATAAGTAAAATTACTTTTGTTTTTAATACTGAAAATGCTAATAATATTACATACATTTACATACATTTTGATTTTTAATAATTGAATAAAAAATTAATTAATTATATTGGCAATTGCAATTTCGTCTTTAACAATTTATATTAATTGTCATATATTATATTATTTAATTGTTATATATTTAAAATTCACTTTCATTATGCAAAAGTAAGGTATTCGAAAATAATTGCATAAAAATTAGATTTTATACACTTCTGTATTCGACAGTTATCACTTGCGCATTTCTTCATGCAATAAATATGTAATTAAAATTACCAATATTAACTTTATGTTTACTGGTAAATATAATTTTTGTTTCTTATTAATTATTTCGTTAGTTATTGTTTCAAGACTTATTAAAGTTTCTTATATAAAACTCTATTAAACGTCTTATAATTTTCTGCCGACTTTTTAATAATTTTATCCATTGTTGAAGTTCGACATGTGGTAAAATTAATTCTACCGCATGTTATTACTTTAGGTGCAATGATGCAAGAACTGGCTCAGGCTACATTCACATATGAGCAATTTCCTGAGGTAATGTCCATGTTGTGGAAAAGGATGTTGCAAGAAAATAAACGGAACTGGCGCCGAACGTACAAGGTAAATCCGTTTCTGTTATATATATATATTTAATTCGTGTTATGTTAATAAATATATAGATATTTTATCAACAAAAATTATATAAAAGGTTTAATGAAAATTCTATTATAAATAAATAAAAGTAAAAAAATATATAGCTATTAATAATACAATATTATTAATATTTAATAATATCCAATGATATGTTACGTCAATGTTTATATATTTCTTTTATTCTTGTAAAATTTTTGCTAGTACCTTTATTTAATTAATTAATTCTATTTTCTTATTTTCAGTCTCTTTTGTTATTGAATTACCTAGTTCGCAATGGGTCAGAACGAGTGGTCACATCATCTAGAGAACATATTTATGACCTCAGGTCTTTAGAAAATTATACATGTATCGATGAATTTGGAAAAGATCAGGGGATTAATATTAGGCATAAAGTCAGAGAATTGATTGATTTTATTCAGGATGATGATAAATTAAGGGAAGAAAGAAAAAAAGCTAAGAAAAATAAAGATAAATATGTAGGTTTATCAAGTGAAGCAATGGGTATGAGATTTGGTAGTGGAGATAGATGGACAGATAGGCTAAAATGGGATAAAACTAATACTGATTCATATAATGATTGGGATCGAGACAGTAGAGGAAAAGGTTTTGAGGATACAAATAATAGGTGAATATAAAGTTTTATGTTTTCATTAGTAATGATCAAATGTCTTTAATATTGTTTATTTTCATCTTTTTGTAATAGTGATGACGGTGAAAGAGAAGATTCTGATAATGATGTTCATCCCAGTCCAAAAAGAGGAGGAAGAGAATACAGGGATACAATGGATAGCACGGATCGCGTTAATAAAACTATTACATCTACAACTTCAACAAATGCTTCTCCAGCAAGAGTGACAAGAACTATTAAAAAGGTAGATTTAGGGGCTGCAGCAAATTATGGAAGAGAACAATCTAATGTAAGTAAAAAAGTGTTAGATAAAAGAGATTACGGATTTTATAACAATTTATGTTGAAAATTCTAACTTAAATTTACAGAATGGTATATCTGGATCACAAAATAGTTCTTTATCTACTAAACAGAAGAATAAAAATGATATTCTAAATGATATTTTTGATGCTCAAAATGAGAATAATATCAAATCAGCTGTCGATGATGATGATGATTTTAATCCAAGAGCAAATACTCAGCCTAGTGTACAAACTCAAAATGCAAATACAGATTTTGGGGATTTTACTAGTGCATTTGGCAGTCCCACAGTAAAAACGAAAGATAACAGTGATGAATTTGCAGACTTTACATCAGCTTTTAACTCTTCTGTTACAATATCTAATCCCCCAGTGCAGCCACAACTGCCACAGACACAAGTAAATTTAATAGGCGCAACAATACCAAATATTAATAGTTCAGTAACAGATAATGTAAATAATGCGATGTTTATCAATGCCCAATCATTAAGCACTTCTTCTTTTACAACTATGCCTTCTACAAATACACTTCCCCAAAATTCTAGTATGAGTAGTAATCTACTTGATACTTTACAACCACAAATACTTAATAACCAGCAATCATTGAACAATAATACAGGTACATTATACACAATCATTCAATAACATTGAGTTATTATATGCTAAATAATATTTAATTATTTTAATACAAAATGATTATTTTATAGCAGCTTCAAATTCGGATCTTTTATCGGACTTAGATAGTTTAAATTCTTTGACTACTGGCTCTATGGATAGGCGGGTAAATAATACCAACAATACTAATCTCTTTTTAAACATGAATTCAACACCTGCCACAGCTAGTCATGGAGGTAAATATACATTATTTACTAATTTAAATGCAACTATGATTTTATGATTTAGTAATATTAACAATGTACTTTAAATTTTGATGAATACACTTTAGTATTACCTTATCATAAAATCAAGAGATCTGTAAATCTTTATTTAGAAAACAATATTTTTATATATTTTCTTTTTTATTGCTTATTAGTCCATAAATTTTTTAATTTGGAGGAAATTATGAATTTTTGTTGCAAAATTTTGCGTATGCTTTAGTATTGAAGACATATTTGAAGATAATGTAATGTCCCCAAGAAAGTCTTTCCTTGCAGCAACCAAGGTGGAAAAAAGCATCACTTCAGCTGAAAATCTTTCAAAATGTGCTGCAATTCGACTTTTGGAAGAATTGTGTTCCATGGGTCCTATCAAAAGTCATAATAACTTGGAAAAGCTGAAATCATATATTTCTGAATATATTAAATTTTTACCGGGTCCACTTACTCCACAAAACTACTGCAATCTCGATTTTTATCCAGAAATTGATTCTATGTTACATGGAAAAATTTTAGAAGAAATTATCGAAAAATTCGATCATAATTGGCCATTACAAGGAAATATTTTAGATCCAGTACTTAAGCAATTGATGATTATTGATGGTGCTACATTACCAATATTAGCTGAGTCTTTAAGTGCTTTAGTTTTTGCTTTGAAAGAAACAGAAAATGAGAGAAATATTTTTATCATTTCTATAATTTTGGAACAGTTAGTGAAAAGTGATTCTTTGTTTTCCGCAATAGTAAATGCATGCAAATATCGAATTCGAAACGTGATTCAAGAAGAAGAATTTAATGAAACGTGGCGAAATGTGGTGCAAATTTTAATCTCGTTGCCTAATCGCGTAGCTAATAAATTGAAAGATAAAATATTTGATAGTTTTCTCCCTCAAACATATCTTAAAATTATAAGCTTCCATATTGCTCGTGCAATATCCTTCATAAATATTGGACTACATTATGATATCAAACCAGAATTAAAATTACTCTCAGTTTTAATTAGTAAACTGATAATTACTACAAAGTCAGAGAATTTATTATCATTTACTAACATTTTAGCAGAATGGTGTTTTGAAAATAAAAATAATGAACGAGATTTCATTCAAAATATACTAGAAATTTTAAATACATCTAGCATAGAACCAGTAGCTGTACTATTTTTGAAACATTGCGATGTAAATCATGGAGTCCATAAAATTTTTGGTGATGTATTATTAAATTCAAATTGGAAATATACATTAACAACGAAAATTCCTTTAATGTGTTATTATAATGATGACAGTTTAGTAATAAATTTAATCTCGTACCTAGCACAATTTTTAGATAAAAATGATATTTTGATCGAATTACTTATGAAACTTTTAGATGTATGGGGTGATAAAAGTGCTTTAAATCATACCTCTATAGAGCAACATAAATATATTACGAAATTAATTATTACGTGCGTAAGAAAATCTAAAAGTTATTTAAGCAAGGATGATAAAGATAATATTCAAAGATTATTGTTCTCTGGTATATCCATTCATCTCGAATCTACACATATTATTTTAAGAGCAATAGGGATGTCTGTTGGTGAAATTTTCACTGACGAATTATCTGAGTCAGATACTGCACCAAAGCTTTCTTTCGAATATAATAATATGCCTGGCGAAGTAATAGATTTAGTACAATCTTTAAAAAACTTAGCTTTGGAAACAAAAAACGTAAAGAAGGAAGAGGATATTAAAAAGAGTAAACTAATTGTTAAAGATATTGAGTTTAACACATTGGGTGATAAGAAATTGTATGAATTAGGTGTTGAATGTAATGTTTTACCTAAACTAAGTACAAAAGTAGTAGATAATAATAAAGCTGAGCAAATCACGGTTATAGCAAGTTCAAACGTACCGACTGTGTCTGGTAAACAAATCTTGGAAGATAATGCAAAAGATATAAACAATATTAAAAGTGATGCAGAATTGGATAGTGACGACGATTTAGTACCATATGATATGTCTCATGATACAAAAGCTAGTGAAAAATTACGACCAGCATACTTGCGGGATCTACGTGATAATTTAGTAAATGAGAAAAGTTCTTCAAATCCAGATGTTTTTTCAGAGTCCTTAGAAGTTTGTGAAGAACTTATATTATCACAATTACCAAATGATGATGTATCTTTTGCAATTGAATTATTAGAACTTCTTGTTACACTTAAAGAATCCTGTTATGTAGAAAATTTTGAATTATTAACATTCAAAGCTTGTGTAGCTATAATGACTGTTTATCCCAAAGAATGTGCTAAATTTTTATGCGAGCAGTTTTACTTGCCAGTAGATAAATATTCTGTAAATCAACGATTATTTTTCCTTGATATATTGGCAGAGTCAGCAAGAAGATTATCAACTATTTCAATTCAGGAAAATAAGGAAGATACAATTAACGAACCTAAAATAAAACAAAGAACAAAAGAAACTTCGAACAAAGTGTCACTTTTCATTAATACCGAGAAAAGTCAACAATACAAGATACTATACAGTGATGACTTTGATGACTTTGTAAAGTCGGAAGATGAAATAAAAAATTGGCAGGAAATTGTTGATAGAAGAATTGAATCAAATACAAAAAGATACGCTCATAGTACAAAAGCTCTCAAAACATTTAAAAATAAATTTGGAAACGTTGCATCTTCATTTTTTTATCCATTACTTCATGGCTTTGGCAAACAAGATACTTGTTTGAACAGTGGATTACAAATTTTCACAGATCAAGAAAATATTTTACTAATTCGATTTTTGAAAACTTTGTCTACTATAATGATAGCAGCACAGAATTGTTTATTAGCCCCTAAAATGGGAAAAGAAATATTAGAATTATCATGGATTCTGAGATTCCATGATCAAGCAAAAGTTAGAATTGCAGTGATAGAAAATATTGCAGCTGTAGTTATTGCAATACCAAAACATACGATTATAAATGAATTATTTGAAACCATTATTGAAATACGATTGTGGCTTTTAGATCTATCTCAAAATATAATCAATGGTGATCATGACAAAGAATGTAGGAGTTTAGGTACTAAAGTAGTGTCTTTGATTGATTCTATTATAGGTTCAACATTCAATACATAGTTATTAATAAGATTTAAACATTATATTTATACAAACGTTTTTTAAAAATTATATATTTTGCATGTCATTATGAGTATAATGTATAAGGTAAAACATCAATTTGTATAATGAACTAATAACTTTTTTATTTGCTCCGTTATATATTACTTGTGAATAAGAATTAAGCTATTATTTAAGTAATGTAATTTATGTCACATTATATATTTTATATAATTTTTCATAATTGATTTTTTCAGCAATATTGTAATAATTTAATATTATGCATTAAATAAACAAGATACAAATATTTTTATCTATTACTAACTTCTAACGATTTTAATCTATTTTATTATTTAATAAGTTAATTATATGTAAATGTGATAATAAAATAAAATGTTAAGTAGATGTAGTACTAAAACTAAAACAATTGTTATATTCAGGAACTATTGGATTATCGCCAGTTACAAATCTTCTTACTCCTACATCTACTAATTCCAAAAATCAAACATCAAATAATGCCTCCATACAAGTTGGTTCTACATGGGCTGGTTCAGGATTAAATATAGATCTTGATAATATAATGGGAAGTAAAGTTAAACAAACAGGACCAGCACCAACAATGAATCAATTAGCAAGCAACAGTCCACAACATCAAACGAAACTTATGAGTAAGTAACTTATATGTGAAACTTATTTTTTTAATTGTCTTTATGATTAGAACAGTATCATATATATATATATGATATATATATATATATATATATAGTATTAGTATCAATACCTTTCATTAAATATATAGTGATAGTATCTTTTATATTGTTTCATTCAGTGTTATTATAAAACATTTTAATAACTATAAATATTATAAATATATATAAATGATGTGTTGTATATATATATATGAAACAGCTGAACCTCTCTGTTAATCTCTAAAATTTCGGTATATGACAATTTATAGTGTATAGTAAAATATATTTTGAGAAAGATTCATAAAAATAAATATGTTATCAGTAAATATGATTATTTTAGCAACACCAATGGGATATACATCACCAATGATTCAACCGCAACAACAAAAACAACAACATGTAAATCCAGCATTTTTTCCTGCATTTCAATGAAACTTTTTTAATAAATAAAAACTAATATTAGCAAAAGCAGAAGACATACATGAAATAACTTGGAATTAAAAACAACCAAGGCTTGTTGTAAACAATCTATTTATTTAATAAAAACGGAGATAAATTTTCTATTTTCTGGGCAAAGCAGTCTAATTATACAGGGTGCAACTGTAAACAATTGCATATTGTAAATGTCAAAACAAAGTGGTCAATGAAATATATATTGCATAATCATGTGTTCACAAGCAGTCAAAAAAAGAAGTATTTCAATTTCTGAATTTCATACATTTTAAGTTAAATGGTTTGTGTATATTTTGTCATGAATTTCGTTACAATTATTTTATTTAAAAGTACAATAGAAATTACAATTTATTGAAAACTAAATTGCATATGATCACGATGAGTGGTACATAAAATACGTGATTAATCTAATATTCAGAGCAGCTCTATAGATATATTTGTTAAACTAATAATTCTAGATAATATCCGTTCCCCCAAGTAACATTCTATAATACGAATGTTGTACTTTTTTGATGAATATTTATGTTACTTGCAAATCGTGTGGGAACAAATCAGGCAGACTTGTCTTAAATCTTTTATATATAATGTAAATTGAATGAATCAAGATTATGCCTTACATAATGTATCATAATTAACGTATGCATGAAAGTGAATTATAGAGTATATATACTCGAGAAAATGCAAGTATAAAGCATTCTGTTTAAATTCTTTAAATTAAAGAACAGAATATGCTTTAACAGGGGTTGAATGTAGAGAACAGAATTAGTGCAGATTTTAAAAAGCTGTATTTACATTGGCGATTTAAAATGTAAGAATGGTTTCACTTTTCTATTATAACTATACTAACTAATTAGTCTACGAAAAACAAAACAGATGCAATAACGTTGCTAATAATAAGTGCTTCCCTACAATAATTAGTTTTGCACTAAAGAGAATGATATAAAATTAGTATTATAAAATTAGTATTACAAAAATTAGATATGTACATGAAAGTGTAATGCAGGATACGAAGTTTTATTATCTTTGAAAGAAGCACAAATCAACGCAATGGGACATTTTTTGCGTTTCAAAAGCGCTCCACTCAGCATGATGATTCAATAATATTATATGTTTATGGTCCATTGTAAAATATTTAAGGACTTGTAGTTACGTAATTATATAGTTATAAAAAATTTAATCATCTTTGTGATTGAATAATGATATTCTACAATTTTTGTAAAATAGGTAAAGAAAGTAAAAATTAAATAGCATTTCCTTAGTTCTTTGTTACTTAACAATGAAGAAATGCATATCTTTTAAGATTATTGTTCATGGGATTATAAAGGAAAACAGATAATTATTAATAATTAGGGATTAGTTAATAGATTATTAAGACTCGTTTAATTTTATGTATGCTGTTTATTATCAGTGATTTGATATATCTTTGCTGCATGATACTGAAATATATCTTAGAATAATTTGTTATAGAATGTTTAGATATTGATATATTTATTCGTGAGAGAATGTTGGAAAAATTGTTTGCATGCTGTATTTGTTGGTTTTATTTACTATGATATATATGTGATGTATATTACACATATATTTGATGTAGCTAAATTTTTATTTCACAGTTATATATTTCGATATATTAGATATTATACTTGTCTGTTATTTATTGAATAAATTAAATTCATAAAATATTTCAGAATTTGCAGCAAAGTGGGATTTTATATTTACATATGTTTTGGAATGAATGATTTAGATAATCTATTGCTTATATACTACTCTATATATTAGTATCTATACAACAGGTGCCCCTCAAAAACTTATTCCATGTGGTTGAAAGTATTCCATCTGTATTAGAATTTTATTATTGCGTTATCAAATTTCGTTCAAATCATCTCACAAAGTTGATATGGAATTAACTTACAGGCTTCTATGCGAATATCAGAGACTGAATCTTGTAAGGGAAAAATGATCCTTTACATTTTCCATTATTTGTGTATTTTATATAAAGCGTACTATTTGACGTAGATGGGAATATATTTTTAAAGTATTAAAATATACATACATATGTATGTGTTAATATACATATATATATATGTATTATTGTACAAATATAAGCAAGTATAGTCAATATAAATAAGAACGGCATTACCATCAGTTGAACCATGTGAATATTAATATAGAGAGGCATGATTACAGTCTAGAATTACAGAGGCCTTTGTAAAGTCAAATTGGATGAAAATGAAGGTCATGGAAGTAAAATAAATCTTTTTTTGTTAGCAAATAAATTTTATAAATTTGTACACAGAATATTGGGGAATCGTTATATAAAATTTTATTGAATCTAAATTTGAAAAATAGGAAGTAAAAATATCATTTTATTGAAATACATGTTACTAATTCCTATTTACGTATGTATTATATTTTTATGCTACTTGCGCGCGATGATATTGTTCATTGTACGTTTTACGAATATAACTTAATAACTTCATTATATTGTTTGTTACAAATAAAGTTGTATAAAATTAGCAATGTTCTGCTGTATATCTATGAAATGAATTACAGCTATCGGCTAATTTAAATTAACTTAAAAATAGTTTTTATTGTTAAATATTATACACACATGTATATCTATAAAGTTGCATTTAATATCAAAGAACATTTAAAATATGAAGTACTAAATTGAAACTATTAAGCAATACGTACACGTACTGGTACATATCAATATTAATCGCGCGTGTAGAATATATGGCTACTTACATATGCCTTACGATTTTATGTAAAGATATTACAGATGAAAATGATTGTTCCTCTGGTGAAATTCAGGACAGTTATTACGTCATTTATATTATATACGTACGGTATATACATACGAATGAAAACCAATAGCTCACTTGTCGATTTTTGACTGAATATTGTTTACAGTAGTCGCGGTAATTGTAATTATTAATTCCAGTATTTATACTTACATCACAATTTTATCGTTATTAAATGCTCATTGGTGCTGGTGTTAATATGAATTGTTAACTATTTTTTTTCATTTTTAACATAATGTACCTCTTCCTTATGTTTGAACTGTCCAATTTGTCATCCTGCCTACTTTTTAATATTTTGCTCCAAATTGTATTTTTATTCATTCTTGATATAAAATTTGATTTTGACCATCTTGTATATGGAATTCTTTATATTTAATTATCTTTTATTATGCACTTTTATAATTACTTTAACAGATATATATCTTTGTTCCTTAATACGTTTTTTACGATAGTTATAATTCAAAGATTATTTTTTTAAAGTATAATTTTGACATGAATGACAAAAGCAGTTTTCATTATTCTTTGTGTATTTTAAAAGAGAAGACATAAAAAGATTTTAAGATATATATTTTAAGTATAAATTAAAAAATGATTTGAGGTATCTATTGACATAATTTGTAAAAAATAATAGTTTGTTCAGTATACATAGAATTAGCAATAAGTTGGGCAAACATAATAGACAAACACTAATACTGTTTTTACATTGTATGAGAAATCAATTCCACTTAACTGAAAAAAATAATGAATTAAATATAACATCACATTAAAAATATATAATTATATCAATTATAAAAATTGTTCCTTGAACTTTACTTGAATTATACATATATAGATTTCTAAGATTTAATTAGTTTATTGTTTAATTTTATTTAAGAAAAACTTAAATATATTGTAATGTAGTGTGTGTGTGTGTATATATATATATATATATATACATTTATTCCTAATATTATATATATTGAAATAAAGATACAGGAAATTAAAATATAATGGAAAAATAATATATACTACACATATATATACGCAGTAATATAAGTTATAAAAGATTATATTTTACAGTTTTTTTTCTTCATAAAATAATACATATCTTTAAAGAAAATCTAGGGATCAATATATCCAATATATGGAAAATATGTCTATAAATTGTAAATCTAATCGTTAATTCTCTTTTTTAATGTAATTTTATAATAAAAATACACAATTAAAAATGAAGTAAATCATAAATTGCTAAATCTTTTGCTAATTTTTCTAAGAAACATAAAGCATTTAACTGAACATTTCAATTCAACATATAATTTACAGTGATATGAATAAGAAAATCTGATTATAATGATTATACCATTATTATTACATAAAGATAATATATAGGTTTTCATTCATTTTCATTTATACTTTTTGATTTCTTCTTTTTTTTCTTTTTTTTTACTGGCTCTTCAGTTTCTTCTTGTACTCCATTTTCGACAAATCCGTTTTCCTTTCCATTCTCTAAAATCTCACTTTTTCTTTTTTTATCTTTCTTCTTTTTCTTTTTAGACGATTCTTGTTCCATACTTGCTATCACTTGTGCAGCTTCTTCTAAAGCTTCTTTCATTACATCTATATTTTTCTTAGGTACTTCTCCAGTTTCATAAAATTTCAATCTATCCTCTACTTGTTGTCGTAATTTTTCACCAAATACTTTAGTTGGTGTATCAGTAAAGCAATCAATTCTTGATGCTATGGAACATTTATTCGCAAGATATCTTGAAATTCTACCCTTATTTTTTGTACCCGCACGACCAATAAAAGTTGAATGGAATAATAGACCATATTTTGGAGTGTTACCTCTAGTTTTTAAAGCCCTAAATAAGGCCTTTTCCGCCCCCAATATTTGCACAGTAGAGGCAGGATATTTGGCTAAGTTTGTAAGAGATCCAGCATGTGCTATTAATCTGGCTCCTACTTGGTCACCTATTAACGTAGCTAAATTTGGTGCAACTCCTGCCATTTTAGAACTTAAATATTCTGCTAATTGTTTTCTGTAATCAGCCAAAGCAATAACACGTGCTGCAAACATTTCGATATTAAGAAGATCAACAGGACTGATATCCATTCCCATAGATGATTTGGATGCATCAATAATTGCTTGAGCTTTGGCACTGTCCATAACAATTTCTTCCAAAGCTTCTAACTTTTCATTTGTAAGTTCTTTTCGGTTTTTTATTAATTTTGCAACTTTGGCATACATATAATTCTCAGGAACTATTTTTACAAGCTCTGGAAAATGATAACTGTACCATTCCCTGTAAGTAATACATATGTAATTAATAGACTTTGAAAGTATAATGAGATACATTATATGTACGAATTTAGAAATTAAGTTGACTTATGCTCTTTTTAAATAATTACCTTATTCGCATACTAAATGTATTGACATCTTTGTCCAATTGGTCTAACAGAGCTATGCTTTGTATAATCATATTATCCACACGATTGACATTGAATTTAACTTTAGCTCTAGAATAACTATGACCAAGTCCAAGTTGTGCAATTCCAGAACTTTTAGCAGTGAAACCTTTCACTAAATTATGAAAATGAAACCTTATTCCTCTAATAATTTCTGGAATGACACCAATATGATCACACTTTATATCTAATGCTTCAGTAATGCTAGCTCCAAGTTTTGGATCCGCCACTCCAAGCACAACTTTGTTTTTCTTTCCAGATTTTGGTATACATGAGTCTATAAATAACTGTAAATCTTCTGGAACAATTCCTTCAGAGACACTATTTATATTTTCTAGAGCTGCTAAAGCAGTTTTAAAAGGTGAAAATCCAACTAGTTTCACAACTGCATTAAAACGAGCCAAATCTGTGACAGATGCTTCAACTTGAGGCAGTAACATTCCTACCTCTTCAAATTCCTTGACAGCAAAAATGGCATAGCCAGCAGCATGCTCAAATAAAACAAAAAGCTTCGACTGAAACAATAAATTTTTATGTACAGTTATAATTACAAAATATATATATAAATTGTTCAAAACAGAACTCCACAATTGATAGAATTATAGGTGAAAGATTAATAAAACATATTTTATATTTTATTATTTAAATATTTTATAATAAATATATTAAAAAAGAACTAAATTCATATGTGAAGAAAATCTATTATACAAGTGTATTTGTATCAAATATCTATCGAAACGTATTGTTTTTTTATGATTCATAATTTTTAATATAAATAATGTGAAAATTTACTTAAGTTTTATTAACAACATATTTCAATACAATTATTATATTCAGTAGTACTACATTAAGGTTAAAAATTTTTTCGTGAAAAGTACAAATAATTTTGAGACAGCTATATTAATTACTAAAATTAATTTAAGGACATGATTAAAACATTAACTTACCATGGTTTTCTTAAGTTATATTTCATTCACTCTTTCTATCTAATCACTACACGAAGCGGACGCGCATTAAGGGGGTTAGAAAACGGCCATGTGTTCCGGAAATAATACGAAGAGAAATATGGAGCTTTTAGTACTTCCTGAGATTCAAACGTTTGCCGAATGTTCCATACATGTATACATTTTTTAAGTCGCTAATTAAAATTGAATAATAGTTGCTTTTACGTAATATATTCTTAAATAGCACAATCAAACAGAATTATATTTTCGAATTTTTCTTGTATACATTTCTATTCATAATTTAGTTCAGCAACATATATTTAAGTGTTCTCTTTTATGTTATGTATGGAAGTGAATGTCTGTATTTTCGTTTCTGATATTTAGGTTCCATTTAAATAAGTTTTTAATTAGCGTTTAACTAATAGTTAAAAATATAAAAATTTATATTGATATTGAAATTAAGTATATTATAAATCTATTATTAAGAGTAATAATAGTTTTCTAAAATGTAATTGAATGGTTTATTGTTTGCAGGTTATGTTTAGTTTACATTATTTAGTATATATTTTTTTCATAAATTTCTTTTTCTTTTAAGAATGGAATCTCGGACAGAGTTTAAAATAAAATCTCCGCCAACTGATGCGATTTCAGCAGTGGAGTTTGGACCTAATTCAACACAATTCCTTCTTGTTTCCTCTTGGGACAGTACAGTGCGGTTGTATGACATTCATGCAAATACTATGAGATTAAAATATAATCATGATTTGCCAGTTTTAGATGTTGCATTTCAGGTAATTACAAATTTATCCAATATCCTTATGCTTTATAAATTTTTATATATTCATAAGATAAACAAGTTGGAAAGTATTATAGTAATATCTAACGATATGTTATATTTGTATATTTGAAGCAAACAGGAGGATTGGATGAAATATAATATTTAAAATACAAAGATACAAAATTGAAAGATATTAATATGTTAAGAAAAATGTATGCAGGAATAAAAGAAGAAAATTCTATATATTTAAATATATTATGCATTATTATATTTCATTAAATATTTCCCAATTATTATAAAAATTTTTATTTTTAAAACTAGCACAATAAAGAATGTTTCTTTAACAGGATGCTGTTCATGCTTATAGTGGTGGTTTAGGAAATACATTAAAGATGTATGATATCAATAGTAATACTGGTACTAACACTTTTATATTTTTATCTTTATTCATGTTCAATATAATGTAGAAAAATTATAATAAAAATTCCCTTATAGAATCAGTTATGGGAACACATGATAAACCAATTAGAAAAATTGAATATTGTGCTGCAGTAAATGCAATATTAACTGGTGGGTGGGATGCAGCAGTGAAACTTTGGGATCCTAGAACACCCACTTGTGTAGGTAGTTATTTACAACCTGATGTCGTTCTTGCCTTGTCTGTATGCGGAGATAAATTTGTAGTAGGTACAGCTAAACGCAAAGTTTGTATTTGGGATCTGAGAAATATGGCTGGTATGTTTCAAAGACGTGAAAGCAGTTTGAAGTACCAGACACGTTGTATTAAAGGTTTTCCTAATGAACAGGTAGGTTTGATATTTAAAAAAATAAATAAATTTAAAGATTGTATAAATACTGTTTTGATTTAATTTAATATTAATATTAAATTTTATATATGTCTAATTCTTAATAACTTTTAGGGATATGTTCTTAGTAGTATAGAGGGCCGTGTTGCTGTTGAATACCTTGATACAACACCAGAAGCACAGAAAAAGAAATATGCTTTTAAATGTCATAGGATAAAGGAAAACAATGTGGAGCACATATATCCAGTGAATGCTATTAGTTTCCATTCAACTTATAATACATTTGCAACTGGTGGTTCAGATGGTTATGTGAATATTTGGGATGGTTTTAACAAAAAACGTTTATGTCAGTTTCACAGATATAATGCTGGCGTTGCTGCACTTAGTTTTAGCCATGATGGTTCTGTGCTTGCCATAGGAGTATCGTATTTGAATGAAGCTGAAATTCCACCAGGTGGAAATGATGAGAGAGAAATTTATATAAGATATGTGAATGACCAAGAAACTAAACCGAAATAATATCGTGTTATTGTACAAAGTTTTTTACAGGAAAAATAGATTAAAAATTTTTTAATTATATTCTGCTTTATTAAAGCAGTAAAAACTGGATGTTAAAGTTTTTTCACAGAAATTAATAACCATTTGTAATATATATAATAACAGTGTTCTATTTTACATTTTTATATCTTAAACAATTGACTGATAATTAGAAGCAAAATCTACAAATGAGGTAATACCTGTTCAGAATTACGAGACTAGTCAAATTTTAATAAAATATTTTATAAACATTATTTTGTTTATTTAAGATAATAATAGACTTATTCAACAGTATTTTACATATTAAATATTTATAAATTTTATTGTTCATTTCATCATCTATTATATTATTCTCTTCCTTCTTATTATTGATAATAATTATTACTAATAGTACTAGAAGAATAGTATGTATTTTATTATTTTATTTTTAAATGAATGCATATTTAATACTTAAAACATAACTCATGCAGTACGTTTATTAAGTGTTTGAGTAAAGCGTTTTATTCTAATTATAATATATTTTAATAAAAATGAAATATTATATATTATAGTATCAAATATATCTATTACAAAAGTATTAATTAACGCATTATGTTAAACAATTTAATGAAAAATCTACTTAAAGAAAAACGTAGTTCTTAAACTGATTTTATTAAGCCATTAAGATTAAATCAAACAACAGTGTTTTATAGTATACAGCACACTTCAAGCTAGATGTACATAGTATTAAAATAAGTTGGATCAGTATGAACATACAAGATAATTATAAATCATTTTGTAAAAGAGACATGAGGTACAAATAATTTTTTTATTAATTTGCTCCTTTATAAATAATTGTGCTATTTATTAATACACATACGTATATATTGCACATTATATTTACGAAATTATTGTCAGAACTTAGTTGATGTTAATAGAATGCTGCAATACTATACTAATTTAGTATGTATTACTATTTAGTTAATAGAGTTATCATTCATTTACTATTACATTAACGATTGTACGTATTACACATATCTATAGTTTAATGCGAAAAAATGTAGATGTTTGTTGTATTTCTTAAAGTTATTTGTATAATTGTTGAAATTGGAAAAAAATACATTTATTCTTTTTATTATAGATAAAAGAACAAACTTGTTAGGGCATTTGCATTGACGCTATTTATGTCATGCAGATATAATACTCATATTGCAAATAAACTAAATGTTAATACTTGCGTAATATATGATCCCATTTTTTAATGATTTATGATATATATCTATATGAGACATGCATTTTTAGTAGTTTAACAGTTTTTATAACACTTCAGTTAACAATATCTATATTAACAATTTGTACTAGCATTCTCTGTTTTTCGAATATGTTCTTTGATATATTTTACAATTCTTTTACATGATCATAAATATATACGTGTACACAAGATATTTGACAGATTTCTGTACAAACTCTATTAGTACATAACTGTTATTAACAATAGAATATTATAACAAAGTTTGAGCGCAAGTCTACCACAAATTCTGTATTTCAAAGAGCTGTTTAGCAGATAAAAATATATTTACTTGTTTCTCTAATTAGATGCCCTATGTTAATATATAATTAGCTACTTTTGTTGCTTTTTATGTTTTTGATGAAGTATTTTGGGAAATTATGAGTTTTCTTAACGCATCACGGATTGAATCATGTGTTGCAAAACTAATTCCTACAGCAATTGGGCCTTTCACCCAATTCATGCTCAATCCTTTATAGAAGGCCATTATACCTTCTTCTCTGAAAATGATAAAAGATCATATATAAAACATTCTTGTTTACAATGCAATCAAATTTACTTATTTTACTTAACAATTTTTATTACTTTATACAGATATCGGTTTACTATATTTGTAAACGTATATTCTATATTTTAAATAACACGAATATCACACTTATAATTGTAATTCTTATGAAATTATATTAGAATTCAATTTGACGTTAGTAATTTTTAGGCAAAACTAAAAATTATGTGAGAACAACAATCTTAAACTCACTTGTAAATTTTTGTGACAGTTGAGGTAATTGTGTGATAATGCTGGCTATTTATCGGGCCATGGATTGCTGAGGTCTGCATTCTTCTCCGTACGATGTCCAAAGGGTAGCTGCTAGTCTGAGCAACCATTCCGGCAATGGCGCCGCAAATCAGTGATGTTGAGAAGCCAGGAATAGCCACCGTGTGCACTGTTCATCGACACGTAGCCATCATCGAACATGAAGCACGTACTTGAAAAACACCGCCATCGGACTTGTCTCGACAAGCGTCGCTATTAAAGTAAGTACTGTCCCAATATCGGGAAACAGTCCCGATGTGCCCCACGGGTACCCTGCTTTACGATCATACACGAGCCACTCTCGTTCGTATAAATCACGATTTTTTTTCTGCGTGTAAGCACTGTCACGGCGTAGAATAAGCCTGTAAAAGAATTGACTTACCATTTAATAAGTTCCTGAGTAGATCATAGGTGAAGAAACTGCAACCAGCATAAGGAATGACACCAAGTAACGTTGCAGTAAAGCCACGGTAATAGGCCAATATTCCTTCTTCCACGTAAATGCGTACAAAAATTTGTCGCAATGTTTTATATTCAGCCTTTTGTGTCACAGCCATTCTTGCTCTCATCAAATCCAGGGGGTAAGTTGTGCCTTGTGATGTTATACCCGCTAATGAACCAGCAAGAAAGTTTAGTCCAGGTTTTTCTCTATAAAGAACAAAAAAGTTTTTGTATATGTCATTGCAAATATATTATCAATAAAATTTAGCATTGTTGTAAAATTTGCAAAAGATTTGTAGATTAGTTTAAAATATTAATTATATTTAAAAATATGCCATTAAGCACTATGTGGTTATATTATATTCTATACATATATTTATGTTGTTTTAATTTAATTATAATTTTTCTATGTTTTACCTTTCCGACCCATTTATTCCCAGAATCCTTTTCCATTGCTCATGGGCTGTGAATTGAACAGCAGAATATGGAACTATTCTAACCATAGTTGCACTATTCCCACGCCACAAACTTAATAAACCTTCTGTTTTAAGAGTATTTATTAAAAATCTGACTGCCGCTTTTGCCGAAAATGGTTGATTTGAGATTTGGAAGTTTATTTTCGTGCGATCTAGAGGTGCTATTGTCGTTTTTGCTAATGCTCCTGCAATAGCACCTGATACCAAACTTGTCCATACTCTTTGTGTATTTGATATACCATCGCTCCCAACCTTTTTTTCTTGTTTCTTCTGAAATACACAATTTAATGTTGTGTATGATATAGCTGAATATCAGATTTTCCACTGACTGAAATCAGATATGCAATGAAATGCAAATTTGTAAAATATAATTGAATTGGGATATAATTTAATATATTCATTGGATCTTAGTTGAAATTTTATATGCAATATACAACAAATTTTATATTTTATAATTTTGAACTGATTTCAATATAATAAACCAAATAAAAATTCAGATAAGTATTTTATTTTACATCTAATACAAAAAGCTATGCGTGTATGTATAATCTTTATATAAATACTGAACAAATTATTTTATTACTTACTGTTGTATGTACATCTTGTTCTTCCATTGAAAGGGGTGATGGACTTTGTAACACTTGCTTTGTTGAGTTTGACAAAACAGACATTTATACTCCTTCAATAACTGTTTGGCTATAGTTGATAGAACAAATTTCTTAAGTACATTCCCTTATAATGTTGATGATTTTACTTAAATTGCTTTATTAAAGGGTATTTCTGCAGAATCTTCTGTAAAAAGACAGAGTCTTTTATAAAAATTATATAATTGTGTACAAATATTTATAGTAAAGAAATAAAAAATATGACCTATGGATATATATTGAATACAAGATTTACTTTTGTTATTTTTATCAAAAGAAACTTAATTGGATTAATTAATTATTATTATATTGTAACTATATTGTAATTATATTTTATTATTGATAATATAACACATTAGAATTAATTTTATTATCTGTAATAGTTATATAGTCATATTTTAGATAATTCTGCATTTAAATACCTAAACGAAAGTTACATGTACATTTATATCTGTACAAGAGATTGAGAATATAAATATAGATATACAATACATGTATTGTATGTTTAATATTTATAATTCAACGTGGTTAGGTTACTTTATAAGTAGATTATATTCTATTCACATATTTATCCTTTTGTTGAATGTACAAAGACTCAATAAGAGAAAGCCTTGTAAACCTTACATAACTGGTGTATCTACTGAAATTGTCTTTCATAAATAAATTTATTATTTTCCAAAGTGAATAATAAAAATATTTTGTTATTTTTATATAGAGGTCAATCTTTACATTCATGATATTATATGATTTATATTCATGATATTAAAAGCAATATATACAAAAAATTTAAATTAATATAAAAAAGTTAATATTTTTTTAGTCTCAGCAATTAATATATTGTATTACATACATAGCAATATAATCTTGTACAAGTAAATAGAAATTGTTAATTATATAAAATGCAATTTGATGTTATAAATTTGACAAATCTCTGCAAAATAGTAAATAAAATTTATGATATTTGGAAACTACTTAAATTTTTCTGTATTGTTTAAACAAATATTTATATATAATTCAATAGGAGAGTATAATTTTTATTATCATTACAATTCTTATCTTTTTATTCATTAATTTTCATATTTAAACAATTTGTCAATTAAATATTTCATTATAGCAAATATTTAATTATCTTGTATTATAAATTAAATTTTTTCTACTCTAATGATCGTACCTATAATTAATGATACTTATCTTACCTAACTATAATTTACTACCTATACATACATCAAAGAACCAATGAACTTACGTAATGTGTATTATTACTAAATTATTAAATAAACTATTTGAACCCGTCATAGTTAATTACGAAAAATGATTCTACTGTTCAACTATTATAACGTAATATATATAATTTATATACGTGCGAAAATACGATATTGTGACTTTTAATTACACGGATGAATTGACATGATAGAGTAAACATTTAATTAATTAAATTTATTGCATTTATCTTTTTAAATAATTACATGCGTATAATGGGCGAGGTAACGTGTTATTTTTAAGTTCTACATCTGTACCTTTAAACGAATTTGAATTCCTTTAAAGGCATTTCCCACTGTAATCGATATTATATTACTTTATAAATATCCAAAGTATAAAATAAATACTATCTGACAAACTTATATATAATAAAGTAAGAATATAAACAATAAAACTGTTATACGTTACTTTTTTCAGTTGTGTAAAAAAGACAGTTGAGTGATTTGTCAAAGATTCTGTTTCTTGAAAAAATAATGAACGCGAACGGAACATTCAACATCGATTAAAGTACTTCACATTATTAAATAAATATTACAAAAGTTAGAAGTAAATACTACTCCAATGGTTTTAGACGCGCAACTGATACCAAACTGTAGATACATCATAATATCGCCTTTATTAAATACATACGTACGTAATGCACACTAACATAACGTATTCACATATGCACAAGTCTTATAGAGTCCTCTGATTAAGAATGGAACAATATTTTTACGTGTGACGATGTGACCTTCCGATATATTCGGTTCATCTTTGTAGATGGCGGTATAAAACAATGTGAATATGTATTCAGAAATTTAAATTCTTATCATTTAAAGTATTTACACACTCGAATACATATATGTATACATACATATTTTGTTGTTAGTTCTTGCAGAATTATTAAGTTTATCACAAAGTATGTAAAACTAGATTTAGATAATGAAGGTTGACATGTGTATAAATTGCGACTGGATTTAATACAGCTGCGTGCGTAAAAACATATGTTTATGTACGTACATTCGTTAATATTTGTCATTTATATCATTATTTTTGAAAAGATTTGTCTCATTAAATAAATTTTAGTGTCAATAATAAAAGTAATATCAAACGTTAAATTTAGATTTATATTATAAACGTAATTACATAATTTACATTGGAAAAATCATCAATTTTAAATATCTAATTGCGAAGTTTGAAGTGCCTTATACACTCTTAAGTTGAAAAGTTTAATTTGAAAGAACATTGAATATAAAGGTATAGAGAGAAAACAACGTTGCTCAAGTAGAAACCTGTTATATGCATTTTCTTTCTACGTACGTTAGCGACCTCTAAGCACTTTATATAAAGAGGTAATGTTTGCACTCTCTATTGATATCTATTTTTCAAATTTATAATAAAGTTATTAAATGTTATCAATATGAAATAATTTATTTCTATAAAATTATATAATAAACATTATAATGTCTACCTTAATCATTTTTTAAAAGTGTAAACATATGCATAATCAAGGAATATTACTTTTATTACGAAAACGTAATATCAGAGAAAATTAAATTTATTATAAGCATTTTTATATTAAGTTCGAAATTTAAATTTTGGATATTTACGTTAATATAATACTACGACGTAAATACTAACATTATCTTGATTTATGTTCTTTAGTTCCAAATATCATCGTATTAGCGCCATGTCGTATAAAGTTTCAGCGGGAGTTTATCGGTTAGGATAAATAATTGTTTATTTGTTAATTACTGTAATATCTTGAAAAGTTTATTTGTGCAGAAAGTAATGTATTTTCTTTTAACAGGAAATCTTCCATCGTTTATTCGATACTACATGGGTATTGGTGAGTTATTTCGTTTATCTGTGCGTTTATCTGTCTCCTTGATCTTACACTAGTATTAGGATTACTAACGTTCTAACGTCTTTCTTTTTTAAATACGTAGAATGAAATGTTATTTATATAATAAATCTTAGATAGTGTTTGTATTAATATATAGGTTATTTCTTTATTATGAATTGAATATTACAAGCAATAGATCATTTAAATATTAAAAGAAATGTATCAAATATTAAAATGTATCAAATGTATTTCTAAATTATTTGTCCTTTAATATTAAATAGATGTTACAGATTATGTAAAAACATTTTACACATATTATGAATGTACTGTCAGTTTCAAATGATATTAATTCTTACTGAAACTTTCATATCATTAGTTATAAAGTAACATGTGTAAACAACAATAGTTTTTAAATAGAAAAATATAAATAACAATTTTCTACAATAGTATGAAATGATAAAATTCTTCGCAATACAATGTGACTCTGACAATGGATTAGCTTAAAAGGGTTAAATATTTCGTAGGTGAATGGCTATTTCTAAAATGAGAAGAAGGAATTATCATTTTCGATGTAATTTCTGGTTTCCGGTCAATTATGTGGTCAAAGACCATTTATATGTTAGCGTCAATGATCCTGACGACCTAAGCTCTTCAAGTTTCAATAATAACTAAATTATGATGAATTAGATTAATTTCATTACTTTTGAATTAAATTCATTGAATTAGTCCACTTTAAGTATTGAAAAATAAAGCAAGGACAAAATATAATTTTACATTGAAATAAACTGCCCTAAAATATGAAAAGGAATAATAAATTACATCAAAGACTTCAAAATATCAAGACATTTATTAAAGAAAATTTAAAAATTATTTTGAAAAAATGTGTAAAATAATCCAAAACAGAGTGAGAAGGAATTAATCTGTATACTAATGATTCAATTTTTTCGTTGTTTCAAAAATTTCGGTATTCTGTCGTATTTAAGTAAGATCAATGTTTCGCGTAGAGGAATAGGTTAGAAAATAGAGAATAGAGAAAGACAGCACGGTAGATGTTACGTCGTTGACGAGTTTCAAAGATCCGGTCTGTTATCATTGGAATTTTAAAAGGCCGCCTCCTCGTCAACTTGGATTTATTCGAATTAAAACCCTGCAGGGCCGCACGCCGTCTGTCTACCTGATAATGTTTTCTCCTTGTGGGCAGGAGCGGCTACTATGTTTTTCATCCTTGTTTGAAATCAAATTTTGAAAGAGATTCTAATACTCGAATTTTGTAAATTAATACAGAACTGTCGAATTTATCATCTAACGGGGAAACTCGTCACATTATTTTTAAATAGAAATTATATTAAATGATCAGTTTAGTATAAACTCTAACCTCATTCTTTTGGGTACGATACACGCAACACTTGATAATTTACAACAACGTTGACAAATATCGAAATTATTGTAGTTAAAAGATTTCTCAAAATTATAAAGAGATACTTACAACACGCTTCGAAACAAATTATCCATTGTTGTCACAATTTAACGAAGATTTAAATTCGTTAGCCCTCTGGTTTCTGAACGATTAATCTCGACGATGTTTTTGTGTTTTCATTGGTACTGGTAATAAATGCCCAAGAAAACGCGATTGTAAAGCGTTAGATATGTTATCAGTTAGACTTGCCAGAGATAGGCATTTATAGTGTTCTGTAGTCGACTACCAACATTGAAATTGCATTATAGAAGTTGGATCAGCCATTTAAAGTCGTACAAACCCGTAGCAACCACTGACGATTGATTTCCAATGAGAACACGCGTAGAGTTAAAGGAAATGGAAACAGGCATTACATAAACGTTCGAAGCGTAGCAAGATTAATTCCATAACTATGGAAAATTTACAAAAGTTTTATTAAGAAAAATGAAACACTGAGACGAAGAGATTTTAAGAAATATTTGTTTACCATTAATACATCTGTAAATTTAACATAATAGAAGTTCTACTTCTATCTTAATATAGTAATACCCTTTATTAATTACGTTTGTTTTACGTATAGCAAGATGAGTAGCGATTGAATCTGAATCTAATTTTGGCAAGTCTATCAAATTCGTGAAAAAAAGGGAAACACTTTTAACTCTTGCAATTTGAATAATCACTGTTCTTATCTAATGCACTTAGCTCCAGAAAAAATTTCTCTTTAATTTCTTGTATGTACTTTCCATGAACTTTTATATCAAGCTTTATATTTTTACATTACAATAATATTCTTATCTTTGTTGCAACGAAAACATCCGCGATTAACGAAACAATGATAAAAGTCTTGTAATATATCACTGATAGTTTTACAATCGCTTTTGTTTCCCAATAATGTTGCAATAAGTCTCAAGATATATCTACCGAAAATAAAGGCTAAAGTTAAAAGCTAGGAAAATCTCGCATACTTCCACCATTCCTCGCCTATACGTCTTTCATCAACGTTAAATTTTTTTTCTAATCACTTTCTTCAGATCTATAGGCATAGTTCCATAAAATTTCGCCCCTTTTCTTCGTGCTTCCTATAACTCTACGTTACTCTATACTCTTCCCATTATGATTCTGTCTACCGCAATAAGATAATAAATACATACAATAAAAACATTTGTAATTTATGAAACAGCGATAAGTCTTTCCACATGACGTCACCGATAGTTTCAATATAGTTTCACAATAAATTTCTCGATATCTTCCTTATTATATAAGAAGTGTAATAAAAGCCTAGGAAAATTTTCTACGCATCCACATACTCGTTGCATGGTTTTTCTTCTCGTATTAAATTTTTCTTTGGCCGAGTCCTCTTCCACCTCATTTCGCATTCATTATTTCCGTTCTAGTTCGTAGGGCAAGAACATTGGTTCGCGTTTCGAAAAATCCGATTTTTCTCGAACGATGGATTTCCCCGAATGGTCAGAGGACGTGGGGCACCTTTTCGAGCGTATCCTTACCTGGTGGTTCGGTGTCTACGCTGGACTTTGCTTTATGCGGACACTTTATGCCCCCGATTGCGAACGACACCGGAACGCTCTCAAGTCCTCGGCACCGATCGGGGATCCTTTTCCGATCGCAAAACAACGAGAGCGGTTTTAATTTAAGGTTCCGAGAAGGCCGGGAACTGCGTTTCCTTTATTGGGCTCTACGAGCTGGTGGCACGTTTTAATAATCGTGTTCTAGACGACGAGCATTCTCGTAAACCAGATCCGTTTTTATGCATGAATCTTATCGGCTCCTCGGGCCAGTTGACTCACGGTGGACTCGTCTTCTGCACGTGGAATGTTCATCGGCTGATTGAAAATTTAAATCGAACACCGGACAGATATCGACCGTTCATCGTACGAAAATCTAAACGAATAAACGTTCCACCGTTCTTCGAGGAATCTCGGCTGTAGATGCTTGAGCGCCGGCTCTGGGGCTTTGCAAGATCGAGCATGAAATTTAATTGATAATTTTTTAATGTGGGAATTTAGATAATTCAGTAATCGAGCTGGAGTTTGTTTTGAGGAGTTTTTTCTTTTCTTTAAGGCAATGATATTTAGGGGAATTTTGAAAGAGATGAAATCGTTTTTAAAAATATCTCCGACTTAATTCGCGTAATTTATTCTTATGCAGCGAATGATTCTATGCAAAATATGGAGACAGGAAATTATCGTGATACCACAAATTTATAGACAGCCGAGGAGATACGTAAATAAGATTTTGGATTGCGGTCCGCTTGTTACGAATGAGAACAGTTATAACAAATTCTATCTAGCGAGTCGACGTTATTAAATCTTATTTTTCGAGGATTTTCAAATAACAGAGAGATACGGTAATTCTTATGACGACAGAAAAACCTGATTATTCTTATCAGAAATTAAAATGTTCACTTCCAGCGAAATTATTTAGAGGAATGACGTAAAATTCACAGATTATAATGACACATAACGTACAACAAAACGATATTAACGCATTGCGCACATAACAGATAACTTGAGAAATAAACTACCAGGCTTCTCTTGCACAATTATTTACTCATAACATTAACGTTGCACGTTGTCGATTACAAACCTTCGTTTCTCATAATTTCATAATTTTGGGGACCAGACGCCTTGTAATTAACAGTTAATTTAATTGTTTCTGCTTTCGAAAATCACAAGTTACGTCGTCGCTCTATTTGTAAAATATATAAGCTTATAAATATATAAAATTCATAAGCAACAACTTGCGATTTGTAATATTATTGCGTGGTTGGTTAATTATCGGGCAATGATACTTTCTACGTGTCCTGATCTTTACATTTATCGTATCGCGGGTTTTTATCATCTATTTTTGAACATGTGGGAGACACATAGATACTGAATTTCTTAACGAGATAAAGTCTGACAATATTTACTCGAGGATTGTCCAAGATTGTTAGCGTTTGGAATTTTTGCAGTAGTCGTTACACAAGGAACGATTAAGTGATATTTCGTATTTTTGTGATACACGAGATTTACGATCGTATCATATAAAAAGATAATTATAAACGCTTCACAAGGCGATAACGATCTATTTAATATTTAGTAAATACACCCATCTGTACCACTTTTTCATTTCAAAAAGTACTATAAAGTACTATACAGTACTATACAGTAATGATTAAATTGCTACTTGAAAATAATACAAAGCTAGCCACATACGTGCAACTATCGCAAAATATGAATTCCATTCGTTTATACGCTTTTTTCAAGATTCTATCATTTAATGAAGAATTTTTCTATCCACATATACAGGGTGTCCGAAGAGATCGGAATGAAATTTATTAACGAGGTCAAGTAGATAAAAACATGTTCATCTAATCTTATATCAAAATTGTTTTGTGTACTTTACTTTATTATTTTTTGACAATTTCTAAGTTTTTAATAACAACACCTTTTTTCAACAATGAATTGTTAATTTTTTATCGAACAAAAACGTAATTCTTCCTCGTTTTGTTTTACCTTTTTTTCGTTAAATTTATAATAGGAGCATATTTACACCGCGTAAACGGTCGACGTGTATACTCGTCGTTGCTTGATTTTACCTGCGCACCCTGTAAGATATCTTCGAAACCAAACTCCGCAGTTAACAGGGTAGCAGTAAATACACCTGTGCCTGTCTGCTGCGATTCTGCGTAAGAGCGAGTCGTAAGGACAACTTTCCCGCAAATCTTTGAACGCTTATAACCCTTTCATTAAGCATTTTCGGACACAAGCTTCTATCAACTTCTTATCTCCCTTTACTGGACCCTAACGATACGTAGCGTATGCTTTGTCCCGACCTCTTCGGGAACCCTATATAATACGTCCGCGCGTTTTGAGAGTTTCATCTTTCATAAAAAATGATCGTCGAATCATTGATTTCTCGACTGAATCCGATGAAACGACCTGTACTCGCTTTTGGCGGACGCGTTTGGTTAAAACGTACATGTGCGCTACGTAGCTCTGTTGTATGTGTGTGTGGTCAGGGGTCAGAAGTCAAGACACGAAGCGAGATGGAGGTCGAAAACAATTTAATGACTGGAAATGGCGGTCTCGGGAAGATTAGCACTGCAAACGTGGATGGTGAAACGACGAGAGTAGAGACAAATACAATGCCGAGAAATATCGGCAATCGGTGCGGTCTCATTTGGTCTTTAAACGTTCCGTAAAAAGAGCTGGACACGATTTACGTTTGATTATAGCCTTGACTCGGGTCAAAAGTCGGTACAAAATGACTATCGATACGAGATGGGAGCGACCAACTCTGCAGATTATAGGTAATGACTAATAATATACTTCCAATCTACGATGGAATCGTCTGTTCTTCTTGTAAAGGACGTTGAAACGCACGATAACGCTCCCTTCTGACCAATATATAAGATCTAACAGTTAATAATTCACGGCTGATAAGCCGTGTTCACCTGTGATTGATACTCGAGGCTGGTTCTTGCGTAATTTCACCTTTACAAGAAGTGGCTTAAAAGTTCGACGCACGATCAATTGAAATTGGTTGCACTCCGTGTGTGGTAATTAAATAATTTCTGGTTGTATCGGTTCTGTGTCACTTTGATATTATAATCACTACGTATCCAATTAGAGATCTATCTATCTATCTATCTAACGGTCGTATATCTATTTAGATAGTAATTTAAATCGTTAATAAGTTAATAAATAGTTAATAATTTAAATAGAAAATGCAAGCTTATCGCTAATTCTGTAGATCTTTATGTTATACATTATTTTCATATGTAATTCATTTTATGAATTTTCCGTGTACATTAAAATGGAATATTTATGCGATGCAACGATCGCATACGTCTTTTTACGACTTTTTGTATCGCAACGCGAACCATGTACTGTTGTACGAGTACAAACCTTTTCTCGAACCAATGGAATTCGAAAGCGGGACGAAGACTGGATATACATTTTGCTAATTCAATCGTTGCTCGTGTATTTCCATTGATATCGATGTCACGCGGTTTTGCATAAAATATCGATTTATATTCAATTCGTTACTCGCTAGTCGAACCGAGTCGATTGGGCCAAAGTAATTGATGTCTGCCATTTTCATTATTTCTTTTTCATTTTCTCTGCTTGCAGCTAGTGTAAATACGTGCGTGGATATATGCGTGTCCGAAGTTTCTGTTGAACATCGTGCATATTAACTTTAATGAGAAAGACGAACATCTTAACGCGATGTCGAGTGAAAATATGATTTTACGAATTTCAATCTCTTTCTTTCTCCCTCTCTCGTTTGTTCATTATTATTTTGTTAGAAAAAAAAGAAGATTATATCTTATCTTTGTTAAACCCATCTACATACTTATGCAAAGGTTTTCACACCTCACTTTGCTTAAGAATTAAAAATGACATTAATCATGTTGCTTTTCGATCTTCATATCATTTCTTTGCAACTATCTCGATACTTACGAATCAAGCTGTACGCGCCACTATCAAGACAGGTGGGAGCTGGCGTTCTGATAAATGAATTCAACCAACAAAAGTTCATTTAATCGAGCGTTAAAACCAAAGCTTCGTACAAACGTCCCCGGACAAGTTGCGACACGCAGTCAAATGGAGTTCTCACTGTGACGAAATACCCGAAATAGAACGTCTCTTTCGTTCGTGATTAATTCGATATAAAAATGTGCCTTATCCTTTACGCGAGAACAATGCGAAACTTGGTAGGCGACTTTGACTCAGTCGCTCACTCCTACCGTTTCTGGTCGTACGGCCGATCGATTCGCATTGATCGGATTGATTCATCGTCCGGTCCGGAACGGGACAGGGACGGCGCGAAATCGTCGTTGCCGCCGTCCCCGTCCTCCTTCTTGATCCTATATTCCAAGATGGCCGCCAGTTTGTGCGCGCGAGCGAGCGGAGGCTGCGGTGCAAAAAAGGACGAGCGTAATAACGTAGTATCGTTAATGGCTGGGCAATTTCAGCGTGTACGAGTGGCCCCTCTTCCTCTCTCGTTCTTTCCTCGCCGACGCGGCGTATCGTTCTTTCCGACTCGATCTTTTTTCTTTTCGTCGTTCTTGCCGCTCTCCGAAGGCGCGGCAACCACCTCCACGCACTCCCCTTGGCACCCCTTCTTTTGTGCCACGGCATCGTTCGCCGTGGAAGTACACGGCGGACCGGTCGCCGAAAACTGATCCGCACCGACCGAACCGATTCCAAGCGTTTAACTGGTTAGCTGTTTTTGACGAGTATACTCGTCATGAAGAAACGGCGATATTTTGTATTACGACGAGTATATTCGTCGTGCGTAAAGAAGGAAAAAATAAAACAGTCGTTTTGTTGCAATTTAATTCTGTGTTATGACAGCCACGCACACTCCGTCTTCGACGAGTATACTCGTCACGAAGAAACGGCGATATTCTGTGTTACGACGAGTATATTCGTCGTGCGTAAAGGAGGAAAAAATAAAACAGTCGTTTTGTTGCAACTTAATTCTGTGTTATGACAGCCACGCACATTCCGTGTCCGACGAGTATACTCGTCATCGCTTACTTTTCGCGACACGCTTTAGGTACACGCTTTTCGAGCAGGTCGCAACAGCCGACTGGTTAATGGCGCGAGTCACCCTTTTTACCCACAACCGTTTCGTCACCGGTCTGTCTTCTTTTGCCTTTTCGTTGAGCCGCCTCTCTTTGCGCTGAACCATTGGCATCTTCACTCTTCGATTGTCCTTACGTACTCATCGATTTTTGGCAACGAGACCCGCGTATTTCGTTGGCCGCAAACGCTTGTTAGGACACTTATACTTTTCTTGCAAGATTCTAACGAAATTTGCTTTATTTCAACATACTTTTGTATACTTCGTTGTAAGGCTCGTGCGATTCGAACGACATAACGAGGAATTGTTATAAACTGACTGTAACGTGAACGTCGAGAGAAGCATAAAATTTATGTCACATAGTTACTTCTAAGAGTATTTGGAGAGTAAGAAAATGTGACTAGAGCTTAACTTTAAGCTTCTTTTAAAAGATCGTCTCTAAGCTTTATTTTAAAATCAGATCAATTGTTATAGAACAGTGGAAATTACTTGCTCTTCTCGTGGAACGTTAGTTATTTTTTAAGATTGACGCACATATCGTTAATTTCATACATTTTTATACATAACACTGATAAATACAAGTTGATCGAAATCATGTTCAGTTAGGTATTTTGCGAGGTAAAAGTTACGGACGATCATCGGAAATTGATATTCTTTCTTGATATCGAATTATCAATTTGCTTTTTAATCGCAAAAAATATTTTATCGACGATTGCTCCGACAATTAATCGTTATAATAATTACCACCAACGTTGTTATTATAATTCCACGATGTATGATTCATTTGGTACGAAGGTCGTTTAAGCAATACCACCTATTCTCGTAATTGTAATAGAATGAGATTCTGGTGATTGTTCCTTCTTTTATCCTTCTCTTGGCATTGACGCTTATGCTGAGATATGCAGGACTACAACTATCAAGGAATATTTCAATTTCTCAACCATTTACCAAGAAATAATGGCGAGTACCAACACAAAAGCGTACACATATAAGCACATTTAATGAAATTGTTGCTTGTTTTGGTATTAAATAACATTTTTTAAAAGACAGTGCAAATAAATGTTAATTTAATTGAAAAGATATTTAAAATACATTTAATTGACTAAGTATCGTATTAAGCTATCAACATTGATCATTCGAAAGATTAGTTCAAACAGCATTTAATTTTTTATCGATTCTTCTTCTTAAAAAGGATCCGATGTTCGATGCACGAATGTTATCCGTTTTTTTTTTTCAAAATTTAAAACCATTGATCGTCGTTAATTACTCAGGCGATCCATTGAATATTGGCAGACCAGTGAGTAATGGTCGAATTTTTCTCCTTGTCAGTTCGTTTGTTTCACTTGGCGACTTTCGAAAAACGAGGACTGGCATACTCGAATTGTACGAGACAGACGTATCTACGTGTTCGGCCTGACGAATATTTTACACACGAAAGCTTTAAATACAATTAGTGTCTCGTTTTTCAGGAGAAACGTTTCAGCCTTTTTTTTTCATTCTTCCTCGCGAGGATATGTTTTCGGATTTTTGCTTCGCTCCCCTTCCGACAGCGTTATAGGTAACGCGAACTATAAACAACACGAGTGAAAGCAGTTTACGTGAAAACAACCGTGTTTTATCATTGCTTACTTTAATTCTTAAAATTTCATAATATCGCTGTGGATAAATTCCTTCAATCCGTTTCCTGTCTTGTAAATATAGATATTGAAAATAAATCAACATCAACGATAAGTATCGAAATCGAACGATATGAAAAATAAATGCACGTAAATCGCGTCTTTCTAGTTACTTGAATAATCGTTAAAATTTCATTATCAGATCGTTCGAATTACTTATCGTTCACGCATCCCGATGATATCTGAATGATCGTTTCCATGATAATTACGATGTGTTCCATTTTGTTGTTTAAAAATTCTTACCTATAGTTATATGTGTATATATACGTATGTGTAATAATAGGTAAGAGTATGGCGAAATTTACTCGAACCTTACAATTAGTCAATATCGATTAGGCACCTAATGCTACGGGTTCTCAGGAACTTTTGAGAATTTCCATGACTAATTTGATTCCAGCGCAAAGTTATTCCCTTTATTACCAGGTTATTACACAGCGAAGAAACATGAAAGTCGCCTGGAACAATAAAAAAACTTGAAAAAAAAGGCCAATTTCTTTTATGCTTTACGATGGAATATTTAAGTGCGTTATTAACTACCGCTTAAACGTCGTGCAAGTTTTTTCTCCCGGAAGTCAAACGCCTCCCGAAAACTTTTATAGGGTGCTTTATCCTTGTACAAATGGGATAAGTTGTGGAAATTTTAAGGAAAACTTCCTTGTCGTTCGCTATCTTTCATAAGGAGGCGTAAGTTCGTATTACGTTTGATCAATTATCATTCATTACCTCGGTAGTGTTCACGAAATTGCTGTAATCCTTATTTATTTAATTCAGCTTCTTTCTAATTCTCTAACTTTCTAACAACGATGATGATGAGCGTACTTTTCGTTTGCATACTTTTCGTACCGGTGCGATTCGGTTTTTATCGTGAAAACACGCTACGAGATGATTCGACATTATGACTTGGAGACTGCGATATCGATAGACCGATACAATAAAGCCGCAACAGGTCATTAGGTTCGATCGACGTGTAATGCGTTGTGCAGAATACGTTGCGAGAACCCTCCGAAATTGTACGGTGTTGGAGGGTCTTTGCAGGCGCGCAGGGAACTAATCGAAAACATATTTACCGATTAAGCCGCCAGTACTCGCAGCCTTTTCATGATCAGATTGAATCGTCAGAAATATACGATTATTTGGTTCGTAATGATGGCCTGCGCTTATTACGAACGACGTGGAAAACAATTCACATTTTCTATCCCTTTCGTAATTCGATCGAACGAATTTAATGAAACGCGAGAGCGAGTATCTAAATGTTACGGGGCACGAGAAACATAAATTCTCCGATCAGAAACTCGAATTACATTAGGTTATATATTTGTGTGATCTTAAAAACCTATTACGATGGAAAAACAGTAGAATTAGGAAATACGATTAAGAAATGTGCAGCTAATGATAAAATAATCGACAGATTTAATTTAACGTTCTGTTCGTACTACGACGCAACGTCCGGAAAGTATTACCGTATTCTTTCGTCTAATTCTGTACATGGCTACTACGAAATTGGTATCTATTAAGTAAAACAGCATTTTTAGAATTACGCGTTCGTGAATCATGCGAACTTTTTATTCCTTATGAAAGTTGCCCTGGTTTTATGAAAGACACTTGGTCCGAAGGTTCTTCCAGCACCTTTTATTTACTACCATTTCATTGCCAACAAACGTACTCGTCATTTCTTTTTTACTCTCATTGCGTACGCGTCTAGTCGCGATAAAACTGTCTTCTTTTTCTTTTTCTTGTTATCTTATGGGGTCGAACCCCCAAAACACCTTCGTAAAGGGTTACGCGGAACTTTATCTTAGCCTTCACGTGGCAAACTTTTTACATTGTGAATTTCCAATTTCTCGAGATACGCCAATCGCAAATTTAAACCGAACATCTAAATTTGCAAATGACATCTCTCGAGAATAACATCGTTCGTACGTTCTTGCATACGTGTCCGATTCGTAAACTCCAGTCCCTAAACTGCAGTTAACACTGCAAAGTAAAGATCTGGCTTTCGGTTACGTGTACACGCAGTTCGCGACAGCGAGATCTGGTAAGGGTCGGTCGAATGGGACCAAAAACCAAGAGCTTGAGATCCGTGAACGATCCGAGCGATTCGAAGGGTGTCTGTGACTCGGCTCGTTCGTAAATGAGCTTTGTGCCCTTTCGAACCTCGTGTACGTACACACATACGTACGACCAGCAAGCTGTAATAACACATGCAGCCGTTAGACCATGGCAATAGGACTACTTGGACTATACACGGGTATACTTGGACGCGATGCTGAGATTAACCGTGCAGGCGCGATTACGATACGCCAGTATCCGATTGGTCGGTGGTTCGTCGAACAGCATGGGCGGAGCAACTGTAATGAGTTTCTAGCTTAGTACTCTCCTGCTTCGTTCCTCTTGTTTCCTCTCTCTCTATGTCTCTCTCTACCTCTGTCTCTCTGTCTCTCTCTTTCTGTCTCCCTATGTCTCTTTTGCTCTTCGCCGTCTGCCCTTTCTCTGTCTCTTTTCGTTCACCCACCGTTTGCCGCTGTATCTCGCTCGTACTTGCAACGCGTCATCTTTATGCACGCACGAATGAATACACGCGTACACCACCGGCCATTTCGACACGTGAACGCACGCGATTACGCGCGTAGTGTTTCTTGGTTCGCGCCGTCTCTCCCCTTTGTCTCCGCCCTGAAGTTGTTCCGCGCCTCGTTTGTCCTGGCTGAGTTCACCGAGCCCTCTCTCTATGCATTCTTCGTCGAATAATTTTCGAATTACGGCCAGAGAGCGTTCGACGTTTCACGGGCTGGCGTTCCGATCGTGAGATCGTGAAAACGGCGTTCATTAGCGACTGGGATACTTGGCAAGATAAATTCGCTTCGTTATATAGAAGAGGCTGGTTCTCGATGATCGTCGGTCGGCATCGTGGTTGCTCTTTCTCTCTCTTTCTCTCTCTTTTGCTCTTTCTCTCTGATCGTTGTGAATTTTTTACGTCTCGGTGGAAATCCGCGTTTCGTAGAAGCGTCCCCCGGATATATTCTTGCGCGTGTTCTTTCCTTGCCAGATAGCCGTGGCTTTTTGTATTTTAATCATCGTGTTAACCAGCGGTCGTAATACGAATAGTTGTAGGTAGTTAAGTATCTTCTAATATGGTTCTATCGTATTTGAGCAGAATTTATTTATTATCAAGAACGTTTATTTGATGTATCAGGTTGTTCCAATAGTTTCTTTCGTTTTGTAAGGAAATAACAGACGCACAACGTTCTTTCTTTTATATTATTTTATCGAATTACGTATGATCGATTCTATAGTGCCAGGGTAATCTATTCAAGCTAACTGTAATAAAATGATGTAAAACAAAAAATATTGTGCATCTGTTATTTCCCCGTAAAACCTTTGGGACAACCTAACGTAGCGTCAACGGAAGATTTGAATCGGCAGAGTCCCATATTGTTGTGCCTTGGAATACCAACGTTGTTTTGATTTGTTAGGTTCAAAGGTAAACGAACTCCGGACAAAATATTGCCGTTATTTGTAGTCATCAACCGAAGTTACATTTAAACTTTTTTATAATAACAACTGTAGTTATAAATAGACGAACGTGCTCTCTAGGACAGTCTAATAGTAGAGTAATTAGAGAGTGGAGGATCAATTGAATTGTTTCGAGCGAGCAACGATTACGACCAGTGTACACTATTTCTGTACTTGTACTTACAGTGATTTTAATATAATCGACCGTTACAATTGTATCACTCGTCTCTTGATTAAACGAATCGACACGTTTAATATGCATCTCATTAATATATATACGAATCTATCTAAGGTTAGATGTTCTGAATTATGATTTCGAAACAACTGAAATAGAAATTCCAATTTATTGCTTAATTAAATATTAAGGCGAAATTAAATATTATTACGCAGAGCAAAGCGTGGGAAGGTAACGTGGAAAATATCATAGTTATTCTCATTGAGATATGTGTGTCAAGTATCTTACGGTAGCGAATTGTAAAATGTATTGGTAAAGCTGCGGTAATCTGAGAAATATTTTTATGGCGTATTCAGTGCCATTGCGGCGATTACTTTCCGTAATGACGCATCATTCCACCCCCTACGTGCTCAACTCCGTAATAGACTTAGATTGGTTGGTTATTCCTAAGGAAGAGAACAGCGATGTTTAAATATCTACGCTATACGGTGACCATATCTTCGGTTTCTTTAGATAAGAGTATTTTAACACTAGGTTTAGGGGACGCGTCATTTTGATGCATTTTGTACTTCACTTCAGGAGAATTACACGAACCGGTTTATATTTTTCTTTTACCATTTCTACTGATTTTTATCCATTTAAAGGGACCAATATATATCGAAATTCATTTTCTTCAAAGCGTCCTAGTTTAGAAGTATTCTATGCGGTTTACCTATTTCTGGGGATACTGCGTCGATTCGACGCAATCGAAATGTCCATAAACCTAGCGTTAAAAAATAAGGTAAAACTCGTAAGTATGGGTTTAAAGAGACACTCATAAAAGAGACAAACTCGATGCCTACCGATAAGACAAATACAATTTTACAGATTAATTTTTCAAATTCAGCCGATCCAATGAAATTGGAAATACTGTCGTTTGCGCAACAGAATCCTATGTCTGTACGTAAGCCGAAATTTGTCACTCGTTAAACCGCGTAATCGATAGACCACAGCGTGAGAAGACCCAGGCGTTAGCTGTTTAATCGATAAAAAAGATCTCGTCGTAGTATGAAACGCGATAACGTTTTATTTTGCCGATCGCTCGCGCCTCTGTCTCGTCCCGAATATAACATATAGGTACTATCGTTGATTTAAAATCGATGCTGAATAATGGATCGCAGGCAAAAACGAGCGAAAAGCAATCCGCCCGGGGCAATCGGTTTTTCGGTTAAATTTCATTTCGCTGGAACTTTATGTCAGCGCCGCTTATTGCAACCGTTGAATATTTAAACGTACCCTCCACCGCGATCACCGTATCTCATCGCTTTTGTACGGTTCTTCGGCCCTGGCGAATATAATTCGCCGGTAACGCGAGGTTAATTATTCCAACTTATGATCAGACGAAATCGCTTGGTTCCGCGGCCACGCGGATTTCAGTTTCGGATTGAAAGTAGGGGGTTGCGTCCGTTCACGGGTAATTTCGTGAGTCGACGCAAACGTTTTAGGTACCCGCTTCCACCCGGTATTAAAGTTGTTTGATACGTAGCCGGGCGAATAATCGGGCACAACTTTAGTCGTCCTTCGCTATTAAACCCGTCTGCGTTTCGTTGCTTTTTCATTCCGGCCTGCTATTTCACCTTCTCTCTGAGAGATAGTCGAGTCGAGGTACAAGGGAGGCGGTGCCTGCATCAAAATGGCAACAGGGAGGAAATTGAACGAAGGATGAAGGAAAGGAAGAGAAAAAGAGGAAGGCAAGGAGGAAGGAAGGAAGGAAGATAGGAAGGAAGGAAGGAAGGAAGGAAAAGAGATTCTAGAGATCGTTCTAGTCGGGATTTTCGTTGAAACGCGGATTAACATGTTCTATCCTTTGTTGATACCGTTGCACGCGCCTCTACCCGCTTCCTTCTTTCTTAATTTCCGTCCCGGCTCTTTTACACGCGTTCTCGCGTTTCATGCTCGTTGCTCTCTTTTACGACTTCTGAAAATCGATGTCGACACGAGGAATTTGTGAATTATTTAAGAGTGCTCGTTGCCGCGCGGCCCCGTTGTTGGCCTAATACGAATGAGCCGCTATCCTTGTCGACTCTGCATTCTTCATGAGAATCGCATTGTGCGCTCCGCCTAAAACGGACGTGAGAAACGCTCGACGTTTCCTCTTTCTTCTTCTTCTTCTTCTTCGTCTTCTTCTTCTTTCTACTTCGGTGTTTCTTTAACTTCTTCTTTATCTTCTACTTCTTCTTCCTCTTCGTTCTCTTCTTCATCCCTCACCGACCTCTCGCGATAGTCATGGCGTGGCTTTTGTAGTCGAGTAAACGAGACGAACGTTTGTCGTTCTTCCTTGCGGCTAGACTTCACGCTAATGGAAAAATGATATCGTTGTTTGCCTGGAAATCGCTTGAGACGTGGCTAGGTTTTTCAGAGAAGAATTTATCTTTATGATAGGAATGATTTGAGACTACCAAATAGAAGTTACGTATGTTCCTTTCGATAGAAATTATGTCATACAGATACACGCGCGATTCGATGTATCGCGAACCGACGATGTTTAATCCGAGCTTCCCATTCGCTTGCTTCTCTTATTCTTACGAAGCAGCAACAAGGTTTTATGATGCGAAATATTCGTTAAATCGGTAGCCACGGAGATATCCTTTCATCGATGAGAAATTACTTTTCGAGAATTTATCACGTTATTTTACTTACTAATTCTTCAAAGCCTTTCTATCAGCTATATTAGATTTACATTCAGCCACGTAATGTATTTTACAAAGATAATCTACGAAAAAACGTTCGTATATTTTTTCTAAAGCCTACAAATTACGAACAGCTACCTACGTATTGACAATACGTAAACTCCAATTTTGACTCGATCGTTGTTAACGCTAATCTTACCAGGCCCGGTCTCTTGTTATTTCTTCTTGTTATTTCTTTCGTTCGTCCAACTTTATGTAAATTCTTATATTATCCGATTAAAGTTAAATTTTGGAATCGGGTCTGGTAAGATTAACGTTGAGTCTCACTTTATTCGATGAAATCACGAGGAAACGCGTGCCCCGACAGTGATTTCCTCGGTCGCGGAACCTTCCGCAAACTCCTTCATCCCCGATGGTATCGTATCCAAGCTTGAAGGAGCGTATCCATCGTAAGCTCGCTGCGCCGTAGAAAAAGAAAGGCCACGGGCCTAATCGCGTTAGATGCTCGGTTTCGCCATCTTGCTTTCTGGTCACGTATCACCGTAAAACAAAGGAACATTGAGCGTGCGCGCGGCCAGAATACGCGCCTTAATATTTAATCCCTCATTACCGGGACTGGGTCCGAGCTTTTGAGACAATTGGCAGTTTTACTGTCCAATAAGAATCCTCGGACGTATATTGGTCGAGATGTTACGATCATGCGTGCCGATGTTTCATTCCACTGTCAGAGAAGATTCATGGCGGCTGTTTTAGAACCGGCGAACACGATGCCCGTACTTCGATTTGACGACGACGAATGTCGGTGGAATTAACGGCCGTTAGTTACGAAATTGTTATTTAATCGCTGGAAGAACGAAATCCATCGAAATCTTTCTACTCTGAAGCAATGATTCTTTTTCTTTTTATTATTATTAAACGAAGGAAACAGATAACAGGGTAAAACGACGAAGAAAAGAGTGTTTGATCGAGCGGAGAAATATCTGGCGGATTGGAGTTTGTAAAACAGAGTGAAGAAGTGAGACGACATGGAAATCGAGTAAGAAATTCCAATATCTCTGGAAGCAATTGACAGTTACAGTGTTCGATAAAGTTGCCTGATGGCGATGGTGGAACTGGTACGAACACGCGCGTTAGTCACACAGGTATAACAGATCAACTATAGCGAAGATCGATCCACGTATTTCAATATCATTGCCAGTTTCTTCCTCTCCGTTTGCTTTTTATACGTGATATTTAAACCCAAATTTCCAGCCTTTTTTCTTTCGTTTTAAAGTAATCGATTACTATCGTATTATCTAAAAAAATCCCTCTACAACACGATTTTCTATAACGCGAATTCATATTGTACAGCGCGTAACGTATTAACCGCGTTACATGGCAGTCTGATGCTGTACGTTATCTAACGGCTTGGTCCTTAACGAGTTAATAATAGAAATTAACGATAATACTCTGTCGTCACGATAGAACGATAATATTCTACAATTGGTAACGTTCGTTCAAACGTAAGATCTTGCGAGTACTTTAAACGTCACGACGATTAGACGGATGAAAAGTCATGATGCAGGATGACGGAAAGCGAGCGTTGTCGTTGTTATTGCGTTTGTAGACCCATAATGCTTACGGTACTGTCCCTGACCCGAGAGACCCGCAATAATGAAATTAGAGTTGTTGCTGACTGGGGCGAGGTTGAACGTGGAACGCATACCCGTTGAAATATCACTGCTTTTGCAAAAGGTGGAACAACTAGTCGGATGGCCAGGGAAAGGAGGGGAACGAAACGAATAGAGAGAGAAACGGAAAGGCAGTGTGATCGAGTACCGGACATTGTGCGGTATAATGAAAACATGGCCGCCACCTGGAAATCCCCGATGGCACTGCTTTGAAGAGAGGTCGAGCGAAACACTCGTAAAATACTCTTCGAAAGGAAAACAAGTTGCGATTGGTCAAACTTGAAACGACGTTGTTAAATGTAGATAACTGATTTTTACTTTATCATCTGCAAAGAGAGAGAATTTACTTTCTGTCGTACGTTGAATATTTTTCTTAGAACTTTCAGAAACATTTATTCGAACGAGCTTTTGAAAATATCGAGCATTTTAATTACTTTTAATTATATTTTTATTTCTCGAACGTATTTGTCATTGATAGGTATTTATGTAGTTTGTGATCAGGTAATTAATACACAGCGATTAAAAGAACGTGAACAGATATCTCACGAATGTTTCATTCGCGCGAATCGTTTTATGCTTAACGAAGAGGAAATATTTTCGAAAACCTATGTTACCTGCCTAACGTTATGTAATAGGTAGAATTTAAAAAACACTGTATACGTATATGTGTAGCGTAACATTAAATATACACTGTTTCCATCTGCGACAATAAAGGGGTCGATTTTTTGAAGACGAAATCACATCCCCACATTTTCTTCATCGATTATTTAATCAGCCGTAGCCATTTTTACGTCCACTAAAAAGCGCTCGTCCCTTCTGCAGTCGTGAGTCCCTGGACGATCGCTGCCCCACTAGTGTGGAGCGAAATAAGAAGGCAATAATTTTATTTTTCAATCTGTGCGGTAGAGAAACGAAAAGAAATGACTTTGATAAAAATACCTATTTCCCAAGGAAATTCACGATCTTCTAAAAGGTTGCAGCAAATCATTCGTGTCATTAATAGCCGGAAGTATTTTCGAAGAAATCGTAAATATAGTCAAGTATTTAATAAAAAATTGTGCCGGAGGTATTTCTATTCGAAATAGTTATACAAACATGTACCTATGAAAAATTTGGAATTGTTTGAAATATTAGGAAATATTGAAGATTAGGATTATTATTTAAAAGATTAGAATTTAACGTTCTATACGTTGTGCATTAATTTCATTTCTAATATATACAGCAATTTCGTCGTTTCTTTGTTCATTTAATTCTAATAATAATCTCAATTTATATTTCTTAATCTGTACATTGACGCTTTTTTCTTCTTATCGTTAATGCATGAAAGAAGATCGAATTTGCTATAGAAATTATATTGATAGCTAATATGATTTACCGTGTCTCCTTCGACAAAGAGTTAATTATATTATCAGTTTTAACCAAAAAAACTCCTAAAACTATGAGTTTAAAGTTAACAACAGAGATGATTAAAATTGTTCAAAGAAAGACTACTAAAACTATGAATTTGAAGTTAACAACAGAGGCGATTAAAATTGTTTAATGTACTTGTGTATGAGGACTTGTATGTACCTGTATGAGGAATGGACAATCTGTAAGTGAAGCGATGTGACAATAGTGTTACAAGATATACCTGCCTAATAGTAATTTTCGTGGACTACCGTCGTTAATCCGATTTCCTATAAAAGAGAAGTACGCTGGCACGTCCTCGAGTGAATTTCATGGAGCTCGAAATTAAATAGAATTTAATCTCGGGACATGGCTGTATCCTAGTCTCGGCAGAAGTCTGGTTTACGTCACCCGTAACCACTTAGCGTATTGGAGTTTGATTTATTTTCCGAGGCAAACTGCCGCCTAGGGATGGTAGCCACCCTCTGGATAGGCTCTATTGTATTTCTATTAAGTCTTGGGCTCGTTCTTTCGCCCCGCACGTTTGTTCGCTATCGCCATCATATTTTCTGATATTCCATTCTCAGCCGCGGCTATTGCCGATTGCTCTCGCACCAAATATTAATTCTCAAATATCGTTGCTCGATAATTTCTTTCTCCGACCGTTTCGAGAAATTAGCGACCGAAACCGAGTTCAGAACCGAGTACACCGACGAATATAGAAAATAAGAAATATTTGTTAAAATGTTGTGTTCGGACATTAACAGCGAATTTAATGTGAGACAATAACGTGAAAATATTTTTGAAAATTGCGTCACAAGGAGATTTAGCGCGCAACTATTAACAACTCGGTGGAACAAGATATAAAACCAGATCAAATATGAACATTTGATAATTGTGACACGCGAGAAATTTATTTCTGAAATTTACTTGTCAATTTCTATCTTTCCAAAATCTTTCTTTTTCTAACATTTTTCGTAGCTTCTTAAAACTCGCTCCCTTATTTGCGGAATTACACCATCGAGTTAAGACTTTAATTAATTACGATACGATTTGATGAACAGCCAACCGAATAAGACTTTTTGTGGGTGATTTAGGAGAACGAAGCATGTACTCCGTAGAAAGGGGTGCCGCGTTATAAATCCACCATAACAGATTAATTCCATCGTATCTCGAGAACGCCAACGTATTTATACCCATGTTACTTATACGCGCTACGTCGCGGGTTAAGTTATCCGAAACATTTATTCGCTTGTTAATATAAGTTTACAGTCGAACGTTGCATTTCTAATCCGTTTCTCTAAAAGTATCGATATTCATACATTATACGGTATAAATACATACGCGTTTCCTATATAGAAAATATATTCATCTGTATACGATTGATAATTCGAATATTCGGAAATAATCTTTATATCGATACAAACAAAAAAGAAGAAGAAATACAGCATTTCTCGTTAAATAGAAATTTTAATTAAAAATGGTGGATAAGAAAATTAAATTCGATCAGAAGTAATGCAATTACCTCGCTTGGATAAACGGCTATGGTATAATGATTAAGAAGGAGGGGAATAAGTCGTTTCTACACGGACAGCTTGCCGGCGGGAATTAAGCATTCTTTTATCTTCTTACAGCGTCTTTTACGCGTCTCAGCTTGAACTTGCTCTTAATCAATCAAAAAATCATGAGCGTATAAATCACAAAGCGACGGTGTGATACAAATTATAAATATTCTTCCTTTTTTTTTTTTTTGTTTCTCCGTCGATCTCGATTCGTAGGATATCGTGTAATCAGCTAGAAATTTTTAATCTGATTTTGTAAACGAAAACGAAACTTTCAATGTACGTAGAATTTTGTAAACGACGTTTTTTTGTCAGTGTCTCCTATTTTAAATATCCTTTTAAATATCAATGTAGGTAAATTTATGCGCATCTACGGCAGATGGGAAGGATAACAGCTTGTTCGTGCTATTCTTTATTCACGTAGCTACGTTCTTATCCGCGTTCGTATCAAAATAATGAATACAATAGGAAATCTAGGCAAGGTATGAGAAGAACAAAGTCATTCCCACTTTGCTCACTCACACTCCGTGACGAACGACTGGGATATTTTTTTCATTTAATTATCTTGCCGCTAATTACCGTAAATTACACATACGGTAGCGTGTACAACTGGAAGTTGTTAATGCGATAATCATTACATCGCACTGCTAGTATAATTTCATACTGACATCCTGATAGCTGATTAGGATTATTTCACCTCGGTAATTTAGCGTAAGAATGTTTGATTTCTGATAAATCTGTTGATGGTCTTCCAACGATACCTACGATCCTTTCGTCGCCAATTCTTTTGTATTCTTTTATGATAACAGATCTTTATCTATTCGCTACGAAACGACAATTGGTAGCTTGCTTTCGCGAGAAATTGACAATTTCAATATTTACAAAGAGAGACTACGATCATCCTTCGATTTTCATTCAGAGCGTAACAGATTCTAGTTACATTGCTGCAGCGATATTACCGAAATAAAGTTTCCACGGGTTCAATCTTTGGAAACGAATACTACGCTTTGCCATATACGCACGTAGCTATCGCAATACCTTTTCTAATTACCGATTTGTCAACTTTAACGTCTCACCGATTACCAAAAACTTCCTACAAATTCCCCTCCCCCGTTACCTTCGTTTAATTACATGTCGCCCGTAACAATTTTTGGAAGTTTCATTTTCATAACGAAACGTTCTTATTGGTCGAACTGAGCCTGTTAGCTAAACACCATTAAAGGCTGGTCACTGAACGAGAGCGGTGGTCTGTGGATAAATCGCGAAAAGAAATCGACGCGGAGCATGCGAGCTGCTCGAACGTCCCGGTATCGCGAACGATAACAACGGCCGTTTGGGGGCGGAAGGGAATGCGGTCGGTGATAAACTCCTCGGTAGACAGAATACAGATCGAAAGTCTACCGGCTAACCAAGTTATCCAGGCCCCCACTGTGTTCTTGCTGCCACTTTCCCTCCATTTGGAAAATCCCTTGGCACTAAATAAATGTTTCACCCTGGTCGGCCTGGCCTCGGTATATTTGTATGCGGTGTTGCGCCACCGATACTGCACCCTGTCTATACATAGACTTTCCACGGCAGGCTCCCGTACAATCTCACCGGTTTCATACGGTTGCGGGAACAATGCCAGAACACAGAGGTGTTCGTAAGAGGTACGAGCTTATCGTTTCCTGCCTGAGAAAGAGTTCACCGGGAAAGATTAATTCGTTAGCCGAGTTTGTTCTCCCAGCATCTCTTTGTGATTGGATATCTTCGATCGACGTTTGCTTTAGTTTTTATTAATTTCTTTTACTTTTCATAGTTCTTCTCTTCTTGTCTGGTTTCTCAAACACCAAGTTTGACGTCTTTCGTAGCCAATACTTTAGTGTTCGTTAATTCATTAGTCAAGTTGTTAATTCGTTTATTTTTTTTATTCGTTTACGTTTCCATAGCGATTTTAAGCGCTCTGATAGCTTTCGTCACGCACGTGTAGCGGCGATACTTCACTTTTCTAGCCCCCTCCACTCGATTTCATCCCCAAGTTTGAGCTGGTCCCGAGTACCATCGGTGATCGTCGACGTTGAAGCGAATCGAGACATTCGAATCGAGTAAACGATAAATTTTCTCGCTGCAGTGTGAATTTAAAAGCAGAGACACGCGTAATTTTCGTTCTATATCTGTCTATCCCTCCTTTCCAATTCTCGAACATTCTTCAACAATTTCATACGATTCTTTATATAACATTTTTTCTTTGTCCGATTTGAGACACTTGAATCTGAGAGATCTATCGAACTTCGTTTAATTTCTTTCTAGAATTTCGTAAATGTTCGAATCACTTCGTACTATATCTGCTCGTAGGCTCGACAAATTCCTCGATTTTCGCTACAAACAACGTACCAGACAGCTTTTCTTTCTTAATTTCCATCGGCATGAGAATTTATCCGTACTCCTCCGTGGATCGCAAAGAAAGGTGGATAACAACATCGCAGTTGATTCGATCAACCGGTAACCTCAAACGCGATATCTCTTCCTGTATATGAGACCTATCTCCCACCGTCTTCTTGGCATAAAACTTTTTCTTTGAATGTTTTACGAACATATTCGCCGACCGTCACAAACTCGTAGGATCTTATAGGAGCCCCTTCAGGGCGATCCTCGGCTCGCCGAGGAACTTTAAAGTTCCGCATCCGATCTGGAAATCTGGATCGGAAATCCGCGGGGAGAAGGAAAACTTCCTTCCATTTGTCGTATAGTCTGCGCAGGATAATTCAGAGATACGTCGATTTTCCATTCCTCCGCGGTGTACCTGGCCCTGTTACGGTTGAATCTTTTAGGGGATATAAAACCGTGCCAAAAGAGCTTTTCTATCGCGCGCCATTGTCCATCAACGTTCTTGGGAACAGTAAAATTAACTTTCTCTATTTTAGGCTCGCCGCGCGACTAAATTCAAGTTACGTTAATTGATTCGTTGCCGATTAATCAACAAGAGTGAAGCGTTAAAGAGCTTTGAAAATTTAAAGTACAATTTTGATTTAGAAGCACGTATCTCTCGTATCTGCTTGCAAATATTTGGTGGTGAGTTCGTCCACTTTTACATTTTGAGAAATATCGTAAGAACGTTAGTTACGAGGCAGATCGAAGGGGGTGCGATATATACTTTGAAGAAGAAAGATCGTGTGAAAGAAGGTAAATAATATTCTAACGATACCTTTGTACGTTTACATTCGACACTAGAGCGTTGAACAAAGATAAAGTTAGACCTTTTCAACCTTAAAAGGATGTTATTTTACGAGACACGTGGCTAAAGTGTCTGGAATCTTCCCATCTGTGGAAAGATTAATACACGCTATCGATTTTATATTTTCTAGCTGTTGTTCCTATTTTTCCTTGGCTATACATTTAAACGGTATCTGTTACGTTATACAAATTTTCGTTGCAATGTGTTTGTCATAGTCTATTACAGGTTAAAAATAATTTTATCGCCATTTCTATCGTATCGGTATCGAATTTGAAGCAATATTTTTCGATGACGAATCACACGATACCTACAAACGGCTCCTGTAAACTCAAAGTTCTATGAAAATTCGTATTATTATTACGAAGCCGATCGAAATTCTATCGTGTGCTTGATATTATTTACTCGGGAGAAATCAAAATTTCTTTTTCTCGACTGTAGCGCTTGTTTCAAAGCGTTCTGTGCATGACTCAGAAACACGTGACGGTTAAACGCTGTAAAATTTCACGTAATGGTAATACGATGCTGCGAAGCATTTCGGATTCGCGCGTTCTTTTCGTCCGCCAGCTTTCCGCAAAGCGTGCTAGATTCCAACATTAAAAGATCGTGGATTGCGAAAATTGTCCGAACCGAATTACTTCGTACTTTGCTAAATTGCTTATTGCCTAAGAGAACGATTTCTTGAAGGGTTTCTATCGCGATTATAGCCAGGAGTTATTGCAGACCGGCAGAGAACTCGTAAAGCCTGTTGCGAAAAATAATCACCCGTAAATCAAAAGCGCCTGTTAAGACTGAAAATTCCAGATCGCGAACTGCCTGTAATTGTATAAACAGTTTTCTTTTAAACAGTAGCATGAAAAACATAATTTATACAGTTTGTGGCCAATTGGTCGGACAGTGAAAGTAGAATATCGCGATAAAGTGGCAGCGATAAATAAGAGGATATCGTAATAGCGCAATTTATTTTTATTAATCTCGTTCATTCGGTCGATGTTGCTTGCAACGCAACACTTCATTTGCCATTTTTTTGTCCATTCTGTAACATTACAATTACGAAAAGGAATCTCACAGGTGAATTAACATCTTCGAGCGAACGTATTTTTACTGTTTCTTCTTTCGTTAAATTTTATAATTTCTCGAAGATGGAAGAATCTGAAGTATTAGATTGTCTCAAAAGTGTCTTTCTCTAATGAACACGTATTTTTTACAACAATATATTTTTATACAAACGTAAAACCTAATTTGTCAAACGTTGTAGTCTTTATCCTAATGAAACAGAATGGATGGTACGTAATTCAATAAAATGATACAAAACGAAAAACACTGAGCAACTGGTATCTCCTTATGAAACGAAAGAAACTTTTGGGACAACTCAATATTTCTAGCAGCTACTGCGATTGTTCCAATTTCTCACGTTCTTACAGCGAACTTCGATTTTTTAAAGCGTTTACGATCCTAATAGATTTTTTGCACGTTGACAAAACGATAAGCCAATTTACGTCTTTCGATAATGTTACGTTCGCGCAATTCCCGCAAATTATTCCGCTGCTTGGTTCTCAATGGATTATTCATAGCCGTAACAAGCACTTGTTCGGTGTTATTCTTTCGCCTTCTTACATGCAGTCCATTGTCATCCTCTGGTACATCATTTTTACATCCTTCTAACATTCTTTCCTCGCATCAACATACAATCGCGATATCCTGTTCGAAACGTACAAGCGCAAGAACTCCGTCCAATCCGCGCACAATGAAAATCCCTCGAACCGCTCGGTTCACGCACACGCGCCACGTGTTTCACATCGTCCAACATGGCAAATTCGCGCGGTGCAACATCCTTTCATCCCTTCTACGCCAAATTAATCATCCGCTGCTCGACCTTCTCATGGCGGAGTTCTCGTCGCGACAGTTGCACCGACGCGATAATTCTCTTTTTTTCTGTCCCGGTCTTTTCGTCCCTGCAACCTGTAACCGAGACCCGTGGCAACCGGATTTACACGAAGAGCGTGCCGGTAACGAGCTTGTAACACTTGCGCTACCATAGACAGATCCATCGTGGCCCCTCGCCGATATACAATTTCACAACAAGCCAATCGTTCGAGTCGACCACACGCCGCTCGTCAAGTGGTTGTTCGCTCCATGAACCTTGCGAGAGCGACAAAGCGTCTGCTCTCCCTTTTGCTGCGACCATCGGCAACCCTCTCAACTCCCCGGGGATCGACGACCGAGAATCATAACATTTTCGCGTAGGACGTAGGTGTCGTGCAGTCACCAGTTCTCACATGGGCGCGCTGTAACGAAATTGATGTCTCTGTTTCGTATCACGTTTCGGGTGTGACCGCCCCCCTCCCAGGAAAGGGGGCTGCGAACCTACGTTCCTTGATTATGCCCTTGATGCTGGGGGCTGGTCGAGTTCATCGAGAGAGAAAGAAAGAAAGAGAGAGAGGACTCGAACGGCTTTTGATTAACATCGACGTGCGTTGGATGTTGCTCGCGAACGTCGTCTTTGTTCAACGTGTAAAAGAATCGGTGGATTTTTGTTCTTCTTCCCGTGGAGGCGAACAACTGACGAGTCTGTAAACTAATTTTTGTCGAGCGACGTGTTACGTTAAGTGGTAGAACGGAGAAGTAAGATACTGCGGTGGAACCTCGGTTACTCGAATTAATTGGGGGAAACAGGAACGTTCGGACGAGGAAATTTTCGGATAATAGAACGGCGAAGATACTTTCCTCGTGCGTATCTTTGAGTAAGTGTGTTAAAGAAGAACGCGAATATCGATACGAATGATCAGATTAAATACGATTCGATGGAAGATTCATGCATGACAAATCTTTGATATTCTGCACGGGAAAAGAGTAAAAAATGTTTGTTCGAACGTATACCGTATTTTCGTATCGACTTTCTTCTTAAACAAACTGTATCTGCATATCTTTGCAAGGAGGTTCACCGCTTTATTCCGTCCGTTTCTCTAGTTGTTGCTATATGTCACATCGTGACTTATGTGAAATTAGTTCAACTATAATACTTGCATCTTTCGATAGAATGATTCCAATGTAGAGCTCGCTATAACTTGTAAACAAGGTTGAATAGAGCGTACGTTTAGACAAACTCTTCCTATTATTTTCATGTGCAGAATCCATTGTTGAAGCGATTCCTCGATACTACGGGACATTCCAGTAGATATTTTCCTTCGCGATATCGGCGAATATTTATGAAAATACGCAGGGCCGGAGCAAGGCAGGTTCAGCGCGTTCGCCGGAACCTGGCACCGCGGTCTACAAAAATTATCTGCGATCATCGATAAGCCAAGAAAGATTTTCATCTCTGGCTATTCTGTCAATAGAAAGTAAAGTGGCAAATTCGATCGATTTTGATGATGCTATCAAAGATTTGACGAAAAAGTTATTTAATATTACTGTTGGATTGTATTATTATTTATTCATCTTATAAAAAATATATAATATGAAATAGCATTTGTGAATAAATAATTCCTCGTAAAATTTAGGTAGGATTTGAATGTGTATTCAGGCCCCGCAAAAGGTCATGCCGACCTTGAAAATACGTATGTCCGTACGTAGCTTCTCCAGTGTTCGAAAATGTTGTATTTTGGCTAAAGATTAGGTAGAATTGAGTGGAATAGATATCGTGCCGGTCGCGATACGTCCAAAGTGGATTTATATTTTTCTCTCAAAATTCGAGTCTCGTCGAAACGATCTCATCGAAACAACGTGTCAGGGTCATCGATATAAAGCACCTATCTATCAGTTTCTCATTGATGCACCGGTCGTCGGTGGTTTTCCCTTCTGTCGTTGTACAGTTTCCCATTGATGCAGCGGGTACGCACGCCGGCGTGCACCCTCTTTCGATCTAATCAATTATTTACTATTGCCAGTGTTCCGCTGCGAGATAAATATTCTCTCTACGTAATGCGAACTTGAATCAAAGGACAACGGGGAGAAGTGTACGTGTATGCAAGCGCAGCAGACGATTACAAAAACGTGTAACGAGCGTCTCCGGGCCACGAGGGACCAATACGTACCAATAGGGAGAGTTCGAAAGATTTTCCTGCAATTAACTTTTTTTTCCCAGCAGCGATGAATTTACAAGATGAAATCACTGTAGGTGAATTCTAGAGTTAACAAACAAACGGATCGTTTTCTCGTTACGCGTTACGAACGATGTAGAGTTTTATCGAAAAATTAATACGAACAAGTACACGCGTGTGTACGTATGACACGCGATTTCAATTTCTTTTTCTATTTCTTTCGCGTTTCTTTCTTTGGTATTTCTTCTTTTTTCTTTTAGACACAACGATACTCGCGTCAATGTTCTTTGAGAAATCTTACATCTTCGTAAATAGTAAGCATCCATAATTTTCACGGAGACCTAAAAAGATTATACCGCGAATAAATTCGAATCGCTTTAGGTTTAATTCAACGTCTGTTCTATTTAATAAAGCTCATTCTTGCTAGAGTTAAACGTAACGTTTCGAACTCTGTACGTTTGTATAAGTTTTCAACGTACCCTTCGGACTTCTTCGTTTGTAAAAGAGACAGGAGAACGAAGATGCGTTTAGAACAAAGGTACTGAAAGGTATTTACATTTACTCATCAATTATACAGAGATATATATAATATCTAGGATATCGAACTCGTTCGCAAAACTGTGCCGCGCAACGTTCCTTCTGCCTGCAACTCGTGCAAAATTCTTTCATCGCATACCACGTCCCACGGCACGGAGAAAACACAGCGATTATTGCGCGAATCACTCCCACGTTTCCGGGCTTAAAACTCCGGGTGTTGTGAATAAAAAATAACCCTTTTGGAGAGGGCACGCATACAGCTGGTTTTCCACGTCGTCGCGTCTTTCATCCAGCAACAGGACAGCCTCGGTCAAACCCCTTGATTTCCCTCTTTCTCCCTCTGTGTTTGCCCCGCTATCTAACCTTTTCGTCGCACTCTGTTGCTGTCTCTGTCGCGACGCTATCGCAGGATTTGTAAGCGTTTCCAAAAGGGTGGAATGAATTATTCGGGCGTCGGTGAAAACGCCTAAGTGACACGCGGACGTCTGACATCCAAATTGATCCTCTCTCGATCGCAACGGATCGAGTTGGGAGGAGGACGGGCCTCACTTTGCCCTCCAGAGGGAACGAACGTTGGGCTTTACAGAGGAGAGGTCGGCGCGAGTAAGCCGGCTTCCTTGCATAATTCGCAACCGCCCATGGAACCCCATTAATCTCTGAACGCACGAATCAATGTAAATCGAACTGCTTGTTTGTCTATAATTTTCCATCCTCCCTGTCCCTTCCCTTCCTTTCTTTCGCGATCGTCGTCCATGCCAATAAAACATTCTACGAAGTTGAATTAACGGCGCTCGCCAGTTTTAGCTGCATTCGTACCAGGCCTCTGTTCGCTTTTCGCACAGCTTTCTGCTCGCCGGATAGGAAGATCGGCGTTTCGTTAAGTGGTCATTATTTTTGCCGGTTTTGATAGGCGCTGTGCATGCAGTCGCCTGATCATTCGTTGATTCGTTAGACAAATTACGTTAAGATAAACACAAGGGTAGATGATAGATTGAGAAGTCTTCCAGAGATCGCCGAGTGCAAGAGCCGAATACGAACGTCGAACGTCGAGTATGAAACGATTGTTCTGTGTTTGTGTTTGGTAAACACGAAAGCTGCGTTTTGTCGGAGTTTTTATGTGCATAAATTAACAATGTGATGTAAGAAAGATTTTGGTAGCTCGGATAAAGAATAGGTGGAAAATCTTTTTATCGATTTTAAGTAGTTTATTTTTATTTTATTTTATTTTAGGCGAACTTTTTAAACAAATCGTGTATATTAGACAAATTAAATTGCTTCATTGGCGATGATAAATCGATCGCGGTACATATAACTCCGTTCCCCGTCTTTTTTTTCTTCTCTTTTTTCCTTCTTTCTTTTTACGACGGTGTTACTTTGAAACGTTTACGTTGCGGTTGAACTGCCACTTCTGCACATTTTTAATGCTCACCGCGCGGGTGACAATATCCATTTCCCGAAGGGTAAAGTAGCTCGTCGATTCTTAGTATCGTTGTTGAAACGTGTTTACACCTTCTGTCCCCGCTGTTCGCGTTCGCTTTTCATTGCACGGAACAGTATTGCAAAGTGTCATTTCGAATGAACAACCAGCGATGCTTTATCGAAATAGAGTGTTATTACTTGAAAGCGATTCCTGAATAATCGATCGAATCGTTCATTTGAATACCGTTTCGTAAAATTAAATTGAACAATAATTAGATTGACTGCGGAAAATGTTATACAATTTATAATATATCGTACAATTGACACTACAATATTTTATCATCGGTTTTGTTATTTTTACAAATGCACGCCAAGGAAAATGTTCGCCCTTTGCCAGGAGAAATGCCCAAAAAACGATACAGCTGCCAACGCTGGAAAAAATTGTTCCAATCGATCGTTCTTCTTATTTTGTAAATAATCGACTATTTACGATGATACGACCATACAACGTGCAACGATATAATCACGCGCGAATAAACTGAAAATTTAAGAATGTACGTAGATACAACTTGTAAATTACATGGCGTTACCTCGTACAATATCAAAGTTTCTTCGGCCGATGTAAGAAAGCGAATAGGAAAAAAATTCAACTATAATATTCAAGTTAGTCTTAAACTCTACGTTTCTAATCCCAGTTTCCAATCCAATTTCCCTAGGTAGATACTTCCTAGTTTTACAAATCTACATAGAATTAACGTACAATTTAGAAAATAATTGATAATCGACAACAGATCGTTATCTTACACGATCGATTGATGTTTTACCGTATTTCATAGAACGTTCGACGATGCTGTAAATAACGCGAAATACGTAGGTAGAAACCTCTTTGAGTGGTATATACGCGTTGAAACTGCGTAATAATGTGCGGCCTCGGCCATTAGAAAAGAAACGGCAATGCAAAAGGCGAGAAGGTAAGACTTGAGTCGTCGTTTCGTCACTATGTGTGCGGCAAATAATTTCGTTGCCATTACCGACAGTACCGCAATGTTTATTGCGCAACGGCACACTGTTCGTGGATTACCCCTCAAATGAATTGCCAATCGAAATTACTATTTCTACGAAACGAAGCGCATTCGCCTGATGCGTTTTGCTCGTTCCATCGACGCGATACGAAACCGTGTCAACTGTTTGATTTATTAAATGGATAGGTAGTTCGCTTAGTATGGACTTGCTTTGGAAATTACAAATTAATACGCGATACAAAAGCAAAAAGAAAATGAATTTTCCTGCTTCGTGTTCGTAAGTTATACCTATCGAATTTCTTCCTTTCCGTTTAAATTTTATTTTTTAGTATTAGGTCGTCGGAAAAGTTTCTTTCGTTTTATAAGGAAATGATGGATGCACGACATTTTCCGTTTTATATTATTTTATCGAATTACGTAGGATCCATTTTGTTTTATCAATATAAAAATCACAACGTTCGATAGATTAGGTTTCATGTTTGTGTAAAGATGCGTCGTTGTAAAAGACGTGTCTGCAAAAGAAAAATACTTTTCGGACAACCTAATAATATGAGATAAGTACCGTATCTGCTTCGTCAGTTGTGATTATGAAAATATGAGTCTGCATAAACATTCGCAGCTGTTCATCGGCGTAGAAGAATTTTTATTTTCAATTGCAGGTATCTTTGTTCCCAAAGCAATTTTCAAACAAAGTAATTCTCGGTGCAATATTCGAACGATGAAATGCATCTGGTTCTCCTACTATTTCGATATTCCCTTAGAAATAGATAATATTAATAGTTGGAATTTCTTAATAGTTCGAATTTCGATGACGAGATGGTTCGCTTAAACGATAAACAAAAAGAGTTCTTGTGATTTTATTTATTAAGACATTTGTGTATCGCGATAAAAAAATATTCGTATTGTAATTTTTCTGTCTCTTCCGGATCGAGATTAGGCGAATCATCACGTTAATAATTACGATAATAAATTCTACTGTTTAACGTAGCTATTCATACGACTATTCGTACGCAGATTATTGTTTTCATAGATTCGGTGAAATTTGTTCAATTGTCTATCGATTTTGTACGTAGCCGGGACGCGAAGTTTCCTTTTAGTTTTAATTTTGCCCGAGTTTAGCGAAGATCCAATCAAAGTACACGGTTTAATAAGCCACGCTTCGGCTTGCAAAGTGATAAAGTCGCTCGATAAGACAAGGAAAATGGCGGGGCGAGTTTGTAGACGGTCACCATTTTAAATTGGCTCGTATATAAGGAGGTGGCTGCGCGTCGTGCGACTACAGGAGACACCAATACTTTCGTCAGGTTGTAGAAACTATCGATCAATAACGAACAAACTTCTTTTTTACTCGTAACGTCGACCGGTTCTCTGAAAAATAACAGTTTCAACAGTTACGTAGAAATTGAAATAAAATTCGATTAGTCGATCACTTAAGTATACTCTTATGCTATTTCAATCCATAGAAAAAGAATACTCTGCAAAAAATCCTATTTATTTCTATTATTGTCATACAACGGCAGCAAGTTTTTACTTTTCGTTCCTCTTCGCATCTCCATTATTTTAAGTTGTCTCTCCAGTGACGCGCCATCAACGATGCAAGTAGCTTGGTAGATACAAAATTATTATCAAACGAGTAACGAAGATCCTTCGCTATACGTGCTAATCCAGCAAATAGGTGGAAAGCGCCAGGAATTTTGTAAAAGCGCTATTTTCTCGTCGAACTATGTAAAATGCGCCGATGATATCTAACGTTATGTTTTCCCCGATATCCTTTGGTACAGTTCCAGTAAAACCGTGGAAAAAGAATACCTTGGAAAAATACCTTTTAGTCTTCTTCCAGCTACCTCCACATAATTGATCAAAGACTAAGTCAAACCTAAGTACAAGCGAAAATAAGAATCATTCGCGATTGCGTACGAAACGAATGAAACACGTGATAGCCGCGAATTATCTTCGTTCAACTTGAGTTTTACGACCTTCCTCCCACGCTTTTTAAGAAAATTCCTGTAGTAACGTTCCTCACGCACCTTCTGAAAATTACCTAACGATCATCTGTCTTCGTCTCTCTACTCTTTAAATGCCAGCTCGATTCTGTTCGAAAATTCCCTTCGTCCACCTGCTCGTGCAACCAAACGCGCGGCGATCAGGTCCGCGAAACGCGGCTACGCGTAAATGCGCGTGGAGCGGCGGACTCGTCTGTTTAATTGGAAATCTGCGACGCCATCGTGTTTCATCGAACGGATCATCGGATAAATCGAAGAGCGTGCGAAAGAGCCGGGGCCTGTTCGCTCAACTTTCTGGTTGGAGAAGAAGACGCGAATGCGAACGTAGAGTTGGTCTCGAGCCTCGAGCATCGGGTTGTTCGGTGTTCCGTGCCGGAAGGCCGAGGGGGGAATTGGCGTGGCTGGCTGGCTGGCCTTTTGCTCGATGCTTTAAGCTGCATTCTGCGAGCTGCGCATACCTAGCTGCACAACACGGGGCGAACTCCATCGCAACAGCGCGATAAAAGCGTCGTGGCCGCGAGCAGAAGAAGGCGGTGGAGGAAAACTGCGAGAGAGCGCGAGCAGCGAAGGACGAGAAGGGATCGTTGGGAAGAACAGCGAGGAGAACGCGGCAGGAGAAAAGGTGGAACGAAGAGAAAAAAAGGGAAGAATGGGTGGAAGAGGCGTCGAGGGGAAGGCGTGGAGGGGACCAAAAGGATATTCGTCGTAATTAAGTCCCTCCGCTTCTTGAATGCTGCGCGGCACGTTTCTGCAGCGAGACGAGGGAACACGGGCGGTGGAGGTGCACGTTGGAAGAAAAGACGCGGAGGCCGAGGAAGGGGCGGCAAGAAGGACGAAGGACGAAGGAGAGAAGGAACGCGCAACGGAGGTGCCCTGTGCCGCGGTGGGACGAAGAAACGACGAGGAATCGGGAGTAGGAGAGAAAAAAGGAGGCACGACGATCGGGCAATAAATAATATAGGAGAAAAAGGCGATCGCCTGCAACATTCTGCTCAAATGTTAAATAGGTATCAATTTAACGCTGCCCAATCGGCGAACAGGTAGGCGGAACCTGCTGGAACACGATTGGGCCACGGCGTCGTGGTAGGCGATACCACGCGTCGGGACGCGGGGTCGTGGCTCGAGTCGCCGCAGAACCGTGGTAGGGATGAATCATTTGGTTTCTCTGGTTCCCTCACAACGTCCCGTCTCTCTCGTCGCGACCGACCTGGATTCACGTCCCAACTCACCACGGACCGAGTTCCGTGTACGGAAAACACAGCCCTTTCGAGCACCACGTGAGCTACTCTCTGCTCGTCTTTCTGCCTCCGTTCGACCCTACCTTCGTCTTCTTCGCTATCTTTTCTTTTCTTTCTTTTCCTCTTAGATCACACGATCGATCCGTCTTTTCTCTCCCCCGTGATTCGTCGACCGCGTGATTTCCGATGGACCGAGGGTACCGAACAGATCGAAGGTCCAGGCAGTCGCGGCAACGTTCGTCTCAGCGGGGCCGCGCTCTGTGATTTTCCGTTTATTCCTACGTTCCACGAACAGCTGACTCTGCACGGTAGAACGAAGAGGGTTTTTAGCGTCGAAGTGTGTAAGATAGCGAGGCGAACGATAGCGAGACTGAAAGTGTCGCGGACTGATTATCGATGTGATCTGGTGCCCAGTTGACTATAACGTGGATGAAAACGGCCGAGCGTCGACGGTGTTCTGCGAGTGAAGTTTAACCGTGTCGTAAGTTTTGACATTGGCAAGTACTTGGAGCGCGCGTACATGGACAACATGGCCGTCAGGCGAATCGGAGTACGCGATAGCCCAAACGTCGGATGAAAGTGCATCGATCCGTCGATTTCAACCGTACGAGTGAAAACTTTGTAACGCGTAGCTATTCGACAATTCGAGTGCTACTGCACGACGGATATCGAGTTTCGTATCGCGGAAGCTTCGCGTCCAAAACGACAGTTCGATACACCGAGCACGGATAACTGACGGAGCGGCGCAGGATGAGTATTCGAAGCAGCTTCCGGTGAGCTATAAGTATCCCATACTTCCCAACCATATACCCAGCAGGATCATCGTCGATACGGCTGAGAGGATCATGTCGATTCACGGCGACAGCGACGTGGACGCGACGGAGGAGATCAACGTGGATGACTCCGACTCCGGAAGTTGCAGTCCGCGTAATTACGCCACCGACAATCGTCGGCTGGAGCACTCGGAATACTCGAATTCCCCGCCCCCGAGCCAAACCAGTTCGAGAACGTTGCAAAACGAGTCACCCAGGAGTCACCCGTTCAGTATAAGCCGTCTGTTGGGCGAAAATCGACCGCAAAATCCCAAGAGCCCTTCGTCGGAAGATCTGGACAGCGATAAGGAGAGGAAATGGTCTTGGGAGGAGGGCAACAATAACGGCGGCTCGTCGATGACCTTGGACGATGGCAGAAGATCCTGGGGTCACGAGATGGAAGAAAAATTGTCGGAGAAGGACGACGACGACACCGGAAGTACACCGGAGACGCAGATGAATTCAACGTCGTCGGTTCATTGCACGAGCGCGGCAGATCTATTGGCGCCGTTCAGACTTTTCCCGACCGGGTCCGGTCTCATATACACCGGCGGAGGCGTAATAAGGGTTCCTGCTCATCGACCACCCGGTGCTAATGGGACGGCAACGGGTGCACTGCCGGCACAGGCGTTGATACCACCTTGGAGTTTACAAGCTCTTCAGCATAGTCAACAACAAGCGGCGGCGGCCGGTCTTCACAGGGCAAGCTTGTTGGCAAACCTGGCCGCACATCCGCTTCAGGGACACCCACACCTCAAGGATAGGCTCGCAGGTAAGGGAACTGTGAAGTCGTCTGACACGCTCGACGTCGGAAATTTACGGTTCCCAGTGGAATTCCAGGGATTAGTCGATGTGTCGTGTTAAATCATTCGATTGGCAAACAGAGGCAACGGCACGATATTTTCTAGAATTTTGATTTTACTCGTTCGTCGGTCGAAAAGTTTGGTTTTCGATCGGAATTCGCTTCTTTCGAAGGTTGATCATCGATCGTTGATAGGAGGCGCGTAACGCGTCAAAGCGACGTAGAACGCGTTAGTTGTACCTATCGATTGTCGTTCAGTGTCTTCAGAATCGTAGAATTCTTTTATCACGGATTAGTTTCAAACGTCTTTCTCCTTCCAGATGGACGATATCCTTCTTTGTAAAAGTTCGTGGAACGTTAATACGTCGTATTTGAGAGTGACATTAGTAAGGCGTGGGTATTAAAATTGTCAATAGTCGCTCTTTAAATCGACTGTATACCTTTCTGATCTTATTTTTCGATCTTTGTAAAAGCTGTATGGTAGTTTTGAATGTCGAAACCTTTTAATTTTCAATCACTTCCATTAACTCTGATCTTTATATCGATTCGGTTCTAACGATCGTCGCTATTTCGAGTTCTATTTACCTTCCCTTTTCAGAGTAATCAAACGTTTCCGCAAAGAAGAAATATTGTTATCTATTATTTAACAACTGTGTTTGTTCTTAATCGACGCGTAGACGTCTTTCGGACGAATTAATTTCATTTTCTGTCACTCGGAGTAATAGCGGTGTATCTTCGATTTTATTACAAACAAACCTATACCACATACGTGTTCAAGACAATTTTAACAATTTCGGTGTAACGATAAAGTATCTTCATACATATAGACCTATTTTTAAAGTATTAAAAGGGACACGATACACCCACTTCTACACTGAGTATTCGCCAATATCGAATATTTCTGAGCAGCTTGATTTTCTCGAGAAATCGATAACGAGAGTTACACCGCTATTATGCTGAAGCACTCGTGTCACGAGTATTATCAGTTCACGTCATTTAATCTGGGCTTTAAACAACGGAAATAAGCCGGACGTTTTTATCAGGCTGAAAACAAACATGAAAGGCGATAATAGCGCATAAAACGACGTAATTAAAATTATAGGTGTTCCAATTAAATTCTATCTCTAAATATTATGTCCCCAACCCCCCTGTTAACTTCTATTAACGTCTAAATACGTACTTCTCTCGTTTAAATCTTTTAATCAGAACGTGTTCTCATTTATCTTACATAATATACTTATATATACCTTTTGTATCTGCAGTGAATATTTCGTATCTACAAAACGAGAATTTATTTCCACTAAAATAAGCTAAATGTAGAAACATGTCACGGATGAAATTGAATCTCGTTCCATTTTATAAACGTCACCGAATCTATGTTACGTTCCTCTCTAAAACGACACTCGTTTAATTACCAATTTGAAATATATTTTTGTGCCGTTATTGCCTGCTTCTCGTTTCTCCGTATAATTTGCGACGGATGAGTAAATTTCCTATTGCCGAAACGTCGTTATTAATTACTTCGACTTTACGATAGATACAAAATCATAGGCCAGAAATCTGGTAAACGACGAAGAGTGCCACTCTCGGCGCGGCCAACTACGAATTCCTTTGCCTTTGCTGCCACGGACCTTGATTTTTCTTCATCAACCGCATTTTCTGATTGTAACAATAGCATTATTACTCTCTAGTTACGCGATTCTACCACTCTGTGTACCTTGACGCAAAAGAGAAATAGCTTCGTTCGTAGCGAACTGCGGTTTCTCCACGGTGCTCGGCGATCGTGGACGCAAGATAACGGAGATGTCAATGCGTGCAATGACGATTCCCACGTCATCGCGGATAATACAGGCGCGTACGATTGGTTTCAACGTTAATTTAGTGAATCGTTCTTTAAGGATTCCACGAAACGATTCCTCAAAATGACAACGTCGCTTGAATTTCACGTGACTTTCGTTTGTTGGATACTTCGGTTAACGTATCTGACGTACTTAAAGATGCAAGTATTTATATATCGGATGGTTATACTTAGCTGAAGAGCAATCTAAGAAGAAAATTAAATAATTTGTTACTATTATAAATTATTATTGTAGGAAACACGCAAAATTGTACAGAGTATTTATAGTAACGGAAGAAATGTGTAAAATATTCAAAATAAAGTAGTATAGAGAAATGAAGAAGAAAATATTATATTAGGTCGTCGGAAAAGTTTCTTTCGATTTATAAGGAAATAATGGATGCACATTTTCCGTTTTATATTTTTTTATCGAATTACATATGACCCACTTTGTTCTATCAAAGTAAAGATTACAACGTTCGATAGATTAGTTTTCATGTTTGTACAAAGATGCGTCGTTGTAAAAGACGTGTCCGTAAAAGAAAGACACTTTTCAGACAACCTAATAATATGAGATAAGTACCGTATCTGCTTCGTCAGTTGTGATTATGAAAATATGAGTCTGCATAAACATTCGCAGCTGTTCATCGGTGTAAAAGAATTTTTATTTTCAATTGCAGAAATCTTTGTTCCCGAAGCAATTTTCAAACAGAGTAATTCTCGGTGCAATATACGATGAAATGCACGTTTAAATAATATTTCGAGTTCTCATAAAAATAACTTTTTCACCGGTTCTCCTACTATTTCCTTCCGCACATAATTCGATACATCTGTTTCTAATTTTACATTTCACTGAAGAATGATCTTTCCATTCGGACGGAAATCCAATCGTGAACCTCGAGTTTCTCTAGAACATCGGCAAGTATACTTCCGAACGATCAAACGACGCAAAAATGCAATACGTGAAAATAAAATTCGCTAATGACCTATCTATACCAATTAGTTAAGAACGACTGATACAGCAGCTGCTTATTACCCGCTTTATCTCGCCGCTACTTTCGTTTCCAGTCTCTTCGCGTAAAACCAACTACTCGCGCGAATTACGCGCCTCGCCGATTGCCGATCGCTGCGACAGGAACCGCGAAAGGTATTTCACGTCGCGTGTAAGAACGGTATTTCAGTGTATAGGAAAAATTCGGAAACTTCCGCGACTTATCGAACTCTTGAAAGTTTCATGTAATTTCGGATCATAGAAAACGCTCGCTAAGATATTAAAGCGCAACAATTCGAGAACGATAGAAAGAGCAGAGACGAAACGAACGTACGAGTTTGCCGAATAATTCATCGATCTCGTTCTTTGATCCTTTTCCTCAGTCATAAGGTTCGCTCGTATTCGAATTCCGATAGAAGACGACTGGATTTCTACCAGAAGCGACTTTTCGATATATACTTGCAATTATGCCACGTACTGAAATATGTAGCGGTTGATCATAGAAAATGCAAGAAACTTTCTGCTCCGCCCAGATGCAATTCTCTCCAGCTCGTACATTGCATCCAGATACGTCATCAATAAACAAGCGCGATATCCGTACGATTCATACACTTAGGAAAATCCTGGCTTATTATTAATTCCGATCCCGGTGGATTCGAGGAAAGCAGCGAACGGAGTGTCGAAATGTAGCCGAATATAGAAGACACGATGCTAGTATACGTAGATCGTAGGAATCGGCGTCTCTGCTCGGGATATGAGTTTCTCTAATTGGACTCGTGTATCTTGAGACCACCAGCCGATCGAACGCGTAGGTGGCTGAACATCGTTAGGATGATGGCTAATCCTCGTGTAGTCAATATCAATTATGAATCTTACCGCGGGAATTATTCAATCGACCCCGTCGTTACGATTAGCCGTATCCGAATCGTCGAATATGTGTATATATACGTACGTGTATACGTGTATACACGTACGTATACACACGTAGAGAATATACGTTTATATACTTAAGCAGCGTATAGAAGTATCACGTGTATGCGCGGTCGTCGCTATGACATTTTAATGGCGTGCAGACAAGTTGAAGTCTTCGCGTTACTTCGAACCCGCTCGATAAACCCTCGCGACTCCTTTTTTCTCGCTTTCTCGCGCGGACCACCGTCTCCGTGACTTCGCTGAAAGGTAACGCGCCACGGGAACCAGTCGCCGAGCAACGAACCGTTGCCTTTTATCTAACGACCGTTTCCGCTAACGAGACGCGTTAGTTAATTCGAACGCCCGGTTCGGACGATAACGAGAAATCGAGTTCGATGGATGCCTTTGGTGGAATGCCCGACCGTTGTTCCTTTTGCTGACATTTCGATATCGCTGAAATGAAATGGACGAGCAAGATGTTAGGTTTGGATGCTTGGATTATTAACCGTTTGTAAAGTCGTGTGCTTTCCAAGTTACCCGTACGTGTGTATTTATTTATTTCAGCCTTGATGGCCTAGAAATTGGACATGGTGGTACGCGCATGAAATATAAAACCAGGCTAAAACTAGACGCAGTTGTACGTCCAGTTTATCTACAGCGCGAACAAAAGAAAGTTCCGAGGGAATTAACGCTAACCTTACCAGGCTCGGTCGAACGACCGGTTTCAAAATTTAATTGAAAATTCCGCGTTCCTTGTTATTTCTCTCGTTCGTCTAACTTTACGTAAATTCCTATATTAACAAACATTGAGAAATTGATTAATCGAACGATATAACGATTTACATAAAGTTGCACGGACGAAAGAAATAACAAGGAACGCGCAATTTTTAATTAAATTTTGTAACCGGTCGTTGGACCGCGCCTGGTAAGGTCGGCGTTAAAAATGAATTTATGAGACAAGGCATTTGACACGAGCGACGAACAGATAGATACAATTAGATAATAAACCGAGTAGATATTTATACAAGTTCGTCTTCTTATTACAACAGAGCTGAAGAAACTTGAATATAGCGAATAAATGTTCCAACCACTATCTTATTCGGCTACTTTCTATATTTTTGCACGTTCCACGTTCTTTCGCATCTTAGTTCCCTGTAAATTCCTATTGTACAGTTTACATATAATACAAACGGACTAGGATAGACGACTATTACCAACACACTATAGGAAGAAACTACGTACATATTTACCTACGTAGCAGATATGAAAAGTATTAATAATCTAACGAGACAAATACCATTTTTATAAACCTCTCAATTTTAGATACGCGATATTATTGCGAATGACTGAAAGATAAGCGAGTCAAATGTTTAACGACGATCCGTTTCTCCGGCATTTTACCGGAGGAATAAAATGCCTGGCTGCTTCAACTTTACGGTATCTAAGATAAGATTAGCTGAATCAGTTAAGTTTCGTTAATATCGTTTGTTTTTGTCTAATTACAAGGCAAATTCTTCGGACTACAGCTAAATAATTCTACCTCGTCGAGTACGTTGAGTCGATTCATTTCGTTTGGACGTGTGCCTTAAACTACAGCGAACGGGACAATTGAATGTTGGCAATCGTGGGTATCGAACGGTGTCGATCGACGATTTTTCCATTGAAACGTGGGAAAGAAATTATTCCCTTGGTCCGCTTGATATTGCGAGAGCTGTCGTCGCGGCGTCAAAATCTAACGGTATCGACGTAATTCTACGGTTTAATAGCGCAACTATAGGAAAACAGGGAGAATTTATTAGACTCGTTTAAATTATCGCGATCATTATCAATAACCGATTGATATGACTTTTCCAGTATTCCTATCGTCGTTATTAATTCTTGTAGTATATATCGGACATAAAGAAGAACTCGGTGCTTTTGCGAGTAAAACGCATTCATTTTCGAAATCATTGACGCATCAAACGTTTTTACGTATGTCAAACGCTGTCTTTCAAATTTGTATGGAAATTGAGACGAAATTAAAATAGCATTAATAATGCAAATAAAATTCATTTGGAAAATTACGTTTAATTTAGTTGTAAGTCAAGCGGTTAATAAGATACTTTAATATTCGACTAGCAGAAATGGTACTTTTCATATTCGTTTCGCTTCTGAACGTCGATGTTGCGTTAATACGTTTCGTTTAAACATTTTTGTAATACTATTTTTTTCTCTTTCTTTTTCTTTTAATATTACAATCACGAGAAAGAATCTCAAGGATTCGCTTAATATTTCCGTCGTTACTATTTTTTCTAGCGTAGTGAGCGTCCGTAAAATATTTATTATTCCGACAGATTTTTGTCCACTTGGACGAAACAATATCGTAAGCCACCTTGCGCGTTGTTTCGTTGCTCGATTTTTAACGCACCGATCGTCCCTCTCACGAAGCCGATACAAAGCACCTTGAAAATGTGTGTGAAAAATGTAGCGGCTCGCCTTCTTCTAGTTCTTGACATTTCAGCCCTTAATTCTACATCAGGTTCACGGTTACGGAAAATTTCAGGCGTTCAAAACGTTTTCGGAGCAATTATCGTAAAAGTTGTTCTATAAAATTTTGTCGGGATTATACGGAGCCGAGCGAACAGTTCGGTGGTTAGCGGCCGCACAAGGCAATTTACGTTCAGAGAAACAATCTTGCCGATTTGACAGGATGGTTTCTCTAATTGTAAGTCAAAACTCTTCGACCCTGCGGGCAACGGGAGTGTAAAACTGAACGCTCTGGGGCGCCAGTGTGTAGAAACAGGATCGTATAAATGCAACTTGTGTATCGAGGTGAAATTTCACTTTATCTCGTTCATCGTTCCCTGTCCTTCGGCTCTTTTTTACTTGGAATTTTGTTACCTTTCATCGACCGGCTCTTACGGAAATTTCATGGTTTCAACTGGTATATACACGTTGCTCTCAACAGTTCCAGCATCGCGTATAATATTCGACGTTTTCAGGCAGTAATTCGAAGAAATAATCGATAGGTCAAGACAAATTTGTTGAATTGGACAAACAACGAATGAATAGGAATCGAAACTCCAATCGTTACATCTACGATTTTATTTCTCCTGCTTGAGTTTCAAATCGAAAAAAAAAAGAAGATATATTACGCTTCTACGTTTATATGATATTGAGACGCGTAAGTGACTTTTCATCGAAATGACAAACGTGAGTGTCGATTCTGACGTTATGATAATTCATTAAATTTCCTCGCTTTGAGATATCAAGGTGCAATCGACATGTATGGAATTATCCGTTTCGATATTATAAACAAAAATACGAATTTCATTAGCTTTCAAATAAACGCGATTACCTCTATAGTATTGTCCGTAAATTTTAATTTCCACCGGTAATGCACCTTCGTTCCACGAACGTTCCAAGCAATTTTGAGAGATTCTTTTTCCAATCAAATAAAAATTACGTCGTCGTAGAATTTCCGATTACGGTTGATTAAACGAGTAACACCGGATAAAAGGAATTATTTCGGCGACGAAAATGTGAATAAATTTAGAAGAAATAGTACATTTAAACGGAGGAGAATTATCGTTCTTTAATAAAGTATCAACGTAACATAAGAAGCATCTATTCTTGACACTGCTAGGACCTTCGGGTTCATTATACATTTAAGAAATTCCCAACGCGAGTATACACGAATTCCATTTTCGGATTAATTTATAATACACAAGCATAAATGAAGCAATAGCGAAGTTGTACAATCTATTTTGAAAAGAAACATAAAATATTAACCATGTTAATATCGAAGAGGTTTGCCATTTTTTAGAGAAATAACAATTGCAATTATTAAGAAGCGTAAGGAAAGGATAGGAAAGGATACTAAAATGTTTCAAGAAAAGAATTCAGAGAGAAGAATACGTTTAGAGGAAAAATACATGGTAATACGTAGCTCGATTTAATCCTATCAATATCAAAGTATTACAATGTGAAATTATTCAGTACGAAAAAGGTATTCCGGTAGAAAATAAAAAATAAATCCCGCTTTAGCTTAATTCGTTCGAATTTCAAACATTTTGTACAGACATGGAATATTCCAATATTTATCGTATAAAACCTAGATTTTTTCCAACTTTGAACTTTTTTTTCCAAACCAAAGAAAGAAGATAAAGCGCTTTTGATCCGATTTTACCCATAACGAAGATCGTCGTTTAACGTTTGTACGATCAAATAGGTCGCAACATATACAAACGTATAGTTGCGCGTACGTTACTGGGATACGCGGAATAAGATAAATCGCATGTTATTCGTGAATCTCCAAAGTAGATGTTTCGAGCCACGTTAGGTGTGAGTGCATCTTCGGTGTTGGCCGACTCGTAGCCATAAAAGGTGCAACAATTTGCTTCTCCCAGGCAAAAAGCTGAATCGAGTTTGAGTCACACAGTAGGATGAAAACGTTGCCACCTGTGTGGACTCAAATATCGTCTCCAACATATACATTAGTTTTTTGATTTTTTGATAATCGAGCGCTTCCCAATCTTCGTGAAACGACGAGTAGTGTTATGGTTATTATAGCGATAAAATGGTTTCAAAGCTGTAAACATTCGTAGCGATTTGGCTTTAAAGACACGAAGATATCTTTTCACTATAGCGCGAACGGAATTGTTTCTCTGTTTGTCACGTGGAAAATACGCACGCTATTTTCTTCGAATATTAACGCGTCGCGTATCGAAGAGCCGATACCGGCGTTGAAAGTTTTGCGTCTATATGGAAGGAGGAATTTTATTTAAAAGGAATTTTTAAGTTGAAATCGTCGATACTGAAGTTCTTACGTCTCGGATTAAAAGAATACGAGGATGACGATGGTTTGGCGAAGTTGCGTCGAATTTTTCTTATACAGATAGCAGTTCGTAAAATCATGGGAAATTCAATATTAGCGTGAGTCACTGGTGAATTTGATAAAGAACTGGTCCAAAACAGCCTAACTATATGTAAATTTGAATACACGTTTACAAATGTTGCACAACCAGTTTCTGCTGCGTGATTTCTTAGACCTGCTGCTGCATTCGGTGTATCATCGTGTTATTGCATGTATGAACATCGTGTGTTTCAGTTTCCTTTTGTAACACGCAACCATCATTTTAGATCACTGTTTATAACTTTCCGATAACATTACCATCGTACGTGTTTCATTACGTGTACATAAATAACGGTAAGATAATAAATTTGTTTAATTCAGAGACAGAGTAAGCGGATTTAAAAAAAAAAAAAGAATCTTGTAATTGTCACTGTGTTTCGGTCGTGACAATACGACCGCTACGCTATGCCATAATTTTCTTGTTTCTTGTATTCTTCGTGGAATCGGCGACAGAATCAACAATTACCATTAGAGACCCCTAGCTTTCCATCCGGACGGCAGCTCGGTGTAGATTTCTCCATTCTCGGAATCGATTAACAGCGATTGAACGTAAAACACGCGGTAACTTGGATAATTTATTAAAACGATATATTCACCAACAGGTTAGGTGTTCGTTTTATCTGGTCCGAAAGAATGCGTGGCTGTCGAAAGCGTTTGCTGACAGCATGGTTAATGCGTTATTTAACCTGTTAACTGAGTCATTTTTCAAACGGAGATTCCTTTTGGACACGGAACGAAAAATTGTAACACAGGCAAGATGATGTTCTACGTAATTACGCCAAGTGAAACTTAGAAATTATACGTGTAACCGCGTCTATCTGTAACGCATACAATTTATTTATTTATCAACGTGCGTGCGTAAATATCGGCACATTCGCTGATTTCGTACCGAACGCGATAATTGACTGCGATTATCAGAGAGACGATTAATCGGTCAACGTTTCGCCAAATAACGCCACTGAATCGTGTACTCGTAAAAACTTGATTAAATTTCCATCTTGACCAGTTAATCGCCTTTGACGAGTATACTCGTCGTCGCTTGTATTCGTTTACGCGCTCCATGACCTAATCCCATGAGACATCTGTGAAACTAAATTAAGAAACTGGTTAAACCTTTCTTAATCGATTTACGTAATTTTCCAGCTGAATAGCTACTCTAAAAGAAAAAAAAAAGAAAAAGACAAATATCCTCCGTCCCAAAAACTCGTAGAAAAATACACCGAAAAATGACACTTAATGTAGCAATTTCTTGCAAGTTCGAAGAAACGACAACATCCCCGGGGATTTATCATCCCTCGTAATGATCAACCAGTATCATTTCCATCAACGAGCGATCCAACACCGACAGAAACAAAACGAATGAAAAAAGGAGAAAGGTCAAAGAAAATAGTGGAGCCTTCGAGATCTCGCTGCTCTGTTCCCTCGGTCCTTGCTGTGGGAGTTCCAATTCGGTAGCCGAATGTCCGTGCGGCTACCGATAGAGTTTGGTCGAAAATTAAAAACGACACACCACATTCACGACATGTATACACGCACGCGATAGAATTCGTACACATTCGTGGCTGGACTTCGATTTCATCGAAGAAGTATGGGGGCCGAGGCGTTCGTGGCGGCTGTAACGGCAGCGGGATTCTGGTTTTCAGGTTTCGGTCACGCGATGTCTTTTTTCTCTGTTCCCGGTACCCGGTTATCTTCTGCCCCAGGCGATCCTCAGGACGTCCATTTTACTCTCTTTTAGCTCGGTGTCCCTTTTACGCGGCCTTCTACTTACTACCGATGGTCCCGGGCGTTTTCACCGCTTTCGATCCATCGCGCAACGTGCTCCCCTCGGTTCTCCAGCTTGTCGCCAGTAAATCGTTCGACACGTCGATCGCCACGGTAATCGTCGACAGGCCGCGGATTTTCACGCATTTAACAGGAAACTCGAAGCTCGAAAGTGCGAAATCGCACGGAATGCACGTAACGCGAAACAATGCGTGACGCATCCAAAGTACACGGCGTCTGCTTTCTGTTACATTCGCTAGGTAAAACGATCTTCCATCGTGGTCCTACTTTCTCAGTCGCGTTCTCGGAAGTACGAATTTGCATAAATATCCGCGGTCTGCTCATCAGCGAGCCACGGATATGCTGTACCTTTCAGAATGACGAAAACGAGGTAAGTTCGATTAGCTGAGAGGTTCCCGGCGAATGATTTGGATAAACGCCGTTGGAAAATGCGCCAAAGCACGGTATATTTTGCAAAGATTTAGCATCGCGTGTGTTGTTTGACGTACCGCGGTTTCCAGGGCAACGTGTAAATTGTAATAAATATAAATAAAATTGATGTGGTCGATCATTCTTTGAAATTCGCTCGTTCTACGTGTATTGGTTCGATGTTATTGATTCTTCAAAGAGAGAAGATTAAAAACTGAATAGGGACAGGACAAACTGAACAGGTGCTAAGCTAAGGACGTAAGCTAACACGTTCGCATTGTACGAGATTTGCTTAACCGCTATGAAAATGATCGTATTTCGAATGTTTTCAATTTAGACAAATTACTGTGGAAAAGTACCTACTCACCGGAAACGACATTGATCGTTGACATTCTGCCGTTAAACGCTGAACGATGACAATTACCACACTAGGTACCTGGTAAGAGGATCGAGATAAACAGGCGTATCTAATTTTACGTGATCTACGTGATTACGTGATAACCCGGACAAGCGTACGTAGATATTTTCGCACGACTGAAACGAAATATGTTAAAACGTACCGTTAAGATAGAAAGGATTTCAATGTAACAAGAAAAATTTCCATTGTGTTGTTGCAAAAGAATGAGCTACAAGACGGAAATAACGCAGTAGTACACAGAAGTCGTGTTTTTCTTTGACAAGATGAGGTACGGTAGTCGTAGATTTGAAGTTTCTTGCGTCGCTACGGCTGTAGATTTCTTCGCAACATTGGCCATGGGCCGGAAAAATGTTTCCCAGTATTCGCGTAATTTCTACTTGAGCAACCTGCTTGCTTTGGTGTTATTAGACAACCATTTCATTTCTTGAGTCTCGTTTAACACGAAAAACTACTGACCTGTACAATACTTTGATCTAGAACAGATAAAGTTCATTTTATGTTATTTTATTTTTACACGATTCACAATAGCATAAAAAATGTACCAGAAGCTTTTACAATGATAAAGATGTATTAAATATCAGAGAGAAAAATAAATAAAGCGCATCTACGTCATCGTCGATGCAGTGCAATCGATGTTTGGTTTTTAAGTAAAATTTTTCTTCGCTAAAACGTTTTTCTTTTTAAATATCACTTTGTTAAAATATTAATATCGAAGCTTTAAAGGCGCTAAAATACCAACACTAAGAGTTTACTCTGTCGAACTGCGTTTCCATAACATTAACTTTTCTATAGTAGAAAAATTTCACCACGTGATATTTGATATATTCTTTTCTTCTCTTTTTACAAATATGCGAACGATGCCATTTTTCTAGAAAATCAGTTTTGTAACGAATAATCGATGCACTTTGAAAGAATAAATTTTCCCTTCGTCGTCCATCACGCGAAGCGAATGTCGAGACTTAATCAGCCGGATTTTCTTTTTTTTCCGAATGCAATTCGCTTGAGTTCTGGTAACTCATTACGCACTTGTAAGGGTGTAAACATGCCAGACTTTCACGTGCTTTACTCACTTGAATGCGAGAACGAATACCGTAATTACAGGTGGAATTCGCTTCCGCTGCGTCGCCTACACGAATCATTTACCGAAATCCGAATGCTTCTCTCTCGATACTCACCTGTTCTGTGTTAAATGTCAGTACTTTAATGTTGCTCAATTATATTTCTCTCGTGCAAGAAACAAATTTCGAAATAAATTGCAGCCACTCGATATTACTTACAATTTTGTATACCTTTATATATTTACATACCTCTATAGTAACATGATAAATTCTCTAGAAAATTTTGCTGTTTCAACTTCTACAAGCTTTATTTATTTATTTATTTATCTATCTATTATTTATTTTCACATCTTCTGACAATATATCAGCGACTACGATTACACGTATTCTATAAACACAGTTAGCCCAATTAATGCTGCTAATAAGTGAATAATTACTTAGCGAATCAGTACACTTTCGTATACTTCTATAGACGATGAAAAAGATGCATTTCCTTTAGGAAACTTGGACTTTTTCTTTATTGTGTTCTGTCAATTAAAAACGAATGCGTACTATAAATTCTATTACCGCGATAGTTATCACATACAAAAATATTTTTGATTTATATAAATTTGGAATTCCATACGGTGCTTCGCGTTACTTTATTCCTAAGCTGACATTATCGCGATCAACAGCCCTTTATGCGACGATCGGACGTTGCTCGAATCGTTTCGAACAAACAGAATCACAAATATGTCATCTAAACATAGCGAAAGTTGGAGATCCAAGAATCTCTGAAAATATTCGATCGTCAACCTTCCGTGTTAACGATTGCACAATGCCGCCGGTACGGTAACCAGTTCGCATCAAGCAGGCTGAAACGAAGCTAATTTTTCCAAGCAGCTAATAAGATTCCTCTTGATTCGCCAACGAAACATGAGAAACAATCCGGATCCGTGAAACCGCTAAAGCGGCAATAGAGTAAGGACGTCAGGTGCGCCCATAGAGAGCCAGGTCTGGGTTGCCCTAGAAACGATAATTATTCAAACCGGTATTACGTAGTAATTAATCTGGAGGCAGATTAGTGCCGGGCAACGCCACGGTGGGCGTTGACTGATCGAGTTAGCGTTGAGTTAGGGATTTCGCTGCTCGAGCTTGGCAGCCCCCGGAAAGTCGGCTATGCTCGTCCATCATCACCCTGTTTCCACCAGAACGAGCCGTACGTAGCCGGGCTCGGAGACCGGGGCGTTACATAATTAACGTGACTTCAGTTTAATTTTGCTGCAGACAATTAGCGCGACGAGCCATTCACCTTGGCTAAAGTCTCACGATGATTCCGCTTGCAGCAGAACGTTTAGACGCTCTCTTGCTTCCTCCGTCGGTGACATTCGCTCGAGCTTCTTCGCATCGCGCCAACATTTGTCGCCTCTGTTTTCCGCGTTTATTTACGGAGATCTTGCGCGACACGCTGTGCGTTCGAAGAAAGTACATTCGTTTGGAGTTTGGAATCTTTGTCTGCCTGAGAGCTAAGCTTCTTCGTGCTTGGACGATGATAAATAATTTCGCGATTTGGCTTTGTACGATACTTAAACGATGCTTTGTTATAGTCAGCATACTTTGCTGTGGATAGCATATTCGATGTTTATATTCGGTTTATATTCGTTCGATTATACCTTGGAACGAAGATGTTCGTCGCTTTTCTACGCTACTAGAAAATGCTTCCCACTTTGCTGGATGAGATTCAGACTTGAAAAATATTATTACGCGGTTGCGTAATCGATAACGATATTCAGCTTATATTTAAAATTGTGTTGTCCCACTTATTCACTAAATTTCCTTACGCCCTTTTGTGCGAAAGAGTTGGAAAGTTCATACCGCCTGGCAATGATACAAAGTTTCTTTATTTATTCCTAAGCGATGACTGGAAATTGTTTTACAATATTCTGGTTATTCTTGACGGATAGGAACTGCAACATTTTTTCAATACATTAGGTATAGAGTATTATCAATTACTATGGCATGTAGGTGTAATGTTATCAAATGCGAATATAATTATGACGATAAACATATCTAAAAGCCTCATCTTCCATAACTGTGTCAAATACGTACAACCATTATCACTCGCCTTCGATTCTACGCACACAAAATGTATTCAAAACGTATGCCGTCAAGATATTCTTCGCTATAATAAATTAAGAATCGATCGATGGCCACTTGGGAGCGCAAAACGAAGGGAGAATCTCGTTCTTCGATCAGGAAATTTACGAGAAATCGGGAGAAAAGCCTCATTTTTAAAAGTTCCAAAGCTTGAAATTAACAATTTTCTGTTCGAGCTACTCGTAAAGAGAAAGAAAAAAGAAACAAAGCAGAGCAGAGCGAAGCAGAACAAAAAAAATGCATCGTCGCGTATCTTTCGATCACGATGACCATCGAGATTCGTTGAAAAAACGGCACTGCGAACGGTTGCGCGAACACCGCGTGCCGGTTCACCCAGGCATCGGCAACGCGTGCTTTCTGCCATATCATTCGCGATTTTTCGGCGTCCCTGGAGAAATCGCGGGATTTGCCGGCAGGTCTTCGCCAACGTCAGAGTAAATTTCGCTAGACCCCGATCCGTGCCACCCTGCAACCCATCATAACAGTATAGATTATTCGTGCACAGGCCAGATCGATCAATGATGTACGCAGATCCGATTCGCCTTTCCTTCTCGCGCCCTTAACAATCCCCGGAGGAGCGGTTCATCGTTTTCACTTCCACTTCTTTCCCGATATAATATATGGATAGTGGCGTACGTCGGAACAAATTCCGACTGAAATTCGCGGCACAAATCGCAACAGGGCGATGGGAATTATTTGATGGTCTCGCGCGATTCAGGTTCGGATGCTGGCAAGTTTCCGGATTTCCAGCTATATGGACGTTAACGTTTACAAGTCTGTGTTTATGGAAAACTGGTGCCTTCTATAAGGAAGTGTATGTAATGACTTGAAAGGATCGAAGTAGAGCATTTGGGTTTAATGATTTCGTCTCGCCTTCTTCTCTTTGCTATTTTCGCGTTGTATCGTAACAGTTACGGAATTATGAAATTCCGAGACGATCGCGAGTTACTATTAGCTCTTGCATGGGAATGCGTTATAATTTATATATACAGGGTGTAACATTCTGTACGTATTCCGTACGACCCACTTCGAAAGTTGATCGTACGCCTAATAAACAATGAAAAAGTTCGCGTAAGCCTATGTCGTATCTGCGTTTGCGAGATGTAACGAATTTCCTGTTTCGATTTTCTGTTATCTAATTAGATTACAGAAGATGTTCAGAACGACCATTTTGCGTTTCAAGGCAAGCTTGTAGACGTCTCGTCGTCGATCCGGTTACGCTCTGAATGATTCCTCGTGTTTCTCGAATTTGTCCCGAGAGCTTGTTCCGCTCCGAACATTCGTATTCCGACATTTTCAACAGTCTACAAACGGTTTGCAAAGCTCGTTGTGTCTCATAAACGAAGATCGATACAGTATACGTTCGTACGAATTTTTTCTCACTGCTTTCAGTACTGTACAACTTACGCAATTTACGCAGTTTACAGTTTATACAATTTAATCTTCATACGTAGCGTGGTTTATAATTTCTATCTTCAATTTCTAGAATATGCTGTTTTCCATTAATTTTTTAATTTTCCATACGTATGTAACGTAGAGGACATTTTTCACAAATATCAGGAGAAATAACCATTTCCTGGATAATTAGATAGGAAAAATAAGAAAACATATTTGTTTCCTCGTTCAAACACGTTTGATACGTATTATTGTAATATTATTATTCCATAAAATATGATGTGAGCAGGAAATGGTGCTCAGGCGAAGGACAAAGATTGTTCTAAGAATAAAATAAAAGAAATATTATTCTATAAACTGAAATCGGATAGCGATCCACGAAGAGAATATAAATTTATACGTTCGGAACAGTCGACCAACGTTCAATGTGAAAATACAGGAAAAACTCGTTCTCGCGTATAGATAAACACGAGGTAACATACAAGCGGTACGGTTACGATACGTTTAGGATATGTACGACGAAGCAGCATCTTGGGGGGTAACTTTGAATAATACAACAGTTTCGCTCATATTTAAGGCGAATAAAGTGAAATGAGCACGAGAGAAGCACGAACGCTAAAAGCTACTCCAATGAAATTCGGTTTACTTAAACACGGAATTGTCTCCGTGTAAAACTATGTTCGTTAAAAACGACGCAAAAGTCGTCAAGATATTCCGACGCTTGATGGCTGACCGTTTTAATAATTTTCGTTGCGAAATAAAGCAAATTTTAAATAATCGGTAAATCGATCGCTACGATAATAATTTTCATATATGGATACTCGCAGCAATTTTTTATATTAAATTCGTCTTAATCGATTGTCTTTAAAAATATGTTACTCTGTTCGTTCACGTATCCAAAATCATCGTGTGTAATCGAAATCCAATGACAAACCTCGTCAATTGGAAATTTGTACAGTATATAGGATACATATAGTTAAATAAAATTCGAATACGATAACTGAGAGGATGGAAAATTATTTTGCAACTCGCCATGCTTTTCTAAACACATCACGTTGCATTTTACAAGTCAAACTTTAAAGGGATCACGTAGCCCAATCTTTTTTTCGGTAGGGACACCATTGTCGGTCTTTTCTGTATCTATAACGGATGATATTACGCTTCTTAGGTATCTTTTTCCTTTCTTTGTCTTTCTATGCCCTCGCATCAGAAAACCACTTTTCTCTTTCAATCTCGAAATATACAACGAATGTAATAAAAAAGCTTCGACGCAAGATATATACAGGGTGCGGCCGAATAACACGTACAAGCGGGCACGAGGTGATCCCTCGTGAAAAAATACGAACGAAGTATGGAAATAAATTCTTCCATTTAAGGTTCAGTTTTCGAAAAAGTCGAGTTTGAAGGTTTATCAAGTATACATCAACGTGGCTAATTATCGACTGGATATGAGTCAACGATCGATAGAATGTCATCGTGGAAACGAAAGTAAGTAAAACATATAGAAAAGAATAACACCTTTCTATAAGCATAAAATTATTTTGTCCAATTTTATGTAGCATTGATTAAGATTATTATCAAATTCGTAAATTATTATAACGTATACGTACTATATATGTACTATAATAGTATCATAATGTATAGTATAGTAATTTCTCGTCTGATGTATCGTACACAGTTCGGTAGCCAGCGGAGGACGAGAGGCACTTGCGGATTAAAAGGTTGTTCAATCGATGAAAATTGCCACGAGGGCCATCGTAACGCGGAAACTCGTAGGCTAAAGGCAGTGAGTTTTATCGCGAGCACGTGGGGGCTTGCTTAATTTTATGCGATTTTTTATCGACGCCTCGTAATATCGATAATGCAAGGCACTGCTGCTTCATCTCTCTCTCTCTCCTTCTACCCTCCTCCACCTACGCGGTTCGTACGTAGGTCGAAGGGTGGTTTATATCAAGTTATAGGAGTTTGAGAAATGATCGCCGCATCGGAGTCTACTATCCTTTCTTTCATCCTTCGATCGAACCAAACCAACAGAAGAGCGCATTCGAAAGTTCTTAACTTCGCCCCCTGTTAATCTTTCATTTCTTTCAGGTATCAGCGAGAAACTCATTTGGATTTGGAATTTATCTTTTGGTAATTTTTAAACATTGTTCATGATTGATGATAAGCGGCGATTTTCTCACTGTAGACAGCTATTCGATATAAAAGCTGTTACACAAAGGGCAATTTACAAAAATCAGAAATCGATGAAAACGTTAAATTATTTAAAATTCTCTAGGCTATAAATTATACAGTAGTTTCAACTTTTCATTCGTCGTCGTTCTGACAAAATCTGCCATTCGGTTGGAACAACGTACGGAAACACTCTGCAACCTCGTACGCACTGGAAATCAACGAAGAATCTTCGAGCAAAGACCTGGTTACCAGAAACCTCATCGTCGACGCCAAGTTGTATTTAAACAGACCTCTAGAATCGGTCGCACACGCGCGTAATCTACGACTGTCGAGCTACCATCGGACACGTCCTTTTAAATCGCCCTAAATACAAATTTACTCTCGCAACAAGTAACCGCGTCGAAGAGACTTTAGGCGAAAATATCTGCGACGATAGTCGAGTCTCGAGCGTTTTTTCCTACCTGAAGGACGTATCGCTGCTCGCGTTGTTGTCGTTAATAACCACAAAGATGTAACATGGGAAACCCGTGTAGAAGAAAAGAAGAAACAAGTGGCCCTTCGGTTTCGTAGAAGACAGAAAACATACGACAGCGATATTACTCGTATCCTTGTTCTTGAAACGTCGATCAAGTTGCGTTTCTCTAATATTTATCCTGCCATCTGGATTATCGAAACGCGAAAATCTCGACTTTCGCGTAAAACGAATCTCAAAGGTTGCGGAGAAGTTCTTGTCTCGTAGCGAGCTGTCCCTTTTTTTGCGCGATACGACGAGACACAACGCGAGAAGCTCGATCTAGAAGAAGCAGAACTTTCTTAGGGATACTTCGTTTCTACCGCAAAACGCGTTCTCTTTTTTTCTCTCTCTCTTTTTAACATTCCTCGAAGTGTGGAAATAAATTCTAAAGACCGCTAAACACTCTCGCTATTACAGCCGCCCTTAAGCAATTTTCTCGATTGGAACTACATCGGCTTTTACATTCCTGGAAACGTTTAGTTTTCATTTGCCTGGTTAAGTATATACTAACAAAGCACCGCCACTGCCATTACTGTAACAGCGGCGCGGTTATCCCTGCGCTTCGCAGCCTCGCTATCAGCGACGCACGCCTTCCACGTTCAACCGCGATTCCTTGAAAAGCTTTAATCAACCATCCAATACTGTCTACGTTGGAGAATACGCTATGAGAATGAATAAAAAGTACCGTTAAACGCTTGAAAAACGCAACTCGTAGTAACGTAACGACCAACCCCGATTAAGTCAGAATTAGCCATCGAACGTAATCCGAATCTTTGTAATCTGTCGAATCATCGCCGCTACTCTCTGCTATAGCGTTCAAGGTGTTGAACAAATGCCGCGTAATTCTACTTCGAGTGAAAATGAACAGCGCCTACGTCGATGACGTTACTTTCATTGCTAACTCGGATCATCGGATAAAAATTACTGGAAACTCTTCGGGGCACTGAAGAAAACGGGAACAACCAGGTGAAAATGTCGTACGGTGTCTTGCCTGCTTCTCAGATGTTTGTAGGCGTATGGGAAATACGCAAAAATATACAGAATATGCAAAGCAACGCGGTGTTTCTGCTATACGGCGTGTACCGAGGATGAGCGAAGTCTTCGTTTAGGCTGGATTTTTCAGTTGTGCTCGTAAATATCTATATGAATCTACGTAAACGTTTACGATTTGGTTGGTAACTAAATGGAAGAAGCATGTGTATTACAAGTAGGAAAACGAGTATCCTCCGGTCGCTACAACAGGGTGAAAGGAATGGAAAAATTGAGGAACAGAGGAAACTGATTAAGACTCTTTCGACGAAAACTAGAAAATTTAAGCGCACGAAGAACGGAAGATCGCGCGTGTAAAAACACGAGTTACGTGGCGTGCAGCGTAAAACAAGAAGAGGGATGATACACATATGGAGAAGCGAAGAGCGAGAGAAAGAAGAAACGAGTCTGCGAGAAGATGGATAGGAGAACAAGGAGAAAGAGAGGAACAAAGAGAGGGAAAAACATAGTATACCAAACATAGACGTTGCGTACGAGAAGCGAGGGGTGGCTAAAGGATAATTTTATAGGGCGGATATATGTCTTCCAGGAATCCGTTTAAAGCCGTTTAGCCGTCTGTTATGTTGGTTCAATTACGTTGCTCGTAGGTACTACGTTGTATCGGAACAGAGCGTTTTCTAAATACATACGTGGCTACCGTGACTGAAGCGAGCCGAGAATACGATAACCTTTCATAATGTACGCTGCTTCGTAAAGGTTCATACGGCGGATAGTATTGCGCCTGAAATTGCACGTCCAAAATGGATTGCCAAGGTAGCGCGTGGATGTACGTGGATGTTGCACAAGCCGTTGTTCCGGCAGGATTCTCGCGTATTTTTGTCCCGGCAAGCGATGCGAATCGAATTCGACGGATTCGTTTCAATTTTCTTCGCTGTCAGCTCCTGAAGAGCTGCTTGGAATTCGATGCAACGAAAGATATCAGGTTGGCGCACCAGATGGTGAAACTGATTGTATTCTTCCTTTACGAAAGCATTTTGATCGAATCGACGTCGTTGATGAGTATCCTTAGACCTTTTGCTATTCTTCTTTTTTAATTTGATACGATGATACAATGTAAGACGGCACGTTGTAATAACAGCGACAGTAATAGCGTAAGAAATGCAATGATAGTTTGTAGAAATAGCACGCGTGGAAATGGTAAATATGGTAAAATCGAAAGTAGACATCTTTGACGCGAATAATTAATGTAAGAGACGAGGAGGTAGTTCGCGGAGACAGAAAGTGAATGTTAAATGTCCTACAATCTCGTGTTTAAACAGGACTTTGTGAAATAAACGAGGATCGTTCTTATCGATAAATGTTTATAAATTGATCTAATTAAAAAGAAAAAAGAAAGAAAATGATACTTTAAAGAAATCGTACTCGAATTCGATGTTTAAACTCTTTTGGCTTCTCTCGCAGCGACGGCAGTGACCACTGTGACTGCGAGGAATCCGTGGTGCGCAGAAAACAATTTACTTTGAAGGCCGCAAACTCTATTACCGAGCAAAACGTGCTCGGTAAAATAATGACTTTCTCTAGCCCGGTGTCACAGCTCGCCATTGCATCATCAAATGGCTTTAACTTGACTCATTCCTGGTCTCCGGTGCATGGGCAAAGGTTGTGCCTCAAGCTCAGTAGGTCATCGAGGATGAAACCAAGATCTGGTTAAGCTTCTTTTACGTCTAACGTTCGTCGAACACGCGCGAAATCTCCTTTCACCTCGCCTTATCAGAAGTATCGTACTTGCGAAATGGAATTAATTTAAGTGGTATCGTTCTTTTAGAATCGCCATCTTTCGTCACGATCGAAACTGCAAGTAGTTAACCGTCAACGATCAGAATTTTGTTCGCCTCCTGTAGGGGGAACGGCTGTCATCTCGTAACAAGAAAGATCGTAATCGAAGACCACTGGTGTACGATGCGATAAGTTCATCTTCGCGGTTTTCTTGTCATTCGATGACAGAAAGAAAACGTCGTAATTTCTTATTTACGTTCTACCTTCGAGTCGGTATACGCGGTGATTCAAATTTCAAACGTATGCGAACAATGCATTTCAAGATTCGTAATTTTTCATTTAATTATTATAATATATTATAGTAAACATTTTTCTCGATAACCCAAGAAAAGATAAAACCGCGTAGAAATTCAAACGAGATAAAAATCAAACAAGAATCATCGTCGCTTCCAATTTCACTTGTTTATCGTTAATCGCGCTTATCGCTTAGTAAGAAAGTGGAGCGGACAAGGTACAAAATACCTGTAAATATTCGAATCGCGAACGTTTCAACCAGCAATACGTCGAAAGGACGAATAGAACGATTGTTGGAAACAGGGTAAAAGTTAAGTACCTTTGTTGCGCGAACAAAACTTCAGCGTTCGTACGAAGGCGTACACCGTTTCTCCGAGAACATCGCGCGCGCGCGCGCGCGCTCCTTGCCTCTTTTTATTTATGCCGGCCATTTTGCGGCACGACGAGACGCCATCTTGTTTTTATGGCCACCCCTCGGGCAACGTCGTCCAACCCTCGTTCTATCCGCATGCAGATACGAATCCCTCGGCATTTTATCTTCGAAACTCGTTTTAGCCTTTGTCGTTGTTCATCGGACCAACCGGAAAGACCTGCGAATTCAACTTCACCTTCCCGTCTTCCATTACAAGTTCCAGGAAGAATCTTCCACGAAGATGGAACAGGATGAAAACGAGCGCTCTCCTTTGTTTTATTCACCGTTGATCCGTCGATCTGTCCTGATTACATTTTTAAAGACATTCTTGCTTCCCTGCGAGTCACTTACTCTTAAGGTCGGAGCCCACCCTCTGTTGCTCCTCCACCTCGCCGACTACGGTTTCCCGTACTTCCAGGACTTCTATAAACGTATACCTTTTAAGAGCAGCCACTGTTCCAGGAGATGAGTTTCGACAGCGTGATTTTTAGCATTGCGGTTACGAAAGTAACGGTGTTCCAAGGACTCGCTCGATATCTTTCTTTGTCGTTGATCCTACCTCGCTTATTCGTATACGATCAGGTAAAATTGAATATGATCGCGCTACGACGAGCTTCCTTCCTTCTTCGAGCACGAAAATCTGCCTGCGTGTTTCGCCCGCACGGTAATTTGCAACGACGGTAACTTTGACGGAGGTAGCTGGTAAAAGAAATTGTTTAGAAAAGCGCTTATTAATAGCGAGTCGTTTCACTCGTGTTTTACGTTTCAGGAGAATTCGTGGCGTTCCATTTCTGTACACTTTCGAAGCACACGTTTCGCCGTTGAATTCAGACGATAACCCTTGAAATTGAAATTTTTATCAAGTACCATTTACGACTGTTGTAAATGTTGCGAGCGTCGCGCGTGAACGAACGCGTCGCGTGTGCAATAAGAATTATGGCGCTTTATATTCATGTAGCTATTAAACTTTGAAATTCAGATGTTATCGTACGCTATGCTCGTTATTAAGTATGATCTAAATACGTGTAAGCTAGGAACATGCTACATGTTCTAATTAACAACGTCTGTCAGGGTATGTAGGTTTCATAGAATACGAAACATTGTATTTCCATTAAATAGAACATCGATGTACGTTGATACTCATTTACATGATTACTCGTGTATTCCAGTGCAATTACATAACGCAACACCTTTGCGTCGATGCTCGCCTCAGCTACGCGTATTGAATTTTATTTTATAACGACGTATATCTACGCTTCGAAGAAAGGAAGATGAAAACGATAAGTGAAAATTATTATCCGATATTTACCGGCTTTCGATTTACTAGAATCCAAAGCGTCAAATATATCATTTCGTTCCCGTGAAACAATTGAGCTAATTGATAGAAGGAAAAGCGCGAGTGCCAATAGCTAATTACGGAAGAACAACGTTTCAAGAATACGAGGTAACTTAAGGCTGTTTAAACGTCTGAGAAAAACGAGGTTTTTGCGAGTAACTCACTTATTGTGGCTACTCACAATACCGAGTTACATAACACCTACATATGTAAATATACGGTTTAATTTTCAGTCTCGTTTATGAAATGTTTATAACGTTGATTAATACGTGTTAGAAAAATGAAAATTTATGTAGCTTCCGCGTACGAGTATCACATTTTCTACATTTACAAGATTTATTACATCCGTTTTTACCATTGTAAAATGACGCTAACGTGCCTAGTAACGCAGAAGCGCGTTTCACGAACTCGTCGCTCGTCGATTTCACAGATTTCGATCACCACCGTGAAACCTGTCCGCGCCTCACGCCGTTTTAAAGAAATCGAAGGCTCGCTAACGCCAACCGCAAAGTGTAAAGAATTCAGCCAGGACCAAGAATCAACTCTAATTTAGCCTGTCTCGGAGGCCGTCTTTTACGAACATTTTACGCATGTCCATAAACCGTCAACTTTACGATTAAACTTACGGTCAACCCCCTGCAACCCTAGTATCCCTCGGTTCGCGTGCTTCTTGCCATATTTTTATTCGAACGTACGCGAATTTTCCTTTTCCTTTCTCCTTTCTTTTTTCCTCTCTCTCTCTCTCTCTCTCGCTCTCTCTCTCTCTCGCTCTCGCTCTCGCTCTCTCTCTTGCTCTCTTTTCCCCTTCTCGGTCGTTCTTCGTACTATTCCTGGTAATGGGTTCTCGTCGTCGCTTAAAACCATTGCTTTCTAGAGGCGTTCGAACGTTACCACGTTACGACTTAACGCTGTCGTAAGGTTACATCGTCAGGGTAAATACTTCGACCGCAAAGACTCGTCGTCGTGGTATTTTAACCAAAATTGCGCGGTAACAGGTCTGCCAAGGCGAAGTCAGCTACAACTATCGGACAAGTTTTAGCAGCCAGACTGTCGTTAGACACGCTAACGACGAGACTCGGTACGTGATATTCCGGCGGAGCCACGAAAAACAACACCGGACGGATTATTGTTGGTACGCACGAACAAACGTATTCGCTTCTTCTTCCTTTGTTCTCCCTTTTCCCTCTGTTTCTTTGTCATTTTCTTCGCTTTTGCATCTTTCGAATAGACGCGCGATTCCGCGTTCGATTCGCAGCAGAATCTCGATCGCCTTCGTACAGTTGTTTCCTACAATAGTTTTCGACATCGCCCGATCGTAAGGTCTCATCGAGGTCGATTCGTATCTTTATCTGTACGGCGTATCGTTTCTGTTATTTTCTCCGTATCGCAATGTTTACAACGATTTCTACGAATTGTCCGGAACTGAAGGAACGTACGGGTTCGATCGATGTCTCGATATTGTCCGATGCGCGATATCCCGCCTCAGCGCGAAAAGTTCTTTGTAACATCGATAAGCCTTTGCTTTTTTTCTCGTTTGCCTTTGCCTCTTATCGACTTTCCGAGTTACGAATTAAGAAATTTCTACGTCTTAATAAAAACGAGAAGGAGATTAGGGCATAAACGGTGTGCAGGATCGTGGCGGGCTTAAACGACGATAAAATGTTGAGCAGCGAGATACAAGTGAAGAAAACAACTGTCTTTTAGGACACGGAGCATCGGCAACACCTGCGTCAAGAGGTGGACAAGACGAGGGACACACGAAACGAGCGAACAAGTCGTTTCTCACCGAAAAACCACTCGGGCCCCGTTTTTATTAATCGAGCAACAAAAATCCTTCCCTCGACCCCGATAATTTCCAGCGTCTCATTAGGCCTCCGGATTTATCGTAACAAGTCATCCCGGCTCGATCTGGCTTTCCAATTCGTAAATTCGAAGTTCCCTATCGTGGTAGGAGCAACGATCGTCGGTAGCGTGCGTGCGTCCGGCTATTCTACGAAAGTAATTACGAATGAATTACAAGAGAGATGGCAAACCGTGTGCCAGTACACAGCATGATAATGTAACGGAGAGTATAATGACCGGTACGCGATTATCGTCCTAATAAGCCAGAGTGACGCAAGAAAGTCTCCTTCTGTCTGTCTCTGTCTATCCGTTTGTCTGTCTGTCTCTCTTTCTCTTTCTCTCTATCTTGCTATGTTTCGCTGGTTGAACAAGAACGTGAGAGGCCAATGAGCGGTTACAGAAGTCAGATGGTTGAGCAAAGTCCTTTGAAAAAGGAGACGAGACGCTGGATAAGGCGCGAAGAATGATCTTGTCCTTCTACCATCGGCCAAAGTTCCCCACGGTTTCCCATAGATGCTCGAAATTAGGTTTCGTGAAATGAACTTGAGAAGTTTATTATTATCCCTCGTCTATTATGCTTAATGCCGAGTTCTACGTTCTCCGTCCATAGCAGCTCGATTAGCAGCTCCGACTTTGTCTTTGGTTGATCGCTTTCCAGCGACTGTACTTACTTTGTCCCTTTGCCTGCTTGTCTTCCTTCCTCTTTTGTTTTTTTCTTCTTTTTTGTGTGTGAATCTTTTGTAATTTGTAAACCGGTACCCATGGACTGTATCTATGGACAGTGATTCGTGAAATGATCATAAAACCGAGCGAGTCGAGTAGCAACTGTACGTTTGAAACGAAGAAAGTTTCGTTGCTTCATCCTCTTCCTCGAGGCATATTAAACACCGTGTACTTTTGTAATACCGTCGAAAGAGAAATATTGTTGAAATTCGACCGTATCGATTTTCATATTACCATAATAAAAAATGAAGTTGTCCTGGAGGAGACGTAAAAATTATTGCCAGTATATTTAACACACTTTCGTTCGGAGGTACTCGACGCTTAGAAAATTTGAGGAATAAACTTACGTTATGTTTGGATACGAGAAAATATTTACAGGAGGGATATTCCGCCACAACACGCGATCTTTAAAACATTTTTTGGGACTTTTTTACGGAAAAATTGTCATAAGAGGAAAAGTGTTTTCTCAAAATTACTGCAATTCTCGTCATTCTATTTAAAAAAGCCGAGCGAGAAGAAACGAAAAAAGTATTTTTAACTAGGATGAAGTTGATCGTAATACGTAAAACCAAAAAGATAGTTAACAACCCCCCCCCCCAAAAAAATAGCGTCTAATGCTCTAGAAATAAAATAGAAAGGTATCCTCCGAGTACGTAGAGAAAAATTGCGTTAACACGCGAGAACTCTAATATCTGCCAAAATAAGATTATTCAGATTCTCAAGATTATTTAATTACAATAATTATTCTTATGATTATTAGAAACATACGCGTGCGTCTCATAAAATTGATATTAACTCTGACTGAGATAATCCGTGATATAATCATCATACATAAACGATTCTAACATAAACATAAAGACATAAAGAAATTGCAATGTTTAAAAAAGCAAATACACAGTAAAAACAAACGATTATAATGTAAATTAGAAATTTCCAAAAGGTTGAAAATATAATAGTAATAATAATAATTTCATTCGTACCTTAGGCTTATAGCCTGGATCACAACGAGATTATTAGATTCCTATTGCTAATTTCTTACACCAATTATCACTTTTAGTTACATACCATTCTTGGTTACCACGTTATAGTACTATTTTATCGTGTTATATTATATGGTATTTTATATTATTATATTTTATCGTATTATATATTACCTAACAATTTCTTAACAATTAATACCTATCTGCCCTAGTGTGTACGTTAGAGCTTGATAATTCTAGCGTTCAAATTTGAGCATTTACGAAATATTCGAATACTTTCATGACAATTCGCTGATTAAATTCCAATAATTCCTACTAATATCCGATATTCGATGTTACGATTATACAAAAGGAACATCGGTGATCGAATTCTGCTTTAAATAACTGCGATAAATTCCGCCCCTATGGAAATCAGTTTATCATGTCTGTCGAGACGCGCATCGGGGCAATCCGTGTCTCAATTAGCACGCTCCGCTGTGTATATTTATATTCTAATTGAGCAGGCATTATCGACGAGATTATTTCGTGTCTCGTTCGGAAGTTGCGCGTAGCGGATCGTATTTTTGGACAGGGGTGAAGCGTCGGTAAAAGGACAGCGTTCTAGGTGACGGAGAAGAAGGGATGGATAATGGAATAATATCCACCTGATGGCCGTTTACCCTTTAACGATGATTCCTCGGGTTTCGAGCAAACTGCGAGAGAGCAGTTACGTGTCAAATTGAATTTCACGGGAAATTTTCCGCGTCCCGCCATTTTCTGCCTCTCCGCCGTACGAACACCGCTAGGATCATTATCGTACTAATCATTAATTTCAAAGCCGAGCTTCCTACGTTGATGTTCAATGGCCGCTGCGATCTACCATCGCTCCGGTGTTACCATGGAAATTGCTAAATTTCCGAATTTCGATCTCGTTGCTGGCAATTTTTACGACGGTCTCGATCGAGTTAGTTGTTCGCCACTTCTTTTCTTTTTTTTTTTTTGTGCGCAAAGTAGAAACTTTTAGCGAGAAACGATCGATATCTAGTTTGCATTAACTGGAAACGTTCATATACCTCCTACGAACTCGTTATAACTTGAAGATTGCGTATCTCTTTTACGTTTTTGGCTGCGTGATGTTACTAATAATTTTCTCTTTTTACAGAGCCGTAATTTTTGTTCTGTCATTTCGAGCGCAAAAATACCAACACGAGAGAAATTATATTTTCACTTTTTATTAAATTTTATTTCGCGTTGTCGGGATAACGAAACGTTAGTCGCTATAGAAATAAACGTTTTAAATTATAGAAAATTCTTTCACCGTACTCGCTTTCAATTACTTTATTTACACGCTCCTCGAATTATCTTATTTATTCGGCTACATTTTACGTCCGTTCATCCATAAAAAAAGAAGGAAAGAATAAATTTCGTCGAAAGAGCAGGCCACATTTTACCACTTTCGATTATTAATTCTCTTTTATTACGCCGGAGTGTAACGATTTAATCGAGGATATCGGTGCTTTAATCGGCCGCTATCTTTATTACGTATCTGTGACAGAAACTCGTTGTCAAGAGTGGCTTTCGCGGTATTCCGTAAAAATGCGCAATCTTTTCCATATTTTAGCAACATCTGGGCCACGCTACGACGTTCTCCCTCTGCCATGCTATACAGGGTGTTTCCGAATTACACGTCAATCAAGCAAACAGTGGCAGAGTATTCTATACAAAAATAACGTAATAACCACGACACATGTATAAAACGAGAAAGCCAATACGTTTAATCTTCAATTACATCATATTTATTTCAATATACATATATACATATTTAACAGTTTGAAGGATAGTAAGCTGAATCGAGTTAATCAATTTGAACGTGTCAACCTTACTTCGTACACCGCGGATGTTTATGCAAATTCGCATTTTCATAAGCTACGGCTAAAGAAACGAAAGAAAGCAAAACATGAAACGCGTACGTTTATCAGACAACGAACAAGTTGCTCGGATTATTTTCTACCGCTGTCTGCGCGATTCGCTACCACCTTTCAATCACCCTATATACAAGCTATTCCGAGCGATTTTACGGAAAGCTTACACGTCCCTATCTCTTCTGTATCTGCGAGTTTATCGGCTCTTTTAATAATTGCCCGTATACGGTATTTCGTGTGACACCTTTTACGACGAATGCAATTGCAGAGATCGTTTGGAACGTCGTATTAAAACGCGACGATTCCGCGCAGATAAACGTTGTTTAGATGCACGCGATCCTTTCATCGAACCGATGAAATTGCTCGTTTTAATCACACCGCGAATATACCGGGCCAGCCTTCTCTCCCTCACGAATGCTCGATGAAAGTGAGAGATTTGACGCGATTTTGTCGTGTGATTTTCACTACACGGCGGCTGCAATTACGGGAACAGTGATTATGCGGGATAATTGGAAATCATTTTTGCTTACTTTGCATAGGAGAATGAAGATTGGCATGAAAAATTATTGGCGCCGTGAACGCTATAATTTGATTTACTGCGAGCCTTAGGCGATTCCAGAGGCCAGAGCTGCAGTTCCACGGAATCGACGTTTTATTATGTTTCAGCGTGATTTCATTTTCCGACGAATAAAAAATAGTTCGGCGAAACATCAACGATCGAATGGACAGACAAGCGAAAGACATCGGGCATCTCTGTTTCGATGAAAGATCGTATTTTATAAATATCACGCTGATCTATTCGCATAAGAAGCTCGAATTTCCTAATCAAGCATTTCATCCTCGACTGCTATGCTTAGATAGAGACAGGCGTATTTAACAGTAATCAGAATCGAATTACTTAATTGTAGAGTATTCAATCTCATTTATAGGTTTGTACAATTTAGTAATTATTAGTTTTGTACGTAGCGTTTATACAAATTCATACTTTTACGAACGTGTCTAGAGGAATCGAAGTTAAATGGAAATTCATCTCACCTTTTGAATATTAGAGTACTTTACTTTCGATATTTTATATATCTTTGCACATTCTTAAATTAAACTTGCGCATACTTCCATGGAAAGAGCTTTATCATTACGATAGCTGTTGACCTAAAAACGATTTACAGTCTGCGCTTGGTTTCTTTTGTTCCACCTTATATAAGATTATGAAAAATCCCGAAATACTAGAACAATAAGAATTACATGCCTAGGAATTTTTTCAGAATTTTTGACCAAATTCTCAATTTTGAAAAAAGAAACTTTCTCGGTCGAAAAATCTGAAGAATCTGCCTGCTATGTAACACTATGACCGCGGTATCTCAGATTTCTTTTATAATCCTTTGTAGAGCAGAACAAAAGAAATGAAGCGTAAACTGTAAAGCATGTTCAGGTGGATAACTACCCTAATAACAGGGGTAAGACTTTGTCGAAATGGTTTTCCTAGAAAGCTCTTTCGATAAACGTGTCACAAGTCTAATTCGGTTTAGTGGCGCTTTTATCGTGCTTGTTCGGCTCTTTCCCTCTGGTATCCGCGGTTTATTTCGTTCAATATCCCATATCTTGCACGCTAGTCTACAAACCGTGAACATTACAAGAAAATCTTCAGCATCTTCTCCTCGTTATCGCATCTAACGCGTACGAATCGATCGATAAATTACATCTCGTCACATCCTTCGCTTCCTTGACACGTGATAAGAACCGAACGGCGTTTTCAATCTATAAATTGCCATGCTCGTAGGATAAAGAGAAAGAGATAATTGCGAGCGACGCGCAAAGAAAAGTATCTCTAATTTATAACTGAGAAAAATATCGGAAGAAAACGACCAGCGACTTTTCCACTTGGAATCTTGTAATGTATTTATCACATTCTTCATTCTCATTACTATGTGTACATACCGCGTATCATGTTTCGACGTATTAAATCTACGGGTATGCATATCGCATTAAATACGCTCTCTGTTATTCATGCGCTATTACTACGATAGATAAATGCTTAATGATGTCGATAGTCACGCTTCAAAGCGAACCAAGTACGGCAAACGATACAATGTTCCAGTGCGTGTATTCGAATTTCGCTAATGAAGCTAAATTGACCGAATAACAAAAACAAAACGAGAAAAGAAAAAGGAAAAAAGAAGAGAAGAAAAGAAGAGAAATGAAGAAAAAAAGCGCACGTGACGCATTAACTGTACACGTAGGACGTAAATCTAAATCGATCTTGATATATTCGAATTTCGCTTCGTAGTTGTTATTTTCGCTTCGTATTTTTATCCAATTATTTGTTATTTACTTGTCATTTATTTTTCACGCTATTACCGTTCGTAGTAATCTCTGCTTTCGAGCATATCTGTTGCCAAACGTATATTACGTTAATAAAACAGGATATTTTTTTGTGTAACGATATTTTATGAAACCATCTTACACGTAGCGGATTATTAATGCCGTAGATTGTCAATATGGAAATGAAGCGTGCGAAAGCGTATGAAAGCGTCTTTGCCACGTTCGAGTGATTCAGTTGCGCGGCAAACCGGGTCTAACGTTCACTCGACGTGAATTATTATTCAATTCAACTCAATCGAGCTAGTTTGTATCTGACAAGCCGATGAACGATGATAATTTGATTAATTTCGTATACGTACATACACGATTTATCGACTTGTCTCCGATCTCGGTCTCTTCCTCCGCCAAGCTTTATTTCCGTACTATCATGGATCATTAAAAGATTCGTTAATGTTTCTGCTAAATTTTCTAATCGTCTTTGGAATATGTTATTTTTGAGATTTACTCGTAACTCGACCTACAGGTACAAATTACCCGCATACTTACTTATATATTATTTTATATCTTATTTTATTCTTTACTTTGCCTATTGTACTTTGCTTCCATTTAATCTACCGATACATTCTCAACTACTATAGCTACTACACGAAGTTTCTACCAAAGTGCATGATAATTTATTGAAAAAAGTCGATGCTATTGACAGCGAAGGTGAAAAACCGACAGAACCTGTGCATCCGCTTAATATGCACATCCGATCGATCGAAAGGAACGATCGTTGTACATTGGAATAGAATTTCTTAAAAATGTACCAAGACCTTATAATCAGCGTGTACTTCTGCAAGAAAGCGATATTTCTACAAGTTGCTTCCGATCCAACCGACGCGTACAATAATTAACCAGGATGAACGGCGTTTCGATAAGCGGGAATCTCGTGTGCGAGTTTCAGCGGCGATTTACGCGGCTAGTTTCGCATAAGTGGACGATAAAGCTTCATTTTGATTTCACCTTCGTGCGCTCGACGGTATGTTTGCGCGGGTCCAGTAATGGAAGTGGCGCGATACTATCGGTCTAACGGTAATTTTATTAATACCCTTCCACTGAATTGCAATGCACCTGCTGCCACGGCCGACTACAAAGATCGCGTTACAATTTGCACCGGCCGGCAAATCGTTCCGTGTAACTCGTAAGCCTCGCTTTTTACGATTTTATAATCGTTACCCAAAGCGAGCGAGCCATTGCTTTTGCGCCCGGCGTTCACGCGCGCGCGCGCGCGCGCTATCGTAAGTAATTCGCGCAGAGCCACGTAACTCGACGTCGCCACTTTATCCTGGAATTTCAACGCTTGTTTTGCTTGGTCGGAACGATCCCTGGACCATACGCTTTCAAGCCGTTTACACCGTGCAATTGCGTTGGCGTTTAACATTTTTCGAGATCGACGCTTTTCGCGAATCGTGCGTTCTTTCGGAGGCTTATACTCCTCGGTGAGAAAACGTCGTGCCACGGATAAAAGGTCTCGGTATAATTTATTACGAAGTGAAATCTTGTCGGATAATGTAGAAACCATCTCAACCGATACGCAATAAATTATTGCCAATTGCCATAGAAATTTGTTAACCGTACGTTGTTTATTTCATTGGCAGTTTAGATAGGTTTATGGAGATATATCGTTACAAAGTAATCGGAGTATCGTGGTTTTGCATTTGGCGCTTCAAGGAAAGTACGATGAAACGTTGTTGCTTTCAGACAATCGTTGAACTACGAAAGACGAACGGAGACAACGTTCGCAAACTTCTGTTAAACGTTTTATAAATGTAAAATGACTAAGACTGGAGTTAAAAAAAAGACTAAATCGCGTGAAAAGGTTGCACTATGCGGTAACTTAATGTAAATTTTTCAACCTATTTACGTTTGTATTTTACTTGGAAATTATGATCGTAAAAATACATCTGTAGGGAAAAAATATCGTTTTGAAAAAATTGTCAAACCGATAAGAACTATACTCGTCTAATGAACTAAAGCTCTCGGAACAAAGAACATTCGTTGAACGATAGCATGATTTGAAATTGAGCGAAACTATAACTATATTGTATTATAGAAAAATTGATTCGCTTTACGAAGCTATTTTGCCACGTTTTTTATCTTATTGCCCATATTTGTATAAAGTGATCGATCATAATTCGTTCCATCTTTGGAATGTCCCTCATCTATGATATGAAATCGCATTAAAACAGATTTATCAACGCCTTACGATAACATTTTGCTCTCTTGCTTAGTTATCATTTACAACCGTAACAGGGTCGTTATAAATTATACGTCATTGACATTTCTTTTCAATACTAAACGAGACTGGAGAAGGACTAATAGAATTGAAAACAATATTGGAGAAGATAAGGGCAATACAAAACGGGGAGGCAAAATCCCAAAAGTTGCCATGGTTTTAGAGATAGATTATATAATGGAGTGCAATATAATAGAGTGGATAAGAGGGAAGGTAGATATATAAGAAAAGAGAGATAAGCAAGGAAAATAGTTTAGATAGATATAAAGGAGAAAGCAATAAGGTGATAACGCCATAAGACTGAAAGATTGTAATAAAATAGAATAATAAAATAGAATAATAAAATAAACATTTCTTTTCTACTCTACTAATGTCAGTGGTTCGTAATTGAAAGAAAATTATAAGGCAATTATCAGCTAAACGTTGCGAGTAATTTCTAAAGTGTCACGCTGTCAGCTAAAATACAAAATTATGTTAAACATCGAATCGCGAGGAAACGTCAATTATTCGAATATCGATTATCCAGACGCTAATTATGCGGAAATCTGATTACCTATCGGTGGTTTTCATTTCTCTTTCTTATTTTTGTTTTCGACAGTAGCTGGAGCGTTTCCAAGGAGGATCGGCCATCCTTACCAAAACAGGACGCCACCGAAGAGAAAGAAGCCGAGGACAAGCTTCACTAGGTTGCAGATCGCCGAACTGGAGAAACGTTTTCACAAACAGAAGTATCTGGCATCGGCCGAACGGGCAGCCTTGGCTAAAACTTTGAAAATGACGGATGCGCAAGTGAAAACCTGGTTTCAGAACAGGCGGACAAAGTGGAGGTGAGTTCTCGATATTCATAGCGTAGGTACTTGTACCTCTGCCATACTTAACCGAGTACAAGCGAACTTTAAAACAAACCATCGCCCGAAACGAAAGAGACAGGTCAATGACAAATTCGAGATGCAAGCTATTAAAGACAGAAAAAGAAGGAAAAACTAGAATTAGGTATCGTACCCGGACTGCTAAACGTTTCTCCTCTTTTCCTTTCTTTCCGGCGATATTTTGTAAAGACGAAGATCAGATCCATTTTTCATGGAAATGAACGGTTCTGAAAATTCTCCTTACGAATGTTCGGCAGACGATCTCGCCGCTTAGCAGAGGCTTCTATCTTCTTAGGAAGATAGAAAATAACGCGAACCTAATCCATTGCTCGCGATTCAGATGCACAGAGAGTAAGCGACACGGTAACTTAAGAGCATCGAGTAAATTGTAAGAAAGGTATCGCCAAGATCGATGAGTACGTCGCGCGTCGACAGGTCGATCGAAAATTGTTACGCCTTAGAAAAATTGTTGCTCGTTCTGGATCCTTCGACGACCTGAATCCTCTTTCCCCTCTCGAAAGAAAAAGAAGTCCAACCGAATATTTTGCAGTCTACCGCAGCAGTTCCAAAAACTGTCCCGACAAACATCCTGCTATAAATAGCAGGATACCGATGAAACTACCTGACTTCCGGTTTCTAACGAATAGGCGAAGCCGAATGTTGGTGTTGCGATTTATCAAATCTCGACGTTCGAGACGAACCGAAAGTGAAAACGCGAAGTGGAAACCTCGGAATGTTAATAGCGGGTTAGCAGCGTTCTGCGGCCGCGTATCGGCGAGGACGCATCGAAAGTCGAGTGTATTGGAGTCTCTTCAAGATAACGGAGGACGAAAACACGTCATTTAGATAAAACGAGGCCCGTTCGTGGCGCGGGTCGCCCGATATCAGGGGCGTCTACGCGGCGAGACGAGCCCAGAGGCATTTCTCCGGGGGTGCGACTCGTTCTCCTCTTCTTCCTTCCTTAATAGTCGCTTCTCTTCGAGTAGGATTTCTAAAAGCATCCCGCTGCCGTGTCCTTGGCTCGTTCCGGGAAGTATTAGGATAGAAAGATGACTATACTTTGAGAGTAGTTTAGAGGGTTTAGACGAACAACGGTGTCTCTGTCTGCGGAGATTTTGAAGGAACCAGCAAGGATTGAGAATCGGTGCCTTTTAGTTCTACTCGATGTGTCATCGAACGAGACAGCTGATAAAGGAGGGCACTTATTCCTAGGTGTGCACTAGGTCGTTTAAAGTTTCTAGTTAGTTCGGACATTGTCCAGTCTTAAAATGGGACATTCTTAAAATGATTTTCTCTAACGTTTTTATTGTGTTTAGGTATGGTTTCGTATACGCGCAATGAGCTTCAGTATTTCGCGCATTTATTTACGATCGCTGGTGTTACATGGTCGAATCGATAATTTTTTAATCCAATGACGACTGTTGTATATGCGATAGATGAAATAGCGAGTTTCTGACGTCAGATTTATCGAGGCTCGTTTTACGAGGAAAGGGATAAGAAATTATCGCGTATACCTTGGTTATAAGTCAACAGACATTAAATAGACGTAAAATACAGTATGTTATTACATTTATATATATATATATTTATGTGTACATTTATAGAATAATCCGTAGAAGAACGATATTTATGTACGCGAATAATTTATTAAAATGCGAAACTTCAAGACGCCCGGTACCATCGTCCCACTTACTTTCATCAAGCTAGATAAAATTCTTTATCTTTAAAAATATCGAGTGTAACAACCGAATGATCTAAATTTCCTACGAGAGTTTTATTCGCCGTTTTACGGCCAACAATCCACGGAGTTTTGTGTGCCGTTACCTCTCGCATTGTTCCAGGAGCCATAGAGCAATAAAGGGGCAAATAGGTAAAAACGAGGAATGTAAAACGCGGCCGATAAAAAGCGGAAGAGAACGCCTTCAGAAGGTTCATAACGATCTAATAAGAGATCGATAACAGGACTCGCTGCAAAAACGGTTCGATGCCGTTGTGCATCGGGATCTCAGTTTCTTGTCCTCGCCAGCGATATTGCATTTGTCGTAAAGTGCGCAGAAATGAAAATTACGCTTCTTACTTGGAAACCAGGCGATGGTAATTTTCTTTCTCGCTAGAACGCGAGTATCGTCGATCGCGAAACGGTGAATTGTAACGTGTCTTCCTATTTCTATCCTACGACAAGAAGGACAGAGAACAGGGGAAATAGAAGAAACGAAAAATTCGAAACAAATATCGCGATCGATAGACGAATTCAAATTCACGGAATTCGTAGTCATTTTTCTCTCGATGATCGATGGTTTTCGAGAGAACATAGGGAACGTCACTCGGAATGCGGTCTCAGTAGACAGAGTTTGAGATTCTTCGTCAAAGACGATTCGATAAAATTCAAATCGATTTCCACGAAACTGGAAATTCAATATGTTACACGGTGTTGATAAAAAAGAATGTAAGATTCTATGGTCGCTTATGATTGCTCATTTCTTGACAAAAATCCGTGAAGAAAAGTAATTTAAAAAAAAAATGTATTTTTATACGATTATTATTTTATTTTCTATCCTTTACGTTCCATCCTGTAACTGGTGCTTGCCAATCTATCGGTTAAGTCTTTTACGTTCATTAAACATTTCTTATCCTCCTCATGAAACGCGTTTTCCGACCGTAGAAATGAAATTTAATGAATTTGTTTTTTTTCTTCTTTTGCGAATACGATAGGCTTCTCTTAATAATTTCTTCCGTTTCATCGTGCGATCTCCATCCTGGTTCAACGATTCGTTCAACAAGTTGCGTTAAAAGGTACGAGTTGAAATTTTACAAGTCTTTTTATTACGTAGTCGACGTGGTCGTTCGAGGAACGAGCATGAAATTCAATTTATACGGCGACGATGTATGTTATCTGTCTCAATGTGTTCGGAAATGGTAACGCAGTGACAGATACATTCGTCTAGATGTCTCGCCAAATTAAATTTACATCTGAACGACAAGTGAATCATAATTAATCTTGAACATGGAATTATATGGCGGAACAGCCGTTGAATAAATTGGGACATTTCGATGAGCGACGTGGTTCGGATATCCGTCTGGATAAAAACTATAGCAAACGTCGTTCGACATGCAGGTTTGTTCCTAAGTTTAATTAATATCGATAAATAAATAACAAAGATAATTTAATTAATTAGCAAGATATACATGTTGTGCCTCCAACAGAGAGTCAACGATATTGCAGTGAAATTTCGTATCGAGTAAAGAAACGCTATTAACACCGATTCTATTAACGCTCTTCGTTAATAACGCTGTTCGTCGTTCGAGCAATTCCGCGGACTAAATTACTTTCAACTCGACCGTCCGAAGTTGACTGTTTACAATTGACAATTCTTGTACGTGGCCGATTTTTCAATCGAATTTACGAGCCTGAGAGATAGGTAGCCTTTAAGCGAGCAAACTTACTAACAGAAAATAACAACGACTCGAGATGGACGTTCCTGCGGATGGATTTGATCCACGCAAACTCTCTTTTCCTTGAGAGGATACCTTGCAGGATTTGGTAACATTCAACCTGCGCTTGTCCTTTGATTTAAAAACAACTTGTATCTGTAACACTCGATTCAACGTACGAATAGGTCGCCGTGTCTAAAGAGGCGAAAATATGTTTAATCGCATAATGTTCCAATTACGAATCGACGTAGCGAAAAAAAGAAGGAACATAAAAAAGGAGACATAAAAGAGAAAAAATTCACGTTCCTTCCACCACCCTTGGATCAGCACATCCGCGACGTGGTCCAGCGAGCAGCTGCGTTTAAAGTAACGAGATGACTGTAGGCAGAGATGAGATAACTTCGTCTCAATAATTCAGATACCTAACAGCTTAGCCCTGTCCCGTACATAATGCAGTCTATCCTCCCCATCGTGCTGCCTCGTCCGCCCCTGCTTTGACTGCCAACTCTCTTCCCCACCTCCTGGTGGATCGCACCCCCTCGTCGTCTCACATTGAACCAGTCCGGTCGCAGACTCTTCCTCGGGCTTCTTGCAACGGCTTTTAAAGTGTCAAACCCTCGAATCCGCGATTTGAATCGTTTCGATCCGCCGCACTCGGCCCCACCGCGATTCACCTTGTTAAACATTCATCGTTCCCTGTGTTGGATCACGGCTGTAACCGGTCGAACACGAACACGAACACAGGCGCCATTGCGAAAACGACTCGTTTCCTTTTCCGGATGGAAATCCTCGCGGAACGAAAGAACACCCGTGTTTCTATTCTGCTCTCGTGCCTCTTCCACGAATCGTTTTTCGTCGATTCGATCGAGAACACCTCTGTCGCGAGAACTGTCTTTAACCAGTTAGCTAGCTGTTTTCGACGAGTATACTCGTGGTGGAGAAACGACGATATTTCGCGTCACGGCGAGCCTTGTCGGTAGTAAAATTCAAAAATAAAACAGTCGTTTCGTTACAACTTAATTCTGTATCGTAACAGCCACGCGTACTCTGCGTTTGACGAGTATACTCGTCGTCGCTTGCTTTTTGCCACGCGTTTTACGTACACGCCTTTCAAAGTTTTCAAACGAGTCGCAACAGCCAACTGGTTAATATCGTTTCGAGTCTTTCGATCTCTCCCATGTATATAAAATTATTTCTATAGTTTCTATGGTGTAGAATGTCGTAAAAGTGACTGAGGCAGAGTGGCAAAGTTTAACGACGAACACGGAATTATTTACGACCGTGTCAGAAAGCAACGACAAAATTTGCTCAAAATCAACGTTCTTAAAAACCGTTTAAGAGAAACAACGCACTACGGAATTAATATATTTGCAATTCGTAACGCGTTTCTAAGTACGTACGTCGTTGCTCGATATCGAAGGGAACGTACGTGAAAAACATTTCAAATTGTTTAAACCAAAGATGTCACGTTAAGGGGGATGCTGTTTGCATTTGCACAATTTCATACGAGATAATTGAATAACGAACGCTACAGGATTTCCGATGGTAACTAACGATACAATCAGCAATAGACGATATTATACAAAAAAATAAAGTAGAAAATATACACTGAGATTCGTTCGTACGAGGCTCTGTTCTCAAAAATATCAACAATAAATTATCCATGTGGATCTGTGTATTTATGTTCCATCCACTACATACGCGGATTTTCCAAATTTATTTCTCCCCCGATTCGGTGTTCAACGTGTGATTCTGTACAGAAAACTTGTTCCTCAAAGACTCACACGTCTGACGAATAATCAGAGAAATTAATCACACGACTCGCGATCGTTCGTTCCCGATGAAACTCAAAAGGGAAAAGACGCGTACGGATAAAGTTAATCGTATCGCGGTATATTCGCGACGGACGATAAAATCAAGTTTAGAATACTTGTTCGCCAAGTGTTGGCCAAAAGTTATACTTGACGATAGGGGGATAACGATAAGAGTAATGTGTCCCAGGTTGCGAGAGAATACAGTTATGCCGGCCGCAGTGAATGGGGCGAGGCTGCGTCGGGGCTGCAAAATGTAATCGGCACGGCGCCCTCAATTATTAATTGCTAACCGCGTTAATTACTTGCACGGGTGTAGGCGCGGCTGTCACTGGAACAACGGCGTAGCCACGGATAGATTTTCCAACGGGAACAAACCAAACGTAATCAAATTCGTCGACCGTTAACCCTTCGTTAGCTGAAATTTTCCCTTAATCCTAAGACAAGAAATGATAATCGATCTGCATTTTTTTACGTTCGATACGAAAATCGGGGAAAGACGATTTTCTGAAAGATCGTTCGCTTTAGTTGCAATGTTTTCCAAGCTCAAATTGAACGAGTTTGCGACGACGAATTTGTATTATATACAATTCGACGTCTTCTCCTAATTTTTGTATCTCGTGAATTTCCATGAAACCGATGTATGGAGAAAATTGATAAAAGAAAATTACTGGAAATGCAAGCGGACTTGAACGAATCCGGGAATGAAAGCAAAAAGATCAAACTTAACGAGATACTTTTCGATCTTTGATAGATCGAATCACGGTATAATTAACGAGGAGACTCGTTAGTTAACTGCCACTGGTCTTTAGAGGTGTGCACGGATTGCGTAAAGAAACCAGTTTTGAGAAATTACAACTACCGTACAAAGTATCGCAATCGTCCTGCGAACATTATATATCTATTCTTTCGTAATTAATTGTTGAATTAACATCTGGAAGAATAATGAACCAGGTCCGATGCTAAAATTTGTTTTTTATAATATTCGGTCGAACGAGAAAATGATCGTTTAACGATTTCGTTAAATTCTCCAACACGTATTACGCAACATACAGCAGAAATTTTCCTAAAAATTTATCCGTTTGCTCGCTCAAGATCATAATTACACTAGACTTTGTCTCCAACATTTGACAACCGCATTTTTATATTATCTTCTAACGTACGTACTCTGACAAGCTTTTAAAAAAATCCAATGTACCCGGTTCCGTTCGTAACAGTATCGGTAACGACATTAAAACGTATCTCTGACGTTCGATAACGAAATAATATTTCAACAATTTCATACTTAAGCCCTCCGATAAATATCACGGAATCAGGCCGTCTAAAATGTAACTACGAGATTTACTTTCTCCCCACTCGGGTCAAAACTGTACCGAGTCCTGTCCCGCTGTTCCTGTTTCCTTCGTTTTCCCCGATATCGTATCAGACGCATTTAATAACTTTCAGAAGAGTGAAATTGCAAATCGTTTGGAAAGCTGGCAGAACGCAGAAAGATAACGCGAGTGCAAGGCTTTCCTACAATTATCGAGCGGGTATTAACGAGACGAAAATAAACAAACTCGATCGGATGTTGATTGCGGCTGAGAAGTGCTGTTATCTGGAATCTCTGCTCGACATCGTCGGCTGTGCTAGTCGTTAATCGTGCAACAACCGATCGAGTTGTGTCCCGATTCAACCGACTCGTTCCGTGATACACGGGCTACCGAGGAGTTCTATACGCCCTCCGTTCTCTATCCACGGAAAGATGAACGAGGAAAGAGAAGAAGCTGAGATCGTTCCACGCTGAGATAAACAAAGGTACAACGAAACCGTTTAATTACCGACGACCGGAGATTAACTCTAATGGAACGACGGTGTTTCGTGGCTCGTATGGAAGCGGCATCGCGGCACTCTGATTGGCCGCGTTATCCAGTCTGGCGCCTTTCAGACTCAGGGACATTCTCGGTCAGATCTCGTTGCCGAACGAAGATCTTTCAACTTTTAGTCTCTTTAACGCTAGGAGAATTTATCTCCCATAGGCTGGTTAAATTCGTAAAAGGTATACTTCGGACTTGGAGAACCGACGATGAGTAAATGGCCGATTATGGCAATTCGATCGCGATTCTTCTGATCCTCGTTGTTTGTTAGACGAGTCTGTTACGCGGTAAGGTTCGAGCAAACTTTGGTCGATAATTACGCAAGAATTTTCCAAAGAAGAAAATAAAAGATTTCCATAAAAGCTTCCACCTAAGTGACGTTGCCAACAAGTCGACCATTTTCTGTTACCCTAATAGACTTAGTGCTAGAAAACAGACACTCACGAACCACCCCTGAGCGAGCTAGCGCTGCACCACCGACGAATCGAATTAACTTTATTACGTTTGTCTTCTGTTTTCCGCTCCAACGACCGCCAGTCTCTTTCCACTGCCCTAGCTACCCTGCAGCCGTTTCTCGTTTCGTGTTTTCTACAACACTCCAGCAACCCCCGCCACCCTATCATTTAACTGGCTGGATCTCGCAAGCATAATTCGGTACACTATGTACCTATGTAACGACAGTAACTTTGATTTTAAAGCTTTGCCTAATCTTCCGTTTTATCGCGTTTGAGGATTCGAAAGTTCGAAGGACTTGACACGTCGCAAGATGGTAATATCGAAGCGCGAGTATGAAAAAATTCGACGATTTCAAAGATCGGGACACTGACGATCTTTTCAAACTCTTCAAACCGTGAAGCTTCGAAATTTCGAAATTCGAGAACTCGAAAGCTCGCAGATTTAATATTCGAAAATTTAGGAGTTGGAAAGTGTTCCGTAATTCCATAACTAAAATTGGAGAATTCCATAATTTATTTAATACGTGTTTTAGCATCATCTCGTCTATGAATACCACGTTGTACTGAAAAATAATTTATACCGGTATTGCAAGCACACAATAAAATACTTCCAACAGTAGGAATAACGTGAAACAAGCAAAACTCATAGCAGCCCTCGGTATCCATCAGTTTGTATCAAACATCCGAGGATATCCCATACTAAACCGCTACCTAAGAACCGAATGCGATACTTGTACGAACTTTACGAACGTTCACAATTTTCTTCCGTTCTCTCCACGAGGGACGCTCGATCATTTTCAATCTTTCCATTTGTTTTAGGAGGCAAACGGCGGAAGAAAGAGAGGCCGAGAGGCAGGCGGCGAATCGGTTGATGCTGTCCCTTCAAGCCGAGGCGCTTGGAAAAGTGGCTTATCCTGCAACAGTGCCGAACCATCCAGCGGGAACCACCGTTCCCAGTTTAGACAGACAACAAGCACCCACTGCTCTGACCCATCCTGTGGGTCAGTGGGCCTCGCCGTACGGTCCACCACAACCTCTAGCCGAACCGATTTGTTGAACCAGGATAATTGACGCGGATTCAAAGACTCTTACAGAGTAAAACTTCTTACGTATCAGTCGTGTCACGTTTCTACGATAGAATAGTCGTACGTTTTCTAGGGCCGGTGCGACTCTTGTCGTTGCAGTCTCGTTGTCGTTCCAGTCTCCCATGGTGCAGTGCTTTGAACGATCGTAGACTCAAACAATGTGCTTTCCCGCGTTACTTCCTCGATATTTCCAAAGAACAACCACTGACCATGGCTGGAAAACGCAAAGCGAAACTCGTTCTTGTAAAGGGCGAATCGAACGTTGTTGAGATATCAGGAGATGTTACGCGGCGAATTGTCGCTCTTTGTGATCGAAACAGGAGACGATTTTTCAAAAAGACAACGCTGAAGCACGGGAAAGCGGTTTCAAGATTTCGGAATAGAATCGAATTACCATGGCCAACATTCGGCATCGGAATCCGATCGAAAACCTATGGAGAGTTCTAGGAAGAAAATTTCACGATCAGCAGGAGTTGCCGATAGAATACGTCAGCGAACTTGAAAAGAGAAATAAAATCAACGTAGGCGAATACTCGAGACGAAACTTTCGATAAATTAGCGGATGGTGTACCTAAAGGATTAATTAGTAGCAATCAAAAGTAAAGAAAAATCCATTGAATGGAAACGTAACGAAATTAGCATTGAGTTTATATTTTTTCACAGGCGAAAATACAATCTTTGTACATTCAGTTTCGCTTTACATTGTAACGTAAAACTATATCAACGATTTTCTTTCAATACGATGATAAATCTAAAAATAGGCTCCAGTTTATAATTATTCACGGCACCGTGTGTCTCTCTTCGTTTCCCCCGTAGAGATACGAAGACGGAGTACGCGAGTCATGTGTTAACCGTGCAAGCGAATGCGATGTGAGAATAGGAAGAGAACGCTACGTACAGGCCTTTTCTGTTCTTGTCTAATCAGACATGCATCAGACCGCTCATTGATCGGTGTTACACTTACATATTTACTGTACGAATGTGCATGCTTTATTAGCTATTGGACAAGGAATGATCAGCCTCTATACAGCGTTCACGCAGCCTATCTTCGCATCTCTGTTATGTTTTGCCAATTATGTTTGATGATATACAAGGAATAACAGAATAACAAGACAGACATCGCAGCGAGATGGCAACGACAATAGTCGCGCATCTGCAACCGGGCCTTACTGCGAAAATAGCAGTCGTTCACACTTGAAAACGTTGACAGAAAGAGGTCTGGAATAGCTTACTCAATTCGTATTTTTATCTTCATCTCCTTCCAGTTTTCTTTAGACGTGTTTGAAACTTGTAGTGAGATTTGCTGTTAAATTTGATTTAGAGCATTTTCGATAGAAATGATCGAGCGAGTAGCTTTTATTTAATTTCAAAAGAAGATTTGTTGTTAAATGATAGTATTTGATGTGAGGGAAAGATGGAAACTTGAAATGTAATTATAGTTGATAACGTGGAAATATATATTACGAATGTTGTTGGATATTACTTGCCCTTTTTCGCTCGATCTCTGCATCCGCAAGTTTAAATGTCCTTTTATACACAACTTTTCTTCAGTCGACGGATTATGAAAACCATACTGAGACTACTAGAGCCTTCGAAAATTCATGGTAGATAGTTCGACGAATAACGATATATTTTTCATTTATTTTCATATCAAAACGCACGATATGTTTTGAAATGTCACAGTGACGTTCAACATGCTGCAATTTGAGAACGTATAGAAAGAATCGACGAACGCAACGAGTAATTTCAAAGCGAATCTCTGAAATCTCAGGAATATGTTCCGCTTTATTTATATCGACCTGTATCAAATATGAACGATAAAATGGCAAGGCGAATCGTCACTGTAATTCCATCAATCTCGAGTTTAACACGCGACAATCTCTTCTCTATTACGAATCTATTAGTCGTATAAATACACGCGCACTCACACGTGTAACGGGAATTTAAAAAATTTTCCAAAACTAATCGCGGCGCGCTAATTTGACGTGGCATTATTGACAGAGAAAAGAAGTCACAGAGATCGAACGAAAAAGAGCATCAGAGGCCAGCAGTTGTCTTAATTGCGCTATTTCTAGGTAGTATCAACGTCTTACCGTCACGACGGCCAATTTTATCGACGTACTTAATTAACGAACCGAGGGGACTGATAGGGAGCTAAAAAAGAAACTTAAATAATTACGGATTGCTCTCGTTTTTTCGCCATCGCCACCCCTGTGAGCTCGCTCCGCAGAAATTTACCCTCGTCAAACAGACACGATACGCAGGGACATCGAAAGAAAGTAGAAACATAGAAAGGAGAAGAGGAAAGGCGAAGAGTGAGATCCGGACAGCTTCCGAAGTTTGCGAAATTCTTCGATAGGCGATGGAATTAACCCTTTCGACGACGGCTGATGGCGATCTTCTGGAGCACGTTGACTCTTTTCAATCCTTTTTAGGACCAGATTTTTTATCTTGTTTTTATCTTTTATAAAAATGGTACAGTCGTCGGATATCAACAATTAGATCATCGTCACCTGCTAACTACCGATTCGCATTTTGCGCTGTGCGTACGCATTTTTAAAAATTTCAAAATTCGGAAATTACAAGTATCATAGAAGGGGGCCGTTTAACGAATATCAGCTTAGTCTTTTACCTTCGTTTAACATTTTTTCGCCGAGTATACATCAGTACGATGTCCTGTTCCTCAATGTCAAACAACTTTTGTAACCGCATTCGATTGAAATTAAAGGCGAAAAAGAAATTGAAAGGTAGGATATTAAAAAAAGAACAAAAAGATCTCGTCATTAAAAGAGTTAAGACTATATTATCTAAGAATTTCGCCTTACCAATACTTTAACGCAGCAATAATCGAAGGCGTCGCAAAACACGATTTATGTATACAATGCAATATCATTGACCGGAAGCCTCCGCCTCGGTGCATCTTTCGAATGGCACAGCTTAATTGAAAGATCCGCACGACATATCTGTGTATATATTAGCGCGATAGTATGTAATTAAAAACATTACGATGTATGTACGATATTAATCCGTTTCTGCGATCGACTTGGCGACAGCGTTTTGTTTTGAACATTAGACGTGCACACATGTACTTACACATCATACAAATACAGAAAGAAGATATTAGATATTAGGTGTACGAGAGAATTTTATGCTTTTACGAAGAGAACGTTCCTTTTGATTTTTCATTGATGACAATCTTAATATCGTTCTTTGCACATTTCGATCGAATGATTCTTTTTATTTCTGTATCACAAACTTTGCGCGGTCTTTGTTATTTCTTGTACCATTCTCGTCAAGTACGAAAGAAACTAGTTCAGTAGCTTCAATAGCGTTTATGTGGAATAAAAAGAGAATATATTATTGAATGTATGATTTATTCCATATAAGTAAAAGAAAAGAAGAAATAGCAATCGTGGAAAGAACTTTATTAAGAAAATCAATTTTTAATACTTTAATCCGGCAGTAAGGGAACAAAGCTGAATGAGTTTAAGCGTATTATTTATAACATTGAGTTTAGAATTTATACTACGATTAAGTGTTAGGAAAATGAGTTACGCGCTATAGATACGAACGTTCCTCGCATTCTTTTTCCTCGTTATCTTTCAACCGAAGTTACATCGTCGGCCTTGCTTCCATTCCGAGCCACACGGAAAATTGTGAACGACATTCCATTTTTTAAAGATTCGAATTACCGAGGAACGGGTCGTACTGTCTCGAGCCAAGACAATCCTACAAATTGTAAAACTAGAAGAGCGAAAAAATTCTTTCTTACATCTAATGCACGAATTACCATGTACGTGTATGTAAAGATCACATGGGAAAACTATAGGTCACATTTTCTATTTTTTTATAGAGAACGATATACAGAGAGCGATATCGATAAGTTCTAAAAATATTTATTTCCATAACACAGCCACGTTGTTGATTTTTTACCTTTCATAAATCCTGTTTTCCACCTATTTCTACCTATTTCTGGAAAATACGTATCCGTCAAACTAGCCGATCATCATCTTCTTCAACCGCGCCGTGTTAAAATTCTCTCCTTTTAGTCATCAAACAGCATAAACGTGAAAAAACATCAACAAAGAATGGACTTATCGCATTTTTCTCGTGTGACCGCTTTATCCTACAACTGTGCAACTATACAAACACATACACCTTGTACAATATTATTTTCTTAGGAATACAAAAAATCATAAAGAATAATTAAGAATGTACTATCGCGAAAAGATATTGTAAGTTATAAATAAATATACATATAATGTATAATATATATGTATATATGATATATATCATATATATTATATATATATCGCTACCACTAAGGTTCGTCGTCGAAATAGAGCGTGTAAGCCGTCTAATTAGGTACGTAATATTTATGTTAAGAACAACCGTAGAATTATCGATCGTAGAGAACGATGTGATGTTATATAAGTACGTGTAACGTTGTATATAATTGACAAATAGAAGTAATGCATATACATATACATATACATATACATATATATATATTATACATAAAATGATTCAACTGGTACGCGTATACGTTGATTGTACGAAACTTCACGAAATCATAATAAGCGAACACATGATAGAATATTACAAAATCCTTGGCTTAGTAATTTATTTGTTAAACAACCGACTCTTAACGTACGATTGTTGATGATATTACCGTCTAATTTTTCGTTCTCCGTTAAATCGTTCAACGCCGATACCGATTACGTACGTTTCATTTTCGTAGGTAACACCATGTTGATGTAAGATAAGAGAAATAATCAGCGAAACAACCACGAATGATCCGAATAAATCGTTCTTTTTCGCAAAAAGATGATCGTTTCTGTCCATTTGGCACTTGGATTTCTTCAGATTTCTCCGCTTGAACGCATCTCGTCCGGCCCGCGACACACGACTCATGATTTCTTCAAATCCTGGATACATTTTATAAGGTAGACTGTATATATTTTTTCAATTGTATCGCACAGAATAAATTTATATGACCCAACGTGAACGAGCGAATAGTTTTCTGCTACGACGAATCATTTGTATGTGTGGTACCCGTTTCGTGAGAGGGAGAAGGTCTTGCACGATCACGATGTTTGTTTCTCGTGATCGAGGAACCCTAGGATCGACGTTACGAAAGAACCGGAAGTTTCGCGTGTTACCAGGCGTCACGGATTGCTCTCACATTGTAACATCTCTCACCCCTTCGGACGGTAAAACGGTGCAATTTCGTTGTAAATCGACCATGAGAGGGAGAAAGAGAGTGGCCACTAAATGACAGAGTAGCAAACGCTCGTTGAAAGTCCGTTGGAAAACGATTCCGTGAAATTCATTTTCTGTAGAATTCGAACTGTCACTTACACGTGAATCGCAGTTGTGTATTTCTCAGATCGATTCGATGGATCAACGTTGGCTCTATTTTTGTTCGGTTATAAAACATATACGATCTCCGTGTTTCTCTATTTTTCTGTTTTACCGTTCCGCTTCAAATTACAGATGCAGTTTGTCCGCTTCGTGTCCTGTCAATGTTCGCCTAAATTCGTCGGAGAAAATAGTTACGTTTCGTCGTTACCTTTCACGGATGATGGTGTTTTCCATCTATCGTTTTCGATATACGCCAGAGAAGAATTGCATAGAGCTGACTGAGTTCCATTGATCATGGAAAACTTAATTACGATCGAGCGTCAGTGAAATATAAATCGAATCAGGAATCACGCTCGACAACAAAAATATTTCAGCTTTAATCTGCGATCGTTAATGGAATTATATATCGCCCGAAACTGTCACGTAATGCTCATCCATTGCAAATGAGTCGTAATAAAGCTCATTCGACAACGTTAAATAAATTTTCATCCTTCTTGTATTAAACATCCTCGAAATTCGATATCATTAATTTTTCTCTTATTCCTCCTCCATTTTCATTTTATCGTTCCTCAACTATATCCAGCAAATACGTACACAGTTGCTTCTTTCTTTCTCACTCTCTCCCTCTCTATCTCTATCTATCTATCTCTCTATCTCTCTTTCTCTGTTTCTCGTCCTCTCTGATCGCCCTAATCGTTGTCTTTCCGCAGCGTATTATCCCACTTCAGCTAGGAGAGCTGCTAGTGCCGGATGTGGCCACGTTTACTGCCTATAATTGCAGAGAAGACACGGCGCGCCGTTCCGCCCAATTATTTGGAGACAAATGCCCTCCAAAAAAGAAGCCTTCGACTCGTCCGCCGGGCTAAGGACGTCTCTCGATGGATCGTCAGAAAATTATTTATGACGGAAAAATAATTACCGGTACGTTTTACTTTCCGTCCCCTATTTCTTATTTTCTTTTAATCTGTTCCACACATATAGACGACAGATACGACTATTTTAACTTGCACCAATATATACCTAGAGAATACTTGTGAGAATGATGGTCTCCTTGAGGAATATGATGAAATAAAGAATGCCCGATAAATGAGAAACGTCTGTAATAATATTTAATGATAAACTGTTGCATATTGTTGTACGTATGATCTTAATAGACAGTCTTCTACAGATAAATAAAACTGCTCGAGATATTGAGATTAATAAACGAAACGAAAAGTGGCTAGAAAATAATGACTTTCCTTGGGTACCATTGAACAAACGGTAAATTACTAGTAAAATTTATTTCGATAGAAAATAATACGAGAGAAGTGGAATTGTAAATTTAATAGAGATATTAATATATGTATATTGGAAAGTAAAGATGCTTTTTAGACGATACTGGAACGTGTAGTAACTGCCTTACGTGTTTCGTTTTGACAGAGGAAATTGAAAGTGAATCGTTTCCGGTCGGTCATCGTTGACTCTGTCTTCCGAAACTCTCATGATTGTGCGTCAAGCGCCCTGTAATCTTGTCCACGAAGATATTCCTGTGGTTTTTCTAGTTTTTAACGTAGTCGGCGGTATCCAATTACGCGGTTCCACAAAGTCTCTTTTAAAGACCAAAAGCTCCGATAGGTATTAGAGTTACACGAGAACTAAATCGACATTAATCTGAAAAAACATCAGAAAATTTCGTTACCAATTACAGCAAAATTGTATCCAACTAAACTTTATACAAGGATATTCTCAATTCTATTCATACATACATTTATATACACAAATAAATCTTATTAACATATATGTATATCATGCACAACCGAAATAAACTCCCTTGCAAGGCGAAATAATTCCGTGGCACGGAATAAAATATAGCTTTTATAATTAATTTTATTTACTTTCACGCACAGATGTATCTAATATATGCAATTGTATTTTCTCTTTCAAACGAAACCCTGTAGCTGTAACTACGATGATCGATGTACAGCGATGCGCGAAACTTTCAAAATCCAAATGGATCTTTCACCTTCTATTTCAAAAACGATATTCAAAATTATTTTAACCAATAATCGTATATAAAATTAATTCCAGAACTCGATCGCATCGAAACAACCCGCCCAATCTGAAAGAAAAGAATTTATTTGAAAGATAAAGCGAAGGAGGTTCAATTCTGCTTTTTCCAAACGAAATTAGAAATTTTAAACAACGCTAGAAATACAGAATAGTCCGTTATATATACAATGATAGCAACGTATAGCGTATGCGCATATACAATCGTACGCGTGCGTTATTTCGTGTGTATTTTACAAACGAAATTGGAGGGGCGGCTCGAATTAAAAACTAATCCAATATTAGCTTCGGCCTGGCGAGGCGATACGATGCTCAACAATTATTTCCTCCCCTGTGTTTCCACGCACGCTGGAAAACCATCCCCTCAGCTCCGCCTATATGTATCGTTGGCCGCAAAGAAGGGAGCAGTTGCGAGAATTATTCATCTGTAAAATGCGATCGGTGGTATTTACGACAAACGATTTATAGTTACGCGTTTGCATATTTAGAATCTTCTATTTATACATACGTATATTTATTGAAAAGAAGAATAGCAAGAGCAATGAATTCTGGATGAACGGTAAAGCATTCTTTGATATCGGCGTTCAAGTTAATTAATCCTCTTCTGATCGACAATTGTGTAACTGTATAGAATGCCATAACTGAGACCGATTAGATACTTGCAATATCGAAAAGGAAAGTTGGAAATAAAAAATAAATGTAATGAAGCAATGGCTTTCGACAAGCTGAATTTGCAAACGAATACCAGTTAGATCTTAAAAACTTGTACATTCAATGGATGATACTATGATATAACGTAACGTGCGCAGGATACGATTCAAAACTATACATGATAAATAAACTGAAATGTAAATGAAGTTCTAAGCAAGATGAATCTTGCAGACGTTAATCTTTGTTATTAATACAGAGGACAGTCGGCAGCTCTGAATCATCCAAAGATATTAATTACTTCGTCGCCGTCAAGAGTGTTCAGCTAAACATAATTCTGATATTCTCTGTTCGAACACGTGGGTAACATTTGAATAGATTGCTCGCAAAATTGCCTCCAGATCACATTTAATCTATCAACGTTTTTCGTCGATTAATATCGAGAGATACGAATTACAAATTTGGATATCGTAAACACAAGAATCAAATATACAGAAGGTTTACTATAGAGAACTTCAAGTTTAATGAAGAAAAGAAAAAGCCGATACGGGTCACAGTAATCAAGTACAATATGTGTACAAAATTCAGTGATCAAGAATAAAAATTGCAAATCTTCAGTTTTTAATGCTCAATAAATGCTGGATAAAAGCATTAATCCCGATATAGGCACGAGAGATTAACCTGCCAGAAGACCGTCGCGCATATTGGAACGGTTCGAAATTCTCTAGCGAGGTTGAAATTTTTATCACTCATCATGGAACCTCATCTTTTTTTACTCTTTTTCTCTCTCTCTCTTTCTCTTTCCTTTTTTCGGGCAGACACTGTGCATAGATCATAACGGGCACGCACATATACGCGAGACCCGGGTGAAACGCGTTTATAAAATCATGAGGAGTACGCTGCACGGGATATTTACGCAACCGGCGTAAATTTATTGCGATTGCGCTTCAGCGGAGTCGCGGAAACCGAGTTGGAGAACGCTTTTTTTCCGGTCGTCCAGGGAGACGCCTGATCCCGGATGAAAACGATCAGACGAGCTTCGTGGAAATTGATCACTTTTATGAAAAATGAATCGAAATCGATTCGACAATTTTACAACACACCAAAAACATCGTTTTGCCCCTAATGATGTACTTCCGGTACATTTTCATCGCCAGAAGCGTGTTAACGAAAATGTCCTCGCTTGTCGACAAGGAGATCGCATTATCACTTCGTTCGCAAATCTATCGTTTAATTGGCGAAAACGTTAAAGCTTAATAGCATGCTTATTTTCATCCTTTGGTGATATTAACTTGTTCCTTTTTTTATCAACCTGTTCACGTAGGTACGTAACGTTTAGCATACACGAGGGAGACAGGATCATCTCTTCCCACTACAAAAACGATTAACCTTGGTCGCCAGATCCGATCAATTTTCGTGGTCATTAGCTGTTGAACGCATTTTCTAAAACGTTGTGCCTAAACGGTGTTCGTTTCCTGCCCATAAAAAGTGGCCAACTTTCGTCGCTGTCTCTATTTCCGATCGTTTGCGGTCGACATCGTAGACCGAGCGAATACAGACGGTGTGTTAAAAAATCGAGAACGCCCGTGTTCCTTTTTTCTTCCCCTCGCTCCACAAACAATAGCTGCGATTAAATTTTGTCGTAAGAATGGAAAAATCAACCACTCCGAACAACGCATCTTTCGACCGTCTCAAACGTAAACCGTTAACACGACCTCTGAAGGATCGAGAAAAACCGTCCATCCAACGTGAAAATAATAAAGGCAACGAGCGAGTACGACGTCAGAATGGAATTGGGCTCGTCAAACGGTTTTTTCCCCCGCGTGGTTTCGCGCTTTTTCGTGTTCGGTACCACGAAGGCTCCCTTGTCGGGCGACAAACGACAGCCGACAGACGACAGCACGAAAAAGACGACCTACCACGCGCTAGAAGGCGCTCCCATTTAGGATGATTGCCCCGATTTTATGTATTTATACGCGTACTGTTACAACAGCACGCCGCTTTCTACAGCTGATATTCGTTTCCGTGGCGCGGGTCAAGCACGAGTTTAAAATTCCTAACGCGTCGCGATAGCCCGCTGAAATATCATGCCGGATTTCCACGCGCTGCCATCCATTGCGAAACATGCTGATGTGAAATATGCACGAGACGCGGAACAAAAATCTGAACGCAAGTGTTATCAGAGGACTCCTTCACGTTCGTACAACGAGTCGGTGATTTTCAACAGTTGGCTGTTTTTGACGAGTATACTCGTCATGAAGAAATGGCAATGTTTCGTGTCACGATGAGCCCTGTTGGTAAGAAAATTAAAAAATAAAGCAGTCGATTCGTTACGACTCAACTCTGTATTACAACAGTCACGCGTACTCTACGTTCGACGAGTATATTCGTCACATTTTAGCTACACGCTTTTCAAAGAGGTGGCAACAGCTAAGCGGTTAATCGGTCTCCTCGCTCTTTGAAATCGCGAGATGGATTTAGAACCGCTGTTTGTAGCAGATTCGTCGTATTTACCGATCCTTTCTCTCTGTTTGATCTTACGCGCGAATCCACATAGCGTACCTTTATACGTTTTATCGTGAAAATGTCAGCGATTAAAGCTTTCCGTGTCAAAAAGATTTTCTTTTCCCGAAATAGACGTTCGATCGTTAAATGAATTTAATTGCGAATAAATTTCAAGGAAAGTGAAAATTAAAGAAATGATACACGGTAAGACGGAAAGTAGGAAGGAATCGTACTTGTACACGCACACGCGTCCGTATAAAGGAGCATTATCAGGAAATACAGTGGCCGTGCATGCGTATTGCAGGCACGCCAGGCACCACCCTATAAAGGACATTGGCGTAGGGTTCTTCGGTTATTCCCAGAGGTATTAAGAGAGAAAAGCGTTTCGCATGGGCACGTGGCGGTGTGTGGTTGCTCCATGACTGGTTGGAGGAAGAGGGTCACCTATGGTTGCTGGTACACCCAGTCCCATGGCACGGTGACGACGCTTTAATATTTAATGCGATTAAACTCATTTCGACCCGCCTCCCGTAATTGGTTTCTGATTAACAGCCAAGTTTTAAGTGCATTGCCCGTGCATGATAGTTATACGCGTCCTGACGCTATCAACTAATAACCGTGAGTGCTCTCCTGTCTGTAATGTGAACGCTCGCACGTGAACCGCCATTATTCTTGCATTTATAATTAGCCTTGCATTTTATTAATTGCACCGCTGGCTCGTGTTCGCCCACGAAAATTAGCGGGGAAATTTTCGATTAACGCCAATCGGCCAAATAATTGACACAGAGCCATCGATTATTCCTTTCTTTCGTCGGCTGGTCAGCTTCGAAAAACAACCATACGCTCGTAATCAATTTCGCGACAAAGGACACACAGAGATTAACAGAATATTCGTGGTTGCGCAATTTTTCATAGAAATGTCGATTTTGATTTTCAGAGGAGATTTTCGGGGAAGACAAGGGCAAAAAATCTTCGATTTGAAATTTTCAGCCTAGCTAAATTTTTATGGATGGACCTGTACGCTTCCGCGTATAGGTATTATACATAAAGACGTAGAAATTTATTTGAAAAATTCTCTATATAGATACGACCTTGTGTATATGTTTCTCGTTTTTCGAGAAAATGAAGAAATCTTATTATCCGTTGTGTCAAATAAATATTCAGCCTTAATTGCTAAACGAAAATTCAAGATCCCCTGTTTCGTCGAACTCGACAGTCGTAATGTCGAAACCAGTAATTCCCCTCGTTCCTGGCGACGATGTTTGGTATCTTGTATTCGGTGTATAGCGAAAATAGAAAGTCTCCAAATTCAGGCGGTGAATTGCAGTTGGAGATAAGTTGTCCATAGGGATAATCCATGGACTCAGCAGGTGTCTCTATTCGCCAGGGTTTCACTCCATCTTCCGTTGACAGACAAAATCCCCTACGGCGTGCAGTACCAGGCCACCACGATCTATCCTATTGACCGTCTGTCCAATTAGGACAGCGAAAACTTAATTAACCGATCGGATGGGCCCGATGAAAACTGGATGCGCCGCGGATGCCCGCGAGGAGAACTCGATAATTAATACAAATCCAGATATGCTGGCGGTCCAATAAAAACAATTTGCCCGTTAACCATGATTGATGAACGATTACGCTTTAAATCGAGCCGTATATCAGCGCGGAGGCGAACTATACACGGGATTGAATAATTGATGCCGATCGACGATAGGAACCGGCTGTAATCGAACCAGCGGAAATAGATACGAATGAAAATCGTTGGAAGACAAGTTGTATCAAAGCAATAGCACGGATGAGGCGCGGAAAAAGCGCGTCACGCTAAGTTCAGCGACACTCGATTCTACAAACACCATCGTCGTTCTTTTCGCACTATGAAACGGGACCAAATCAAATTTAGAATTCAGCAAGGCAAAACAGGACGAAAGTAAGACGCTTTAGAAACGCATCGTGGAAATGAACAGAGTATCGGTTGGTTTCCATTTCGAGTTTTTGATCGTGTTAGTCACGTTGGTTAACGAGTAACAAATAAATACGTATCCTTTGCCACTTGACGTTTGTTCCATTTATTATCGCATGTTGAGACAAAACGCGATTTTGTTCCATTTCCAGAAATACAGCACACTCTTAACGTTAATTATAGCAGGCCAAATTACAAACGTGTTAAAATCATAGACTATTATTTGATCTTTTTTACTTTCTTTATTTTTATTTTTCTTAATTTCTATTTACGATCTATCTGAGTCCAATTCAGATCAAGCAAACGAATTATTTGTAATTACTTTGGTCCTCACCTTCGAAGATCGTAAGTTACGCGTGGATCGCTCGTTTACGTTTCTCGAAAGGAAGAAAATTAAAGAATTAGGGTAGAGGTAATTAAAGAGGTGATCGCAAGGTCTCGGTTAGAGTCGCTCTTTATTCGATAATACGTGTAATCCGGAATTAATTAAAGCTGTTACGTCGACAAGAATAACATCAATAATTAGTAATTGTTATTAACTGGAGTAGGCTGTCGATGGAAATGATCGATGATTGTATTTTCAGAGAAGCTCTTTTTTCCAGAAGTAAGCAGATCACAAGGTACCTGAAACAGCTGTAAGGAATTCAAATTTTCGTTAATGATACAAAATAGATGCAATCGTCGCGATCTTCATTAGGAAACCCATACTAGTGCGATAAATATAGAAAGATTCATTTACAAGAAATTTATCCAAATACAAGAATATATCACGGTTTTAATATTTCACGAGTAATTTCGTTGCCAAACAATGCTCGCTTTTTCTTCGTTTCCGACATCGCTTACTTGGTTGTTAATACTCCCTTGAAGCAGCAATCTCAGCTTCTGTAGCTCGCAATTAACAAGGACATTATCCGATTGGCCTGCATTCTTGTTGGCAAAATTTACTATTTCCTCCAGCATGGACATGGATCTTTTCCTATTCGTCCAGTCAGGAGGACTGTAGTGGTACGTCTGACACGTAACCGTCAGTACGGACAGCGACAAGACGAACAGAATTAAAACATGAGCGTTATCCATCTGTAAGAATTGCAAAAATACGTTCGCCAAACTATAGAAAGAAATATTTCATCGGTAAATATTTATATATATATATATTAGGAAATATTTATTAATATTAATATATTAGGATATATTAAGAAATATTTCAACCTTGTGAATACGAGTTCTAAAACATATGACGAACATGATAAAAGTTTGACGTCGTTAAGGATTTAATTGAAGCCACGAAAGTTGCCGTATCGCGTAAACCAAATACTGTTGTACCGTTTCATAAATCGAATCGAAAGCGTACTACTATAGACTATGGATTGCTATCGGGCTTATTTCTTGGCGGCAGGTTCGAATTAGTTGCTTTTTCTACGATCGAACCAATGGAAAAGGCAGCTTTATCCGCCGATGTGCAGCGAGCGCGAACGTAAAACAATGGACACAGTCCAAGCGTCACGGATGACTTGTTGGATCAACGATCCGTTCCACGTCCGACAATTTAAAGTCCCATAGGCCAGACTGTTCGATGCCCGCGATCACCTGTTTTACTTTTACGTAATTTACTTTGATAACGCAACGAATGCGACGTAGCTGGTTACACGAGCGAAAAGAAAATTAGTTTTCAATTGAAATTCTCGTTCCATCCACCTTTTTTTTTTTTTTTTTTTTTATTATTATCGTTACGACGAAATATTAAAAATTAATCGAAAGAAACGAAACGGTAAAACTTTGTAAAATGCTTCTTGACGAATGCACGAATTGCCGTACATGGTCGCTATCAACGAAATAAATATAGTTGCGTCGAAAGATTTCATTTCACGAATCGGTATTGGCTGTCTATTAGCGAAACGACGCAACGTTCTTCCGTAACTTTCTATCTTTCTCTCAGAAAATTGCCGTCAGGCTGTAAACCACGCTTTACGACATTTTGCACACGTTTTTACGCTATCGACGAAATACAGAAGGAAAATGCCGAGTTCTTAAGCAACGATTTACAATCGAACATGGTATTGCACGTGATGCAACGAGGAATTAAACGGAACAATTGGCCATTGTGAAACTCGTCGGCGCAATTTTCGCCTCGTGCGAACGAAATCACCGATGGAACGTCGCGAAGTATAATGGACGTGGTCGTGTGCACGGGACAACTTGAATACGATGGAAATTTAATTACGAAGCGCGCAGATTTAATTGCAATATCTTCGCTTAAATCTTTTCCTATCGACATCCTCATTTGTTCGTTTAACGACCACTCTGCAACATTTATTTGCAGGTACCACGCTATCGGAAGATTTTTATTATATCGCTATACGCATAATACTATGCTATTACTATGATTTATTCGATTTATTGATTTATTTATTTATTTTAATCGTAGGACAAACGATTGGCTCGTCGCTTTTCGTATTGAGAAATAATGTAAAGTGATTGACCGAATAATAGAAAATATTCGACCGGTATATACTTTATCTCCTTGTACCAAAATCCTGGCTATTCGATCAATGAAAAATATCCGCGCGAAATATGATTTGTTCTTTTAGAACTTTGAAATTTTCCTCGACTTTCTGTCCGATTAATCGATACACCGAATATTCGCATACAGTTTACGATCTATCTTTCTGAATCCTAATCGTCGTATCGCGATTCCATTCAATTTACTGACCGGCTACTTGGTCGCTCAATTTCATTCGAAACTTCTCATCGTACACGCGATTCTGGAAACTTACGACGAAACTTCCATATGGGAAGGCGAACTTTGAAAATATTCGATGACTACGCGCACAACGAACTCGTTCCATTCGTCGTTTTCCAAATTAGCTGACCGACTGCTGCTCGATCGGCCAGTTAATCTTGCGAAATGATAACGTGAGAGGAGAAAGACGGCTGTCGAATGTTACGGTGCATTTACTTAATATTCACGCGTCTCAATCGAAACTGCTTTAATGGCTACTCGTCTGGAAGTCGATTCCTCTTGCAAACGCTTCGGAAGGCCCGATGAAGAAAGAGAACGAAGAAAAACCAGTCGTTTATCTGGCCGTTCGCCGACATCTACGTACACGCGGCGTCACGTGAGGTTTTTTCGAAAAATTTTAGAGTACCCTCGTACATTTCCACGTGCTAATTTTAAAGGAACCATTAACGCTACCCGCGTCCCCGGTCATTAAGATAAGAGTAAGTGCTACTAAGTGTCCCGTGGATAAGAAACGTGACCAGCATCTCTGTCGCATAGAGACGAGCCATTTTCGAGCGTGTCATCAAAACGACGCGAAACAGGTCCCCGTGTTTCGCATTGTTCGATCTTGGACGATGACGGCATGTATAAGATGGAACGTTTATTCCACCGAAGGACTTAGTTGGTGGCCGATTAAGCTGTTCCGAATATGAATTCATTTAAACGAGAAATCCTAAGCAGAGCAGAGAATCGATGAACTCACACTGTACCTATAAACCGCAAATTATAGTACGTGGCTACCAGTAAACCAGGTGCTTACGTATTTGTTATCCGATGCATTCAGATAAATGGAATATCGGAGTATCTATGATTCTCCTGTGAGAATTTAATTGCTACGAGTCACTTGCGAATGAATTGATTATAAAATTCAAAAATTTGCAAGAGTCGGGTTGATTTTCTTATTTATTTATGGAGGATCTTGCGTCGCAGAGTCGAGTATATGGTAATTTGAATGAAATCGATCACAAACATTAGATATTTACGATAGATATCTTACGAGATAAATAAAATTTCTATTTTTCTTGGCAACTGATTTTCTTCCTTCTACAAAAATGTTTCTACTCTCCTAGTTACTTCAACAATCTCGAGAATTCTCGTTACAACTGTCTGGCTCAATCGAAAATTATTCTTTGTTACAATCGCGTGCAATTTATTGTTTCGACGATCGTTAGCCTCGCTCATCTTGCTTCAATAAAAGTACATTTATTACGTATTATTTTGCATCCTGACGTCTCCATTATCCGCACGCGGTTCCTTAAATTTGCTTTACGAGAAACGTAGTCTAATTTCCTTAATTGTATTCCCTCTTGTTTTCTCTTACCTCGCTATATCCCGCCAAAAAACTGTTTTGAAATAACGTTTCTATCCTACCTTATATAATTGTACATAATTTATTAATTATGTAAAGATTAAGTAATTTTGTGTTCATTCGAGATTCATTTTTACCGCAAAGTTAAAGTTAAACTTCAAACGATCGAGATTAATATTCGGCGATGCTTGATTTCGAAGAATTCTTACTAACGAGTAACGATAACGACAAATGAAACACATGTCCATTATATTTCATCAAAATTTTCCACAAATATCTAGAGTCCTTGGTTTTTATTACAAACACCTAATCGATATAAGCGAATGAATTAAAATAACTCGATGTAACTCAGGCGTCTTTAAAAGATGTTCTTTGCCATTGTCGGAAATTAGGAGATCTCGTATAATTGTTCCACGCGATAACTGAGTTATCGATGCGCATGAAATAACGATAATATACAATAGATATACTGCATAAACGTCGCGAAAATGTGGCCGTATTCTTATTATGCAACGTGGATAGGGCATAGACTAAACAGATAACTAAGTCCCAGATTATTTCATTCGCGATAGAAATACCATATAGACGTTCCATATAATTGTAATTTAGATTTTGTTTGCGTGACATTATGAATAAGGTAGACGTTATCTTGCGAATTATTTAAAGTGCGAGATATGCAGGCAAGCAAAATTGTAATATTTAAATACCACGTTCTCGCGAAACAAATATTTTAAAATTGAACAAATATAAATGGAAAATATATTCGCGGTAAAAATGATAGGGCTGATGTTACCTTAAAAGCTCTGATACAGTGTCCCAACGTCTGGCAAATACCGGAAGCACCTCGAAGAGCACAATATTGCAAATTCAAGATACTGCGAACCATGATCCTTGCAGGCAGCTTTATATAAGGAGATTCTCTCATACCCTTCGTTCGTAAAACTCATTAAAAGACCCCTTCTCTTAGTCAGTGTTATACGATATTATTAAAAGTTTGGGATATCTATAGTTCCTATCAATAAGTGATAACGAAAGCAACAATGTCGCTAATTATCGTTAGGTAATATCATAGTGAACTCGGCAAACCGTAGGAAATTTTATAATAAATCCTCATTGAGAATCAAGAAGTTTCGAAGGGGTCGTTAAAACCTTAAAATAATCATCTCGCTTATAATTGCTGAAAGAGCCAACGATACATGTGGAAAATTGAACTTTAAGGCAATGGAATGAATTACTCCTGCGAAAATGTGATTTTCTCGATTCTTTGCAACTGTCAGAAATCTTTCCTATCTTTTATATTTTTTAATCAAGTGCGATAAATGACTGTTGGATTTGACAAACGTTATATTCGTGGGCATTAAATAATATATCTGATCAAATAAAGATTACAAAGTGGAAGATAATATATATAAAAGTAAAGATATAAAATAAATGAAAAGGGAAGCAAACGATCGTCTTAATCAGGTATCATTGGGTAATTGAATGTAATAATAATATACAGGGAAACTCGAATTACGAAGAATGAAACCTGGCGGGTTCGTTGCATTAACTTTGCGATGCATCTTCCATTCGGCCGACGCGTCCTCTTTTCTCTTGGATGAATTTTTTTGATGAAGAAATTTCAAATAAAGACAAGGGAGACGATTGTCTGATGATTACGAGATAAAAAGTGGAGAAATATTTTACTGAAATCATGGATCCAAAATTTATCTAATCAAATAGAAAATAGAAAGTAGTATAATAATCTTTGAAAGTGTTAAAATTCTGAAAACTTTCCAACGAAACTAATATGAGCCCAACAGGTTTTTATTTTCAACGATATGAGTTCAACGATTGAGCAATACCCCATTATATGATTTCTGCGTATACTCAACATACACAAGTTTGGCTGTATATTATTATTATGTCATCCAACAATATATAATGCGTTGAACCACATTGAACGATAAGATTTCCAATAAAAGTTTTCAATTTTTTTAAATATATCACCATCAGAATTGATCGCCAAATATATTCCAAATATCAGTTTTCTAACTGGTGTGAAAGTGGATGAAATTTCGCTTACAAAATTTCACCAGCCAGATAGAGAAACAGACAAGTAAGCTAGATAAAAGCTATTAAAAATCAATTTCATCAATTTTATCAATCAATTTAAATATCATTTCACAGAAAAATTTATATAATATTATTATATTATTAATGGTATTAATGTTAAATAATCTTATAGGTATTAAAGATATTAATAAGTATATTCCTTTTAAGAACAAAATCAAAATTTTGATGTTATATGTACTTAAAATTTATTGTCAGGACCATTTTATTATTTCAATAGATGGAAACATAGTGCAATAAATAAATACATATATACATACATACATACAATATCATTTTATTATTTCAAATTAATTAAACTTGTTAACATGATCTTCTTATCTAACTAAGATATTACATTTAAATAAATTATTGTTATTTTATATATAGAATTAATTTAAACAATAAATTAAATATCCAAATAACTTATTGTATCAGGACTGTCATTAATAGTCATTAGTTTTTCTGGTAGTATATATATCTACATATATATATGTGCTATTACTTTTCATATAAATAAATAAATTAAAAGGATGTCATAATAACATTGTCAATGAATGTAATCAAATGTTCGTTAAACTAAATTCAATCTAGACAAATTAAAATATTAAATAAAGAAAATTTAATGAATTGTGCTCCTATGTAAAAAATAGATATAGGAAAAATACTCTGCTTATTGTTTAACAATAACATTTATTTTTCAATCATTGATAAAAGCCTCATGTATAAAACAGATCTTCCATACGATCGTAATATCTTTAAAGTACACTCAGTCTCCAAAGTCTACTATCATGTTCTTTCCAACTGAGAGTTACATTTCTTACACACATTCATGTTAGAAAATAGTCAAAAACATGAACTTTATGTCACTTTTATAAAGAATATCAAGAATTTAAAAATATTTCAAACTTGAATCAATTAAAAATCACACTATAATCCTGGTACAATGAAGCAGTTCTTAAATTCTTTACACGAACTACCGCTGTTAAGTTGAATGAACTTAAACTTTATCAAACAGTGATATTTTAAGAACATGATATCAAAAGACAAAATTCGTGATCTTCGTTATACGTTCTTATTATGCGTGCACATACTACTGAGTATTCATTCATTTACAATTATGAAAACATGTTTCATAAAAGGAATTACATTATTAATTGTCCTATCCATTGTGTTAACAAGCCTGTGCTAATGTTTTCATCTATTAAGAATATTCGTACAGCTTTCTATGGCACAATCTAAAATATAAAGTCAATGGATGATTTTAATATCACAATAATCTCATCTAGAAAACTAAATAAATAATTTTGAATAAGTTTACAATCATATAATATGGCGCTGCATTGTGCCTAAGCAACTGCATCTTAAATTAAAATTATAATCTATCTTTTTCTTTCTACTAAAGGGGAGCTTAAACATGGTCTTCCTTTAAAAAAAGATTAAATCTAAATAAATAAAAATATATATATATATAATATTGAGTTGCAAACTGTACCTGTATTTCTAATTGAAAATTCTATAATTTATGCATTTTTTACAAATTTCATATAAAACAAAATTATTATTATATATATTTGCACGACCTATATTTGAAATAAATCCATAATTAATAGTTTAAGAATTGCACTTCCTAAAAAATTTTTAAACTTACGCAACGTATATTAAATAATTCTTCTTTACCAAATAATTTTGTAAATTAAGATTATAATTACTTATGCAGTAATTATTTCAGTCTACTATACAAAGTATTATAAAAACAAATTAAATAAATTCTTCTTTGTACTTCTATATTCTACACCTTATAAAATAAAGAAACTCTAAAATAAATCATTCATAGTTATATAAACGTAAAAGCATAAAAATAGAATGGCGAACAGTTGCCCACAACTTCTTAAAAATAGATTCAACTCTAAGTTCAAGCCTAGTTTACTTATTTACGTTTGCTTTTACTATATACCTATCTAAATTAATAAAAAAATATAAATTTTACGTATATAAAATGTGATATATACGTTCCAATAATTTGTCTTTTATAACTTTAATGAAATACTACATATTCTGTATTTACATTAAAAGTATAGTTAGATCATCGCTTCATGAAAATTTTAATATTATCTTATTTATCATTTTTTATCAGTTTACAACCCAATATTTTTATCAGTGCCGATATATAGAATACTATCTTTGGTTAGCTCATCTATATATGTTTTAATTGTAATGATGCTCTTTAAAAAAGATAGTATTACTTTCTAAAAATTAATTTGTAACACGAAACTAATATTTTTGTAAGTTTAAAAATGTTTGATACGTTCGTTTTGTTGCTTACATAATCCTGTAATGACAAATTGAAAATATTGCAGTATTTTGATGGTGTAAACAAGCTGATTAATCAAACGTATTATCTTGTCATTAATATTATCCAAAATGTTACATGACACCTTCATTGTACACAGTGCACATTGAAAAATATTCAGTCTACTTTCACACATCACTTGAGAAAGAGTCATTCATTGTCAAGTTAGCTGAAGAATTTCTACTATCAGCTGAATTCATTGCAATATAACGTCTTCTAAGTATTTCTTGTAAATCATTGCATGGACTGTTGTCACGTTTTATGCGAAGTGGTCGTCCTCCAGGTGATCTAAGAAAATATACATAATAATATATATCATTCATTTATAAACCAATACAATACATAATTGTATTAACAAATAATTATAAATGTAAAAGATAATTTACCTAGAAATTGGCTTTAATTTAACGCTGTCAATGTCCTTCAATACATCTGTCATAGATGTTTGAGAAGCAAATGGGCCTCTTTTACGATCTTCAACTTTATGATCTTGTAAACTTGCTCTTCTTGCAATATGAGGAGTTGGTGGTGGTAGTGGTGGTGGTGGAGGTGGGGGTGGTTGATGTGACTCTACTATATTTTCACTATCCATTCCATTTGTTAAAGAACCAGTCGATGTATCTGAACAAAACTTCAGTTAAAATAGGTTTGAAACATAAATAATGAAAAAGATATTATATATATACATACGCCTAGATTGTTTATTACTTTTAACTATTGCTGAAACTTGTTCCCTAAGTTCCTGAAGCTCCTGTTCCAGAGCAAGTAAACGAACTTCAGATCCAAAACTAATAGGCTCCAATAAATCTGGCCTGACATTAGACATTCTATTATTGAAACATTATCAAATTAATCTGTTGAATTAGTGGAAAAAAGAAATTCAATAAATGTATATAGAAACCTTGCAGGACCATATCCATTTGTATCTGCATAATTATTACTAGTTTCTTCGTTAATCATAGAACTTGTCATTGAATGTAAAGGTGTAACACTGACATATATTTTTGGTGGTGGTTTCAAAGGTAACATTGAACCAATTCTACGAACAATGCTCCTTCTTTTTCCATAATATTTTGGTGGTTCACTTATCTAAAACAAATATTAAAATTTTATTTATTTAGAAGTAGATAAAATTGTTAATGAATGAAAAAGTGTAATTGAATTTCTTTTAAATATCAATTTAAAATAAGAATGCATTTCATATGAATTTGTTAAATATTACCAGTTAATGAATTGCATGGTTAGTAACACATGGTAATCATATACATACTCGCTTTCTATACAACAAAAAATAATTTCTTACCTTCGACATTATTTTTCGTTTTTCTACAAATTTTTTATTTTGTTATCCAACTATTGAAATGAAATACTAATGTATACCGTACATTTAATAGAGTACATCAGGGCCATCCAAAATTCGAAATTAAAATAACTTTCTTACCATTGACGCAAGGCCAACATCTGACGACAGGTTGTCGTAGCTCGAAAGCGCAAACTCCAATGAAAAACGGCTTTAAGTAAAACAATTGCAGTGCAATTACAGTTTTTATAACAAAATTCATTACAATCTTTGTTTATACTTCTTTTATACTGCAATTGCAATCATAAAATATTCTTTGTATATACCAATATTAATTACAAATTAGTAATTTCTTAGAATATGATATTACTATCCATACACTTAATATTGTGTTTCATTTATTTTTATTATTTTCCAAAATCATAATATTTATTCGTAATAATAATTATAGATAAAAGAATGAAAAAATCCTTATACCATTTATAGTAAATAATTATTATTTATAATACTAGTTAAATAAAATAATTTGTAAAATATCGATAGTAATTAATAACCAGGAATTTTTAATATCAACGGTTGAAGTTATGATACTGTTACTGTTACAATAAATAATTATTTTCAAATAAATTAAATACTTTACAAAAATCGTCATGCTTTTCTAATTCTAATATCATATTCATGGAAAAAATTTAAAAATTTCATGGATTAAAATATTGAATGAATGAAATTATTAATTTAATTTAAGAAATATTTACATGAAAAATATGTACTTCCAGTATCCAATCATTTAAGGAAAGTTCTTTGTAACAGTAATTTTATTTGCATTTTTTAATATCACGTTCTATTTCTGTACCAAAAACTGTTAACACATTTGTATCATATACATATGTTTGCTCCTCTTTTCTCCATATGATAAACAACAAACAAATCATGTATATGTGTATATATATATATATATATATATATATATATATATATCAGTTTGTATATATACACATACATACGTTTGTGTATATATATATATATGTATATATATATATACATACACACACAATCGATCTATGCAAAATAGTAACTAGTTTAATATACAATAAACTTTGTAATGTCCATTTTGGCATTCATCATACAAACTTTATATGGTAATTGCAGAACACAGATACTTATTATATACTTATTTATATAATATTTACATTTACAATCGAAGTCACATTCTACAGGATTGACCCAATATAATTTAGGATATATGTGTATATCCCAAATTGATTTGATTTAAAACATATGTATTTCTTGTGCATTTTATATGGCACATAATAAATCCAATTTTTACATTATAGCTTTAAAATTATTTTACAGAATATGCAATATAATTTGTAAACATGTTACAAATAGAAAACAGAGTATACATACATATATAGTTTTAAGGAAATTAAGATGCTACGAATTTCTAAACACTATTTGATATATTACCACTTCCATTGTTATTAACTTTGCTATATGACATGTATATACACTGTTATTTATACAATTTTATGTACATATAAGGCATAGATTATTAAATAAATTTAAATGAACAAAAATTTTTGTATTGCAATTGTTTCAATAATATTGTTATAAAAAGAAATAGATAGTTTCAAAGAACGATATCAGTAAGATTTACATTTACCAACTTCTTTCCTTAACAAAATATAGCATGTATGTTCTTTAAGAAAGTCAATGTAGTACTATTGTATTTAAGAAAAAGATTCACTTTTATAATTGTAATTAGAAATTATTTGTTAACCATTATTTCTTATATTCTTATTTAGAATACAAGTTAAAATTACACTGTAAACAAATAATGTAATATATATTATTTGTCAAAATATTCATTTACATTGTTACTCATGGCACATATTTTAAGTACAAAAACATGAGAAAACAAACCTGCAATTAAGATAATGAAAATTATAATCCTTTACCTAAGGAAAAAACAATATACCATCATTGTACTATCGTAGTGCACAAGAAATATGCTATGTTTAAATGGTATATATAAAATTTACATTCATTAGAACCTTAACAGAATATTCTGTCACAACCTCATTAGGATAAATGGTTTGCGCAGACTGTTTATCTGTATCATACAGTTTTTCTTTTCCTTATAATTTCACTAATTTATTTCAAATAAAAAATGAAATCAAATCAGATTTTTTCATAAGCACCAGTTTAACAGACTTTAAGTATTGTTCTGATATAATCTGGTCATCATATCACTTTTTCATTAGATAACTAATTCTTTCCTAAAATGGATTTCATATAAAAACATTAAAGCTCATTGCATACATGTTCAAATTTTGTGCAAAAATATCAAATGTAGTATGAATGGGATTGCCAGGCTTGTTGGCGTGAAAAATTTGTTCACAGTGTCGTTTAATATATATATTCGATCTTGAAACCTAAAAGTTTTCATTATAATTCATCGTCGATATGTTTACTTTTGTGTTTTTGTACATCGACTTTCTTACTTTTAACTTCATTTGTATATTTTTGACTATGTTGCAATTTATTTTCATCTACAGAATTATAATTTGAATTGGAAGTTTCTAGTTCTTGTTGAATATCAATGGACTTCGTATTTCCTTCTTCTTTGGATATTTGATTTTTACATTCTTTAGGCAGTTTAGAAGGTATACTTTTATAATTATTTAAATGTGGATCAACCACTTCTTTTTCAATCTTTTGTAATGCTTCACTATTATCTTTTCCTATTGTTTTAATATTCTGAGAACTTGTTTGTGCATCTGTTACTTGGAAATCATTGTCAGTAAGTAAAGATTCTTTGTGTGCTTGTTTGTCAGCACTATTATTATTAGTAACTGTTTCTTTAAAGTCGATATTATTTGATTGTACATTTTCTAAAGAATTTGTAATTTTAATAAAATCTACCAAAGAATCTATATTTTTTGTAAAGTCTTCAATTTTATTTTTTATAAATTCAATTTGATATTTTATTCTATTTTTTAATGTATCAGCTTTACTTTGATTTTGAGAGGAAACATTCAAAACTATTTTATTTGAATTAATTGCTTCTTTACTTGTATTTTCTGCTATGTCTCTTGAAACATCAATATGTTCTTGCAATTTTCGAATACTATCTTGTTCTGAATTTTTCACAGCTTTTTCTATTTCTGTTAATATAAAATGTTCAAAGTCTTCAAATTTTCCTACTTTGACATCTTCATTTCTTTTAGATATTTTAGAAATATCATTAGATTTCATTTCTGACTTACTACTTTCATTGTTATCCATCATAAATTCTGTGATCACAGAATCTTGCTCCTTAGGTTTTTTTAATACATCCAGTTTTTCAAAATTTTTCAGATCTTTCTGCCAATTATCAATTATCGTATCATAATAAGAATTTTTATCTATCATCGACTTTTCTAAACTTTCTTGTGCTCCATCAGCTAATATTTCACGATATTTTTTATGCACGGCTTTATTAACACGATCTAACAAGGCAAGATGCTCTCTAATAATTTCATCTTCCATGTCAAAAATACCTGGTAACAACTGTCTCAGAAACTTAAAAATACCAGCTTGCGCAATATTAAGTTCAAAAATCTTGAACAGTTGTTCAGTATTTGGACTCCCAGATCGCATTGTCTGCAATATTGTTGTAACCTTTTTCATATTTAAAACCATAATATCCATTTTTGTTAACAAATATTGTTTCAACAATTTTTGTTTGATAAAATCCATTAATTGGTCCATTTTCATAATGGACGGATTTGGTACAACTACAGCTAATTCTTCTAAGAACCACGCAACTTTATCTCGCAAAGATACTTTTAACATAGTATCATCTCCACCTCGTGACTTTACTATCCAATTGTAATAACTTTCTAATATAAAACTTCTGATTTGTAAGCCTGCTTTCTGTTTTACATCCAAATATATATGATTAACAAAAACTTCTTTCAATTGTCGCCATTGTTTCTCTATTAACGTGTTATCCTCCGATTCTTTCGTAAGTGGAACAGATATGTACGACGAACTGATTCTTACTTCTCCGCCAAGCGAATCTTTGATTATTTCAGCACGTAGATCGTAAAAAACGATTATGTCCTTTTCTTCTCCTTCGTGTTTAAGCTCAGGGTCCAAATCCAAATTTGTCCCACTGCTTGGAGATGTCTGTTATAAAAAAATATCTCTCGAAGTTTAGTTTCATTTTACAATTGTATAGAACAGATGAAAAATATGATTTTAGAAAATTATATATATAACGACTAATGATCCGAAATACAATTACTACGAATGTAGTCCTAAATTATTGCATAATAAAATAAAAAAGGAAATAAGAACATAAAAAGAATATAATATATATAGTAAATATAGAAATTAAACAATTTAATATCTTAAAAAGTATAAAAACTCAAATAACAATTTTCATTACATAATGTTAAGCGTAAGTAAAAAATATCTGTATATCAATATAAATATCGCAAACAATAAGAAAATATTTTTCTAAATAATTAAATATGGGTTTTTATGACTAATTTGAGAATAATGAATATTTTCATCTTATATATAGATATTATATATATATTACATTATATTATATTATATTATATTATATTATATTATATTATATATATAATATATAATATATATATATATAAACACACACATAATATAACATATTCGTAATATGAATGGTCTCTCTACAGTAAAATAATCATGAAAATATATATAAGCAATAACTTAATACCGCTTCATGTGAATAAAAATCCAAAGGAGAACATACTCAATGATAATAACTGCAAAACACCAAGAAATACAGACCTGTGGTGTCATTTGACGTGTAAGGAAAGATTTTAGCGATCCCTTTAACCGTTCGAACATTGATAAATCGGTGGGTGCTTTCAGTTGTGCATCTTCTTTTGAAAAGAAATTGCCTAGCAGATAAAAAACAGGTCAAATATTTGAAACAATAATAGCAAGAAACATATAATAGGACAAAAGAGTTACAATATCTTACTAAGAGTAACTGTAAGATCACCGTTTGCCACGGCAATTGCTTTTAATAGCTCAGAAGCCTCCATGCTAAACAAAAATACAACGGGAATAGTTACGTCGTCCACTTCTTTTCCATCTCCTGACATTGCAAATATAGGCGAAGTTGCAGCACTGGAACCATCTACATTATCCAACACTATTCCAGCAACAGCACCTGCTTGTTGGATTCGTCTTGCCTGCAATAATATTTAAATAATTAAATAAAAATTGTTTCAAAATACATTCACAATATGGATGGAATTTATTTACCTTTTCTATAAACATACAGTTACCCCGACCCATTATTGCTATCTTGCCTGTAAGTTTATCTGCATTATGAAGATCAGTGCATGCAGCAGATGGAAATGTAAAAACAACTTTCCCGGTTACTTTATTTAAACCCTGTAATTCTAATCCAAATTGCGCTGGTCCAGCTAACAGAGTAATTATTTGAGGTGGACTCGTGTTTGGTTTTACAAACGTGACAGCTTGTGGTTTAGCTTCAGTTTGTTGGGATTGCATTTTACTTATTTCAACCATTTCTTGCATGAATAATAAACCTTCTTCAGAATCCTGCGGTGTTTTTGCCTATAAAATAAATATAAATACTTTTTCTTTGTAAATTAATAAGATTATAATGAGTAAAATGTTTAAGTATATTGATAAATACAAAGAAACTTTGCTTTACGTTAGAAAATGTATGCAACAGTTGAACACGTCCATCTGCCAAAGTTAAAGCCGTTATTCCCATATCACTCAACAACCTTAAATGTTCCCAATTATTTGCCTACAATAGAAAATAATAAGTTTTAGTGAGTATTTAATACTTCTGTTTAATACAAGTATACCTTTACCTGAAATTGTGCAGCGCTTAATCTTCTTTTTAATGCATGCCTGGGATACACATCTTCAACCATGTTTCTCAAAGGCTGTCTTACTGATGCAGGAAATAGGTGCAGACTATTAGGGCAAGTACGGTCCATTTCATCCACATGTATGATATCTCGCTCAAAATCTTGCTTCATTTTATAAATTATAGACATTAGTTATACTTTAACCTTATATTTTCATGTTATTACATAATTTTTATTTCTTGCAGTTTAACCATTTATACTTACCAAAGAAATATTAGTTCTTATAGAAGCAAGTGTTAATGGCAATAGATGTCCCTCGGTTGTAAAAATAAATTCATCCAAATCTAAAAGTAGTTCGCCTGGCTCCGCGAATAACAGAAATAAGTATTTAAAAGTTTCTGATAATACAAAGCTATCCATTGTATCATCATGCTTATTAGTTCTAACATCTGATACAGCTGCATAACCACATGGTACTCTGGCATAAGTTTGCAGACTTTTGAGTACCTTACGGCCAACTCCTAAATAATAATGATCGCCAGTAGCACGATACAGGAAGTACGTTGATTCTAAAAATTCTGGCCTTAACGGATGATGCCCCCAGTGTACCTAATTATAAATTAAGAAACATATGTATCAATATTAAATTACAGTCTATTTATTCACACAAAAAGATAATAGATGTATTAATAACCTGAAAGTCAGTAGTAAATGCTTCTGGTATAAAATTATGTCTCTGCATAACTTGATATAACATTTCATGCGTTTCTACAGCTGGTTTGATATCACCTTTTAGCACCTAAAACAGTAAAATAAAAACAATAAAAACAGTAAAAGTCAAACATATATAGACATAAAAATCAAAGAGATAAAAGGCTACCTGCAAACCAGGCCAAAAGGCCAATAAAGCATCCATAAAATTTTTCGAGTTCGTATTTGGCCTGTGCATATGTACATCCAATAACATTGGACCTTGGCTTACATACTTCATTACTGCTTGATAATGTTTATTGAACCGTCCAAGATATTTTTCATCACCTATATTATGACCAAAAATTTAATTATATTACAATATATTTCATAGTAAGTTATAAAACTACAAATAATGTAACAATAATTACCCAATAAAATGTATGCTTTAAGGCAATACTCATAGTAGGAATCTATACCTGCTCCTACACCAGAATCTCTTCTTACCCAATCACCGGAATGTACATTTAACACAGACCCCATTAAATCAGTACCACGATGACGCATTCTCCATAAAACATCCATCGCTTTTTGTGCTTTTTCCTATTACATGTAATATTACTATTATAGATAAAATTTTCTAACCACTTTTATAAAATATTACAAAACATCATACTTCAAAAATTGGTTCTCCTGTTAACCTTGACAATGCTGCCATTTCTAAAATCATACTACCTGCACAGGCAGTACATGTTTCTCGTGATACTTCCAAAGGTACACCTTTCATACCATACTTTAAATTTATCTAAAAAAGATTGTATTAATAAGTATTTTTTTAAGAATACCCTTTTATATATAATTACAATTAATTAAAGTGTTATTACTCTGCCATATGGTATCCCTGTAGTTGTATTAAATGCAGGTAAAAATCTATATCCTAAATCTTTGGCCAAATTTAGAAGTTCACCTCTATACCATGGCATTATATCAGCTCTTTGTTGTAAATATTCTGCTAGTATGTGACCACTCAGAAGACCACTGTTAAATAAATTATTTTAGAAAATATTAATTGTTGAACAAATAAATATCTATATAAATTGTGGCAATATAAACAGGTGTTAAGCATCGTACCCCAGCATTCTAATATTAGTTTCAAATAGAGAAACAATAACATCAGTGTCAAAGCTAACATCTCTGACAACAAGTTTAACTGCATGTTCAAATTCCTCTAAATCTCCTAATACCTAATACATATTAAATAGACAAAAATTAGTTTAATATACATTTTGTTAAATATATCATTTTAATATAAGAAATATATGTAAACATTTTCTTACCACCAAAGTATCTAAGGTATCAACCAATGTAAGCGAAAAACTGAAAATAATATGTAAAAACGGATATATAGTCTTTTAATAAATATTTTGATAATAAATATTACAGTTAATACTAAAATACTAATACTACTTGTTAATATTAAAATATAATAAATCGCCTTTATTTAAAATATAATTTATAAAAACAAGTTATTCTCCAAATTTTTATTTTGCTCTAATATAAGAAATAAATTTTTATTCTTACTTTCCCAATGTAGAATCTATATCACCTCTATTTGGTTCTGATCCTCTGTATCTTCCTTTACAACTTAATGGCATTAATTCATCAGCAGGATATGCATTATCCTTAAACACATATTTATAAATAAATAAATTATAAACTAAGCATATAAATTACAAAACACGAACTTTACCTGTTTTAATAATTTCTTAAAATATAACTTATACATCTAATTTACAAACATTAAACAATTATATATATACAGAACCTCATAATACATTTTACATTTACTATTTTACCAACTTTATATTTTATATATTTTATTAAAGTTTTGAGATATTCATTTTATCTATTTTTTACTAAGAATTTATAAAACTATGTAAAACAAACGTTTTTGTATAAATTATATACCATATAAGCATTATATGCATGACAAAACATATCTCTTGCTTCTTCCCTATAAATAAATATAAAAAGTTATTATTTTTGTACGGATGTTATTACTTTTATATGTTCATACAAACTTTAATGCTTCCCGTTCTTCTTTACTCATATATTCCAATGGGTCATCTTCAGATGCAACTAACAATGCTTGTATGCTGCATCCAAACATTAGTAATCCCCAAATAAGTAAATCACAAGCCATTTTCCTTTGCATTAGAAAATATACTCCTTTTGATGTCAAGATTTTGTATTTGTAATAGCACACATTGTTTTTTATTATATTTTGTAATTTATTTTGTCAGAGTATCATTATTGCATGATAACAAAATAATGTGCTCTAGTGCAAATTGTATATGCACCAATCTAACACGTTTGTTACTGATAACTTTATCTTCCTGTCTTCTGTAGCATTTTTTGGTAATTATCATACAAGCACCATAAATTTAATAAAAATACATATTATCACCAATAAAAAAGAAATTTACACTATTTAATTATTGACATTTACTAAACGTAGTTTTAAATATATGTAGAAGAATTAGCAATTGAAAAGTTAAAATAAATGTATATTACTACTTGTTTTAGGTTATACAAGTTCTTGATTATTTTTGAAGCAGGTTGGTGATGTGTCAAAATATGACTGGCAAATAACAGCAGAAATATGTAGGTTTAAATACGATACAAAAAGAGATAAATAGGCAAGAATAACAGCTGATTGCGTATTTTCATCAAGGCCAGGTGATGTGGCTACTGTAAGTTTGATGTTCAAACGATTTTCCACCTTGGACTATGATATATACGTATAGGTTACGCACCATATGTTTCGTAATTTATCGTACGAATTGTGTCGAATAAAATTTTTCTAGAATTAATTTGATATAATTATTCTGTAAACTGTGTTTTGAAAAATCTCAACAAAATGTAATAGATTATTCATAAACAAGATAATAGCATTTTTTCTGAAAAGCTAACCTCCTAAAGTAAAGTGCAATTGAATAGGAGAAATCACGTGACTGTCACTCAATTTATCATAATAAATCTTAAATTTAAATTCTTATAATCTATTTTTATAGCGTGGAAAATTAATCCAATAATTTTCATTTTACCCATATTTTCTTGCTTTAGATATCATAACGAGAACAATTACAAAATTATTATTTTCGTAATAGAATATAGTCGTATTGAACTGCGTCTTGAGATTGGAGTATGCATAAGTCGGTAAAAGCCGGCATCAAGAACTTTTAACACAAAACCTTGACAACAAAATCATAATTTTTTCAAATTATTTCAATTAATAAAACGATCGGAAAATATTATTAAAAAATGAAACTTTTAACACATAATATGTTAACTTCAAAATGCTTGAAAGGTGTAACTGTTGGATATCCCCTTGGGATTGTTGTAAGTTTACAATATAATATACAATTTTAAGGTTAATTTAAACAAACCAATTAAAACATTTTATAATAACATAATTTGCATTAGTAAGGAAGGATTTTTTACATAAACTTGCAGGCAAAAGGTATTAAAGTGTCAGAAGTAGATTTCAATCCAGAATTTATTGCAAGAATAATTCCAAAACTTGATTGGGCTACACTTTGGAAAGCTGCAGAAAGTGTAAGTTATTACTCTTTTAAATGAAACTGCTAAAAATCTGTAATATACAAAATAGTATTAGTACTTACATCTATATTTCTTATTATATTGAATATTATATCAAACATATAGAAGCTTGTGCTATATATTTTGCTTTTAATAGTTAGTATAATTTTAAAAATAAAGTTTTTAATATACGAAAAAATTTTTTGGTTTACTCACTAAAAATTTAAAATAATAACTCGTAAACTTTTAGTAAAATATTTTTATTATTTGTTTTATGTACAAGTAATAAAGATACAAATTTGATAGCATATATATGTTAATAATAATATACTCTAATTATTAATGCAGATAGGTCATGTTGGAGAATTACCACAGACTTTGATTCAAGATTTTGAAACAAATGAGGAATTTTTAAAAATGGTTCATCATATACTATTGGAAGTTGAAGTCATTAATGGAGATCTACTATGTCCAGAATCTGGCAGAAAATTCCCTATTAACGATGGTATACCAAATATGCTCTTAAACGAAGATGAAGTTTAATGATTGATATTGCAGTAATCAAATTAGACGCCATCCATATCTTTTCTGTTTACAAGTACTAGACATTTATATGTTGTACATAAAATGTTTCATTCCTTTTTATAACATATATAATTTGATTTGACATCTTTGTTATTACAATTAGTATAAAATGATGTAATATAAAATCACTAATTAACTATAAAAAGTTATAGTAAATTAAATAAATATGTAAAATTAATCCTATTACTATTTTTTAACATCTTGTTTAATAATTTCATGTTATAGATAGATTATATGTTATCTATATATATATATATCATTATCATATGGATATAAAGAATGAAATATTATAAACTGATAAAATATCTCTCTCTCTTTATTAAATAAATTATTACATAAGAAGACTGATTATGAATATCTTTATTGTACAGATATGTGTAAATACAATGAAATACAACTTTGCATTATTGCAATATTCAGTATACATCTGTATATAATATGATGTTTATATTGCTAGTTATGGGTTGTTTTTTAATTCTGTTTCAAGTGTATTAATCATTTAGTTTAAAGTACTTAGGACAAAATCCTTAAAGCTAAATATGATTTTTGGCATTATTATAGTGACTATATTAAACACAAAATAATTCTGAAAATACCTAGATATATAGCTTTTTTATGTATTCACATTGCATAAAATCTGTTAAAAATAGTTTTGTTTCTGCAAATAAAATAACATGTATATGAGAAAAATCGCGTGGAACTTGAAATCTTAATCGTGAAATAGGGCAACTCCATTAATACATAACATTATTGTTGGCATACAATGAATATCTTATGTTAGTGAATATCTTGTTATTAATATAACAAAAACTCATACCAGATTAACAAATCTCATATGATAAAATACATTTATTATTTTAATGCTAGTATAACTTTGCTAATCTATTGCATACAACCCTCTATAACATCTAATTCATGAAAATGAATGAAAAATTATTTATTTTATGTTAGCTCATAAGGAAATATCTTGCAAAACGAACCTTTTGGATGGAAGAGTTGATAGAAACAAATTTGGCATTTTACATTATTAACTAATAGTTACTCAATAGCAATACATCTCACACACAACTCCAAATCACTATATATTTTACACAGAATACAATACCTAATTGCGTTTGAGAGAATGAGTTTCATGTTGAAATTTTGAATTACAGTAATTAGCTAATCGAAGAATTTATTTATTCCAGTTAATGTTACTTTCTGCATATGTGGCAATACTCAAAATATAGTCAAAATAGATTATTTTATCCCTCCTAGTTTCTTCTCAAGTTAAAAAGCTATAAAAATAGCTCTCAACTAATGTTTCAGCCACAGCCCATCTGTTATTAATTTTTATTCACATATTAGATTTTCTCAAAGGCAGGATTATTTTGGATTAAGCTATGAAAATACTTCTGTACATTCATTTAACTATAGCATATATAAAGCTTTTTTTCTTGTTTAGTTTATCATTAGAAACCCTTTCTTGGTTATAGCCTATGTCATATTAATCATATGTAATAATGACCTCGAAATTTGCATCATGGATATGCAATTTGTATTTCACATCTATCGTATATAGTAATACGATTCAAAACATACATAGTATACAAAATTAATAATTTTCCAAATATTTTTCATATAATTAATTTCTTTATATCTTACATTTGTTCCAAATACTTTCTAATACTGAATATGTTGTAGATTTATGATTTTCATTATAAATTTTACAGTTATAATAAACAAAATCTAATCTAATTGTAAAAATTGATGATCTTAAGGATTTCAACATTGAAATGTAAATTATAAAGATTTCTGAATTATAGTTTACATTTGTCTGTTTAAAGAACTTTAGTAGTTTCTTTTACTTTTTGTGTATAACTTTAATACGATGTGCATAATTTGCAAAACATGTCTATATCAAAAAATTAAATAAGGACATTAAAGTTGTCCCCAAATACTTCAAAATATTTGTAAGCTAAATTATTATAAAGAAAAACTACCAATATACAAACTATATTACAAAATATCTTTTAAATTTACATTTAATTTTTAAATATTTCAACATTCCATTTTTTTAAATTAAGACAATTGCTTACGTCAAATTTAGAAAACAAATGTGCTATACCCTAATTGAAATAATATTATCATGGAATTAATTGCTATTTCTATTACAAGTATTTATTTAGTAGGTTGCATATAAGTTAATATTATTAAAAACTTTGTTTCTATTTGCAAAAAAATTGATTTCAATTACTTTGTGTTCAATACAATGTTCAAATAATTTAAAATATTCCAAAATTTTTAAATTATTTGCGAACATCTAGAGACTTGGTCATATTTATACTTGGTATATATTAAAAATGACAAGATATGTCATAAATGGAAGCATTACGATTTTCCAAAATTGATAATGCATGCTAATGATGATGTATTTTTTAAATCACTTAAAATATGTATATCTAAGTAAATTTGAACACTCCTTTACATATACTTTCATGAATATGCACAATGAGTTACAAAGGTCTACATACACCTATTGAATTATGACACTAAAACGCACTTTGTCACAAAATTATTTATACTTACATATCAGTACAAAGTTATCTTAAATATTATGTATTTCTAAAATGAATTAAAAACATTAAAACATTTAACTTATAAGAATTTTGAAATAGATTTACATCAGAGTTTACAAAACTTTTAATTTTATCAATACCAACCTGATAACAGATCATTATTGATGCTTACAGAGAGAAGGGGGGGGGGTTATAAGATATTAATAATATATAATAACATATATATATATATATATAACTTTTGCAACATTGAATTTTATATTTTTTTGCTTCCTTTTTCTTAATGCAAGTAAAGGTGAATAAATTATATTACATTGTAACAATATGTATCTTAATGTGTCAAAAGAACTCATAGAACTAATTATTTTTACTATAATATTTTATATTTAAGGGATGTATGTAGACTTTTGTAATTGACTGTATCTCGTTTGCTATCTTATAGACAAACAGTTAAAATTTATTTTTGATGTAAAATTAATATTCTATAGTGAACATATAAAATATTAACTTGTAATAAAGTAACCAAATATTTATATTAATATAACTTCAATACGAACATATAACAAATGACTTTGAATTTAGCAATATAGAATTAACAATAATTGTTTATTTGTATTAATGGTACTAATATTGGAAGCTTTTATTCAATATATAAGAAATTAAGAAATGGATATTTCAAATAATTAACGTTCAATTGATTTATAACTATAAATTTGTATAATTTATATGAAGATATTAAATAAAAAGCAGTTTAAATAAAACAGATATACTTTCAACTTAGCAAACATAAAAATTAACAAAGAGACAATTACACATATTTCATTTACCACGACTTTCTGTATTCGAAATATTTCTTTGAGAATATATAGAACCTTGAGTTAATTCTCTCAGTGCACCTTTTCTCAATTCTGAATTAGGTCCTTTGGCAACACACCGATTTCCGAAAAGCAAAGTAGCATCATGTCCATTAGCTATTGTTTTGTTATATAACTCTTTACTTAAGAAACTTGGATCTGGTCCTGACCATGGTGCATAATCAGGTCTAAAAAAATTGTAATAACAATAATTCTATTTATTTTTTATTTCAATCATGCATATATATAGCAAAAATATTAATTTATCGAAATGAAAATGTTTAACTTACAAAAGTAAGTCATTATTAGCTCCTTTTGGTAAATCAGGGTTTGGTCCAACTGGTTTTGTCAAATATGGAGATTTATATTCATTGTCCTCTGTGGTACTAGTTCCTCGAGAAACTCTGAAAATGTTATTAATTATTATATTTTTTATTTTTTTTCCTAAATACGAAAAATATTATGAACATGAAAAGATATAATAAAATTTTTTTGTACTTTGGTATTTCTATTTTATTTTTTGAACGTTTAGATTTTTCCGAATTTGCATCCTTAACTATTTTCTTAATTGGAGAAGCAGTTAATTTTACAGCTTCGGTTACTGGTGGACTGTCTTTCCTTTCGTCACTTCTACTGCTGCAAATGTTACATATACTTAATAAGATGTTATATTTTCATAACATACAATAGATTTACATATAAAACAATTGGAACACTATATTTATTTATAAAAAGTTTCTTAAAACTCTACTATACATGTAAGTAAAAAATATCAATTTTTTCAATTTACTACTATTTAGATATGTTGTTACCTTGGACTGCCTGATGTACACAAAGGTCTTGTAGCTTCTTCTGTAACCATGATATCTAATATGTGTATTGCTCTCTCTTCGTCATAATCAACACTATCCATAGCAAGCATTATTACTCTTTCTGGTACTGATTTATATTTCTCCATCAATCGCGTTTTCACTAATAAGTTATATTTCAAAAATTCAAATATTGCTATTAATATTTTAAGGAATAATGTTAAATATACCTACTTTTATTTTTCTCTTCTAAACTTTTCATACGCGGTGGCGGAGTAGGTACAGTTTGTTCATTGTTTATCTGCAAAGATAAAATATAAATTAGTTCCTAAAATGATAATGTCAACTAAACCTACAAATAAATGTAATATATTACTTGCTCCTCCTCTTTTCTTCTTAAAGATTTAGGAGCTGTAGGATTTCGTTTTTCATAGCCTAGATCGATTAATTTTTCAGAAGCTTTTTGAACATTGTTGTCACTTTGTTCCAAAATATCAAGCAACATGGTTTCTTCTACTTTTGGGAATACATTTTTCAGGTACCTGTACATATAGTATTTTGGTATATAACATTTACTGCAATTGTTTTACAATGTACAGAATATAAATATGGACAGTCTACAATACAAGACTGAATTGTGCAAATGATAACTGATTTATAAATCAGACAAAGATATGATGCAAATAATTATTAAAACAAATTAGATATTAAAATAACATTATTTTTAATGATTAATAACTAAAATTTACATAAAACAGTAGTAACAATAATTATTTTGGTATGCACATGTGATTGATAATTTGACATTATACAATATACAATGTTATTACAAATTTATTAATATCAGTAAATTGATTTTAAAAATAGTAAAATGACATATTTTGAATAAGTATAGATATAAACAAATATAGATATTTAAAATTACAGTACACATGCACATACTGTCATGCTTAAACCACATTTTTATTGAATAAATGAGTTTCTTATTGCATGCATAATATATTGGTACTCTTTTTCTCCGATTTTGTTGATAATACATAAGAATGATATTGTACATTCCTAGGAAACTCATTTACTAGTATAAAGATTTGGATTACAACAGGCAAACAATATATGAAAGAAAAATAAACTTTATGATCGCTACTAAAAACTAAAACAAAGAATACATTGATGATATAAAACTAAAACCAACCTATCTATGATTTGTGTAAAGTTTACACTATCCAACATGTGGTGTACTGTAAACCAGGAAGAAACTGAAATGAAAAATGAATTCCAAATGACAATACTACGTATAAAAAAAATCAAATACAAATTATAAAAATAAAAAATTAAACATAGAAAGGAAACGATTAAAAAATAAAAAAAGAATTACTGGTCTTTTGATATCATTCTTTGGAAACTACTTAATACAAATTTATCTACTACACAAGATGTAAATTCTTGCAACATATTGCTATAATTATTTTATAAAAAAATTTTGCATTCTCACATTGATTGATTGCTATATTATTGTTTATAAAATTATAACAAATTTTAACACATTGCAGATGCACAAATATTTAATTTCTGATCATACAATGTATAGAATTAAATATATAGATTTACTTATAAAGAGAAGATCTTTGAGAAAGATTATATAAATAGTCTGCAATGTGTACTGACACATGCTATTACTACACAGCACTGTATGGTCATATACATAAAATATATCAGATATTCAAAATAAATCAATATTTATAGTGTTCTATCTTGTTATCTGATATATTTCTTTGCAACTATCACGAGATACAATATCAACATCTAGCATCCATATCTGGTGAAATTTATATAAGTATGGGAAAAACCTAAGTTTTATTTTGGGGGAGTTAGGGGCTGGCCGAGCCCCACGAGGTGGACTCAATGTTAGAGCTGCATGTATAGCATGTGGTGGTAATCGCCATCTTGGTATTGCATAGTTTGAATGCACTCCCACAGGTGTGCATGGTCCTGGCGCACAAAGAGGATTCTTTTCCACTTGTAAAGCGCTGACAACCAAAGCTGCTCTGTTATGGTATCTGAAAGATATCAGCTACCACCTTAGCACTATAATTAATACAGTGCCAACAAAACTCATTGAAAAGAAACTAATATATAATTAGAAAAAATGTAACTAAATATGCATGAAAGCATAATTTTATATGTGTATGTTAATATGGTTTGGGTTTAAAGACATAGAAATTTACATTAATATAAGTAAAAGATTAATCAAAATTTTTGTTAATAATAATATATGATAACATGAATAAAGATCTAAATGTACATATGCATATTAAATTCTAAAACTTACTTTTTCAAAAGAAGTCGAATGTGAGTATCAGAAACTGTGGGAAACATAGCATTGATTTTAGCAACTTGTAATTCAGAATCCGAGTTCTGTGTTAAGTATGTTTCCATATTCTTTACTGGAGTTGGAGACCCCAACGTCATATCCCCAAGCCTGTTTGTCATTGCACTAACTGATTTCAGCGATAATGGAGTTTTCAGATCCTATATAAATTACTTTCCTTAGATATTGTTAGATGTATTAGTTTCATATTTAATATTAGAAAAATATGTTTAATAAACAGATACATAATAAAGTTACAAAATTACTTAATATAAAAATTTCGTATATATAATAATGTTGTTTACAATTTATCTACCCACATAATTATTTTTCTATGATGAAAACTTATTAATAAAAATTTAATTGTATCTTCAATTCAATATCAAAGTATCATATAACATACGCAATGTACATGTACAATTATAAGTTACCTACCTGTAAACTAGGAGGTAAAAATGCAAGTTGTGGATTATGATAAGGAGACAGTGTTGGATAAATTTGTGGAGCTCTGTGAGCTCCAGCATAACCTAAATGTCCACCACCTCCATTTCCTCCAGTCTATTATTTTGTTGTACATGTTATATTTTATCCAAATGCAGCATGTGCATATGACAAAAACACATATATTGGAAGTGCAATTATGATCATTTTAATACATGCATAAGTGCAATTTTAAAACACCCAAGTATTTCTTCACATATAAGAATGGATATATTTATTGCGTGATAATTAGGCTGTAGTTTATGGAAAATTTAAAAGTATAAAAATGTATATAATACATATAATATGAAAAAACGTATTATAATAATAATCGATAAGTAAAATCAATCTCTACTTATTATTTATACATCATTAGTTATGTTCACAAAAATATGAATTTTCACATATATTTGTGGTCTACTGATGATCCAATAAATTTTACAGTTTTAACATACAGCAGAAATTATCTACTGACCTGCATAGGTATATCTTGGGAAGTAATAGTTGTAGCAGAACTCAGTGCCATTGAATTTTGTGATTGTATATACTGAGAATACTGCCAATATCTTACTCTTGGATCTTCCCATGTTGTTGTACGGTTAAAATGATTTATAAAATATCTGAAAAATGTTTTAAATTGATTTGTATAATAATTAATAAGTTATTTATTGCACATTTATCACGTAAGATTTGATTGTAACCATGTATAATATTTGATATATCGTATATTGCAAGTAAACCAAAAAGGATCATTTAACAAAAATAATCATGTTCATTAATATTTTCTTTACTAGTTTGTATACATTCAAAAATCGAATAATCAGTAAATCATGATTGCGTAATATTAGCTTTTTGCACCAAATAAATACTCCCATCCAGATTTATTTCTTCTAATAGTAGGTAACGAAACAATCGAATATTTTCTAAAAAATTTACATACGGACGACCACTTCGAATATCATATCTGCATTCCCAACCGGGTGGCAATTGACTCCTGTCACTTTCTTCAGCCATCTTTGCGTATTTTGATAACTCGAAGTAAGTTCTTCCGGAACTAATGTTACGTACTCACTATTACGATTAATTAAATTTAGTTATATGAAAACACAATTCAATCGTAATTAATCTAATTTCAATTTAAATTGCTATATTTATTAATTCTTAAATATAAAAATTTAAAGTATTATTAATTATTATATTTATTGTATATTAAAAAATTACTAAACATTCACCAATAATAAAAATCTATGTAATTTACATATGATATACAACACATAAAGGTAAAGTTACATATCGTTAATGATATTTAACAATATGTAAATTTAATAAAAATTAAGTATTTGCAATGTAATTAAGTTTAAATATTTGTTCTTTTTCTGAAATTTAAAATTGTCTGATATTTATATTAAATACAATCATATATGTACATATTATATTTTAAATGTAATATACAAAATACTTATTTAAATAGACATACATATAGTGAGATATTTAATACAGAGAAAATTCTAATTTTTCACTTAAATTTATTCATTTTATTACATTTTATTGTTCAATTTTTACAGTTCTTTTTTCTTGAAACATTATTTATCTTATGAGACACTATATTTCAAGAACAATAATTTATGTAATAAATAGTATCTTTAAATATAGTATTTAAATAATACTAAACTATTATTGCATATAATTGCATATCGTCTATAGTATTCTTCTACAAAATTTGATAATCACATAAAGTATCTAAATTTAATAATCATAAATAGCTTTCAAGCTCCATATTACTAAAAATAAATATATTTTATTTTACTCTTTGAATACGATTGAATGTTCTGTCTCCTTATTTCTTTCTAACATTAAATGATGAATGTTATTCCTTCTTCTTCTTCTTTATATAATCGTTATACATGCCATAAAACATTCCTAAGCTGATGATACCAAGTGCTGTAGCCTGAGCTGCAACTCTGAGTTGTACAATAAATATAGAAGGTTTTACTGTTCGCGTTTTCCATTTATATGCACCTATTCCACAAACAGTAGTTAAACCAACTATGCCTATAAAGGAGACAACTGTATTTTCATAAAGTAATATTAAGATTATAAAGTAAACAATTATATTCCAGTATTGATTGTATCATAGTATTCAAAATTATAATGCAAAATAAGATAATTATTATAGAATACTCATCCCAATTTAAAATGATATGATATAATATATATTTAAATAAAACATTTTTGGTACTAAAAACATACCAGCTAAAAAAAATGGTGATCGTTTTGCTAATAAATAAAACCTGTCTGATAATGATATTTCATTCTCTAATGCTATCTTAATAGCCTCTTCTGGAATCTCGACTGCTTCACCAATTTTCCAAGTATTCTCGCCCATTACTCACCTGTATATATTATTCATACATATATTATTTAATAGAAAAAATAATTTTATCATAATACAATTATTATATATTATTATATTAGATATGTATATAGGTATAAGATACAGTACAAAAAATATTATATAATTATTAAAAACAATAATATTTTTAATAATTTTATGAAATAAATACTTTATCAAATTTAAAATATTTTCTTTTAATTCGTACAACTATATATGTATATATAGTAATTTATCTAAAAAAGTAATAAGTTCAAATAATTATTATAAATTATTTAATGCATATTTATTAAAATGGCTTTGGAATTAAGAAATCAATGTTATATATTGTATAATACAAGAATGTACATTGTTACATTGTAACTAATATATAATTCTTTCTATTAAAAAATTCAAAAATAAATTGACTTTAAAGAACATATTAGTAAAAATCATTTTTCAAATATATAAGAACAAATTTTACGTAATATCTAACACATATTGTACTATGTATATTTATATATGTTGTTAATTAACACGAAGTAAAAGATTAAATTATTTACAAAACAATAAATTTTATTTTATATATTTTTATAAAATATGCACGCGCACGTGCACGCGAAATAAAATTGAATACTTCATTTTAGGTTATTCTAATGTTAAGAATAAGAAACAAACATTAACAATGAGTATTTTTACAATAGTAATAAATTTGACATGTATCTATTATATCATAAGCATTGCATTTGTACCGAGATATCGCACATTTTTATTACGAAATGTTCTAACAGACTTATACATAATTTAACATTTCTTATACATAACTTGTTTTTGTATAAAATTGCCATTTTCATTGATTTTCAATATATCATTCACACATGTCGTTGAATATTACAATAGTAACATTTAAAATAATTCGAAATTAATAATAGCATTATATCAATAGTTCTTTTATACCAATACAAAAATATATATGTTTAAGAAATCTTACAGATTATTTATAATAATTATATATTTTTTTTTAATTTCTTAAAAATATAAAACACAATAGCTTTAATTTATAAAATCATTTTGGATATAGCATTATTCTTTATGTAATAGTTATACTTGAACAATTATAATAACACGTTGAGATAAATTTAATATTTTATAATTTCTATATAAATATTCTGAAAACTCATAAATTATATATTCCAATTTCGTAACACACTTATATACAAAATGAATAAACAATTTACCTTTATTCTTTGAACAATGTAAGAATTTTAAAACATTAAGCTTTTGTCCTTTCGTCCCTTTCGACCGATGTGCTTATGAGTAATTCTAAATCTTATGACTTGTATCTGTGACGTGTGACTGTGACCATGCTGTGACCAGCCTGTGTACACGCTGGGTGTCCCTACCACGAGAGTTGCCAGTATGCGAATACAACGATGATAGAAACACAATAAACCAACCTTAATACGAAATTACCATGGACATAGGATATATATATATATATATATGACATATTTCTATACCCAGGGTAATTACAATTACTAACATGTAATGTGTAATATGACCATGGTAGATGTAAATCGATATTGATACCTTTATCCATTGGTTATATCGAATAAAAGTATCGATACTTACTTGATATCAAAACAAAAGTATTTCACTAGTGAACAGCCAATAGTTGCAGCTGCAGTAATCAAATTTTGTTTACGTTTATTATCTTGTCTTGTTGAGAATCATTGGACAGCCTATAGATTTTTACAGTTATTGTAAATGTCACTCTTTTCATAAACTTTGAAAAAGATAACTTTTTAACAAAAAAGGTCAATAACAGAGGTTTATTTCATTTAATTGAGGTTGGTGTAACTGATACCAAAAAATAGTAATAATTTGAACATCCCATCATAGTTGGCAATTACAGGCATAGGAATATTCCTATGTCCATGGTGGCAATAGAGCAAAGGCAATCCTTTATTAAGCTATTATATCGTACTTTAAATAATAGTTAGATTTATAAATCGTCTTAAAATTTTAAGTGCGAAGGTTTATTACAAAAGTGCCGAAGAATGCAAGTAGGAAAGAAACATTTTGAAATTGCTATGAAATGGTAAATGTTTAATTTATTCTTTAAATGATATATGAATTAATTCATTATTAAAACATGTAATAATATATATAGCTTCTTGAACTGAATATAATAAATAATATTAAAATTATATAACACTTTCTAGAAAGTATCATATCAATTATATAATATAACACTAAATTTACATTTTTATAAATTTGTACACCATGATATTTAATATAATTATGTATGATTTAGGATCCCATCTGCATTAACTTATGGAGGATCAGCTGGTTTGGCACTGATTTATTTTACCGATTGGAAAGTAGTAGCTAGATACATACCATTTTATGGAAGCAAATTCGACAACTAAATTGTAAAATATATTTATTGTAATATGTTACTTAATAAATTATAGTACTATATAATTAATATAATTCAATGGATTATTTATTAAATATATGCGTTACATTCTGATGGCAGTACAAATATTTTAGTTGCTTTTGACCCTTGATAGATTTGCTTCTATTTGCTTTTCATACAATATATTTGCTTCTCTTTCAGATTTCTCCCTTTTGCGCAATGAAACATAATTCTCAAAACTAAATCTGTATATAAATATATGTTAATTATATATGTTATTTCTCACTGGTTGACAATACAAACAATATAATTATATTTACCTATAAATAGCAAAAGATGTTAGAATAACAGATGAAACAAGAATTATCTTAGTTGGAAGATTTATGCTGAATTTGCGTTTCGCCATGAGATGTTTGCTTTAAAATAGGAAGCATTTTTAAAAATGACATTAATAATAAATTAGACTTAGATTATCTTATTCAGACTAGGAATATGAATTATACTAAATTTTTTATTTTATGTATATTAAAAATAAAAATGTCAATTATTTATTATCAATATTATCGTATAAATCTTTTTGTAATGTAGGAAGCTTACCTTATTTAAGTTTTTGTTAGTAAAATTTTTTTCAGCGTATTGTTTTAATGGTTCATTCCAAATATAATAACCACTAAAAACTCCTAATGCAGTGGCCACAAAAACATTAACACGTGTTTGAGAAATTGACATTACTAATTATTGATCTAAGAAATTTATAGTTACTATTACAATATTAAATATCTTTGTTAAAATTATAAAAAGCGGAAGATAACCTTTGTTAAACGAAAAGGCATGTAACGACGACAGGCGTCGAATAACCGGTCGGTACTACTATACAATGTTGCGTAATTTGAATTTTCTGTATTTTTAATGCTGAAAATTTTTTAATTTTTATACAAATATATGAATATTAAAGAGTATATATGATCTTGGCAAATACTGTTGTCATTATGGATTTAATGTAGTAATATTTAAAAGATTATTTTTTCCAATAAAAAAATTATTTAATAACTGTATTACAAATATTTTTTTAATCAATATTAAAATACACTATCATATACAAATTTGTGAATATTGTTTTATTTGTCATTCAGATTTTTCCAATAAATTTATAAAATTTGTTATATGTATCTAACTGAGTTTTGAAAATTTCTTGCATTGAAACAGGTAGTGTTCGTGATAATAAAGCAAGTCCATGTTGGTCACACACACTGATTAATTGATTTATACAATTTTGTATAGACATCTAAAATAAAAAGTTGAAGTATATTATATTAATTGTTAACAGGAAATATGGTATTGTTTGCTTAAGAATCCGCTATTCTGAGACTATACCCGAACGTTTATCTGAGCAAATAGAAATTTTAAAAATTGAACAAGAAATGATGTAGGTGACTGGGATACTGATATTAATATTTAACACATGTATACCAACTATATATCAATGACAACTCAGCATTTCAACAGTATGAATACATAATTCATGGAGATTGTTATAGATAGCAAAATGATGTTCGGATGGTTATGCAGTGAGTATGGTATACGATGCTACATTGTTAAATAAAATATATCATAAAGAAATTTACCTTAATAAAGTTTGGTATTGAGCTTTCTGACAATAATTTTAGTAAATCTGCTACTAAATAAGGACTTATTCGAATCATATCTTTCTTTAACTTTACTAAAGAACTAGTAAACCTGTATGCAAAATATAATAGCTTGAAGTACATTTATAATTTTTTCTGTTATATAGATAAAAGATTTTTACTTACTTTTCAATATCTAATGCAAGACACTTAAATGTGTGTTCTTCGGACTTATTAATAATAGATTTGGATTTATGTATAAAAATACTTAATATTTGTCTATACAATATTAACAATGAAGGTATCTTATCGCTAATTAGATTTGTTCTCATTTTGAGCAGTACATTGCACAATGCTAATGAATCACTAAAAATTAGTATTGTATTTGCTTGAAATGATTTTAAACTAACAATTATACTCATATCAATAATATAACCAGGAAGATACAAATGTTTAGCAGCAAGAATATTGTGCATTAGTTTCAACAAAGTTGGCCAAAATTTTTCTAGTATATTTACAGTTTGCATTGTTTGAATTAAGTTATTGATAGCTATTAAGCGTAGTTTATTGCGATCATTGGACATATCTGTTTTTAATATAGCATTCCATATAATACAAATATTTTCTAGATTATTTTCTTGTTTACCTAAAAGTGTTTTGACCTGTAACAAACTAAAGTAGTAAGTATTTTGTTGATGACAAAATTATGCTATATAATATGTATAAAATTATTAAACGTACCAACTGATCGTGTAATTCTTCGGTAAATTCAGAAAGTTCATTCAGTTCACTTGATGCTAATAATGGTGAAAGTACATCTATACATGGGTATTTAAATAATGCATACCAAATTGCTCTTATAGTTTGATTTGTAACATGAAATACCTTTTTATTATGTAAAATAACAACCATAAGTTGTAGACCATCTTGCAATAATTCATTTGTAATCTCATTATTTTTATTGTTCTGTTAAGTAAATACTCTATTTTTATATGATGTAATTTTATTTTAAATTTATCACAAATATGTTTTGTTTATATTTATGTATATTTATATTTACCACAAATATGTCTTCAATTGTTGATTCTGTAATATCCTTTAATTTTTCATCAATGTTTTCATCTTTAATACCAATTCTTAATAGCAGATTTAATATTTTCATGTCATATGAATTTTTCATTTCAAAGGATGGAGTCTCCCTTACAATTCTGATTAATTTTTTTTCCGCCTTTTTAATTATTATTTTTTGGTCAACATTTAATTTTGATTTAACACGTTCCATAGATTCTAATAAGAGAAACAAATTTTCCTTGGAATTAGTGGAACATTTTATAAATTTGTTTAAACTTTTATATGAACAATTCTTGAGAAACAGTTCCAGTGATTTTTTGAATGTTTTGTTTTGTGGTAGTAATTGTAGCAACAAAAAAGGATCTATATATTGAAATATAGCAATATTAGGCTTTTCCAAGAGATCTAAAAAACAAAACAGATTTTCATACATTATTCATTTTTGATTAAATATCTTATCTGTATAATCATGAAATGTACCTGAAAACATTATATTGCATAAAAAGACTATTTCATTACTCTGATTACATTCCATTCTAACAGCAAATATGAACATAAGTGTTATAATTTTTAAATTAGTATTAAAAAATATTAGTGGTAGATGAAGTAATATTTCTAAATATACTTTGATTTTATGTAAAAGTATATTTTGCATTTGTATCCATTTGCTTATTAGCAACTCTTCCTTTAAAGACATTAATACATCATGTATTTTTTCACATTCAACAATTTCAGCTTCAAGTAGCAATTCCTAAAAGGATAAAAAATTTTTGTACAATTATTTAATTAATTTTATATAATATATTTGAATATCGATAAAAAATGTATACTCACTGCATTAAGGTATTTACTAATAGATTTTGTTATACCTTCTGTTGCTAAATATCCAATTTGTGTAAAAACACCAGTTAATATGAATATCATTAATCTTTTATTCTCTTTTAAATCATTTTTATGTAATACTTTCACCCATTCATTAAAATTATCTGCATTAGAAACCATATCTGCTAATAATAAATGTGTTAATTTTAACACTTGTTCATTACTTAAAGATGGTATTATTTCTGTATCAAATTTTAATATTAAGCCCCAACAACTTTCTAAACCACCTATCAAGCTCTTGAGTATCACAGGAGATTCAGTTAATGTATTTTGAGACATCTTAACTTGTTGTAAAATAAGTTTGTTCTGAAATTTTATGTAAATATAATTTTTATACATTTCTAATATACAATATGATGAAAAATAAACAAACAAATAAATATTAATTTGATAAAAGTGATAAAAGAAGTAATGATAAAATTTTGATAACATACCATATTATTCTTACAATCTTCATTACCAAATTTTTTAATTTTTTTAATCAGTTGCTGCCACTGACTCCCCGATATAGGTAATATCAAATTTTCTGAAATAGTATTTGGCACATAGTATTTTAGAGCTCTTTGTGTTTCATTCCATGAGAATATTGCAGTTAATAATATTACAACTTCTTCATCCTGATTTGAACTCAATGTTTTAACCAGTAAAAGTGATAGAATATTTCTTACATCATCAAAAGCATTTACAAATTTTGTGTAGGAAGTAGATGTTCTACTATATTCAAAAATGCATATACCATTTAACAGTGTAATGAGTAATTCAACTATAGCACGTAATATTAAAATATTTCCACCTATAATAGAAAATATTTAAAATATTATATATAAAAAGATACTGAAATACATAAAAATCAATGATGATGATCATTCTTACTAGTATTATTAGATTCCAACATTTGTAAGCAATCAGTCTTTAAATGGTATGTCAGTGTTCTTAACATAACTACACTTTGTGAATTTGTTACATTATTTACAGCTTTCATTAACTTCTCTTTGAATTCACTTGGAAAACATATATTACTTTCTGATGATATATGATGTGATACATGGGACAAACTATCTTTTAATGCTATTAATATTGCTGAAATTAATTTTTCCTCTTCCCTTAAGTGTATAAAAGCATCCAAAATAGAAATCATTAAATGTTTATATTCCAATACTGATTTTTCTATAAAAACTTTTCTTAGTATATCTTTAACTTTTCTTTCAATTATGAGAGGATTAAAATAACAAAATTGTATTAAGAGATTGTAATCTGCATTACTCATGCTTTTACTTATTAAAATATCATTAATTATATTTTGACAATAATCAAATAATGTGATTTCATTTACTTTATTATCAAAATTAAAAGTTATGTCATTTAAACATTTTAAAAAAGTATTCAAAACTTCTGTTTTATGTGTCCCAGAACATTCTACTAATTTTCTTAATATTATATCTAATGTGACAGTATCTGATTTGAAAGTAATTACTGCAACACGGAAGAGAAAAGTAAATGTCATTAAATTACTTTGGAAATCTTTTATCTTTGCATTTCCTGTCAAAATAGATAGTAAGTTTTTAAATTGTGTTATATCTTCATCTTTTAGAAATTCTCCACTTTGAGTATGTTTTTTACCAAATATTAATTGTTGAATACATTTATGTGTTATTGCACCTAATCTATTGGTATTATCAGTACAGTCGTGGTCAATTATAACACACAAAGGATATAAGATATCATGTATAAACATGATTCTCAAACTATCTTTTGTAGTAAAAGCAGATTTATAAATTTGTATTATATTTTCTACGACATTAATTACTGTATTATATGCTGTCAGTATCAATCCATTGCTTTTGTTAATTAATGAAATCTTTATTCCTTCTGGTGATTCTTCTCCAATGTTAAAGGTGTGTTTAAAAACACTATTTACACATTCTAATAAGGACTTTGTTAAAAGTCCTAAATCTTTTGGCTCATTAATAAAATATTGTGCAACCCTGTTATTAGAAGTTAACAATCTACAGCATTCGAAAATATCCTCACGTATGTGTTTTACATCTTTTTGAAATGTTTCAATGAATAATTTTATCAATAATTTTATTACATCACTTTTAATATCCAAATATTCAGTTTTCAAACAATTTTTTAATGAATTCCAAGCTTCTTGGTCCATGGGACACATATTACAAAGCCATTGCAAAATAAGATCTTCTTTATGTATTATTGGTATATCAATGGCACAGAATGCATTTTCTGCTAATTTTAAACGTTTGGGTAAAAGTTCTTCGTCTGAATTTAGGCGTCTTAATAATTCTGTCAAATAAAAATATATATATGTAATTATGTCTTACTAAATTTTCAAAGGTTAGAATTCTATTCACGTGGTAACTTACCTACTGACAAAGACATTTCAAATATATTTACGTACTATATTGATACATTCAATTTTTAACACATTTTTCAATATTCTTTTGTACAAACGAATTATTTCAATACATTATTTACACAATTAACATGTTACAATTTTCACTCGCGTTTTTTTGTTGTAACGTCTGCCACCTTTAAGATAGTGCAAGTAACCGGCCATCTTACGGCGGTCGGAGTATGAAGCATAACCCAAATCTAATCCAATACTCACGATTCAAAATCCCGCCACAAAATGGTCGTCACCCACATGCATTGTATACAACCAGCAACTCACTGGAGTAATCATCGATAGAAGTTAATATGGCGTCATTATTACTTACCTGTCAAATATGCTGGAAATGTTTGATTTTTACATATGCGTAACTTTTCAACCAGTGGATTCCTAGATCCATAACCTGCATATTTGGATCTTTCTCGTCGAATACTATCAAGATATATACGGAAGGGTCAATAATTTTTGAGCCTCCATAGAAAACTACAGCCAAATATTTAAATAAAGATTTGCACAAGTAATATATAAAGTATATATTTAGAATCTAACATCAAATGAACAAAATTTTAATTACTATCTTTTCTATACTATGTAACATTTTCTTGACTTATTGAATTGTCAGGCTCATTTTCTATTGTTTCTGTAGTAATAAATACATTATCATGTTCTATAGTTTGTTCACAGTGTAATGTATTATATACTGAAATAATTTATATTAATATTATATCATTACTATAATTAATTTAATAGATAATTTAAGATATTTTTCCAAATGACACAGATGACCAAACAAGATGTAACTTAGTGAATATCATGAGAAAAGATTATGCAGCATCTAATAATAACAAAAATCTATTATACATATAAATCTTTCTTCAGAATGCATAATTTGTTAAAATTTTGATTTTATATTTTTCCATAACATTTCTCTATGATACTTATGAAATTTTATCTGAATTAACTGCCAGTGTCTTTCAGAAATACAGTTATAATTTATTATAAATGTATACCTGTACTGTGATGAAATGGTTTTATACATAATATCATTAATAAGCCAACCATTGCAGATGTAGCACAAACATAAACTAAAACACTTTTATAATAATTTTTACAATCAATCCAAGAGCTTCTGAAAATATGAAAAAGAGAATTGCTTAATTTTGTTTACTTTTTAAAAATTTACTTTTATCATCATTTAAATAATTAGTATTTTAAAAAGAGTTACTATATACTAACAAATATTGAATAAGCATAACTGCTAATCCATTGCAAAGTTTGTCTGTAAAACTCATAATTCCATATACAAATGCACCACTATTTACATTTTGTCCAATAAAATCTGCAGTAACACCAAGACTAGTCACCAACATAATAGAGCCCGCAGATCCTATAATAAAACAAATTAGTTAGTTTGGATATATTTCATTTATATTTAATTTGAAGGGCTTTAAAAAAATTATGTAATATTACCTAATATTAAGGAAACTGGATAGATTTGATATTTTGTGTATGTCAAACCAGTACCTAATTGTATCCAAATACAAGCAAATACACCTAATAAAACTCCAAAACAATATGAAACTTTTCGACCCAGTTTTGTATTCAATTTTTCTATAATTAAAGACATCACAAAACTACTCAAATACATTATTAAAGGAATTGTAGCTAAAGATGTAGCTGGCATATTTAATGATTTATGTAAATACAAAGGAATATAAATTTGTGATAAGTTTACAAACAAACGAGTAGGCATATATATACAAGCTACTTGATATAATTGAACATCTTTTAATAGTACTAATACTGTTCTTGAATTTCTATTCAACGAACCTAAAATAAATGTGATAAAACAGATATTATAATGAACAAAATTTTTAATCACAGAGTAAGTAAATATAAAAATAACTTTACCATCAGAATTATTAACAAAGTTTTCTTTGACAAAGATATGAAATAAAATAGATGTTATAGCTCCTACTCCAATTCCAATAAATACAACTTCCTGGAATTTCTTTGCATCATCGGGCCCAATTTGGGAATTGGAAGCATTAGTATCTGTTACGTGTAATACTGCCCATGTAATACAGTAAACAAAAATATTTGACAGAACAGTAAAGCTGTATCTAAATAAAGTTGTAATAAATATTTAGGGTTATAATTCAACTTTAAATATCTCAACTTTCAATAATTAAAGACATACCTGATCGCTATGAGTTCTGTTCTTTCATATTCAGAAGGTGTAAGTTCTGGAACTAGGGATAAATGAGATATTTGTACTGCAGCCCACCCAAACTGAAAGATTATTACAAATGCTGCATAATAGATTAATTGAGCCCACTCATGAGAAGTTTCACAACCAATACAATGTGAAAATATAAAAGGAAATGCAAATAATATGCATAAGGTACCTAAAATAAATTGTTTGAAAAAATTATGTGATATAATGAATAACATATAAGGAAATAATAACAATATATACCTATTAAATGCCATGTTTTCCTCCTCCCATATTTACATAATCCAAAGTTATCATCCTTATCAGAATGAAAACCAACAAAAGGAGTAGCTAAAGCATCTGCTATTTGACCAATGAGTAAAATTATTCCAGCTGAGATTGAATTAAATCCCAATACCAAATGAAAAAAAACTAATAAGTATGTAAACCACATAGAAGCACAAATATCATTCAAAACATGTCCTATCCCATATAAAAGTTTCCGAGAAAAAGGAAGACGTTGTATTATTTCACTATAGTCATCAGTTACAATGTGTTCATTTTCCATTGTATTTAATGCAGTGTAATACTCTACAATGGAATACAAACCAGTTTAATGATTTATATGATATATTTTAATATTTGATATATTAATAATGATACAAAGCAATTGAAATTTAAACTTTTAAGCAATTAAAATTTATTAAAACATTCTGGTACATAATGACAATCAGATGGAATGATTTTTTACGTTAAAAAACATTTTAGTTTTACTTTCCTTATTACAAAATATTTTATTTGCAATGTATAATACGAGATAATTAAAATGATTTAAATTCTATAGTTATTATACATAACCTATCACTTATTGTTGACAATTGTTGTTGTTACAATTCTACATGCACAATTCATGTAATTTTGACCTTCTTTCTAGATAACAATATAGTAAATATTATAAAGCATGTTTTAAGATTTTACATGTTACGACAATTCAAAATTTGAAACCTCTCTCTTTATTTCGGTATATGACGTATATTAAATTTGACCACAGTATAAACGTTACCGAAAATGACTCATTGTCGATAATGAATGTATTGTTTTTTCATAAATATTATACATAGACAATTACATATTTACAAAATCTTTAAAATTAAAATAATGGTATCAAATTCAATCTTTTTTTAATATTAAAATCAAAATAAATTTTTTTATATTGTTGTGTTGCACAAACATAAAATTTTACTATATCAGTTATAAATTGCTGTTGATTCCAGTGATTATGTTCATTAATTTAACGCAGTTAAAAATTTCTAATACTACTAATAAACAAGGGAAAAAGTGAAATACATATTTCACATTATGATGAAAAATAAGTTCAACAATAATTTTTTGGTATATTTTCATATATACATATACATAATATGAATAATCTATATTCTTCTATTTTACACATTTATATTGTAGTATAATTTATTATATGTTCTTTAAATAAACACAAATTCTTAATATTAGAATGCAATCAAAAAATCTGTTATTGAAATTTGTATTTAACATATTCCTAAATTCCTGTGTTTATATTTATAATGTATCACTATACTATATACTTATATGTACTTTTATTTATTGTATTCACATGCTAATAATATTTTAAACGCTTAAAGATGATCTAGAATTTATATAAAATTGGTGTCCAGAGAATAAGAATGTTAGAACATAGATACAAGCTGCAATCCAACAATTATATGCATTTTGTTTATAACCCCTCTCTGCTACAGCATAAAAATCTGTAGGTTTATTAAAAGTTTGTTCTCCCAATGGAAGGTCTTCTATTAAAGCTACACTGTTGTAATAAAAGAATATTCCCATCAGGAGCTGAAAAATAAATGAATTTTCTTTCAGATTACAATTTTTGAAAAATGCACAATAATATTTGCTTTATATATATGAATAAATAACATGAAATAAAAGAATATACTGATTTATTCAATGAATCCTATAATTACCAAAAGACTGATTACAAATAAAAGATAACTAATTTGTTTTCCCCAAATAATAAAATTCAAATAAACAAGGAGAAACAAAATCTGAATATATAAAATATATAACATGTATTTTTTTTTGCAATTTTTTATACACGATGCACAATTATTGATTTTAAAATTTCTCAATACATTTAAAATTATTAGGTTAAAGAAGTGACTTACTAATTGGAATATACCCCAAGTAGATAATATCAGGCCGCATAGGGCATACTTAGGTCCACATATCTTCATTTTTTTTTTTGTCAAAGTTATCTTCTATTACTTTTGTATAAAATAATCTAAATAGAAGTCTACCACTACTTGTATTTTGCTAGTTTGCTACACCCTTAATAATCATATGATTTTTATTGACCAGTAATATTAGATATCGATATCTCGAAAGGGTATATCCGGTATTTGAAAATCTGTGATACGTACATATTGGTTAGAACAATGTATATTGTTATTCTATTAACATTTGCTTATTAATTAAATAGAATTAGAAAATTTAAAGTGAAAATAAATGCAAAATTATATAATGTGTGTGTCATTTGTATTTTATGATAGACAATATTTATTTAAAAATCATAAATCTTACATTATTTTAAATATTACATATTTAAGCGATATAACAAAAATTTTCTTATATGATTCTTTAAATACATTAATTGTTCTTATAATATTTCAAATATTATCCACTGTTAATACTGACAAATATTAAACATGTTCATGATTCATACTTCCTTGTTGTCAGCCCTGATTCATAGGACCATGGTTGACCGATTGGGTTAGTTTGTATTTCATTTATTATTAATTAATTAATGTTGTATTCTTTATGCAAAGTTTAATTTATTTTTATTATATAACTTTAATATATAAAATATTTGCTTCGATTATTAAATTAGAAAATTTATAATCTACTTGTTCTATGATCTTTGAAATTGCTTCGGGTAACGGTGTAATTTAGTAGTTTGTGATTTTGACAGTTGAATACGTAATATATGAAGCGTATTACAGAAATGATTAATCTTTTAAGGAATTATATTTGTTGCCGCATATTATGGGTTTTACTAAAATCTTTACCTGAATGTAACTAAAGGTTATTTATTTATATATGATTTATTGCAGTAAATAGCGAGGCTAATGCCAGGCGTATTGCTATGGTCGAAAACTGCTTTGGCAGTTCTGGCCAGGTAAGATTGATATTAAAAATCTTAATTTTTCTTATGTTATGCCTTATATTTTCGAAGAACACAACTATGCAATATAATTTGACATATGTGGCATCGCTCAAAGCACAAAGATGTTATCTATTAAGTTTACATTAATCTATTACATATTTCAGCCACTTGCAGTACCTGGAAGAGTTTTAGTTGGAGAAGGTGTATTAACCAAAATGTGTAGAAAAAAGCCTAAGCCTAGGCAATTCTTTTTATTTAATGATATATTGGTTTATGGAAACATTGTAATGAACAAGAAAAAGGTAAACATGTATGAATATTAATAATTATACTAAATATAGTTTTAACTTATTTATTAAAATATAATAGTTTAAAACAATATATTAATTTATTAGAGATATTAAGAAGATTTATATATGTTAACAGTACAACAAACAACATATTATACCACTTGAAGAAGTCAAACTTGAATCTTTAGCTGATGATGGTCGTAAGTTATATTTTCCATCCATTCATTAAATTATGTTTTGTACTTAATTACAAATCAGTTTGTAGTTAGATTTTAATTTCATATTATATAGAAAATATCTTAAATATTCTAGAAGTTTCAGGAATCTATATTATATGAAATAAAAATAACATTAACAGAGTTTGTTGTTAACTAAATATGATTTATACTATACATATTTGTGAAATATTTTATTTTATTTCAACAAAAAGTTCTTTATTTTCGGTTAGATTACTATTTATAATAATGTTAGGACTAATTTTTGGATTATTAATTTGTTGTATATCAAGTACAGACACCATTGAAAAAATATATCTATAGTTATATAAAAGCAATACATTAGTTTATTATTATTTATAGAATATCGCAATGGCTGGCTCATAAAGACAGTAACAAAGTCATTTGCTGTTTATGCTGCCACTCCAACAGAGAAACAAGAATGGATGGCTCATATTACAAAATGTATTGAAGATTTATTAAGAAAAAGTAAGTAATTATTATTATGATAATTTATTTATTTATGTAATATGTAATATGTATCTGTATTCTTTTAATAGGTGGTAAGAAACCAGTTGAAGTTCATGCAGCTGTTTGGGTTCCAGATAATGAAGCTACAATTTGTATGCATTGTAATAAGACACAATTTACAGTTTTAAATAGACGGGTATTCATACATTAATTGTGTTTCCAAACCATTAAATATATTATATTCTCTAAATATTTATATTGTTAATAAATCATTTTCAGCATCATTGTAGGCAATGTGGAGCTGTTGTATGTGGGCCTTGCAGCAATAAGAAGTTATTATTGCCTGGACAAGGAAATGGAAAAGCAGTCAGAGTTTGTTTACAATGTTATGATGCAGCTAGTAAAGTAAAAGCATCATCTCCTTCTGCTGTTGATAACCTAAATAACAAAGATCAACAACGTAATTCTGTAGATAGTTCTGGAGGTGATAGTTCTGGTGACGATGATGATGGAAATAAAGAAGAAAATCATGATCATGAGGTAAGTGACTTTAAAAGTATTGATAATGAATAAATTTAATAAATTTTCAATGATTTTATTATATATTTTATTTTCTTACAGCCTAAATTTTATTCTACACTTGCCCGATGAAGTTAACTACATTACATTACAATGAACAGCAATACAAACAGGAACATTATTCAGAACTATATTTTTAAAAGTTAATAACATTAAATTGTCAATAATATTACAACTAATAGTAATTTAAAGTTTGTTGAAATTACTCTTAAATTATATTTATACAAAAAACATGTCTGTGTGTATAAAGAATTCAAATAATTTTATATTAAATTTAAAAAATTTATATCTTTGATATATATATGTAATTTACGTGAATGACTTCGGAGGTATCTTCGAGATTAAAAGTTATATAGTTACACAGGCATTTAAAGATAGAGAAGACTATTTTTTTAACTCTGTATTTTATAAAATTTTAACCATTTATACTTGTATTATCTTGTTATATTGTACTATTTTGCTATTTACTCTCAGTAGATTCTAATTTCCGTTAATATAATATTTTAAGAATATATGCCACATTGTGCCTTTCTAAATAGAACACTTGTCTTTTCTATTGTTTGTAAGCAATTGATACTAATCTAATGTTAATTTTAAAAAGAAAAAGTACATTATAATAAATTTCTAAATGTATAAAACTAAAGCTATTCGGTTGTGTGTTTATATTATAAGATTAAATGGAATTTTTACGAAATATCATATATTTACAACAAATAAAATTTAATAACATAATTCAGTCGAATTTCCTTAGTTAATCTTCTCTTTGAAATTTAAATTAATATAGAGGGCGTCTGTCCATGCATTGTCAAATAAATAGAAAAAAATTCAAATACTTTCTATCATAAAATTAAAATAAAGCTATAGCATATTTATTTTATCAGAATTTTAATTTTTAAGAAACAATGTCAATATAATTATTTATTAAATATGACAAACTTGATAACTCCCTCTCTAAATGTTTATCGTTTTTTATTTTAGTTCTCACTTATATTTTCTAAAAAACCCATTTTATATACATATTACATATTTTATATACGTACAACGTAACTGAATTTTTAAATTAATACAAGAATAACTGTAACTTAGTAGTTAAAAATTGAAGTAATGGATTCACAATACAAGTTGGTATTTTCTATCAGTTACATTATATTACATGATTTTTTATTAATTTAATATGTATCCTTAAAATAAATTTTCATATAACAGATGCATTATAAAATATAAAATTTTAAATTTGTATATATATAAGTAATTGGTCTTTTAAATACATTATTTAGTTTAACATAACCTTTTTACTTCCATTTCTAAATAATATCGCATTGTATAGAGATAGATTTATATCGTCCTAAGCTAATATAGCACAATATATTTATTAACTATGTTTTAAACATACTTTTAACAATTTTTTCTTTGCAATAAAATTTAATTAAACATAAATTACAGAATTATACATCCTGTGAAATATTTACAAGACCACTTGGTATGTATATAGTTATACATTAATATTGTAAATTACGCTTAAATTACTATTTTTATATACAATAATTGAAAATTTGAAGGCACAAGATATTCGACCAGATGGTAGGCAGTTTTTATCTTTTCGTCCAATAAGTGTAAATATATCATCAATTACTCATGCCGATAGCTCAGCCATATTCAAAATTGGTAACACAACAGTTGTATGTGGTATTAAAGCAGTAAGTAACATCCACTGGATATTTTTGTTTATATTCTATTTGGTTGTACTAATAGAAATGAATGTTAGGAATATAAAATCGAAAGGTAAAAAATAATATAAAAATTTTAATTCTTTATAGTAATAATTTACTATTTTTATATGTGAATATATTGATATGTATCATAATTCCCATTACAATAAAATACAATTATAGGAGTTAGCAGCACCTAAAGCAGAATCTCCGGAGTGTGGTTACATTGTGCCAAATATTGAACTTCCTCCATTATGTTCTCCCAAATTTCGGCCAGGCCCACCAAGTGACCAAGCACAGGTCATTACAAAATTAGTAGAAAATATTTTAAGAAATTCAGCAGCTATTGATTTAAAAGATCTTTGTGTCTATAAGGGTAAACTAGTATGGGTCTTATACTGTGACCTTGTATGTATTAACTATGATGGTTCAATAATTGATGCTTGTATTGGAGCATTGACTGCTACACTTAGTACTTGTAAGTTTTAAATAATTTAAAATAATATGTTTGAATATACTTACACTGTATACCTTCAATATATACATTTTTTTTTATAGTAACCTTACCTGAAACACTTTATAATGTAGAAACTGGAAGAGTATCTGTAAATTCCACAAAAAGAATAAGGTTCCTGGTTAAAGCATTACCAGTTTCTATAACTTTTGCAATATTTAATGAGTAAGTTATATTTAATTTGAAATCCAACATTAGAATAGTTAACAAATGAAATTATGAATTCATATTAATATTTTTAGTCAATTGTTGGTTGCTGATCCTACTGATGATGAAGAAAGTTTATGTTTAGGAAGATTGACAATTGTAATGAATGAAGAAAAGATTTGTTGCATACACAAACCTGGTATAAATTTATTTGCTATTTAAAGAAGTAAATTTAAGCATATTGTATTTATTATTGAAGCTGATATAATATACTATACATTCTTTATTTAGGTGGAATCTCAATTTCACAAGATTTATTTTTAAAAAGTTTAAGTAAATGTAAGAAAAGAGCAGAGTTGATAAGGTCATTAATTGATGCTGCTATATCAACAATCAAACAAGAAACTTTTAAATAAATGAAAAGTTGTACAAAATTTTGAAGTATATAATAATAAAGTAATAAGTAAATAATAATAAACCTTTTTATAATTATTTTGTAGTGTTTATGAACAAAATATTCAATATTTTTCCAATATCTCTAAGTTAATACCAGTGTATACTATTGTATACTATTAACTATTATTTATATTTAGTATTGTGTATCATTATATAAAATAAAGTTAGCTTTTAAATCGAAATAATTGATAATAATAATGTCTTACACAAATCACACAAGCAACTTACAGACAAAAGCAATCTTTACAGAATAATTTAAAAATAAATAATGAAATGTTAATACAAACTAGTTTTCTTCATAATACGTAAAAACTCTTCTTGAGAAACTTCTCCGTCTCCATCTTTATCTGCCTCATCAATCATTTCTTGCAGCTCTTCATCTGTAAGATTTTCTCCTAATTCTCGAGCAACTCTTTTTAAATTTTTAAAAGTTATTTTTCCTGTATTGTCATCATCAAAAAGACGGAATGCTTTTAAAACTTCTTCTTTTGTGTCCTTTTCTAACATTTTTGTAGACATTAAATTTAAAAATTCTTCAAATGATAATGTGCCAAGACCATCTGGATCAACATCAGCTATAAGTTTTTTTATCTCTTCCTTTTTTGGTTCAAACCCAAGAGCTCTAATAGCCACTTTAAGTTCTTTGGTAGCTATTCTTCCAGTGCCATCTGGATCAAATAAGTCAAATGCTTCTTTTATATCATCTTTTTGTTCAGCAGTCAATTCCATTTTTGGTACACCTCTTTTTCTAGTTCCAATTGTAGTTTGTCTTCTAGAAGTAGAAGCCTAAAGTAAAATCAGAAACATATATAAAATTTTCAAGAACATAAAAGGTAATAAAATAAATGATAAAATGAGATACATACCATATTTGAAAAATTAATTAGAGAGTACAAAAATATAACTAATATTTGTAAATTTCATAAAAATCAGTTACTTTTTACATAATCACCAATTATCTTTAAATTCATTTTTGTAAATTTTGTTACATATTGAAAAACATTTTAGGAAAATTAAAATTTCTTAAAACTAATATTTACGATTTTTTATTTGTGTTGATTTAACAGGATTATTAAATCAAAAGGATCGAAGTTCAACCATTTGAAGGTTTATTTTATGGAATAAACAACAGAGAGCGTGACGTATGTATGTATATATTTAAAGTAAATGTACTTGAGTAATATATTATTTATTCTATATTTCTGGCTTATTTATATCAACAAAATATGTTATATATTTAAAAATTTAAAGTATTTTAGTTAGTAGGACTGTTAGTAGAAATTAATTGCAATAAATACACATTATTTTGTATTGTATATTAAATTATGCAACTTCAAATTTTCCTGTGGTAACACTGTATGATATAAGAACATTGTACGTTATATCTAGCAATTGCAAAGGAATATTTTGTACATAAAATGTATGAACCAGTGGTTTTAAAAAAGAAACAACCACGAACTATCGCTAGAACTCCGGCTGGTAAAGCGTTTATAGTCACAACTTTAATAAAAATTCTTATTCCTGCTGCAATCTTCTATGTACTTGGGTGAATATTCCTTATAACTTTACAATAATTAACTATTAGTTATGCATTATGTATTACAATTCTTTTACAAGTTTGAAATATTGTATATAAAAATGAAACTGAGAGTGAAATAATATATATATTATAAACATTTAATTTATGAAACAGACGATATATTTAACCTTATCATGTATTGTTGAAACAATTATGAAATCAACAAGTGAATTTGGTGAAATAGTGAATACTACAATTCTTAAATATATAATATTTAACGTTTAACATATTATATTACAGTGAATCTACAGTAAATAGAAAAAGACTTATTGCTGAACTTGAAGAAGGTTATCGTAATAGAAAAAAGACTTTATATGAAGAATATAAGGAAACACAGGACTTCTGGAATGCACCAATATATAGGAATATTGTTTCGCATGTACTTACGAAAGAATCACAAAAATTATTAAATACTGACAACTCTAACTCACCTTCAGAACAAGTTAAAGCCAATAATTAATTGGTTTGTACATCAAGACATTTTATTAAAAAAGTAAATCTATTTTAATGTAATAATAATTTGAGAACTTTATACTATGGAGATAGATAACATTTAAAAAGAAATAATATGAAAATACATCTCTTATGTATAGATATCAAATACTTTCATTTTATAGTATTTAAATAATGTAATATTCAGTAAAATAAATCATTTAATCTATAAGATATGTTGAAATATTATTTAGAAATTGTTATTTTTTTGTAATGTTTTCTAACTTTTAATATTTGGTATAAAAAATATACTTATACATAAAATGTTAATATAATATTGAACATAATATTTATATTTACTATATATATTTATTACAGTATACCTAAGAAAATAGAATTTCTTATATATCATTTTTGAGAAACATAAAATGAATGGACAGCTTGAAAAAAAAAAACTTTTATATGATATATCTGTTTTGAATGAAGATGACAGTATATTAGATTTTAAAAGCCCAGAACAATCTCCTAAAGCAAATCCAACTGAATTCAGTCATTGCAACTTACATCAGAAAAAAAAAACAGCTGTAAAATTCAAGAATTCTGTTAAAAATCACAAAGGAGAAAAGTATAGACAACAGCCTGAGAGAAAAAGAAGTTCACAACAGCCTTCGATAGAATCATCATTTTTTAAACCTAAAACTAACTGTGATGATTCCTCTACTGATGTAAAAGTAGCTCTTGTATGTCCTTTATGTTTTAAAACATTTAAAGATCTCAACTCTCGTTCATTACATATGAAGATTTGTGCATTCAAGAATAATATTACCACGAAAAAATTATTAGATGCCATTGAACTCCAAAAGCGACAAGAGAATGAAAGAAAATCATTAGGTTTGCTTGTTGCACCTGTAGTACAAGATAAAAAGAAACCAACTCCATCATGTAGAAAAGTATGTAATTTTTAATATTAATTATAATTATGAAAAGATTTCTTAAATACATAAAATAATTTTCATCTATATTTTTTCTTTTATGAAATATTTACAAATTTATATAGAATTTATGTGAAGAAACTGATCTTCAACTTGCATTAGCATTATCAAAATCTCTTCAGGAAGCAGAAGAATTAGATAAAATTAATGAAATTGAAAGTTTACCTAAAGTATTAAATCAATTTGTACCAGAAATAAATAAATCAGTTTACGAAGGGCAGTTGGAAAAATTTGGATTCGCAAACAGTAAACCCCCATCATTAATAAAAAATAGAAAGAGTATGTTAAATTAAAATGTACATTTTTCTCTTAAATAAAATTAAACTAATAGCTTTAATACTTTTTCCTAATAGGAAAGAATAATGAAAGAACTTTACTTCAAACACGTTCTCAAGAAGAGAGAAATCATATTTTAACTGAAAAAATTTCAGAAATTCTAATGGGAAATGAACCAGTTACTCAAAATGAAAATGAAGCCATTAAGTGTAATCGTATGATTGAAAAAAAAAATAATCTAAAAAGTCGTTCTCTTCAGGAATTTTGTAATAAGGTATGAATACTGCTTGATTATATTTTTACAATTTATGCATTTACTTTTTATTATATTATATTTTCTTTCTATCGTTCAAAAGGATGAAAAATTATGGAATAAAGCTAAGCTATCTTCAGATCAAAAGTGTTTTTACATATTAAGTTTATCAAATTATATAACTCCAGAAAGAAAACAAGTAGTAAGTAAGATAAATAATAAATCTGTTAATATCATAAATTACATTTTTATAAATATTTTTACGATATTACAAACCATACTAATATTGTATTTATAGAAAGAAGAAACAATTTTAGATTTTGCAAATACATGCAACATCTACGATATGGAATTAAGTCAAACAAAGCTCTGCAATTATAGTAAAAAAATATCTGAAATATCGCATACAGAAGCATGCTTTGTAAATGAAAAATGCGAAAATTATCAAAATATACAGTTTACTGATACCATAATAACAAACTGGAGTAATACATTAAATGATAGTTCTGCAAGTGATATAATAATATTCGTTAACAACGATAAATATATTTGGGCACATAAATTAGTTCTCTATGTACAGTGTTCAAATATACTACTTGATGTAACACCTAATGATACTTTATTCTTTACTAAAATTAAGGAAAAAATTTCGTGGGGAAATATATCTTATAATATCGCTTTAGCATTTTTGGAATTTATTTATTGTGGAATTATAAAAAAATATTTAGACGTTTTGGATGATTTAGCAAGTTTTCCATTTTTAAGAAATCTAGCAAGGAAATATAAAGTAACAAAATTATTTGTTTTCCTAGAAAAGAAAGAAGTTGAAATTAAACAAATGAAAAGTCAAACGCATAGTAAACGGGACCAAGAACTACTTTCTAAGGATAAAGATAACTTGGAATTAACTAATAATAATATACAAAATGTATTCTATGACATTAAAGATTCCAAATTGGATGATGATGAAAAATTAAATAAGTGTCACTTAGATAAGTACATAAATAAACCAGATTTTGTTGAAATAGAATTGAGAAAAGATACGTGTACAGATAAATTATTGCAAGAAGAAATTATCTGTTTAAGTGATACAAATACTATTCGAAATACTAATACATCTCCTGATTTATTTGATGATATCAATAATATAACACAGAGTGAAGTAATAAAGAAGAAAACAAAATATGTTAATAAAGTCATAAATAGTAAAAAAGCAAAAGATAATGAAAGTTCTAGTTTAATTGGCTCAGTTAATCAAGTAATGATTGATCCTGCTAACATTTCTACATCTGGAAATACAATATTTAAAAGTACTGAACAAGATATAAATTTATTTTCAGATACAACCTATTTTGCTACACCAAAAAAAGATCGTTCAAATATACTAGGGTTAAAAAGTAATCTTAGTATATTTATTGAACAAGTTCAAAAAGAAAATGCAAGATCAGACTCTGATATAGATTCTGATGTTTCAGTATTACCAACATATTCTAAGTTATACAGAAATCCATTCAATATCGGACAAAATGATTCTCTCAAGGACACTATTATAAAAGAAACATTTAATGCAAAAAGCGATATTTTAAGTATATTTGATTGTAATACAACTTCTGAATCAGGTATCAAAATGTCATATGAAGAAAATAATTCAGATATATGTCATAGTTTTGAGTCAATAGATAATATAAGTCAATCGTCTGGATCTAATGTAGAAAAATGTGCAAAGAGGTGTAAGAATAGTTCAATAAACAAAAGTATAAATAATGCGCACAAGGATCTACAAGATGAAGTAATACATTCCATATCTGAAGAAAATGAAAATGAAAATAATGTATTATCAGATTCTAATACAGATTCTATTGCAGAAAATGAAATATCTATGTACTCAAGGTACAAAAAAGGACATGAAAATAATAGTATAGTAAAATATCGAAATTTTATACAGAAACATATATCAAAAAATAACGTAAAAGCTAATATAACATATGATGAATACCAAGAAAAGAACAATATAGGCAATGATATTTTACTATTAGATATAGACAGAGACTCAGAATTTCAAATAAGTCAGATAAAAAAATGCGATGAGAATGAAGATGAAACAAAAAAAATAATTTCTGATTTTGAAGAGGATAAAGAAATATCTCAGCAAAATCTGTGTAATTTTAACAACGAGTACGATACATTCGATGAGAATAATTACTTCTTTACAAATGCCGAATCTTTAAATACTCATAAAGATGTTCTTAAAGACCGAAGATTGAATAATTCTAATAAATTAAGATACAGTAAATCAGAAAGTAATATAGATTTACAAGCAGTTAAAACAAATTCATGCACATCATTAGAATCAAGTACAAATAACTATAATTCAATAGAAACCTCAATATTGGTATGTTCCAGTCCTGAATTAGATTATAATGTCTTGGAGATACATAAATGTGAAGAAAACAAGAGAAATACAAGTGGTTCATATTGCAAAAATTCTGAAGATAATAGTCATGTTTTTGAAAATGATACTTATTTAGCAAATGCTTACATTGATAATAGTGATGATAATATTAATACTCCATTGTTTACCAACAAAGTAAATCAATTAGGTAAACAAATTGTATTCATTGTAATAATTAATAAAAATAATAAATTAACAGTAATAATGATTCTTTTGCAGAAAAATTCAAGAGTAATGGAAGATCATTAAGTACAAAAAAATATAGTAGAAAATTTCAAAGAAAATCACTATCAGAAACAAGTTTACGTATTGATACAAGACATACTAAGAATGATATACCTGAATCTTATAATAATTCTCAATGTATATGTAATTATAAAGAAAAGTTGAAGGCAATTACGTCACCTGAAATTATTCGAGATAGCATCACTCCTCCTCCTAATTATAATGACATGAAAACATCTGAACTTCAGGTTAACGAATTATATTATTCTAATATATTAATATATACATTTATCATACATTTTACTACATTAATTTGATTTCAGATGGAATTAAATAAATATGGATTGAAGATACAGAAACGGAAAAGGGCAGTAAAATTGTTAACATACATTTATAATGAATTGCATCCTACAATTAATACTTCAAAGGACATAGAATCTGAATTGACAATAATAAGTAGTGAAGATGATGAACCACCAATGAAAAAAACAAATAATAAAAAGGATGATGTTGATTGTATACATAATTATGAATCTCAATTAACATCCTTCCCCATAAAGTATATTGCATATACCTAATACTGATTTCATTATTTAAATCTTGAAATATTTTCATAAATTAATAGAAATTCCATAATTTTTGAACAGTGCAGATAAACAATTATCAATAAATACAATTGACGAAATAAATCAGTTTGATGAACCTGAATTTACTCCAGTAATTGATAATGCATCAAATATTAAAGACATGCTTTTAAAATTTCTTACTGCTAGAACTGAACTATATAATAAAATTTTGGCTTATGAACCAATATGCATTAATTCTTTGCATTCTATGTTAAAGACAGAAGGTTTCAAATGCAGAATGAGTACCCTTATGGATTTTTTAGATGAACAGGTATCTTCCTATTTTTTTTTAAAGAAGATGTGAAATATTGAATTACATTCAATGTAATAAGATTCCAATCTTTTCAGTGTATTACATTTTATGTTCAGGAAACAAAATAGAAAAAGGTAGACTGATTTCTAAGTAAAAAATATACGCGTTTACATATATTAAATGATTGAAATATGTGCATGTATATTAATTATAAATAAATTTATTAAAAATTAAATAGTTAATGTTTTACTAAAAAATAACATTAATTATTAATATATATTATTGAAATCAAATATCACTGTATATGTTTGCACGTAATAATGCTTATTTCTATGTATAAATCGAATTTCATTTGCTTTTTTAATTTATTTAATATGTTGTCTTTTTGAAGAATTATGTAAAAATTTATAAAATTGTTAACAATTTAACTTATTGTTCTACATTATCACATTTTGTACATGATATAATTAATTGTATTCTATTTAATAAAAAAAAGTTATTTACTGAATTTTTTTCAGTAGCTAATAGCATTATAAGTTAAATATAATCTCTTCTAAACAACAAGCAATCATAAAAAGTAACCAATTAATTAAGTTGAATATAAATAATTAACACGAGAACATGTCATAAAAAAATATAATATAATTAATTTGTCGAATTAAATAATAATTTTTATGTTTATAATATTATTTAACTAATACGAGGTAGAAGACAGTTTATTTCAGGTTGAAGAAACTCCATCACAACAGCTGATACCATCTCATCAAGAATGCCTTTCAAGGCTTCAATATCTCTGAAAATAGTTATACAAGGTTAATAAATTACTTTAAAATTATTTATACTATAACTATAAAAAATATAAATAACTTACTGTTCATCAGGAGAAGCACATAATTCACTGTAATATTTAATTTTGGGCTCAGTACCGCTAGTTCTTAACGTTATAACCAAGCCATTTTTAAATGTAAACGTTATCATTTGACTAGATTTCGAAGTAGGTAAAACAGCAGTATTTTCTGGTTTTGTGTTATCATAGCCAGTTGTCAGATCACGCACACCTATTATAATATACTTCCCATTAAGAATATTTGTTGGATACTAAAAAATGTTTAAAGTTAAAGTAATAGCATTGATATTCTGTACATATACATATGTGTATTTCCTTACTGTATTTGGTTTGCCAGAGTATGTTCGTAATCTTTCAAATATTTTCTTGATTACACTTGGCTCATGACAAATCCAATATGAATTTTTAGAAATATGGTGTCCATATCTAAATCAAATACATTTTTTTAATAAACATGTATGTAAAGTGTAGAATAGTAAATAGAATATTCATTCAAATAAATATTTCAAATGTAAATTGTGCGATAGCATACTGAGTATATATTTCGTTTAACAAGTCGTGAAGAGTGAGTCCCATAGTTTCAAGATAGGCTGATAATTCTGCTATGTGCATTCCAGCACTTATGCCATCTTTATCACGAACTTTTGAACCACACATAAACCCTATAGCTTCTTCATATGCAAACAAAACTACTTTACCCATTTTTTCTAATTCTACAGTTCTATTACCCATCCACTTAAAACCCGTTAAAGTTTCCTTTAGAAACAAAAAGGAACATATAAGAATAAAAATAACAAAAATACTTGAAATTTATTTTCATCATACTCACTTCAAAATTAAATCCTTCGTGTTTAGCCATTGATGCTAAAATTTTACTTGAGACTGTTGATGCCAACATGTATACATTTGAGAAATCTGTATCAGGATGTTGTACTTGATACTTATGCATCATCCACCATCCCAAAAGTGCTCCCAATTCATTACCAGAGAAAATATACCATTCATCACTATTACAGAAATGCAAAAACTTATTAAATCGTAGATACGTATGTACATTGTTAACAAAAGAAATAAATAACATACTTTTTCATTTTTGTAGCACAAGCTAGTCTATCTGCATCAGGATCATTGGCAAGAATAACAGAAGAAGAATTTTTATCTGCCACTTGTATGCTAAGATCTAAAGCACTTTTTCCTTCTTCTGGATTTGGAAATTTAACAGTTGGAAATTCTGGATCAGGTAACTTTTGTTCTTCAACTACTATAAATGGCTGTAATATATAAAATAAAACTTTAATGAATTAATTGAAATAGAATAGAAGTATACAATTTTCCTGATATATAATAAACATTAAAACCATTATAGCAATACCTTAAAATTTGCAGCATTAAAAGCTGCAGTCATATATTGATATCCTACACCATGCATAGGAGTGTAAGTAAATTTTAATATTGTATTTTTATTCACTTCTGGATATAAAACAGCTTCTTTGAGATCATTAAAATAAGATTGCATAACATCATCCCATGGATCTTGATATAAAGAACTGCGATGGACTTTTGTTACTTCCCATGAAGATTCCATTGGTTCAAGATTTTTAAGTATATATTTTTGGATTTCTTTATCGTGTGGTGATATTATTTGTGCACCATTTTCCCAATAAACTTTATATCCATTATCATTCTTAGGATTGTGAGATGCTGTAATCATTATTCCAGCTGCACACTTATATTTTAATACACCATAAGGTATAAAGGGAGTTGGTACAACTTTTGAAAACAGATATACTTTTATATTTCTTGCCACAAAAATTGCAGCAGTCAATTCTGCAAATCTAAAATGATAAGTAAATCTTACATAACATTAATAACACTTCACAGACATAATCCATATTTATGTAATACATAATAAATCAAATAGATTCTATAATAACTAATAATTATATATTGAATATCCTGATTAACCTTTTACTGCAATGACGTCCATCATATCCTATTATGACACCTTTTTCAGTTACATCAACAATGCTATCAAGTAAATACATTGATAACCCTTGGCCAGTTTGAACTATAACTAAATCATTCATTTGACTATATCCTGGACCCATACAACCTCTTAAGCCAGCTGTACCAAATTCGAGCCTTTTTAAAAATAAATTAAACAAAACTTTATTATTATTGTTACGGATTAGTTCTTGAATTTCATGTTCAGCAACTGCATCCTAAAACACATTTCATAAACAATGTAAATATTTGAAGATTAACATAAAAAATACATTTTATATAAAATATCATTAAATTAGAAACCTTGTTCCATTTTAACCATTCATTAATTTTATTATCCAACTCAATATTTCCAGTATTAACAGAAATTTTTACAGCCATGTTAAAAATACATATACCCCAATACAGAATAACCTAAAATATAATTTATAATTATGCATAAAATATTTAATATATTATCCATATTAATTGTACTTAAAAAAAACACCAGGCGATGGAGAAGTAAATTTTTATAGCTTAAAAAATAATGTATTCCTGTATCATAATATATACGGTAACTGAAATAACGATTGCAAACGAACATCAATGATCAGTAATAATCATTGTTCATAATCAGTAATTATCATTAACAAATATTGCATTGCTATTTTTATAATTGTAATTAACAGATTTTAATAAAAATAGAAAAAGATAACTTGCAAACATATATAGAAAGTCATACTAATATTGAAATATTATTAATATATATTTATGTACATGTATACATGGAGGATAAAAAAATTATAATACAGCAATAAATTCATTGATATCTACTTAAGAATTAACATATTTACGAATGAAATAAAACGTACCTCAAATAAATAGTAAAATGATAAATGTATAATGAAAAACTGGAACTCACGTAAAGATAATCTGAATAGTATGTTAGATACTGACTAACCTGTTATCAGTATATATCATACCCGTAACACAAATCAGTTGAGTCTTTCAATGTGAATTTTTGTTAAATGTTGATTTTTCAAATATTTAATGGACAATTTATATTAATCTATAAGTTGAGTATACAAAATAAGTTGTTTCTAATTTGTAGAAACATTTTTCGACTGTAAGCGGTGGTCAGTTCAATATACATGAGGTATGTACATATACATGTAGCAAATTCATTCAGATTGTTTTTACTTTCAAGAGAATGTACGTAACAATGTTTGTGCGGGTTGTTTAAATTTTTGTATTTATTTATATTGTTATTACATAGCTGACTTAATAGATCGATCAGAGATGACAGAATTTACCAATATTAAAATGATACTAGACAAGAAGTTACATTTCAACCTCTGATTTCAACCTACTATACTAACTTATCAATTATCATATTTTTATTTTCTTTTTAGTATGAATGAAACTCAAGAATAGTATATTTAATTTTTATCTTTGGAAAAGAAAACAATGATTAAGACTGACCAAATACTTCTCTGGCATAAGTGTAAGGCTTATTACATACAAGAACTGAACATGCATAGGTTTTTTATTAAATTGCTAAGAACTCTATGAATAACAGGTATTTTTGTGTTTGCATTTTTATCAAGTGGTGTTAATAAGTTATAAAATTAAAAAATTGTGTCATTGTATATTTTATTTTTAGAAATTGTGCATTTAAGTATTAGTTATGTTAATTGTGTCATAGACAATATTCTTATAAAATGGATATTGGAATAGTTAAAATTGCTGAAGATAAGGATTTTGAGAAGTTGAAACATTTATATGATGATAATAATGATTGGAGATTAGATTATAATAAACCTGATTTATCAGTTTGGACAAAATCTGTATCAGGAATTAGTTTTAGAATGGTAAAGGTATGTATTATTTCTGTTATTTGCAATTGAGTTTTCTATTTCTTTTACATATTTATAGATATTTAATATTACTAATGGAAATATTTTTCAGATTAGAACACGTTTTGCCGATGTTCTACCAGAAACATTATATGATGTGTTACATGACCCTGAGTATAGAAAGGTTTGGGACACCCACATGATTGAATCAAAAGACATAGGCTTTTTTAATCCAAATAACGATATTGGTTATTATTCAAGCAAGTATTTAATATTATTGACTAATTCTATTTGTATTTATATAGAAATTATAGTTGTTTGTATACAAATAATGTGTATATATATATATATATATAATATATATGTGTATATCTATGTGTATATATATATATATATATATAATCAATTAGTGGCCTGTCCATCTCCATTGAAAAACAGAGATTTTGTTCTACAAAGATCATGGCTTGATACTGGTATAGAGCAATTAATTTTGAATCATTCTGTTTTTCATAAAGATTATCCACCAAGAAAGCAATTTGTACGAGCAACATCTTATCTTACAGGTATGATTTAAATATTGAAATAAAATTTATTATTTATCTCTGTGTATTTTACGACTTATTTATTTATCTTATTTAAGGATATATAGTAAGACCATCTCGAAATGGTGATGGCTCTGAATTAGGCTATGTCTCTCATACTGATCCACATGGAAAATTACCAGTATGGTTGGTTAATAAAGTTACGCAAATATTTGCTCCAAGAGTATGTAACTTTTGTATTAATTACAATTGAAACTTTTATTTATATTAAATTCTCAAATTAATTTCTTGTTTTAGATGGTTAAAAAATTACATAAAGCTTCTGTAGCTTACCCTAATTGGAAATTACTTAATAACCCAAATTATAAACCTTGGCATTTCCCTGAACAAATTGCATCACCACGTATAAGAATTGAGGATGTAAGTCTTTCTTCTGTAATTTCTAACATTGAGCATTATAGGTAAATTACGTTTTATGATAAAATAGTAATTATGATTTTAGATACAATAAATTTATTTATAAATTGTTTGCAGTGTGTAAAGTCTGCAGAAGAAAAAAATTCAAAAAATTATTATGTTGATGAATCAGAATTAAAAGAGTCAGTTACAATGGACAGTGATTAGTTTTATTCATAAAGTAGATGTTTCCATTGTTAACATTAAGAAAATAATATAATAGTTGAAATTATAAAATGCAGTATTATAGAAGTTTGTAGTATCAACAGAGCTTGATGAAAGTTAATTTATTCGTGTAAATGTGTATATAACTATATATTATCTATATACACATCCACACATCTAACTGCAATTTATTAATTATATTGATAATAGTAGTATCATAAATAGTTATGTGGCCTATTGCAATGAATGACAGTATGATTAATAAGAATACATCACGGCCTGTCTTGTATTAAATATTATATAGTTATAGTTCCTTATTGAATCGGTGATGTATGTGTTGTTGAAAGTATAATTTGTTACATGTGATTCAACATAACGCACAATATGCAGGTTGTAATGTTTAATTTATGTGTTTATTTGTTTTTATTGTTTTATGTGAGTATTTAAGTATTGCATATAATAATTTTTGTATATATGTATAAAAATTATCATTGAGGGTACAAAAGATTTACATATTGTCTACATTAAATATTTATTAAGATTAATGCATTATAGCTTGATAAATAGATAACGATTGTAGCATCTTAATATTACAAGTGCGATTTTAGGAATATTAGAGAAATCTTAGTGTTTGGATACAGAAATAGTGATCACATACAACAATATAAATATTAATTTTCTTAAAAATGATACTGCATAATATTATTAGTTATAATTATTAGTTTTGTACTTTGTGATATACAATTGTTGACTTATTTTGTTTTATTTATGTTAAAATTTATGTTACTTATCATATTTTTTATATTACATCTATATATAACTTGTCTAGACAATAGGTAAATATATCCAGTAAATTATATAAATTCTCTTGCTTTTACCATAGTGTAGTTCTTCTATTTAGAACCTTTTACACTTTGTAAAAAGAATTAAGATTTTCTATATTCATTAAATATTCTGCTTCAATTAATGTAATTAACATATCCTATTTATACAATGTTCTATTTACATTTATACAATTATGACATTTATCTCTTATAATAACACATACGTTTTGTGATTTTCTATATTTAATAATAATAACTAGCTTTCTAAAGTATATGTACATACATATTTATACTTACATAAATTATCAGAATATACATTGGTATTTAATGTTATTTATGAATTTTTTCAATGTGATGAATATTTCAATTTTTTGGAGATAAACTGATTCTACATGTTTAATTTTATATGTCATCTTTCATGCATTTAATTATTTAAATGTTTCAATTCTAATTGCACTTGCCTTAGAATGTAATGGCCTTGATAAATTTAAGATAAAATTTATTTGTGTATATTGAGTACATTCTAATCATACTAAATATTTTTATTTCCTAAATTACAGTGTCAATTGAAAGACAAATAACTTGAAATTTCTGTATATACATATACTGATGTATTTATGTGATTAGAATTTTTACATTATACATATATATTTCTGTATGTACTTACATAGCAAAAGATAGTTATTATATCAGAATAATATTTGTGATATTATTTTTAGGAATTTTGAAGATGGTTAATGAAGATTTAAAAAAGATGAGAATTGTATTACTTTTTAAATCTACCAAGTAATTATTATCTTTATACAAAATATATTGCAGCAGAACAGATAATATGTATTTTATTCAATTTAAAATAATCTATATTCTTATATTACGTCATTCATTGTAGTTTGGCTGATATCGATATCCTGGTGCAAGTTTATATATACAAAGGTGATATAAAAGTACATAAATCAATTGTGGTTTATTAATTGATTCTTATGTATTATTTTTTTACTTGTTTTAAATGGTCTCTATTTGTATACAATACAATTATATGTATGATTAGTGCAATTCATTATTGAGGTAATTATTATTTTTATCTGTTATGTGGAAATAATGATATACTCTATATATTTTTATCCGAATATATTTAGCAAATTGTTAGAGACAAAGTATCAAAATAATGATTGGATTCCATATAAGCATTAGTCTTCAATGTAAGGGTTTGATTTGATGTATTTCATAAATTTGACGTAACTGTTATTAAGTTTACGATGAGAAGAAAAATTTCTAGTACAGGTAATTATAAATTTATTTTGTACCAGGAAGTTACTGCAGGGCCGGAAGATAAACGGAAATAAAGAATATATATATAATTATAAATTTATTTCTGTCCATTATTACTAATTTTAACAAATTTCATGTTTATCATATAACAAATTATATGAAATACATCAAATAATTTTTGTATTGTATTATATTTGTGAGTATATTATATTAGTGTAAATATTTTTTATATTAACAAGTACATATAATTACAATTTAAGTATGGAAAACTTTTATATTAATATTAAAGTTTAATGTAGTGTGTTATACATTGCCTGGCGCTTGATTTGTTTAAAATGTACTGTATGAAAATGATATAAAATTGTTAAAATTTCTAATTAATTAGTATGTTTTATTTTCTCTTTATTCTTCTGTATAATATTGCATAAAAACGTCAGGAAGTTTTTTAACAGAATGGATAAAATTGTTTAATAACAAATATTTATTAAATGTTAAAATAAAAATCATCATTTATTTAATATAAAATATTACTGTTATTATACAGATATATTTATTATTATATCATGTATGATATAAAAAGACTGTACAATTTTCTTATCTCATAAAGATTTGTTCTTAAACATATACAAGTGACACAAAATAATTCTAAAAAGGTGCTTGAAATCTTGTATCCGTTATCTATAATTTAAAATAAATAATGAAGTTTCAATAATCACAAACTCATACATTCTTTGATTTGCAAACGTACTGCATAAAATAAAAGAGGCATTAAAGAATCACAAAATATGGGATCGAATTATTATTTATGTGCATATTTATGCTGATTATATATAGGGAAAAAATGTATCATTTTAAGTTTAAAATTAGCAATTCACATTAAGATTGGAAGTTGTTACAGAAATCAGAAGTTTATGAAATTATGTTCATTATTATATTTTTATTTTTTCGAGATTCTAGACACCATTTTAGAATGTATAATGATCACGATATAAATTCTATACGTTAATTTATATCTATACGTTGAAAAATTACTTTTAATTAGTTTGATTTTTCAGTGTTGTCAATTGTTCCATGTACTCAAGATATAATCTTTGCCAGCGAAGATGTCCTCCAATAACAGATAATACATCTTCCAAAAGTTTATGCTTTTTAATTCCCTATATAAAATACAGAAATATGGTACTATGCTTGTAACTAATAATAGCATACATAATACATAAAGAAATAGAAACAAATAAATGAAGAATATGTACTGAGATAATACCAAAATTAAAGGATCCCATATGCTCTTAGAAGCTGTTGTGTGACTTGGACCCAAAAATTCATCTAAAATTAACCTTAGACGTTTTTCTAATCCGTCTGAAAGAATATTATTTTGTGAAATATGATAAATAATCAAAATATAAAAGAAGGCATATATATATATATTTGTATATATGCTTTTTTATATTTTAATTTTTATAATTTAATATATATACCTTGAGTTAATAAAAATGACACCAAAGCCATGAGCCAGTGTATGTATTCTTGAGCACTTCCAAGAGCTTTGGAAGCAAGTAACTGTTGTTCTAAATATGATACTACACTTGGAGCACTATGAGGTAACCTCGGATTGGGTAAAGTATTTCCAGCTGTTCTAAATAATCCTTCCTGCAAAGAAGATAATGGACCTCTAGGTGCTCTATTTCCAGATGCACTTGATGCATTAAATGAAGCCCAACGCCATATAGGATCTTGACTGTCACCAATGAGTAGCCATGTACCTAACAAGTTTTTTTTATAAATGTATTGTATGTAATGTACAATAAATAACCTTATTAGTTAATATAATTTATATACCCATTTCTTTATGATATATATATGCTCTAGCGTTCGTGAAAGCTAAATGGGGCATTCCATTATATAAAGTACAAGACAATAAAGAGGTACCAGGTACTGCTAAATGTGCAGCAGATGTAGAAACTATCATTCTACACGAGTATCCTATTTCCCATACACGTACAGCACCACAGCTTGAAATAACCATTACCTAAAAACATTTATGTGTATTAAACAATAATTATTCTTAAATTTAAAAAAAAAGTAAAAAGGAAATTAAAAAAGGAATTAATACTGCATTTCCAACTGCATGAACTTTTGCAAGTGGTGCAGGCGGTGCTAATGGAGGTGCTGGACGGCATCCCTTCGTAGGATGAAATGTATGGAGGCTACCATCTTCTAACCCAAGTGCTATAACTGCCGGTGATGCTGCAAGCGCTACAGCGCTATATCCCAGATACAAGTCCCAAGTAGGTTCAGAATCTGTGCCTTTAAATACTTGTAAATGAGCTAAACCTTGGCTGTTAGTAACAGTTACTGCATAGTGACCAGCTTGTTGAGACAATGAGCTGGACGGTTTTAATGGAGGAAGTATAACTTGATTTATATTTCTTTCAGATGCAATTTTTGGTTTCTTGTTAAATGGTGTATGATATGATTTTGGAGTTGACTGGTCGCGACGTTTTAAGGTAAGGGTAGAAGCTTGACTGTTTATATTTGTTGAATTTAAAGACGAAGTAACATTAGGCGTTACGACGTCATTTCGTTTCTCAATAACAATGGAACTTTTTACTTGGCTTGTAAATGTTGGAGTTCCTAGTCTATTATTTGACGAATCCCTGAGTGAAAATTATTAATATAATCTAAAGAACATATAGAAATTATAATTTCGTAAAATTAAAGTCTAACTCACATTGTATCAGATGGTGGTGGTATAAACATTGGTGTTATTCGCCTTTTACCATCTGATGTTCTTGTTTCAATTTGCTTATTAATTGGACCTTTAGCAGGAGTAGTTGTAGTAGTAGTGGGTGGATGTACTAAATTTATATTTGGAGGTGCTGAAGTTGGTTGTGTCGATGGTGTCGATGTTTTTAGATTAAGAAGCTCGGGTGCTTCCATTACAGTACAACCACCTTGAACTAACGGTTTACCATATAATCGTTCATGAAGACTACTCTGTAATGAAATAGAAATAACTATTTGTTTATTACTATTTGAAACAATTCGTGTAGACTGCATACTTGTTCAGCAGGATCTAATGGTTGACCTAATTCCTGCTGTGTGAATTCAATAAGTACAACAGATCCATCCCAAGAACAAGCAGCTAATCGAAGACCACATGGTGACCAACTAGCATCTAAGACTGAATGTGTAAATAATTCATGTATTACTACTAAAGGTCTTTTTAAGGACGTCAACCAGACGGATAGAGAACGATCGCGTGATCCTATAGCAACACAGCAATACTGTTTAGAGGAACCTGGCTGCTTTTTTTGTAAAATATTACCATTAAATCTCTGCAACATATGGAAAGTTAATAAATTAATTACTTAATAAGTAATTTAACATATGTAAATCACGAAATTTATATCTTGTGTTTAATATATACCACACAAGTAACAGCTTTACGATGGCCAACAAAGTCTTTATCTTGTGTCCATCCATCCCTTTCAATTATTTGAGCTGTGGGACCTCCACCATTCATTGCATGAGCTGATACTAAATATTGTCCATCTGGACTCCAAGAAAGTCTTAGAACATGTGTTGTTCCACCACATTCATCAAATGGTTCTGATATCAGTGCTGCTTCTGTCCAATCTGTCGTACGCCATACTCTTAACGTCTTATCATCAGATTGTGATGCTAAGTATTTTCCTACTGGATCCCATGTAATTCCTTTTACAAATCCTGTATGGCCCTTTAATACGGCTACAATAGCTGGAAATTTTGATGCATCCCATACAATTACGCTATTGTCTACTGATGCAGAAGCTAACCATGGACTATGTGGTGCCCATGCAAGATCAAGTACATCAGCTTCATGAGAACGTAATGTAGCTATGCAACGCCATGTTTCAATACTGGATTTTCCACCAAATATTGAACTTCCACCTGATCCACCTGACAATCTCCAAATCATGATCAGTTTATCTACACCACCTGATGCTAGCAAACCATTGTTACTCCATCTTACACAATTGACACAAGCTATAAAAGTATTATATATATTTATTAATATCATATACATATTTATATACATGTAATAACATATGAAAAGGATAAATTAAATTTTAACTTGTTTTCATACCAAGGTGATTATCTAATTGACACAACATTTTTGGTATATTTTCATCTAATTCAGCAATTTCACTAATTACTGGCTCCATATTCCATATAACAACCCTTCCGGAATCTCCACCTATAATTAATTTTAAGAATAATATAACAAATATACCATAAAATTATAATTTAATTAAATATACTGTAAGTATAAAGGAAAAACTAACAAATTCAACTATTTCCACAAAACAATATTAGGTATAAATTAAAAATATTAATATTATACCTTGTCCACCAGTGGCAAGCCTTTTTCCATCTGGGTGTATATCCACGGAAAAAATTGGATATCCTGAAAAATAAACATTTTATGTTACATTTCAATTGTAAACGTTACAGAAAATAAATCCAAGTAAAACATTTTGTACAAACCATCGTGCGTAACCCAATTAGGTTTTACTAGTTTCATGTTGTTGTATTTATTAAAACTTTGTCGATTCAATGATTATTGTCCATAATTAATTTTAAGCACTGTAACAATTAAAATCTCCATTTTCTAAAATATAACTCTTTATTATGTAGTATAACCTTAAATTAGGATCCAAACACATTTTACTACCGGCAATACATTTTGGTGAATTTCTATGAAAACATGAAAGGTGTATTAACATAGACATGTCGCGTTCTTTTTTATAAAAAACGATTTATACACATTGTTTACTTGTATGCAATATACTGTCTTACAACAGGACTACTAACATAAGCATGGTGATGAGCGATTTTTATTCTATATTTTGGATTTATTTTTATTTTTACCCTCTTGAATTATTTTGTATACTTTTCGTAAAAATAAAATTAAGATATGTTTACAATTGTAGGATATACTATTTACAATGTATACCATAATTACTTAAAAAATTTTTGCAAAACTGAATCCATTAGCAATGAACCGAAATGAAGATATATATATATGTACTTTCAAAATTAATTTCTTAACGATATACTAAATGCATCTTATTTTACGGGAATTCAATAAAAAGCCAAGAAAATGATAAAACTTCATTTTAAAAAAAAATATAAAAATGTATTTCATTGCATACATGTTTGTAAATTTTTACAACTATTTATCATCGCATTTATGTAACTAATTTTTGATTTGATGTCCGATTGCTTACTTCAAGTAACTTTTTATAACGTTCAACTAAATCACCGATTGAACGTCTGCGATGTTTATTTTGTTCGGTTTTACTGATAGCATCATCGTCATTATTTTTAATCGCTACTTCTATTGTGTCACATATATCAATCACATTAGCTTTATTTGGAAGATCATTTACTACATCTTCCATTTCCAACATGTTTTCAGATTTATCTTGTTCGGCGGCCAATTTTTTTGGTGTGGCAAATTCTACATTTATGTTACAAAGACTTTTTGTTGAAATGTTTAGACTAAGCTCTGATATATCATGCATTTCTTCAATTATGCAATTTGTAATCGCTGTAGAATTCGCATTTGAAGAACAAGGTATAGATATTATGCTTGAGTTTGCTGCTGCTGTTGCTGCACAAAAAAGAGAAGAGTTTTTAACTTTTTAAAAGATTTAATGTTGGTTACCTACCTGTTATATTATTTCTTTTTATACGAGTCGAAAATAATCGTGAATATTTTTCTGCATGTTTGGAAGACAATACATTTTTTTTAGATAAGACCATATGCGTATCTAAAGACGACTGTTCACTATTTACATTTGTAATTGTGTCTTTAAAATTGATTCGTGATACTAATAAATTTTCTCTTAATTTTGGTCCATGTGATGCATGATTTTGTTTTAGACGTTCATACCTCGAAAATAGTGATTTATGTGGAGCTGAAAAGAATTTTCGCATAAATATATTATTCAATAATTTTATAAATAGCTTTAGTCTTACCTTCTACTGGAGTTAATTGCAGTCGTTTCTGAAGATTACTTCCTTCATCACTATAATCAGTATCAATTTTAATGAGAGGTGATGACATGACCACATTCATCATAGGTAATATAACATCATCATCATGGATTTGTATTACATTTTTCTGACATAAAATATCTTGTGTCTCAGATATTATTTTAGTGATATCTGTTAGATATGTTTGAATTATATCGAGCGCTGCTTTTAGATCTGTATAACTAGCTTCTATTTGTAATAAACATTCCGAAAAGTCCTCTAATATATTTAATTTCAATCGGTTTTGCAACTGAGTCAGGAGAAAATTAAATAATAGAATAAAATTATTTAGCATTAATTTATCATCCTTATATAATTGAAATAGAAGACACTGAAATGTGAAATATGTTTAATGTGTTACTTTTCAGTTTATTAATATTTATTATTAAATGGTAAACAAGTACTTACTTGCATATCTGGAGAAAATAATTCTGAAATTTCCAAATGATTTATTTTTTGTAATGGTTTTGCATTTAATATTTTAATATCACTACTATTATTTGTGATTATATTATTCACTTTATAGATGACCTGCTCTACATCTCTGAAAGCTTTATTTTGTATTTGTATTTTGTTTAAGCTTTTACTTATATTCATTTTCCATGCTAGAATTAATAAATAATTAATATTTTGAGAAAGCTAAAACATAAGTATATATATAAATTTAAAAACATGGATTAAATGTATCAACTTTTTATTATTTTATCATTATTTATGTCCCTTAAATATTTCTTAATTGAAGCATGTACAGGTGCTGTTTCTGAGAGACTTGCAATTGATAGTTCTTTTTCAAAAATATCTGCTATAATATTATCTAATGTTTCTTTCTCGTTTCTGAAAAATGAGATTTAAATTAAACAAGGAAAATTAGACAACAAATGTATCAATAAAAACAAAAGTAAAAATATTACTTTAAAACAGATTCAACTATATCCTTCATCCTGGATAAATTTTTATGTTGATTCAAAATATTGGAATCAGTTCTTGCATTAATTTCTTGTAAAAATTGTTTTGTTAGATTTCCTTTATTTCCTACTTGTGGTGCAAATGCAACATCATAGATAGCTAAAAAAGTAACAACTAGTAATATAATAGAATTTCAATATATTTTACAATAATGAACGAAAAAGATGCGTAGAGTATTCTCTATAGAAAAAATATCTTACTTTCTCGCATAATATATCTTCTTACAACTACTTGGGATAATTTCCACATTATGATTGTAAATTTACTTCCACCTGCATGAATTAAGTGAGATATAAGTATACTTGGAAAACCAATGTCAGGATTTTCTGCAGATATAATTACTAAGTAGTCTTTGACACTGTTACGATACTTTGCTTCAGTCTTTTTGCAAATTACAGGCCATTCAATTAGCTTTTTAAAACGTTCTGAATCATATATTGTTAATAAGTAATATGAAATATGTAAGAAGCCTACTGTGTTGGGTTTGTCAAACATTCCCTATAAATTGAAACATTATAATAAATTAAAATAACGGAAGTATAGAAAAAGATAATATATTAAAAAATATTTTCTAGTAAATGTATTTATTTTCTAATAAAAAAAATATACCTCGCGAAAATATTTCTTGAACTCATCACTAGGTTGAATTATTTGAGATAGTAAAAGTACATTTCGATGGAAAGATGCACTTACGGCCATTACATCGATATAAAATTGATAGCTTCGTACAAAATTAGGTAATTAGGTAATATCAATTATAATGACAGAATTATAAAGAACATAATTCAATTGGTAAATATTTAGGTCACTTTATAATATAATACAAGATGAAGGAAAATCTTGTTATTAACGGCTGTGTTAGAGCATTTGAATTTTAAAACCACATACTTGCTCCATTACAGAAGCGAAACTGATATAGTAAATAGATGACTGCTCTATACATATTAATTTATGATCTTGGGTTTTAATAAACGGATATTTGTAATTGTATCAAATTTGAAACTTAGAAAATTCCTTGTTTGTAGTAAATTTGTATATTTTATGTACATTGCAAGCTGTTCTGTAATTAAAGTCTCGAAAGTATTTTAAATAAATAAATTGGTATGTATTATAAGAAAGGAAATTTCCTCTCTAGTATTATTATTGTACATACAAAATAATATAATATATGAATTTGTAATTTGTAATTAATAATATAAAAGTTGTATCATGTAGATCTGATGTTCGATACACTTTTTTATCTCGTTATTGTAACCATAGACAAGATAAAGAGTAGATTTGTCATTTTATGAAATTCAATATTCTGAATTACTGATCATTACGATCGGTAAAAACGATTACAAATAAAGATACTGTTATGCCATCTACGATTTCGAACGATGAGATAGAGAATTACATACATACAATCGCAATAAGTTATCAATTATAGGTAAAGTTTGCCTCAGTAACTATAAAATGTCGGAATCATAGACGAGATAGGTATAAAATAAACGCGACATCACAGATGAATATACATATCTTCTTCGTAGTCAATAATGACATGCAATATGCAATGTTTTTTCGCGTCCCATATTTTGGAGGGTCACCTGACCCTCTTACCATTTTCTTGTCACGTGCGACGTTATCGATTCAGCATAGTTACTGGTTCAAATTAAAACTAAAGTCTTGTATGAAATTAGAAATAAAATGTAGAAATAAAATATCCTATAATTCCAACGAAGTATAGAATTTTATACTTTTGCAATACTTCAGAAAGCATTACTATACACCTAACTTACTTAATTTACTAATACAATAATAGTTAAATGATTCGTATAATTAGTTTCAATAGGATTACGAAGAACATCAAATTACCTACTTGCTCGAGTACCGAAGTACCGAGTAAGAAGTAGGCAATGCTGCAAATCCTCGAATGGACTCCGTAAGCTTCCTGATGACAATTCCTGCAACTCGATGTAATTAGCGAATGATCATCGAGTAGTCACGAAGGCCATAGGTGTTTTTAGAGCAACTTACGAATATAAGAGGTTATCAAGTGCATGTTGATCCGCGTGTATTCAGAAAATGCGCGAGCGAGTACGTCACGCAATAGTTCGAAGGAACGGAACGATCGCGATTTGATAATCCACGAGAATAATTTGTTCTATGCGATAAACGATAGAGGCAAGGGAGAACAGATTTTTATTTTTAGTTTCAAGCCAGATAAGCGCACTATTGTATAGAATGAACTCACAATGGGCTTAACATAGGTATCTATCTTATGATCAATTGTAACTAAAACTCACGATGTTCCTGCGATATCTTACGGTATCCCACGTCACTCTTCTTAACTTCTTAACTTCTTACCAAATGTTACAAATTAATGGCCTAAATGTTATAGATTAATCGTAGATCTTTCGCAATTCTTTTAATTCTAATTCTAACAGTTCTAATTCTTTCTTCCCTAATACCCTCCTTTCCACTTTGATAATTTCGTTTAGACGTTTTACGGGATCCACGAGAGAGAAAATTCGGAAACTCACACCACATAATTCTAGGATAGAACAACTTAACAAATCGTGGCAAGCATTTTACTTCACCGTTTCATTGATTGACAATGATTGTATTGTGGTCACGATACTGACCGAATGGGATTATCAGCGTGAAATGCCTGCGAACAAAATCTTTCTTAATAACGTATGATACGCCAAAGAATACCGTGGCTATTGAGGAACGATTCATCTCAATCATGTCACAGAATCATCGTAGTTGATTTATGCTCTTAAGATCCAGCATACAGTTCAAAACCGTCCCTTCTTCCCTTCGCGTGTCACCCTCTCATTTTAACCGAATGCACCCCATGGCGCTGACATATCTCGCGTATGGGTCAATATCCATAGTATTCGTAATCAAATACACGAAATCTCGTCACGGCGTTATGCATACGAGAAATCTATATGGTAGATATCGCTGGATCGTAAATAAAACGCTAATGCAGGAGATATAGTCGAGAAAAACGATCTGTGGATGAGTCGTTAATAAGAAGCAATTCGCAGCTGTTTTTGAACGTTTACATCGAAGCTAGATTCGCTCTATAGGTAGATGGTTCTGTACTTTGTTTCTAATTGAGCCGATGACCTCGTTCTCACATCATGTGGAACGTGGATACGCAGCATCGAACGAACTGTTATCTCTAGATACGTTCCATGCGTATATTGACAAAGGACGAATAAAAATTCTGTCAAGATTCCGACGCTTACAAAGTATCATTCTTAGTATAAAAATCTAACGAACTATGTAGATCATCGTCTGTGATCCGTGATGTTCTAATCAACCAGTAGGTCGTTAAATACATCGCGCTTCTCTAGGCAGCCGTCTATGTCTGGAGATCTAGCAAGCGATCTCGTGATGGCCAAAAAATGCGTGGGTGCGGGTGATCGTCCTCGTGGTACATTGTCAACTGTTAGTTGACAGGGCACAGGATGCGCCTTTTCCGTTCGGAAAGAGTTTCGCTGGCCACTCCCATCCCATAGAATTACGTTCAATCGTCCATCGATCGAACGTGATCGTATCGTCAGCTATACTTATCGATTGACCCTCGCCGCGTATCTTTCCGCGCGACGTTTTGCTCGAAAAATGATAGAGGCGCCGGTTCCGTCTTCTCCCATCGATTTGCCCGTCAAATAATTCTTCTGGACGCTGCGGGCCTCGCGATTACGACTCTTTCGCCGTTCAGCTCGCGTCCGCTTCGCATCGATTGACGCGACGTTACCAAAACGCGATTTATGACGAATCATTTGCCCGGTAATTCGATTTCGTGTTGCACGCACGCATCGCTATCGACGATGATGATATCGGAATGATAGGAAATTGATAATATCGATATCAATCTCTGCATTACGCTATGGGAAATCGATGCGCATTCCGCGCTTTCCGCATGATGGCATATACGCGGTAAACGACTGAATCGGTGATGCAAACGAAAGATCGACTCACAATGCAATTTCTTTCTTTCTTTGTCCGTGGGACTACTTAATCGTTGCAATTATTCACAACGTCGCTTACATGTTTCTTCCACGGTAGGGGACGACTTACTTGGTCCATTTACACGTCGAGATAGCGTGCGGATCCATCGAAGGAACGTACCTTCGATTTCACCGGGAACGACGCGCCCAGCTCGCAGAAAAAAAATTCCTAATGTCCCCATTTACGTGACGCAACATCCGACCCGTTCGTGTTTCACTCACATCGTGTATCGTCTTCATTGTAATCGTCGTTGAGTCTATATACGATTTTTCTATACGAAAATTCCGCCCTTTGTGCAGTCTGGTGTATCGAACGAAGAAAAAAGGAATGGCTCCTGCATTGCGTTCAATGCATCGTCGAGAGAGCGCAAATATTTTGTGAATTCCTGGTTCCCGGGTATACGTCGACGAGTGCCATTCAATTGGATTCATCGACGATATTTGTAGCAAACTCCGAGTCGCAAAGCTTTTTAATACACGTGTTCGTTTTCACGCACTGTGCACCGTGCTTCGATTGTAAGGGTGAGCCAGAGAATTGCATTGTCAGCAGACTCGTCCTTTATGCCCATACACGTGCATCGACTCGTCGTGTTCCACCTCTTCGATTTCCTCGGATTTCTCTCGGTTACCTGCATCGTTGAAAGGTTTAAAGGACGTTTCCTCGGGTTTGTCCAACCAGCAGCCAGCTACGCTTCGAAACGATTCTTTGTCACCAGCAGGGATTTATTGGTGCAGCTAAAAATCTAGGAACCGCATGAGCAGGGGTCGGGGGAGAGAAATCCGAGCCCCGTCTGTAAAATCACGTTACGGAGAAATTGTCTCGGCGGGTGGACTGCGTTTTTGCGGTTGCCAGAATCCTCCCATGCCCGTGGTTTTTCCACGTTCGAAGGCTCCTGCTTTTCACCGCGAACCTCGACTCATCGGCACCACTTTCTTTCACAGTTGGTTCCAACCTCCTGGACCCACGAGGAGCGAAGACAGGACCGTGAATATTTTCGAGAAGCAACTTTGCGAGTAATCTCGTCTTGTTCTCGTTGTTTCAGAGAGGTAACCGCGATAAAAGTCATCTTCACGATTGCAGGAATTGTGTCTCGTCGGCGAAGAAAGAGAATCCCGGGTTCGCATTTAAGCGATTTAATTGATGCGAATAATTACGAAGTCCTCAAAAAGAGCATTCGCGATAGTACCCAGTTACCGCGTCTAATTATGTAAATCGCGATCGAGTCGTAAATTAATTAGCCTCGCTGACTAATTGAAGGCACCCGGACTGGCTTGATCGATCGCGAGTCAGCAACCTCGCCGGAGAATTGCATTCGCGTCGGGTCCCGGCTCACGGAATTCTTCGTCGTCACGGATCGATCCATCCTATCAACTTGCTCGGGTGGATCGTAGCGTTTTTCACGGTTCGACCGTAACGCGGAAACGTCTGTGTCGCGAGTCGAACATTGGAAAGTGATGGGAAGTATGATTCATGAAAGGAATGATGAAACAGAACGTTTCGTAATTGAGTTTGAACGATTGTTGATTCGGTAGGAGGTTTCGAGAAGGTCAAAAACGAAACTTCCAAGATGTACCAACGATCTTATCGTTATCTAGCGAGATAATCGATGATAAGACAATCGACTTCATTTGTCAAGCACTTCTTTCTAGAAGACTTTTGCTAACTATGAAATTCAGATTTATTAGCTTGATAAGAGTAACGTTTTTCCGCTAAAAAAAAAGTGATTCGGATGGAATAGAAGAAAGTTTGCAACTTCAGTGGTAAGTTCTGTGATCTTAAACTCGTGTAAAGAGATCGCGTGATTATTCTGATCATTCGTGACAGTCAAGAACAATGAGATTCCGATATTTTTATTACACGTTCTCTTAACATCGAATATACCTGATTTACAGCAAGTTATCTCTTCCTTTGAGCGATCGACTACCAATGGTAGGATTTGTAAGAGAAAATTTGAGTATAACAACGTTCTCCAAACATCTTAATAATTAACGATTCTATTGAATTGATTAATTATCAAAATTACCATTATACATTTACATAGGCGCGAAACCAAATTCAATTTAAGAAGAGAGAGGGAGAATAGAAAACGACGAGGTAAGGAAATCTGGTGAACGACAGAGGAAGAGAAGAATCAACGAGGAAGTGGCAATCCGAACAGTGTCTTTTAAGTTCTCGCTATTGGATCGTGGTAGGCGTCGCGAGTATATACCGCAGGCACCGTAATCACTGTTATTTCATCGTGAACGGTAATGCTCTGGCTTAAAGCCGCCCTACTTATACGCATTACCCGGGCAAAAGCAACGCGGACCGCGTCCCCGGGCAATCATCGTTCTCCAGCGTCATTACGAAATTGCTTTGGCAAATGAAATGCGCGGTTATGCGCGAGTACGAACGATCTTCTTAAATTGAGATTTATTGGAAAATCGAGCGTACTGATTTCCGGTGTGTCCATAAACAGGCCCAAGAGTGGACGAAACCTTCTTTTGCATCGGGTTACGAAGTCGCGATTACGCGTCCGATGATTCGGACGATTTAAACGCGACCAGCAAGAAATCTCCATCGCGAAATTGCTTCCATTTTTCCACGCTACCTCCTACTATTTGTCTTCCCGTAGTTACGATCGGGCGAGGCGATCGAACGCGTTTCGATCGTTGAAATAAGCGGTTGAAGCGACGGAGGACTTCGAAAGACGTCGAAAGAGGATTTCATTTGAAGAGGAACGAAAGAAGTTGTAACGACTTTCGAGAAACGTCTTTCTCGACGAATTTCATTAAACTCGGAGGAAAAAAACGACGGATGAAATGAAAGTTCCGTGGAGATCTTTATGCGCTTGCACGCGTTCGGACAAACATTTGCCAGGTAAACCGATGAATTCCATTTTCACGAAATTTCACTATTTTAGTTCTAGAATAGACGATTGCTACGTCATTTTTCAGAAACCGTCGATTAACTTCGACGGAACTCGTTAACTCAACTTCTGCGGCCTCGACTCGAAGTTTTCCTACGTCGTTCGAACAGTTGACGCGTATTATGCGAGACGAATCGAAACTCGCTACGATGGCGTCGAATCGCGAATACAACTCTGAAGCTTAGAGACACAGAGTTAAGCTCGCGGGATCATCGAAGAAGTTTCAGTTTCGTGCCTCTGTAAGCCTCTCGGTAATCCATACCGTTTTCTTGAATAAGTGTCTCTTTCGAACGGCTCGTATCGACGATAACGTACTATTGCGGTTGCCCGGATGGTTTCGATATCTGGTTACGTAGCGGAATCTTGGTTGCATTCGCAGCGGATGCAGCCGGTAGCCAGCCGAGCAGGGTATATTGATTTGCCCGGATGCCGGGCCTGGCGCGACGTTCAACGCGCTTCGAGAGGATAATGGCGAGAAGCATTTGCCGAAGCGGACTTTTCCTAACGAGTACAACTTGCCACGATAAATGCGAGTCACGTGCGTAAACATCAGCCGTCTGTCGCTTTTTAACTCGACGATGGAAATCGTGGGTAACCGAAGAACCATTGGCTGCGATTGCTTTTCTTGCGATCGATCGGATCAATGGCTACCGACCATTACGCGCTACTTACGAGATTAATATCGCGATACTGTGCAATGAGAAATTTACTAGCGCCAAGTATGCTACGAGGTTTTCAAGTAGAAAGAACAGAAGCATAAATTGCTGGTGAATTTTTGTGAAAGCCATCATCGATGGTCATATCGGTCATGGTTTTTGGGGAACGAAGATAACACAGTTGTAACAGCCGCACTATCTAAATAGCGTGCCCTGCTAATTCGTTAATGGGACATCCTGGCTGACACGCACTTTAATCAGTTTTCAGCACACCGATAACAGGCTATTATTAAGTGGCCTTCGGGAGAATGGTCACCGTGTGGTTCGTCGTACGAGTTTATCGCGGCGGATCGCGAAGGATCGCTTTACTACGCCATGTAAAAGAAAAAAAAAAAAAAAACGAAAAAAAAAAATTCTCTCGCAACTTAGAATCTTCGCTTCCAAAAAGCTGACAAGTAAAGACTGCTGAAAAAATGGAGAAAAGATGATTAAAAGTAAAAAAGACGCTCGGGTATAGACCGTTTCGTCGAGATAGCTCGCAATTACGTACGCTAGTGCCGCTTATTACCGTCGTGTAGCAGAATGGTCATCGGAAACTGATACATTAATTGTCGTTTCGGACGTAGTCACGAAACACAGTTACAGTGGAAGGAGGTTGGCTTTCCGTAGCCGCAAATTAAGGCATAACGCGACGTAAGGGCGAGGGACTGGGCAAAGGCAAACGATGTTGCCGGTGTTCGTTCAACTTGGTCTGAAAATGAATTTACGAGGCCATAATCGCCAATTGAGATGAGTACTTGTTGCGTGCAATCGGCCCGGCTCAGACCTTGTGCCGAAGCGTTGCACTCTTCTCGTGTTAGGAACTGTGCTACCACGACTACGTACAGCTCGTCGCAAAATTACGCGAAAATTAGCTGGGACTCGATCGATCGATTTCTACCGCGATATTCGAACCGATACGGTAGGCAATCGATCGAGCCAGCGATTTGTTTGCTCGCGTCTTTCAACGCGACCGCGTTATTCGCTTCGTCGTGCCGCGGCAAGAAAGCAAACTTGTCGTCGTCGCCTCGACAAAAACCAATTCCAGCGAAACTGTGTGAAAGGAAGGCGGCTTGGTGGATCGCGAACGTGGGAGGAGATCGAACGTATTTCGAACTTGCGACACGCTGTACCCGGGCGAATTCAGCGACGATGACGCAAAGACGATTATGCCGAGCGCAACGTCGAACGTCAAGATTAGCGAGCCGTATAGTTCGAACCTTAAATGAGAAAGATTTTTCGAGCGTGTCTGTTTTATGTAAACGACCGGTTCGATCGCGACTGGGATATTTTGTTCATCTGCGGATTGTCAATTCGAGCATTCGCACGAACGCAGTTTCGTTTGTCCAACGCTTTTCGACGATACTTAAAATATCCTTCTGAGTTACCTTCTTTGACGATTCTTTAGAAGGGCATCGTAACTTCTGAATTTCGTCAACGTGTCGCGGTTTCTTTCTGTTTATCGTAAAGAAGCACGAATCTCGAACGAATATGTGGAGGAAAGGCACGTTAATAACGCAAGCAAGACTCGATGTTCTTGAGAGAATGCGAATATCGAATATCGCGTGTATCCGAGAAACAAATGTTCGGCTGTTTAAGTCGATGAAATATTGAGAAGCGAGAGAGCGCGATGCATATTTTATTACGTTCGATACGCATTTGTCGGAGGTACGTATTGAAAGATCGCCATTCGATGACTCCCTTCTATTTTTATATTGTTGCAGTTGGTTACAATTCGATCGGTTGCGAATTTCTTGAACAAGGGCTACTCGGATTTGCGAGTTCCTCTCTGGGAAACGTAGTTCGTTCGATCTCATCCGTAACAAAGAGACTAGCCGGGACAGACCTCACACGTCGATGCCAATGTTTCATCGAGCTTCCCTCTTTTCGATGTAATAGCACTTATCGAATTTATAGATACGAAAAATCGCGGAGAAACGTATGGACGAAAAAGGATGAATTCGTTCGAAACGCGCATCGAACGGACGCAATTAGCGTTCCTATTTGTCTCCGAATGGGGGAATGTAACGTTATCCCTTTTATTGACGGCTATGCCTCCCAGAATGATCGTCGTATACAAGAAAGCTCTCGAAGGGGCAGATTAAATTCGACAGGAGGTGTTCGACACGATATTTGAATAACAAAGTGTTTGCTCGTCGGCGTTACGTGAAATCATGGAAATTTTACACCGGGGAGAGGTCAACGGAGGGAAAGAAAATAAAAGTGACGGCAGTGGTAGACGGGGACGCGGACAGGGCAAAGGAGGGATCGGTGAAGGAAGAAAGTTGGTTCGGTGCATTATGACGCCCCGTAAGATCGTCGACTACACGCAGATCCGATCAGATCATACGTGTACCGTGTATTATAATCTCGTGGAAGGGCTGTTAGCCGATAAATTCTTCATCTAGGTGGAACCACTTACAAAAGGGAACACCTTTTCGTGATTGCATGCTTACGGCATGTGAAATAGTGTCCAAATTATAGGTCACGGCGTATAATTCGACGAAGCGTTGAGCAGGGTCGTGCTTCGCCAAAAAGGAAGAAGGACAAAAGGAGAAGAGAGGAGAAGAAAAATAACCGTGGAACATGGGACCCATTTCTTCTTCGTAGATACGTGAGACGCGCTTCCACCTCTTTTTTTCTCAGTTCGTCTGATCGTCAGTCCTTTCCTTTCTCTCTTTCTGCCGATGTCGCACGATTCTTCCGGACGTCTCGATGACAACCACGAGCGTAATTAACCGATGATTAAAATGGCTCTACGAAAATATCGTGCATGCAATACCTGAATGAGTAATAGGTACGCGTTTGGCCGTTCATTAATTGTCCTTTCGTCGAGTGTATCGATATATCGACACGATGGACTGCGCGAGAACGCTTTTAGCGTAGTCAGTCACTGAAAATGATAATAACTAGCCGACTTCGCTAGTTGACGATCGTAAGTCTCTCTTAATGAGGTTAATGGGAGTCACAACCAGTCAGTTTTTCTTCGGGTTTCACTGGTTCGCCAGGCACGGTATAGAAATAGTTGGAACGAACGTTTTTCATGCGCGACGAAAGAAAAGTCGAGTCAAGCTCTGTACATAACTACAACATTTTTCAGATCTGTTCTTATTCCTGTACAACGCATTAATTGTAACGTTAACGTGTTAATTCATAGATGTTCGCGTTATCTGGTGAATGACTCTTTTTTTTTTCATTCATAAAGAGACGAAATCGTACGGAACCGCGTTGTTGGCTCCTATCCAGGAACTTCCTTTTGTTCCGACGAATTATCGCACGGTGCCGTGACTTATCGTTTGAAACGCGCGCGCCCTGTGCATGTAAATGTTGACAGAGGCTGGAGCGGGAAGAGAAACAACCCGAAACGGTATGATATAACCAGTTAAGAGGCCATTGGGCCAACGTTCAGGCCGCAACTCCGACTTCACTGCAAGAAGCAATAACTGCTCGTTGTACGCGCGTCTTGCATTCACTTTATCGCTTCGTTCACCCTTAACTAACTTTACCCTTCTTTTATTTTACGCTTGCACGAGTCGCCATCTGGCTCGTCCTGCGAAACGTTTCATTAGCTTCTTTGTAGAACTCGAACGATCGTTTAATTACTATTAATCATCGTCAATACCCGACATTCATTCGTTGGTGCACCGCAATGCCAATGTTGAAAACAACCGGCGTTAAAAATAGAAAAGAGAAATACCTATCGAGGTATGTTTTAGCCGTTCTAAACTTCGCTGTCTGACTAATTTATTAATTATTCGTTTGAACACGCGTCGAAGGTCAGTGTGACGCTATCAATTGTCTCTCGGCCGAGTTATGTTATAAATAGTAACTTCAGTACTAAAAAAAAAAAAAAAAAGAAAAAAGAAGAAGAAAAAGTAATACAGTGATACCGAAGGTTCTACAAACGTCGATACGATGAAATTCTAAGGATTTCTAATACGCTAGAAATCCGAGAATGAAGAGTTTTACGCGGTTAGTCGTCGATATGAAAACGTAATACGATATACGCGAATTATATACGACCGGTAGAGAGCGTTATATAGCCAATAAGAAACAGTACTCGGAACTCGCGGTAATACGTCTGAAAGCGAAGGGACGAGCCGATGGCGCGAAATTGCACGGCGCGAGTTCCATCGACGATGTCCAACGCGTGTGTTATTCTTCGAATGAATCTCGGCGAGTAATAAAATGACTCGGGGCTAGCGGCGACCGAGCGGACGCGCTGATTACTTAGCGCGGACTGTTGTCCACGTTGACATCCGTAATCGGTTGGCTCACGCGGTGGTCGAAATAATAAACGGAAAAGCGTACACGAGCGATCCATTAGTCACGCTACTATTGCAACGTTCGGTGGATTTCTCGTATGTACGACGCACGGTAGAAATATCGCGGTCACGATTCAACCTTCCTCGGTAATTCAAACCGCGATTTAGGCAATTAGATGTTGCCCGCGATTTTAATTGACCGACGATGAAACGAGAAACGATCGGCCTGACTCGGCGTCACGAGTTTAATTCCATTTAGACGCATCGTTCCGGTGAATCGTCGAGAATAGAACTGTTGTAATAAATTTCTCCAAGGTTTAGAACATTCCAACGTGAGGCAAGATCACGAAACAACGCGTCGCATAAATTAATTAGACCCATTTTATTACGGTCGCGAGGTGACGCGATCGTAAACTCTGATACGCGTTATTGCGAACGAACGAACGAATAGAAATGCTTCGTTGGATTTTTATGCCCTTCTGCGATTCACTAAGAAACTAGACAAGACTTTGGACAACGCTTATTCAAACGTTTTTACGCGAATCACGCATATTTTAAACGACTGATGGTGGTATGATTCGTTCAGCCACGAGAATCTAACACCGTCGAAGATCTTCATTTTCGTAATTGGCTCTTTCTCCCTAGTTTCCGTCGAGCCGCCAGACACGCGCCAAGCGCGTTTTCCTATCGTTGAATTTGGCCTAACCCTGAACGCAACGAGACCATATGTTTGTCTTTGCTGTTCTTAAAAGGAAAACAAAGAAAGACATATGTTCATAGGAAGATAGAGCGCTAAACGTTGCTCGTGTGCGTTCGAGATAAAAGTGCAATTATATCGGTGTATTTCGAGCGTATGCGGCATATTTAAATCGAGAAGCGATGAAAAAATAAATAACCGTGCCGAAAGCGTTCCTTGAATCGTCATTGAACGCGTATTTACTTTGAAACGTTGAGTTTGGGGGTAGGCTGCATCGAACTTGCATCGTGTCGTACCGAAATTATTTAAAGCTGCCACTGCGAATATCAACCGGCGCTGTTTGTCGAAATTAATGAATTATACGTGGGGTAGCAGTATATTTTAATAAATACATATTTAACGTGAGCAAACAGCAACCAGGAATCATCCAGCAGTCATTGCTGGCCTAGCATATTCTGTCCGGATCTTCGTATTCGGTCGATCGAAAGTTAATTAATCCGCTATTTGTTCGATTTACACGATACAACGCGGCCCGATACAGATCCCCGACATGGATGTAACAACGTAGAAAGATACGCTTTTCCTGGGCTGTGTAACGACGCATCGCCTCCGCGAACGATCCCACTGGCGCCAGACTAATATCCCATGCGCATCGCAAGAACGCGAGTTCGTCTTCGGCGGCGAACGGATGTGTCGAAAGTGTTCGAACAGAACGTTTACGCATATCTTAACGCTGAGATTTGCTGGCGTACAGTTGAAAAACGAAGCGCTCGGGTGGCTATTCTACGGTTTCATTTACCGGTTACGCAAGTTTCCTCGCGCGCTTTTTTCGCGTGCCATAGTTATCGCGATGCAAGTACGTTTTGGACTAACGAAGGACTCGCAAAGATCGTTGATTTCACTTCGAACAGGATTCTCTCGGAATCATTTTTTTAACACTACGCAGATACAGCAGCACTTCGATTATTGGTCACGATCAGTTGACAAAGTAAATTCGCTAAATTTCATTCACTAGTTGCGTCACTTTCTTTTTGCGAGTTGCAGCAGTGAATATCGTACAGAAAAAGCTACTTAAGAAATGTGCAGTTCAAAGAGAAAAAAGAAAAAATGTTAAGTGCCACAGATCCTTGTCACTTGACACGAAAAAACGGTAATGTAATATAAAAGCTTTTCCGAGAGGAGACGATCGAAGGCCTTGTTCGTTGATAGCACGATCGAAGCACAGCTTTTTTTTCAGTCTCGACACTATTACGGAACGTCGAGTCGATTCGTCGTGGTATTTAGTCGCGCGATTCGCTTGGCCGGTGGCCGAAATGTCGCGATCGATTCGCGATGCGCGGCGTACGGGATACGACGAGCAAAAATGAAAAGCGGAAACGGGAAAAGGTAGAGTCGCGCGTGGCTTCGGGGCGTCACGCTGTCGACGGTGCAATATTCGCGGCATCACGCCCGTAGCACCGTTACTCAGCTATCGATAACCGAAGAAAAACCGCTAGCGTAATCTCACCGGCTAAATTTTACGAGTATTTGTACCACGCTCGCGGTTCGTTGAACCAACTTACAGCCGTAGAAACTGTCAGAATCGTGTCAGTTATTTCGAGACGTTTATTTCACATGTACCTACTGTTTCTATTGTTGCTTCATCGGAGCGAATCCTTCATACGTACGAATGCTTATGCCACGCGAAAGCGAGAGAGTTCGTTTATCGTTGAATTGCGACTCATAAAAGGAAATGTTCTACCTCCATTTTCGCGTACGCGTAGTTTGTAAAAGGTCGTTTTGCACCTACGTGCGAACAAACAAGCCTAAGAGACAGGCGGTATCGTATAAAACTGCAAGATTCGAGTGCTAAGAGCATCCCTGCTACTTCGAAATCTGCCATTATTAACGTTCAACCTTCGATACCATTTACACGGCGCAATTTAAATGTCGCACGTACTCGTAAATGACGTGACAAATATACCGTGTTTCGATCAAGCTTGCGCGACCAAGTCGGTCGAGACAGGTAAAATATTTACTCTCGTGAATCGGAGATTGAAGAAAGGGAACGACAAAAATCGAGCATGCGAGGTGTCCCGAAAAAGGAGGGCACTCGTGACCGTGGCCGATGTAACTCTTCCTTTTTCGATCCGTTTCTCGGGGATGCGTCCCCGTGCACCGGCTGGTGCATGTGCATCGTGACAGGCCGTGCGTAAACACGTGCGTAGCGGCGCGCGTGTGCGTGCACACAGGCGCCGAGGGATGCGTCGACGGACCTCCGCCTCCTTCCTCCTCAGATCCACCACCACCCTGCGGACCTATATATTTCCCGGAGGGTCTCCCACTTTCGCCACTATCATTCCTGTCGCGGCTGCGCCAGTCCGTGAGCGCGCAAACGTGAGTCCGTTCTCGGCTTTCCTCTTCGGAGTTTCCTCGCTGGATGATTACGCGCGAACACCTGCCTTGGCTCGCGTTTACACGTCGATTTTCCACCGGTGGAAACGCCATCGTTCGGTGCAATCGCGTCGCGACGAGTTATTCAGTGCGGTTTCGAAGGAATTCGTAGGAACTGTTCGTCGATGTTAATCGACCGATCGTGAACAGGGGAATTGATTTTCGATAAAGTTCGATCTAGTTTTCTTGTTCTTGCTTTTTTCTTTTGTTGTCGAATATAGAGAGAATCGATCTCGATCGGACGAGTTTTTTCCCGCGGGGGCTCGTGTTTCTTGGGAAATGTGTGCCACGTGTAGTGAGCCCGCGAGTCCACCTGCTGCACCTACTGAATGGGATTAGATGAGGTGCACGACGGTACGTCAAAGTGTTTGCTAGATATTCTTTAACGTTCGTCGTTATTTATGAAAATTTTATCGTATACGAACTCGATGGTATTTTATCGGGCAACGATACCGTACGAAACTTTCTCGGTTATCACCAACGAAGTTTGTCTTTACACCTTGAAGCCGTATTTGCCACGAAGTTCCAAAGTGGAAAAATATTTTCCTTTCCTGTCAGAGTAACGGTGAGAATAACCGATAGAAGTTTCGCTAAGAAGGCGTCGACAAGGCGAAAATGAATTTATCGAAACAAACTGTGAACGTCTGGACCGAACCGCGAGAAATTTTCCTTGTGGTTTGTCGTAGAATCGCACGTTTAATACCGCGCGAGAATCGAATAAGCAGAGGCGCATTCTTCACAGCTGTTCATACAACAAAACGCGCGCGTTGTCGCGGAGCAAGAAATCGTGAATATAGATGCCTCTTTATACCAGCACTCGCCAAGTAGCGACTTAATATATCGCCTTGTAAATTACTTTCGTATGACTTTTATCGTCGCCTTCTCGTAACTCCGAATTTTTCCGGAATTTTCGAATGAGTCAAAACGATTCATCGATCGAAAGTTCTCCACGCAAACACAAATCGCTAGAGAATAAATCAACCTCGTTTCTTCCTAACCTTGCAATGCATTAGTCCATATACATAATTCATCGTTCATTTTATCAACGTTGCGACCGATTCGAAATAATATTTTTTCTTACAAAACCAGGAAACTCATCGACCATCCGGATGTCGTGTTTCCTCCGTGCAACGCGATTATTAGCTACGTATTTATTAGAGATAAAGAAAGCTAGGAAAGGTGGAGTTATTGAACACCTTTACGATGAGCAGATGGCACGGCAAGGGTTTATTATACAACGAGAGAAGATGAAACTTGGACATCTAGAGTCTGAGTCTTAAGGCGATCAACCTTAACCGGTCTAAAGCCGTCCCTCGTGTTTCCGTGCGCGGTACGCAGTGATTTGTTGCGTCGCGTCCTTCTTACGCTCTATATCATTCAACTGGTAATGAGCTTTGCCTTTAACGCATCGCGACGTTTCTCATGCGCAGGATGGCCTGAGCCTCGGAGCAAATCTTCATGGATCGTTCACGAAAATCGAAAAATGACCGGCCGCCGTGGAGTCCCGCGGAAGTGCCGCGGCGTCGACGATGCGCGCCGCGACGCACCAATATGACCAAAATCAGGAATTTCGGGTAAGTGAGGACGTATTTTTATAGAAATATTCTTCTAAGAAATGTTAAACGTTTTTTTATTAAAGTAAAGACGAGACTAAATCCACGTAACGCGACATATCTACAACTCTATAAATATTAATGACATGTTGATTTCTGTCGATAATTTTTACCATCGGGACGAAGTAACGAAACGTAACGTATTGTACGCAGGCTTCCTTGGATAGAAAGATTTGTAAAATTCAAGATAACAGAAAATACTCGATAGTTTGATATCCTCGACTCGTAGATATTCAATTATTCATATCCATCCGCCTCTACGATACAATTAATCATGTTGAAAGGTTCGTGACTGTTCGAGCTGACCAGAGTTGACGTATAAAATTTCTGAAATATTAGCTTAGATTTCCTCGCTGATCGACGATCATCGATCGACACCTCGTGTAGCTCAAAAAATATGTCTGTTTAGAGAACGCTTCTGGCTCAGGCGAATGTTATTTAACGGGCAGCTGCAAATGACGTTCGTTGAATGTGTAAACGCTCGGTGCTTGATCGAGGCCTCCCGTTTTGTTTAAAAGTTTTACGCGATATCGTCTTGGAAACGTGAAACCGTAAAGTAACTATCGATCGAATGCTAACCTGATGTTTCGCTTACCAAGAGTCAAACACGAATCGAGCCTTATTGTGTTACTTACGAGCCGATGAAATACGTAATCGAGGTGCTCGATGTCGCGATTAGAAGTGGATTGTTGCGACAGCTAAACGATTCCGGTTATCAGCTTTTCGTCGCTATATATTTAAAAGCTATCGTCTCGATACCGGCTTTCTGCCCTATATTCAAGCTTAGTGCTTTCGTGTCGCAATCGATCTCGATTAACATTTATTTCTCAACCTGATGTCTCCGCTAATCGGAAAGAAAAACTTTGAACGGTTCAGAATTGACGATATTAAAAAGGGGGCGGGGGAGGTGGGATACAAAAGCGTACAAAAGCGCTGGTGATCGCGTTGACGCAAGCTCTCGAGGGCTCAACGATCGGTTAAAGCGTTTAGCCCGGAACACGATACTCGAACGAGCGCACGCGAACAAACAACACGATCGAGCGCGATGCGAAATTTGTACACGATTTGTATCGTCGATCCCGTAACCGCGAGCGTGCGGTTCGCCAGAGGAAAATGGAAAAAAAAGAAGGAAGGAAAAAGAGAAATGGAACCGAGAACAGCCGAAACACGATCGCCCCTCGATAACTCGTCATTTTAACGAGGATATCTCTCTCCCTTGTGCTGTACCGTGGCTATACCGGCAGTTTATTTTAATACAGACACCTCGTAATAATTCTCAATGTACATCGTACGAAATGAACGGACATCAATCCTTGCCCTCGTTACTTTCGATGCTCCAGGCAGAGGGTCCCTTGTTATCCGCGCAGTCTCCTTTGTACGGCGTGCATGCCAATGTCCGCGCATAATTACCGGTTTCGATTACAGATCGGCCATGGCAAGTGCGTCAGATTTTCCGCTCGTGCTGGGAAACGTTTTACCCTAACCGTCGTATCCTTCCTTTCTTTTATCCATCCATCGATCTCTCGCGTGAGTTCCACGAGTTGGTCTCGTGCACCCTCGCCTCTGCTCCCTTTCATAATTGTCAATCGTGCTTTTTCTTTTCCACTTTTTTTCTCTTTAATTATACCTTGTGCCTATATCCGCGATCGTCGATAATCCGTCCGGAAATCTCGGAATAAAGGCTTTCTTATCGCACGTTTTGGCGAATATATTAACATACCCTGGAGTAACGCGATTTCTCAGCGACCGTAACACGAGATTCCCAGGCGTAGTCTCAAAGCACCGACATGTCTGGCAGCGCACAGTTCCCGCTGATAACCGTGAAAGTAACTCATGCATCACGCTCTGTGACACTAATCCCCTGAGTAGGGGGGTGGATAGGGCTCCGAAAGAGTCGACGAGGAACGTAAAAAAGGGGAGAAGGAAGCCATGCGAACAATAAGCAATCTGTAGCGAATATGTACGCTAATTATGTATGTTGAGTCTAGACGCACGCGTGCGATTATACGTACGTCTCTCCCGTGGTTCACATGCGGTATACATTACGTATGGTATGTGGTCGAGTTCTCCGTGGCTCGCGTGTGTACGGGTTCCTTCCCGTCTGTGATAATACGCGGTGACGGAAAAATACGACCCGTCCGACTCGTCGGTCGAGAAAGTTTTTGCTCGCCTTGAAAACTTTTCGTCGCGACGTTCCGCTCGTCGATAATTATGCTCGGTTCATTTTTCCCCTCTCGAGTTCCGACTAGCTCTGTTCGCTTCGACCCTGACAATTTTCACAGATGTCGAAACCGGAGACTCGTTTCTCGCGCGAGTACGTCGCTTAAGTTTCGCGATCCGTTCGCTTTCCCTTCGTACTACCGTTTCAGAATCGATCAACCGTTCCCTTCGAAACTATAATTCACGATGAAAACGATAGAAAATGTACACCGTTGATTTTCTCCTCCGGCTATGTACGAATACTGTTCGTTTCGGACCTAAGAGGATCTAACTTAACGATCACCCTTTGGGTTCACGTGTTGCATAATGTTCGCGTGTGCTCGCGAATGCGTGCCATTACACGGTCGGTATGGTCGCGCAAAACTTACGCCGTGAAGCTTTCTATCTGATGTATCAGGGCGGAGCGGAGCGATATCCCGAAGCGAACCGGAAAGACCATCGACGGCTCTCGGATCCCTGAGGTGCGAACCGCGAAGTCGACTCGAATATCGATTATTTACGAGATGTGTGCGGGAGGTAAGCACCGTAGTCGGAAGAACACGCGAGAAGAAAAAGCACAGGGGTGGAAGGACAAACAAATAGAGGTGCATTAGCCGGCGACCGTGTCAGGAATGTGAAGAGCAGTTGGCACACGGCCTACCTCGCGATCTACCTCCCACTTTGATCTTCGCCGCTGCATCGCGAAATACCACGACATAGGCTGTCGGGGCAAAATACATCTCTGTGCGTGTTGTTACGCCCTGCCCTCTTCCTTCCTGTGCCTTTCTCTTTGTCTTTTAACCCTGGAGCCATGTGTTCTCTTCGTCCCTTTCTCGACGCTGTTCGAGTGCGAGGTACTGTTAATCGGCGTCGAAAGACCGGGTCGTTCGTCCTCGATGACGTAGAACGATCGATCATGCGCCAGTCAATGCGTTTCCGTTCGAAATTCGTGGCGATACGCGCTACTGCCTGGCCGACGTATATTCCGAGGGTCCGTTATCGAATATGACTGTTGGACGAAAAAACCTAACGGCTAAGTACTTCTCGAGGCATTGGTATATAGCTGAGTGAATCGACAATTGCACCGTCATCGTTGCGCGTTAATTAACGTCAGCCACCGTTCGCGTTTCCACTTTCATTTCGCGTTCTAACAGATTGTGGAACGGTGTTGAAAGCGAAAAAAAGGAGTAGAACGTGGTTGCTCGAGTCGAAGGCGAAATAGGAACGCGTCGATCGGAATTTCGTTCGGTCATTCAGAGGCAATGAAACGCACCTTTGAGAGTGAGGAGTATCGTTTAATTACGGATCAGCTGTTTCAGTCGGAGCGTGACGGGTTCGCGCGTGTGTGCACACGTGTCCCGATCGATTTATTTCAAGTATGTATCGAGAGGCTCGCGGGCACCCGAGCGATCCCATCTCGGGATCGAAGACAGAATTGCCGTGGAAGGCAGCAATAAACGCGGTCCACTCACGTACAACGAGTACTATTCATAAGTCGGATTGAAGCTAAGGGCCGTAAGTCCGCTCTGAGAGTGGCGCCTTCGACCACCTCGTAATTCTCGTCCGGAGACTTTTCTTCTTCACGGAGGCTCACAATTAACTTCATTATGTACGCACATGTTCCCCACGTTTCCGTTGATTAGCGCGCGTCACGCGGCGCTCTCTATGCTACCGCCTCCGTTCAATGCATCTTCGATCTCATTCAACTGCTTTTTTATCCGAACCGATTGCTTTATGTTTTCTCACAGGGACGGGAACACGGCAAGTGTTCCGCGTTCTTTTTTTCCCTCTCGTTTCTTTGCTTTAATTTCCTTTCATTCATTAACGCTGTACCATTCTACCGACGCAGCAATTTCAACAAGCAACGAGACCATGAAGACTAATTGTCGCCGCGAAACCTCTTACCAATTGGTTATCGACTTTTCGTTAAGTCAATTTCCATGTCGTTATCCGGTCCTATTAAAAGGGTCGCCGTACTCACTTTCGACCACGGCTATCGACGGTGGTCTGGCATCGATCGACTTGTCGAAAGAGACGGACTAATTGGAGGGCCTACCTTAACTGTAACTTTTCGATAAGAGATCCCCTTCATTTTCGACGAAGCGATCTCCGATGGAAAGTTGTCTAGGCTAGGCGATAATTTTTATTATACCCATATGAATGTTTAGTGGTTGAAAGAACGTCGAAAACACGGAGAGTGCGACAAGGAAGAAAACCGTTATGGAACATGTGCGACCATAACGAATGTTTACGCGTAACTTCCGGAAACATTAAGAATAACGATTGCACTGGCGCATATGGTTCTCGCAATGACTGGTGACGTTCATAAATGTTGATTAATTTCACCATGGAAAGGCACGACGAGGTCGTGTTTTAATTTCTTTCGTCGAATTCGTACGCGATTGAATTATGCTGCTTGCTGGTAATTTGCTTCTTTCCGAGTGGTCAAAGGTGATTGCACGAGACGAAAATTAAATCGAAGAACGAAGAGAACCAACGACGGCCATAAGCGAGCTTACGACCCGTAAAACACCACGAAAGTCGTAAAATCGTCAAACAATAGATTACACGGTAGTTAAAGCATTGGCAAACAATCCCGGCTGTTGGTCATTTTCTTTGAAGGCTTGCGAAGAATCAAATCGCTATGCGGTTTCCCTGCTTATAACAATAGCGCAGCACTCGCTATTGTTCGAAGAAATGGCTTTATAAAGACCCTGATTCCGTTTCCAAAAGCTCAACTCTTTGCTCTTTGCCTCCGCATGAATTTTATAGCTTCGAATTTTCCCAGGAATGGAAAGGCTACGCTGCAATTAATCTTAGAAATGCTCGCTGACGCACGCGAGCGGTTTTTACTTTCTGACGCTAACAACCGCATTACGCTTAACCACGGTGGTGGACCGTGCGCGAACAACCGCGAGTCATTGACTCCCATTTACATCGATTCTCTCCAACTATGGTATTTGCTTCTCTCGATTTGCCTACGTAACGCGGCGCGATGATCGAAGACCACACTCGCTGATTTAACTCGTTCGTCGATATTGACGCTTCGAGTATGAGCGAAAAATATTTTTAAATTCACGACGAAGCGACTGGACATTCTTTCGGTTTTTCTCCGTCTTTGCTGCTTTTAGCCTCCATTGTGCGTATCTTTCGCAATTCTATTGTCAAACATCGCGAAACCTTTCCTTAGAGGAGGAAGACCTTTCGATTTATCGTGCGCCGGTGAAAAGGAAATACAGAGACCGGGCATTTCGATCCCCGGCTCGTGTGCAATTGTCTGACATTCGAGATTCTTTCGGAGCGGAATATTTCGAGGAGAGTTTGCATCTCCCGACGAGGTTCCTCGGATTCTTTATTAGAATTTCTAGGGTCATCTTGAAATTCAGTGACCTGCATAGACCTGCATACGTGACCCTAGATTCCGACGGAATCCGACCCGCCCTTTTATAAAGATAGAAAAAGAAGCGAATGATATAACAACGTTGACACGAGGATAATGACAGCAATATCGAGCTAATCGTAAACGTCTATTAAGAAACAGTGACCCGTGACGTTTGCAGAGGGTGGGGCATCTAATGTTGTGTTACCTAAAATATCTCTGGTGTCTGACGTCTGTTACAAACAACGTTGTGATTTACAGCGTTACAACCTTCGAAACAGCCTCGAGTGTACGCTATTTTCTCGTACTTACATACGGAGTTATCATTACATTCGACTGTTCGAAAGCAAGGCTTCCTTCGATAAAACCAAAAGGAACGTACATCAGCGAGAGAGCGTAGGATGAAACAAGCACTTCCGTTAAAGACGCGGCGATTCCTTGGCACGATCGAACGTCGTCGGGAGAGTGGTCGATGCACAAGCGAGAAAAGGCTAAAAGAGATCCATTGGCAGGTATCGATAGGAAGATGGTACGAAAGGGTGGTGAACGCGAAGGCGGGCGAGAATCGGTGACGTTGATTCGCATCGAGTCCCGCTGCGAAGACCTTGACAGTTTCGAGACGCGCTGACAGCCACGGACGCTTGGCACCGCAGCGAGACGCAACCCCGTGTCTCAACGATGCGTATTCTATCAACGTCCGTAGAGCACGATAACCTCGGCAACTGCATGTTGAATGAGCCGTACGAGAAACGGCGGATCGTTGCGTCTCGTTTCGCGTTACCGTCCCTTTTCTGCAACAATGGCCTTTATGCGCGGGACGCTATTCTAACGCGGCACGGAACGAGAAAAGGGAGAGAACGACGACGGGCTGATCCACGTCGGCACGGACAAAGCTCTTCCTTTCGCCATATAGGAACCGAGTCGGACAGCCAAGATTTAAATTGATTTCGAGATAAGTGCGTGGAATTAAAGATGCATTCGGACGATCATCCGCGCTCGCTCAACCCTTCGTTCCATTCCCGATACTTGTCTTCCACTTTGCGTACGATACCACCGGCTCTAACAATCGCGCACTGTGTTCCTTTCGTTTCCTTTCCCTCCCTTTCTCCTCCTCTCTTCCTCTCTTCCCTTGTCTCGGGGGAATCCCCCGGTTACCGAGACCTCTCCAGGGTATATCTGTCGTTGTTGAAGAATTAAGAGGATAAACTCGTAGTTTCCTGGTTCGAAGGCAGAAACGAGTGATTAAGGGCTCGAGGAAGCTCGAGCACGAATCGCGTATAAATAACGAGCGACGAAAAGGGGAATGGCGTACGGTCGTTCCCATCGACAACGGCTTGTTTGATGGAAGGCCTGTCGTCGCTGTACGCGATCGTCCCGATCCCGGGCAAGTCGTGCGCGTGTTCTACGTATGGACGCGTGCGCGGCCGTTTCTGCCGGCTTGAAAGTGAAACGAAGTGGTTTCTCGGCTGCTCGTGATTCCACGCATAAGTAAAGCCGTTAACACCTACTCCGCGAGCACCGTTACGTTCACCAAGCGTGAACTAGTAAATCTATGCACTTGACCTTTCGGTAGCGTGTCCAGCTCTCTAAACTCTGTTTCACCGTTCCTTCGGTCGCTTAGGTATTCGTCCTTTGTTACGGAGATTTACATCTTCGGGAATACGGTCACGAAAGTGGGAATGATCCCGGAGAACTTGAGAATAGTAAATTATCAATGACAAAATAGCGTTAGCGTTATGCAAGACAATTTGTTAATGTACGTTATACAAGATCGACGATAACATATGCAAGTTACGCGTGACGCCAGCTAGAACAACGTTCTCTATTGTTTTGTATTTTAGACCGTCGCGAGAAGATAATCTCGGAAAAAATAGGCTACACGATCTTTTATCGGCGTTCCACGACGCCACGACGAATTCTCTCGACGGTGAAGTCAACGATAACGCGTTGCCGTTGTGTGGGTGTACGTCTAAGTAGGAGATGAGATACGACGCACTGTAATTGGTTATTATCCGTGATATGATGGTGCACGACGCATCGTAGATTTGCGGTTTCATTGACGAAAGTTCAATAATGAAGACAAACTGAAAAGCGACCATTATCGGTGAGCATTGTACTCGGAAGATGTATCGTTTCGCAATACATTGCTTACGTCTTATCGGAACTTGTCCGCTTGTCATGGAATTTAGAATGAACGAGCGTACAGATATCAGGGTAATTATAGAGTGATACGAAACTAATGCCTATCTGTAACTTAAAATTAGTATACAATCATTTACGAGGAAATATTTACCATCGTATTCGTTACTGATTTCCAGAATAAGGATCAATGTGGCGGGGTGAAATTTCATTCTGGGATATAATTAACGCGATTTTCTTCGGCGATAGCGCGTGAGAGTTGAATTTTGAGCCATAAAGCATTACCATGGGCCACGGAAACGATTTAAAACGAAGGATCATACTCGCAGATATAAATTCTTCGACCGGGACAATCAGTCGTGTTCCACATTAGGGTGAAAAAGTGTTGTAAATATGGCCGGCAGTCATCAGCCAGTTAGGTATTGTATGCCGTGCATGCACGGGATGCATACCGGATGCATCAGATAAGAGCGTTCGCGAGGTCTCGTAACTCCTTCGTCCGGGAAGGAGGCGTACGGCTCGAAAGCGGCATTAAACGGTGCCTTCTCGTTTATTTTTCAGTGAGCGCGAGATAGCGTGGTTTGACGTGAACCACCGCTACCGCCAGCGGTGCCATCTCATGTCTTACCCATTCGCGTACGCGAAACCTATAATTATTCTTTCGAACGAGATCGTGGGCGAGTCGAGCCAAGCACAGAGCCGCGTGCACGCTCCCGACTGTAATTTCGATTTCGCCAGTTTCGACCTTTCCTTTTGCTTGCTTACCTTGCTTACCAGGCCCGGGCATTACGGTGACGATTTCATTTATGACACGAATCGCGTGTGGTCCGAGCCGGATCATTATTTGAAAGTTCGAACATTGAAGAAATCAAATCAAGTTTCGATGTACGTATTTCTTCGTTTCTCCTTGTTTCGTAGATACAAATCGATCTCGGACAATTTATCGCGATCAACGAGCAAACAAGATGCAAAAATCTATGTTGCGTGCTCTCCAATTTATTTCTATAGGACAGCGATCTAAAATGATGAAAAAGAAAAGAAAAACAAAGCGGAACGATACTCTAAATGAAGATATTGCAGAATTATTTATTCATTTATTCAAGGATAGACGAGTTAAATCGCCATTAATGTTAGAATTAAAGAAGCTACATACAGTACACAGGAAGCGTACAGTTAGAACGGGCCAATTATAAGGAATTGTTAGAGTATTAACGTCCGCAAAGTAACTAGATACTCTGTGAATGAATGCAAGAGTTCTGAACGCGCCGTACAGCGCGAAAGATCTTTCAGAAGAATCTCGTACACCCATGACTCGGAAAACCAATATGCCTCCTAGTAGTCGCGTTAAACGCTCGGGAGGTTTCCTTAATTGATGCGCGAATGATCGATTCGGCATGAGCGATTTTCTCATATCACGGTGCGTTTGTCAGCTGCCGAATAAGCAAAACATTTTGGTCCATGAGTTCTCTCGTTTCTACACGGTAGTATGCCGTACATGATATCGACAAGATATCAAAAGCCGTTTTCCCACGGGCTACGTCGTTCGGAGAGCACCGGGGATTATCGAGCTGCGATGATTATACATCATGCGCAGCTCTGTTATTATACGGAACGTAGAAACAGAACTGTTAATTAGCTGTTGCACGTTCCGCTGACACGATCGACCGAGTCGTATTAATTGAAATCGACTCGAATTTGCTTGACTGAAACTTCAGGTGTTAAAATAATACGAGCAAAGCTATCCGAATCGACGCGTTTCCATTTTAGATGGAAGAACCATTAATTAACGATCGACATCGTTGATTTACCGCTGTACGCTCGAAATTTAAGCAGCTTACGCGTGTTTGCGCGGCCTGACGTGCCGTAAATTTACGTTGAATCGTAACAACGAAAGTGATAATAGAGACTCTCGAGGAATTCGCGAACGCAGGGATCAATTCTCTTCGACTGTTTATAAATCATGCTACCATTTTCAATTTCCACCCTATCTCAATCTCTCGGTTTATTAACCGTACAAAATTGCGGATAAGAGATCGCTCATCAGGATCGCGTTTCGCAGCACGATCACCAGTAAACATCGTCACGGGAATGCCTCGTTAAAGCGTCCATCGATGTGCTGCTATTACGGTCGTCTCGAAATAGACGTTCGGATACAAGACATAGCCAGAAACAACTATTCACCACGCCGCACGGCGCTGTCTCGCGGAATCATGCGTCGAGACGCGCCGTCTCTGTTGTTCTTGTCCTACTATTTTCTTCGTTTCTCGTGTTGGAAGTCTTTTGGCGCGAGTTTAATGGAAGTTCCGCCGTGTCTTAATCATCGGTTGCTGGCCCACGGGGTGAACCGTTACAGTTCCGAGGCTTAGAACGACTTTAAGCCAGCTTTCGTGGTCGATGTTGGCCAACTCGAAATAGAGAGTCGCGCAAATTTCACGCTTTACCAGTAACAGCCGGAAACCGACAACGGCGGACAGGCAAGTTTTCGAGCTTTGAGGATTAACAAACAAACAACTGTTAATGCAACGCTTAACTGCCCCCTGTTTATCCATGGCCCTGACTCTCGTTTTTCCCCGACATAGTTTTAACGCGATTACAGTGCACGGCCGTAAGCTCGTTCACAATTACGCGCGAGCGTACACACCCTGTGCACATATTTGCACGCGGATCTACGTGCAAATATACGGGCGCTCGTGCACGCGTACAATGGACGCCGGCGTTTCTGCGTGCTGCGACGCGCACGGATCTTCTTAGGCACGGGTAAACGTTTATCTTCGTGTCGGCGCATGTTAAAACTCGCGGCTAATTTTTCTCGTGGAAATCCGCTTCGTGGGAACCGCAAATTTTTTGGAGTTTCCTCCGTGTAGATTTTGCACGATGCGAAGCAACGAACGTTGGTGCGATGGTCTTTTTACGTTCGGCATCAGGAGGATGGACATTGAATAATTATCTGCCAGAAATATACCCTCTGATCTTGCATCTACCGTCTAGAGAAGCGGAAGGTAGTTTCACCGACGAATCCAATAGCAAGGCCTAGACGAAACATTCTCTCCCTTTCATTTAATCACAGCGCTGGCGATTGTGGTGTCAATTTCGGTCCAGCTGTACACGACAGATCAAAGTATCGCGATTTCTACAGCCACTGTTTCATCCTATAATTAGTCGAAGCTTCCGAGTGCAAGTTGCGTCTGTAGAAACGTTGTTCTCACGGTTCGCTGACATTATGGGCGTCTTCATCGGGATCCAAACCATGACATCAGTGACCAACAAACGGGCATTGAATCTTAATTCAACGCACTTATACTTGGATCGATAATGGATCGGAGACGATTTCCATTCGGGAGAGACTGCCGTACCACGACGTATCGAAAATCCTACGAGCTCATTGGGATCCATAGTTAGAATCATTGTCAGGGACAAGAGTGACAGTGCAGAAAGGCGGCATATTTATGACGGCCGTTCTTCCACGCACGCGAATCACGCGAAAATCAAGAGAAGAGGAGGGCCTGAACGATTGCACACGTGCATCGCTTCTGTTTTGCATCGGATATACGGCTGACCGGTGAGCGTGTGTCCCATTAAGCTGTTCGTTTTACGAGACTCCCAAACGATATGATCAATAACGAGGCCATGGTCCGTGTCGTAAAGAACGCCAAGACCAACAAGCCCTTAACAGTTTGCAAACGTTTCCTCCGAGTAATTACGTCGTTTCGTTGGAAACGAGACCGGGATTGGAATCCTAGAGCCGCTGACGCTGAACATTCTTCATTCTTCCCCTCTCGCTTCTTCTTTTCGTAAGATTTACGACGGTCACGGTCCGACCGCGAGTTTAATAAAGCTGTAGATGAGAATGGAATGCAGTGCGCGCGTGGAAAGAATTGGCCGGGCTCCTCCGCAAAATTTTCAGCGGTGAATTCATTTTAATTGCGAGGATGCCTCTCCTCGTTGCTCGCCCAGCGTCGAGGTTTATTTAACCCCGTTGAGCCTTTGCGTATTGCGCGAATACTGGAATTTCAGCTATTCTGTACGAGCGTGGATCATGCAAAGAAGAGTTTGAAGCAACGGAGAATAGTCGAAACGCGCTTGTGCCAGGCCAAACAAAAGCTTCTCATAGAACACCATGGATAACGCGTACCCGGTAGATCGTAAGAAGATCATGGAACAAAAGCTACGACTTCTAATTCCGCGAGATCTCGAGGTCTCGAGTAAATTCTACCAAGAGACCTGCCACTTGGTGATATTTCTCACAAATTCGTTAGTCTCGCACGCTCGTAAACTAACAAGCAAAAAATCTGCGAAACTCAATGATTCTCGAGCACTTAACACTTCCGAGATCCATACATCGCATTGTGGCAACGCGACCGAGAAAGATTCACCATCGGGCGTTCTCTATTCTGTGCGTGCTGCCGCAATTGTAGAAATAAGCCGTAGATCGGAGAGTTTCTTATTCAGATGGTAGCAAAGGCTCAGAGTCGATCGATGGATCTCGACGATATAGCGAGATACCGAACACGCACACTTCTGCGTTCGTTACACGTATATCCCTTTTGTTTTGTTACACGAAACCTCTTTCTATCTTTCTGCAACCCTCGGGGGAATCCCTATAGGGCGCACAGCTTCCGCCATTCCATCGATGCTTATATCGACTATTTACGATCCGAGCGCAACCGGATATTTGATTCCGCGAAATAACGGTTCGAAATTGACGAAGGTCCCTCTTTTTTGTTCGCTGGATGCGCACCACGGATCGAAACCAACGATAGGAGAGTTTGGATCGCGGAACGTTAAAGCAGAAATATTCGCTCGCTTTTTGAAAAATAATTGGTTTTACGAAGCATCTCGATACGTTTCGAGCATTCGTGCTCACGGTCGCGGCGCACGAATCGCGGTGTGCGCGCACGGTTCGCGAGTATCGTTTTATTTCAAAGCTATGCAAACAAAGGCCAGCAAGGGATACGATCGATATACGATAAAAGCTTTGCGCAACCGTAATCGCATCTGTAATTCTATATCGCTCATATATACCTCATCTTACCGGTTGCGTGTTGGTAGGCATTGTATTCGTAAGTCTCTTTTGTTTCCCGTAGATTTGTTCGTCCGCGAACGAGACCGCACGCGGTTCCGATTCGGGATAGAAAACGCGAAAACGTCCGAGGGGAGCAGAGATCAAAATCGTGGATCGGCGAGATAGCGTGGTTTCCGCCGTTCCCGAGCCAGAAACAACAACGGTGGTATACGTGAGCTTTCCGATATACGTGTTCGCCGTTCGTTAAATGAGCGAACCGCGCTTGTTCGACCAAAACAATGGTCTTGTACGCTGGCTACGTGTATTGTGTGCGAGCGCATCGAAAGGCCACGCAAGGCATAGCAAAAGGTTCGAACACCGGCGTAAAAGTCGATTGGAAGTCATACCGGTCTGTCCTCAGCGTCCACGCCACCGCCTACCAACGATCATATCCGGTCGTAGCTAATTATTTCCTGCTGTGGAAAAGCATTAAGCTTGCTCAACGCCATTTACCGCCGCGCTTCTGCGATCGTTGTTCCTTTCGTGCGACAGCCCGAACGATTTAATGAACGACCTCCGATTCGTCGATTTTCGACGCGTACCGAAAATCCTGGCGAGAATTTTAATGATTCCGGGGGAAGAGTTAGAAGACGACAGGCTGGAATGTAGAATTTGGAAAGGAAGTTCTCTTCTTTTTACGGCGACTATTTACGATACCGAGAAACCACCTTACCTTTAGGGGCTCGTTCGAAGGAAACGCGAGGAAAACAACGGTGACGTTTGCACAGGTGGATGCGGACAAACGCGAGTGTTTCCCTTTTTTCTTTTAAGATACGGACCCTCTCTTCCGCGGCCGTGTTACTCCGTTTTCCCCCGAAAACCCTTCGTCTTATCGCGAGCAACAGGTTTAACAGATTCAAGTTCGTATCGCAGATGGTGTGACATTAAAACGTTCACACTTCCACGTTTGGTTCTCGGCAGCAGCGGCGCATTCTGCACGGTTGCCCTTTCCGGCACATTATCTTGGATCGGCGCCTTTGTACGTGACATTCTCGACGCCTGTACCGGCAAGAAAGGGGAGATACCCGTCCACGGAGACGAAAGGTAGAAATTTACGGTCATTAAACGGCGTTCAAAGGCTCACGAGTGGCTCGACACGGCCTCACGTTCGCCCCGCGTGTCCATCTTCCACGGATCAAATGCAAGTGTAATTGCTGTTAAAGCGTTCATTCGTATTACAGCTTCCATACGCTGCATCGCGAGATGCGATTATCGTCTGTTTCGAGGTCAAGACGAACTTCCCCGTTCCGACTTCTCTCTACTACGTGGGAATTAAATCTCTTTGAAAACGTTCCGTGAACGTCTGACCGTAACTGCACGATTCTCTTTGCAAATTCTCATCCTTACGGTATCAAAGGCTCGCGTTTACGCTCGGTTTCGATTCGCAAAGGAACGATAAGCCAGGGTACAGCAATCAGAAGCGATAAATCGGCTGTAAGAGCCGATTCGAGAGGGAACTCGTGCCAACCGATCTAGTTTGCCAAGGAAATTACAAACAGATCCATCTCATCGGGTCGGTCGCGGCGAATTTATGTCCTGGGTTGCACGTCCCCTGGACTAGATAACGGGCCCACCGAGGCGGCGACTTCCTTATCGTATTATTTACGACACTTTCAGCTGGTCGTGGGGAGAAAAAAAAACGCATCTCGATGGAATCGCTACACGTTGTACACGCTGCATCGAACGATGCAAGGCTCGAATCCGAAGCCCTGGTGGTGGCGCCTGCCCCGCTGCCCTCTTCCTTCGATTTAATCGATTTAATGGTCGATGGCAGCGGCCGATGAAATTGGTCGGACGGTGCTTTCGTGCAGCGTCAACGAGTAATTAGTTTAGCGGTTCGATAACGACAAAAGCAACCCGGTTCCCGGTAGTAGATAAAATTAGGGCTTGTGCTCCCGTTACCTTTGCGTCCCGAAAGAAAATAACGTTTCTATTTCTCGATTGCACGGGCATGCTTCTGCCGTGAAAAAGTTGTTAATCTTGTTATTCTAATACCGTTGCCAGCCGTTCAAGCTGTACGGTTCCGTAACGTCATTTTCCTTGAATTTTTCGTAAACAATTTTTCCGAAAAAATGTGTCCCCGGATATTCCGTGTATTTTCGTTCGTATATTCCTCGTTAACGCGCGCCAGAGAAGCTTCGCTTCTCAGAACAGAGTTCCCGCTATTTTTTTCCGGACTTCGTTTTCTATTCGTTTCCACGAATTCGCCTCCGTGACGCTCGTTTACCTAGCGCCAACGGGACTCGACTGAGTTTGCCTTTTCGGTTTATCGTCGGTGGAAATATCGGGCTTAGGATTTTCCCCGGGAAATCTGTGCTAGTGCCGGTTCAAAAAGAGCCGCGTTCTTGAAAAGGGCGCGATACCGGCCACAAAGCCGGCGCTTATGCCCGGCGTAAATAATAGCCGCGGTGGAAAAAGCACGATTCCTCGAGCGTACGCTTTCGATTCTCGCAGCTAAATCGAAAGGTCGCGATTTCCAGGCAGTGCTTTGACCCGAGATAAGGGTGCGCGGGAGAAGGTGGAACGCCGGGCGGAAAATCGGTTCGTTTTGCTGCCGATTGCGCGGCGTTCCACCGTGCCGCTGGAAAAGGCAATCGGTAATCGTTTGGAGCGAATCGAAACGCGGAACATCGCCGGCGCATTTACCTGTCGGTTATTTTTACGCCAACTCGTGCGAATTGAAGAACGTTTCGCGTTTACGATACACACGTACACGCGCGAATCACAAATGGTACTTCCGAAGGGCCGGTAAAAATAGACTATGAACCAAGTGGAATTCGATGTCCGATCCTTTGCGAGAGGGAATGCACGACGAGGTGGTTAAACGCGACGGAATTTGCTTTTATCGCGAGTAGAAGTCTAGAGGCTAGTTAACGCCCCCTCGTCGATCGTGCGCTAGCAACGGAAATTAATTGATTTAAGTGGCTGTTCGCCAGCCCGTCGAACGTTCCAATACCCTCGAACCTGATACTTAACCCGGATTCCACGGACATCGACAGTATATCCATGTAAACGCGAAAGTAATTTCTTCATCTGCGTCGCACGCAACCGGTGTTCCCCCATCTACGGCACCGAGCGGGCTACAGTTATCGTGAAATTGTTAATCCAAGCTGGATTAACCAACTGAAAAATCAAACCAGCGTTTCAAACCTGTTCGATTAGGCTGCAATTATCCCTGCAATTTTATGTTTTAATTTATTTGTATCTTTATATTAAGGATACCTTCGTTTTCCAGTATCACATCAGATTCTTTGTAATTATTTAATTCCACCGTATCGTTATTAACGCAGAATGAGCTGTGCAAGTTGATTACCGTTGATTTCCACGTAAATGATAAATAGGATAAATAAATAATGACAAGAAGGTTTAAGTTATTATCGTTGCATAAACATGCGTGTCCTTACGTCGTTTCTTTAATATCATCGCGTTCTACTTTATCGTCGCATTTTGAACTTTATCGACGCTTAACATTTCGTCTAACGACCTTCTATCGACAGGGGTTCCGCTGCAGGCGGCTAACTTTTAAAGTGTTCCATAGGTCAGTGAAATGTCGCGGGCAGAGGCCCGACCCAAAAGTCGATCTCGCTAAATGGTCCCCGGACGATCGAGCGTGATGGAACTGAAGAAATAAGAGTGGCGCGACCTTAACGGCGTTCCATGTGATAGTTTCGAAGGCAGCGGCCGCGTTTCACGGAGGCGAGGCTGGCTCGTAACTCGCACGCTCGTATATAATATAACCTGGCCGTAGAATGGAGGATCTCGAAGACTGCCGCGAGCTACGGACCGGTTCTTAATAATTAACATATGCAACGTTAATTTTACGGAATTATAATTTCACGTCACTCGGTGGCGGCAGGAGAGGCCGACGGGTGAGACGTACACATCGGCGCCGCGTACGAAGCACATAGCCCTATAGCCATAGGACGAGGAAGGAGAGAGAAGAAGGACGTCGCGTGCAATGGACGAAGGCGAGAGAAGGTCAGGACGCAGCGTGCAGGTCCTCCTGTCTTTCAGCTACTGGCTTCTCTTCGAAGATCGGACGAAAGAGGAAAAGGGAAAAGAAGAAGAAAGGGGAGATGAAAGAGGAGTCTTTTTGCTTTTCGGGACGAGACGAATTAAAGGAGCCGGTAGAAAGGCTCGTTATAATTTTTCCTAGTCAAGATTGAGATAATTTCCCGTCCCTGTCTTTATTACGATGTACGAACGATTCTAATTGCCAGTCATTAACCATTTAATAACTATTGTACGCGCGCTACATATTAACGTTTCGACGTGTCTGGTGGTCTCTGTCACGACCTGATCGAACGTAATCGACGGCACGATTAAATCGTCTGTACTGAAACAAGAACGTGCAACCCCGACAAACCCCGGCTTAATTTCGCGGAGATGTAATTTCTTCGCTGATAGAGGAAACGGACAAACGGCTAAAAGAACGAAGACGTTACCCAAGGCCATACTTCCTCTTCTTCTTTCATATTTTTCCTCTTCGATTTTCTCTTTTTTATCTGATCCGCTGGTTTCGACGTTTTTCTGAACACGCTCCGAGCCGGAGGGCCAAAGAATGAGGTTTCAACGGCGAACGATGACAAGAAACGCACAAACGATATTTCATGGCGTCGCGTGGTGGCAAAGTGGATCGGGTCAGGAACGATGTCGGATAAAAAGCACCTTGTTGAAAGACAAGCAGTCGCCCAGCCAAAACGTCCTACGTCTAAAGCTATATACAGCGTGTATTCTAAAACTATCTACAGCGTGTCTTCTAAAGCCATTGACAAATGCGCTCGTTATCGAGCGTGTACGTTGTTCGTTATAATCTACGTTCCTCTGGGAAAATCCTTTTCACCACAACAAACCCAAGCAACCCAGAATTGTTCCGACCTATGCAAACATCACGAACCGCGTTGCTTGGAATTTAAAAGGGATCAATCTCTTTACCGGATCTCATCAGACCGCAATTTCGCAGCCCATTACAACGTTCGCGATGCATCGAACTATCTGACTACGAATCGAGAAAAACAGGATGTTCGCGAGTGGCGGGCAAAACGAGTGGTGGAAGAGGGTATAAAGTTAGCGCAGACTGGCTGCGGGCGGTATTCACCTACGATGAAGATGGTTCATCTACGTTCAACGTGTCTTGTTAACTGCACGCACGACTGGGCATACGTGGCTCTCGCGTTCGCGTGAAACTTAATATACCGAAAACGAGTTGAACGGATGAACGAAGAAACGGGGATACAAAGGATCACAGGTGGAACCAAGATAGATGAAAGTTCCGAAAATGGAGAATGGGTGCACCGAAAAGCTTCGAAATTGCACGCTGTACACGCGACCACACGTGCTTTGGGTTAGGTCTGGGTATGCGCGAAAAATCTCGCCGTTCGTATCTTTGCTTCGAGATCACAGTGACCTACTTGCGCCTGAAATTTGTAGCCCGTGTTTATCTATCGCTTGAAACTCTACTTCGTTCGTCTTCGCTTTTAACGAATGTCGCGCGGCTTAATTCGAGGCACAGCTTTGAGCCTTACCAGGTTCTTGAAACACGACGATTGCGCAATACATTGGTATTCGTTCTGTAACACGCTCGAGGTACGTAGTTTCTGCCGTTAATTAATCGAAACGAAGGCTTCGATGTCGAATTCACGAGCCAAAGGAGCGGAATGTAGGTTAACGAAGCGGAGGACGTTTAAGATCGCGAAGCTGATAATTCGAGGTCGAGTGAGGCGCGATTACACCTGGTCCATTGGCGCACATTCTCAAGTGAGAAAGTCGATGTCGTGGCTTCGTTATTCGTCTCACGTACCACTCTCGCATCCTCCCACTCTTCTATTAATAACACCATCAAGAGGTGCGTATTTATAGGCATGTCACGATAGGCATTATCGTGCCGGGTCTGAAAAAGGCGCTATATCTAAATGAGTTTTGCAATTCTCTATCGAACTTAAGGGATGATTCGCACCAGCGATCACGGTACGGTCAAATCAAAGGAAAATCTCTTGATCAGTGGCCTGTCTTCAGGCGACCTTCTATTTAGAACTTATTTTGATCGATCGACCAAGTCTGTTCCTTGATCCTCTCTCGAGAATTATTCTCCGTACTTTTGCTTCCTCAGTCTTCAAAAAATAAAGGATCAAAAAATAAACTCATTAGAGAGGATTACAAGGTATTATATACTTACCCGCTATAACAGAGAATTGAATGAAACGGCTATGTCGATTCTGCGAGGACGATAACAAGACGCAACACTCGAGACGGATAACGGAGTTTCGTTAGTAGGAGAATTTATTGCACGGCATCGAAGCAGGAAAATTCGCGTTCTCTAAGACTGTTGAACGATCAGCTCCCGATAGGGATTTATTAATACTAAGAGCTATCGAATTAAGATTCCGCCGCGACGGGGGCAACCATGCATAGATCATCCGATTAGACTCGACAATGAGACGAGCATTATAAAGGGTCAATCGGGGTGCTCTTATATTTCATTCCTTCTCGACATTCAACTCGTGGCTGATTAGCGCTGTGCAAAAAGCTCGGATGAATCGATAACGATCGATGGAACGCAAAGTTCACGACTGGCCAACCACTGCATCAACTTACGTTTGTTAGTTCACGACTCTATGTACCGACGTCTTGGCAAAGAATTTCTTAGTGAACTCGTCGCGTTATAACGTCACAAAAAATGATTTGTCGAGCTCTGCTTTTAAAGTCTACCGATCCTCTAAGGAAGATAAGTTCGCGAAGGAAGGAAAAGATAATCAGAATTCGATATCGAATCAATCCCCCGGAGACTTTAACGAAAATAGTAAAGAAATTAGCATCACTGGCGTAACTAAATGGACAGGATAATTAAGTATGTACTTTTCTTTTTACGTACAATTAAGTTGAACAATACGAGAAACGTGACACGAATCTTCGGTGTTACATCTCCTCATTATGGAGCCCACGTTCGAACTGTCGTAAAAAGGAAACGGCATCGATCGGTAACCATCGTTGAAACGTGGGTTCCGCATCGGAGTCGAGAAATGCTTTCACTCTATATCCTTTTCATCCTGCCCTGTGCTACGAAACTAATAAACCAGCGGACATAGAAGAGGAAGTATTTGCATTTACACGCGACAGCGTACTACAGAGGCGAATGAGCTATGCTAATTCAATGAAATTTTTCGATACCGTGCGCTGAATTTAATTATTTTTATCGGAAAACGTGTTATCGTCAGGGATTCCGGGACAAAGGTGCTATGCCGATAACACGCGTATCGTCGCGATGAAAAATAAAAACGTTATATCCAACGAAATTCCAAGCAGTCCGTCATTATATTCGCAAGTTTCAACGTTTTCACGAAGACCACACGCGTCGTATAAATCGATTAGGAGAGCTTACTGCGAATGGCTCGCGTATTCGCCAACGGGAGACATCGTTGTTCACGCGATGTACATTGAGCTTTATTTCTCAGCTGGTCGTCGCCAAGACGAGGATAATTAACCAGAGCAATTTTGGAACGTTGCCCTTTCGTTTAACCAGCCAGTCGATTTATGGAGACCGCCAGGGTCGTTATGGAGGACCTTGAAAGAGAAGCAGCCAGCTTCCACGTACGCGTACGTTGCGATTCCCATCTGTTTAAATTTGCCTTGGCACGTACCGCTCTGGTATCATCGCGTAAATGTGACTGTCCCGTAAAAATGCGGACAGGTCGTGGCTGTACGCCGATTACCTTCGTGTGGCGTCGCAGTCAAGGTGAGAGGGCCGAAACGTGTTTGGCGATACGGTTTTTGTACTGACTATCAAAGACCTGATTCCGCGCTTATTAATGCGTTAACTGTTACAAGGTAAGGTCCGTTCAACCAGAAGCATTGTCCCGCGTGCCATCTGCGCGTTTTCAGCTCGTTTCCTGTGAATAGCATCAGATATTCTTACATCAAACACCGACGACCTCCATCTATTTTTCGATTTCTTTACAAGTCGATTGTTCGATCTGTCTATAGGAAATCTGAATTGTAAGGAATTTCTAGGGAACCAATTCTATCGTTGGAGAAAATTACAACGACACAGTTCTCACCGATGTACGCGGAGAAGCTGCAGTCGATTTTCCTCAATTACGAGTCGTTAGAAAATTTTTGCAACGAATTATCTCCGTAACTGCTACCTACCTGCAGTCGAAAGTACACGTCTGCCGCGACTCATTTGCTTTCTTTTCGAGCTGCCACCACGTTCACAGCAATCTTCCTCAAAATAGAGCTGGCGCTCGGAGGATTTTCCCAGCCACCCTTCTCGCGTGTATCAACACGCGGAAGGCGCCTGCGGTGCTGTTCCCGACTATGTAACGAGGCGAGAGGAAGACGAACGAGCCTACGAGGACGGAAGAGCCTTACATCGCGGAGGAACTCGCGAGAAAAGATGGGGACAACGATGAATCAGGGGAGCAAGAGAAAAATGCGCGACAATACGGTAGACAACCAGAACGGAGAACGACGTGTAGAAAGCTAGAAGCACGCCACGAGGGAGGGACCGAGAGAGAAACACGCGAGAAGAAACGAGAGGAACGAGGTAGAATGTTTATGGCGACAACAACGGCAACTGCAGCGTGACAGCGGCTTGGTTATCGGAAACCGACGGTGACGGGGTTCTAGTGCAATAACAACGTCGCAAAACACCTCCCCGCTCTCGGTTGACACAGCAACGCGACAGTAACGACGATGTTTCGATCGCACATATGCCATTTTACATGCAACGAATTCCTTTGCTTCTAGCCAACATCGAAGATTCCCACAGTTCGTGACAAACCAATTATTCTCGTCGAGAACGAATACATTCCACGTGTCTTAGCCTCTCGACTAATCATAATACTTTATCAGGTGTAGATCTACCTTTCTTACAGCTACCTACCTGATCCTTTTCATTTCCTTTTCCACCGTACTCTTCTATATTTCGATAAGACATGGCTTCAAGCTGTATAACATATGTCTACGTATTACTCCAGCGGTTTATCAGCGGTATAGCGAGCTTCGTTCGCATCGCAGGAACTCCATGATCCCTTGTTGAGCGAAATGAAACGTCGGAATAACATCCCATCAAAGACGCGTCCTATACCCGGAAGCTTCAACCGGTAACAACAAGAACACCAACTGTGTTGAAGATCTCCGGATACTTGTTTCTCTACCTGTCGTACTTTCCTTGGCAAAGTCCCACATTCTAGTGATACCATTGTTTCGTTTTCAATAAAAATACGACGAACGGAACGGAGAAAGCGAGGGAGAGAAAAAAGAAAGGGAGAAAGAGAAAGAAGTCGGAGCGTGCGCGGTAATGCACGCGTAAACTGGAACGTTCGCAGCTTTGCAGTAACGCTTGCATTTATACGCTGTTCGATCGAGGTGCTCCGGTATCATTAGAGGAGCCATTCGAGACTCACGCCCCCATTGTCCGAGGGCGACTTCTTGCTCCTTTCCCTCGGTTAACGCCGGAGATGCTCAACAGCCTACCGAGACAATGCTGTACGTGTATCGTGCATCATATTTCACGGTCATTCTTTTTTGTGTCCGGCGCGTACGTATCGTCCCTGGTCCCCCTGCTGGAGACGAAAATCCCTCGTCTCGGACCACCGTGGTTAAAATGATTTCGCCGGCCTCCCGCGACGCCAGGCCGGTCAGTTATTCTTATCCGCCTTTTGCCCGCAGAAACGCCGCGATTTATCGAACGAATTCCACCGAGCATTGGAAAGTTATACGTCGTCCTTGGAGAGAGCGCCGTTTCATCGTTATCGCGACTAATTGTTATTGGTCTAGATGCTTTTATTTGCTGTTCGATGATATCCTACGTTTCCTCGACGAGATTAATGAAGTTTCACTAAACGTTGACGATCGATTTCTACAGACATTCAGACGTTGAATCGCGCGATAACTTTTCTTAGATTGCAGCCAGGAAACGAATCGTAGAACAAAGCGTTTAAGACACGAAGGTTTCACAGCCAAGTAGAAAATGAAAATATACCATAACCAAGATAGCGCGACATATCAAACTACAAGTTGTAATTGCAAAAACATTGACGGCTACCGGGAGCAGTTTTGTCAGATTATACCGGCCTCGAATATATTAAAAGACGTCGATAAAGTTCGTTGGCTATGCTGGTTGATAAAATATCGAGTTCGTGTTATCGTTCGTCGCTGATCACACGTACTTGTCACGTTGAATCTGGTATTTGCACCCTATCATCCCGCCCGTGTTCACTGACCCTAACTCGTTTCAATGAAATATCTCCGGGAGCAGCGAGTGCTAATCGGGCGCAATCGTTGTCTCGCGGGGATCATTATCGGATCATTGCACCAGCTAAAATTAATTCTGCTCGGCGAGTCGTGCGGATTCGTGAAATTCCGGGAAAATATCAGTATCGGATAAATTATCATGTTCCATGTGAGATCCTCGACAAAAACGTCCGACGAGATCTGGGAACGTAAATGAGACTGTGTGTGTGTTCGCAACGCAATCCAGAGCTGTTTTCTTCATCTCCTACTTTTCCTCTTTTTTTCTTCGAACGTATCGACCTTATAGCGAGAGATCTCACAGTCAAGGGTCGTATCTACGACCCGTTACGACTTGGCTATCGCTGTAGTCGGTGCGTTACATGCCGCGATAAACAATGTCTGTCTTGTTTTCAATGGCGTAGGAATGCTAAAAACCGATGAATAAAGAGTGCACGCGCGTTTCTTGATGCGCTAGTTACAAGCATAGAATCCTTGGCTCGAGGACAAGCGCGATAGGTGACAGCCCGTGGCAGACGTCGAGTCAAAGAATTTCAACGATTTCCACGAACAACGCCGGATATAGCCGAACCTTTTGTCATTCGAATAACGCAAGATATTATACTCCCTATTTATCTTGCGCCGAGGCGTCGCTACGACGATAATTAGTACGCGAAACACGAAAATGCAGATAAGTGCGATTTCGAGGGAAAAGTTCTACTTCTCTCGAATATCTTGGAAATATTTTCAAGGATATAAAACGAGGCGACGATCGGCGATTGTCTGGTTACGAAGTACACGCTGTAGCGATAATACCGAGAAGACAGCGATAATTCTTACCGGGAAGAAAAATTCGTTGTGTAAACGAGAAAACGAGAAGCAAGAAGGGTAGCTTGAAACAGAGCGGTTCAACGATTTTACGGCGATCTTGCGATCTGTTTAGCGTTACAAAGAATGGCGAGGAACACGTGTTCGCCGTTGCGGCTGGACACGATTGCTCTCGAGCGGCTAGCCATAGCAGTTCCAGGCAAGTGCAATGCTTCATCGCGCCGCTTGCGTGCACCGTGAACGTCCCTTTCTTAGGCGCTATGCATACCGAGACACACAGTCTAGCTCTGTCGTCGTTTATTATTCAATAAACTACATCGCTGTAATTCACAATAATCATACCTAATGGAGATAGGGAGCGCGATATATGTTTGTTTACGAGGTAATTGATCGTCGTAATAGGGAGACAATAAAGCTGCGCGGTTGGTAATTGTAAATCTATACGATAACCTTTTCATTGTTGCAAATCACGTTCTTCGATTCTGCTCTCACGCTTCGCTTTGCCTTTTCCTTCTGTATACTTTTATGTCCTCCCGTTTTCTCACATTTCGTCACTTCAAACGTTCCTTGTTTTGTTTCTCATTTTACGATATAGAATACTTGTACGAGCTATTTGATTATTACTAAGACAGTATCTTGAACTTCAATGTAATTCGCTACGGTTAAAAGCACAAGGTTAAGGTAAACGAGGAGTATCCAAAACTGTCCTAACGTTGTCATGGACTGTGTCTGGACGAGAAAGAAATAATCTCGAAAGTTTTCATTCGAAACAGGACACTCGTCTTTATCTGGTACGGGACGAGAACGACGTTTAACGTTGATGATCAATGGAGCTTCTGTACACCTGTCGAGCCGACCACTTCTCGTTTCATGCTATATGTTTAAAATGGTACTTGTAGCAAACCGGCCCTCGTGCCAGAGTACTACTATTAATTTTATTCTACTTTACACGGGGCAGTATGTACGGAGCCTTACACGCGATCCGCAAGAACATTGCGTGGAAAGCCACGATGCGGCTTTTTCTGATTTCGTCGCAGTAATGTGCGTTTACACGTGTTTTCTGTGTGCGTTTCACGCACGCGAGTAGGCGACTACTTCAGTGGCTGCGGGCGGTCCGACTCTCCTGACCCTTCTTCTCTTGTACTCCCTGTTTCTCTCTCTTTAGTATCCTCCTCCGCCACACAGGGGCGTAATGATTAATTAAGCTTTCCAAGAAAACGCAACAAGTGAAACGTTATTAGTGCTTAGTGGCACAGTTTACTTGTTCCAGCGTCGCTGTTCCTCTCTTGCTCCCTTCCTCCATTCTTCTCCCTCTCTGTCTGTCTCTCTCTCTCCTTGTCTCACATTCATCCCCTCTTCTTCTTCAATTTCCTCATCTATTTCTCCTACCCGATCGGTAGATGCATCCCCGGTGCAGTTTTAATAATTACCATGGCAAAACGAACTGGCGCCTGGCCGCTGCGGTACTATACGCTTCGCATCCTAGATGCATGCACGCCATTTGTGCCGTGAAAATCGAGAACTTTTGAAATCTATGACGGCGATTATCCGCCGTAGGAACGAAGTGGATGATGGAGAACACATGCTTGGCTATTCGTTTCGCGTGAAATCGTTCTAAAAACGCCATAGTCCGAGAGAGGGGAGTATTCTCGTAGCGATTTTCATCGCTATTTAGAGCAGTTTAATTCTGTTTGAACTTTAATATCGTAAAATTCATGGTGATCGTACGATCCTTGATCGTGTTTCTAAATATGCAGGCGTAGCATCTGCGCGAAATTACCGGTCAGTCGTTATTAATCTGGAATCGCGATGGATAAATCAGCGGGGTACATTCGATTAATCGCGAGTTTCGATTCGGAAGCAAGACACGTTCGTTTGTTCGGTATTCAATCTAAACACGATCTATTCGTATCGATACCATTAATCCTTGTCGCGATCTTTTAGTTTCTGTTTTTTTTTGCCTTTTCCTCGTTGGTAAATGATTTACAGGGGACGAATGCATTAACGAGTCCCGGCGATGTACAAGCAGAATTATCCAGTCCCTCAGACAGGCAGTGTTTTACATCGTCATACTATGCAACGTTACTCATCCGAGGAAGATTATCACATTCTTGAAATATCTAACCCGTTGAAGCCAGCTGAAAGATAGATATTTTGCGCGATAAGGGGATAATTGGCTCGGTTCAACAGTCGCCGACCGTTCGTGCAAACCGCTTCTAGATTGACAACGACGATAACAAATTGCATTCCATTACGCCGGATTAATTAAGGCATCTTTGCAATCTCTGTTTCAGATCGATTCTAGCTTTGACAATGCTGACTGCGGCCAGTGTCTCCTCTACCCACGTGCCCGACAAGTATCCCATCGAGGTAACTTTCCATTATGGTTGATTAAGATGTAGCATCGGTTACTCGATCCGTCGACTTTGGACCCTTGTAATTCGAAAAGGATGTAATTCTCGGAAGCTCCGATTACATCTGTTACGACTTACAAAAGATGTGGAAGGCATTTTAATTTTGACATGGATACGCGAAAGGTGATCTCCTTCGGAATATGTTCATTAAGTAAAGCAGCTCGTCCAAGTTGGATTTTGAGGATAATTTAATACATAACTTCTTGCCGTTCAACTTACTGCCATAATAATGTTATCGTAGCTATCTCGTTCATTAAGATATTTTATCTCGAACGTACGGTTCGTCGGTGAATATTAATTTAATCCACTTACCGGAATTAATAAGCAATTACGTAGATGTTATTCTGGGTGGCACGAAGAGGATAATTAATTGACACTGGAGGAACTTCCTAAATTACACTCGAGCTGGCTGCATCCTCAAGGCCGGGCGAACGATGAGCGTGAAACGCTAACACTCTGGTGTATACAGCTTTCGCAATGACATCGCGTTTCTTGTTACATCGACTTCTTCTGGTCGTTTAAATGGATCGTTTGTTTTGGAAAATATTGCAATATCGTTCTTGGCCTCGAGATCATCGCGGTTGGTCGTGAAGATTACATTAAAAAAAAAAAAAAGAAAAAAGGAAAACACTGGACGTTCTCAGTTAACGCTCTCGCGCAATCCGTCGTTTCTTTACGACGGTTCGCGGTCGTTTTTAACAAGCACGGCGATACACGATTGTACTCCGCGTTAGTTCTACACGCGCGGTCTACGTTATAAAGCACACACCTTTGTGTACGTCGAGCCTAATCTGTAAAATTTTCAATCGATCTAGTTAACCGGCATAGAATGCCGACAATTTGGTGGCAACCTGTTGAACCCGGAGCAACCGGGATAACGGCGCTTATCGTTGATTAAACTTACATACTTTGAACGATCGTTCCAGTTAATCGTAATGGTTGGTCGACCGGCCAATTTCAATCGTTCTTCGCTAACAAGCGCGACCTTCCAGCTTTCTATCGTATCAGAGGTACCTACCGGGAAGAGGAGGTATTCTCCTCACGCGAGTCTCTCTCTCTCTCTCTCTCTCTCTCTCTCTGTATTTCGATATTCGTTTCGCGAACGAAGTCGAGAGACTTTCCTCGGGATAGTAATCTGTTCCAAATAATTCTGGAAATTTCGGCGAATTTTTAAAGAAGCCGCCGCCGTCTATCTATAATTCTTTTCTTATGAAACGTTGCCGTAATACGGGCTTCTTATCCGTCGTAAAGACGTTCGTTACGCCCGTAAGGATCCCTTTGAAAGCTCCCGGGACAATGAGATTAAGATCGTTCATCGTGGAAAGACTCTTGAAACGCGGCTCCATTATTCAGGCCGTTGCGCGATGCCGACCGTTCCAGCCCTCCCCCCTGTTACCCCTTTGTCGAGTATTTTCGCGTTTCCTCCTCTCCATATATACGCATATTCCTGCGCATGTGTACGAAGCAAGTTCATGCGCGGCGCGATTAACGTGCCGGAGTTAATGTCGGTCATCAAGCAAGTATTACTTCGTTTTAACGGGTTAACGACTTTTTGAAAGCTGCTCGAATTTTGAATTGAGGCGGGGCTCGCGCTGAAACCAATCGCGGCTCGCCAACAATTCACAACGCGTTATTAGAGATGCCATTAAATTCGCATTCTTTAGCGCCAAACGGTGCGTCGTTAACCTTAGAAAGCTAATTTCGAAATTTCAACGCGATTAGAGGCCGAGACGTATCGACCGAAGAAACGTTCTAATTTTCCTTTAGTTCAATTTCCATAGCGGATCTTTTCGCGTAATGGCGGTTTTCAGTGAACAACGAACGACGTATTCCGCGATATGCTCGGCTACGAGCACCAGCGGATTTTACATCTGCGTACCAATATTGACGGGCGCCACAGATCCGTCTTTCAATTAATTACGGCCTCGCGGGTGATCTGAATCGTGGAAGTACCGATATTAATTATTGAACAAACAGTTCGGATCTCGTCGTTGCAGAGTTACTGTCTCTCCCTCCTCCTTTCGCTCCGTTGTAATTAACGCGGCTGGATTACAACGCGAGGACCTGCCGTTTGATTATCAGGCAATTTTGTTCGCCACCCTTTGATTGATTAATCCGAAGGTGCTTCTAATAAAATTAATTATATCGCGGCCCGCGTGATTACATAACGTCTCAAATTCCTCGCACACGAGACGATGAGTAATGACTGCGCCGCATAATGAGGGTCTGCGTCAAAGCTTTGACGAGTAATTCGATGCCAGCCGTGAATCGTCGCGATTGAAAATCGACGAGGCTTCGACCACAACGGTGACAAACGCGTTGAAATCTTTTCCAGGTCTATCACATGCTACGGGAGAAGACTCAGTTCAATCTTGGCCGAGATAATCGCATAAGAGGAACCTGGGGACCGTGGAGTGCTTGGAGCGAGTGTTCACGGACCTGTGGCACGGGTATTCAGTCGCAGTCTCGCGAATGCGTGCCATATCAGTAAGTAAAATATATTTTCTTAAGCGACATCGAAGTTGCTGCGCTTTTCGTACGAATTACTCTCAAACAGAACGCAACGTATGGAACGTGATTAAATAATCGATCGCAAAGCACGGAATCGTGCGCCTTAGTATCAGCTTCGACGATAATCACAGGTTTCGCGATACCGTTAACGTTTCGCGCGACTCAAGATCGTGAGCAACTGTTTCATGACTTCGCGAAACGGTCCAAGAAACACCTAATCCTAACCATACGAGAATCATAGACGTTGCCGTTTCCTTCTCTCTGGCCCTGAATCGATCGGTCTCTGTGAGCTCGATATTCCGAAGCTTGACACGTTCGTAGCACTTGGAGTATACGAGCGAAGAGCACCGAGTGTCGAGCAAATTGCAGATCGGTAGCAGAGGAAGATTACACGCTGGCATGCCGACGAGTCGCGAGAGCGGCCCCGAAACGTGTTATCGTCGCTGACATTTACACCTCTGTAACGCTACCTGCGCGGTTACGTGACTTTGCGCAGGATTTATCGATGGACCCGTGAGTTTCTCGACCGGCGATAAAATAGTTGAAGACCTGTTGTACCGTTAAAATATTTTCCCCCGTCGGTCGACGGTAATAAGCGAAAAACTTTTTGACTCTCCCCTGTCTTAGGTTTAAAGTCTGCGCATTTAATCCCCCTAGATGTTCTCCGTAATCGTTTTTAGATAAGAAAAGAAAAAAATAACGTATTAGTAAAGGTCTTTCATCAGTTAAAAAAAAAAAGAAGAAAAATACACGCTTCAAGTTGAATAAATTTTACGTGACGATAAAAAACGGGACTGAAATAGGCAACGTTAATGCGATGCACGTACGTGCACTGTTTGATGTATACACTCTTGCTGCCTTCTAACCGAAAAGTACGTTGAACATGAAACGCGTTAAAGATCGCGAAAATGGTGTACGGAAAGCAAAGATAAATCGTTGGCCGATAGGTAGGAGTAATGCGACCGATTTGTTTCAGGCGACTGTTAAGGAAGCGGAGCATTATCTCGGAGAATGGCACGAGCAACTCGCGGCCCATTTGCATCGGTACATACAAGCGTTACCACACGTGCAACACGCAGGTAAATCAACGCGACACGTAATGTGAATCGATGTTTACGCCTTTGCGTCCTGTCTAGACGCGTGATAAATTAACGTTTGTATTTCAATGACTCCGTGCGTGGTGAACTTTTTCGGTTAACAGCAGGGTTATTAATAAGCAGAACTCGCAGTAAAATAACGAATAACCAGAAACGATCGTCGACTCGTGCTTTTTTCTATCTAATGATCGTAAAAAACGGCACATCTCCGTTGCCACTTGAATTTTGCGTGGAGCGCGTACAACTCGTTAGAAGGATCGTTAGAAGGTTTCAACACAAGGAAGAGCTGCATTTACACAGTGAGCGCGAGTATGTAAGTGCATCTATCATGGGGTCGTAGGCAGGCATAGAGAACAGATGCATATCGAAGATCGCTTGGAGGGTTTCTTTTCGACGGTACGTCACGAGTCGCGAACAAATCATCGCAGAGGCCAATTAAGGATACCCACGATGGCAATTTATATGGCTAGCTAAGCCAAGTACACCGGTGTTGTTTAAAATTCATAAGAATAATCACCACCTGCGGAGTTAAAGACTCGTTGGTAATGGACGACTTTGGCCTCTGTCCAGGTACTCGCCAGCGATAATTAGGCCTTCGTGGATATAAAGATACCTGTGTCTATTATATCTATGTATATGTGTATAATAAAGACTCGCGTTCGTGAAATCAATACTTCCGGTTTGATTTCAAAGCGTTTCGAATCGACGAATCGTTGGTCATTTCGAATATGCGATCGAATGGAATTCCTTTGAAATTGCTCGTGCACGTACGTTCGTGGGGTTCAAAGGGTCTCGAACGAAAATGAATATAAATCAAAAATTGAAAATTCACCGTCGGAATCGATCACTCGCCGACTGATCTAGGCACGATACTCGTAGTCGACAATGAATACATCCTTGTGACGAGCGTAAATTTTAATTGCTTACTCCGAGAGATCTTGTTTCCAAGCAGACAAATTTTTTACGGCATGTTGCCGACGGAACGCATGCTAGTTAATTTTCTGCGCGTAAACGCGGCATTGCAATTAAAAACTTTGCATGTTAACCACTTGTCTCTTTTTTCGCTACGGCGCCACGACTCGGCTAGATTTACCTCGGAAACGGTGGTTTACAAACATGCGAGACTATTCACGGTTTTACTGGCCGGTAATTAATCTTCCACCCGGAAATTACCAGGGTTACGCTTCTCCTCAACGTACGCGTCGGTATTCTCGTTTCAGTGTATTCGTTCCGAGTGCGCGGCTCCTTTTTGAAGCCACTGAAATCCATTATAAATGCATGGAATTCGGTGGAAATTTAAAGAAATTCGGACAGCTTCTGTTCTCGTGTTACGTTTCGTAGCGCAAAAAATTCCTCGATGTTTTCTCATTGCCAAAACGTAAAATGCTTCTGGAAAAAATTCTCTCGTATTTCGATCGTGCCGGAGGTCGTCAAACGCCCGAAGTGACAGCGTAACGACTTTCCCAACGATCGATCGTTAATTACCTGGAGTTTAATTAAGCCGTTGCTTGCAACAGAAATGCCCGAACTTCCCGGAGGATTTGCGGGCCGAACAATGTGCCAAGTACAACGGAAGAAACTACAAGGGCGAGAGCTACGATTGGGTTCCATTCTTGGACGGTAAGCTAAAGTCGCTGCAAGCTTTGTCTTGCCATTTTGTCGACAATTTAGTGTTAAAGCACGACGTTGTATTGTACTTACGTTGGTACGCTTCGAACGCGTCTGTTTCAAGTCAGCTTTGTACAGCGTTTGGCATTTCTTCTACGGGATGACCGAAATAAAATCATCGAGATAACTTACTTTAAATTCTTTTCGAATCTGCGGCAGAGTTAAAACAAGAAAATGACGACTAACGTAGAAATAACATTATAAAAATTGCTCCGTGTAATTTCAATTTTTTTTCTCTAACTACTCATCCGTTATAAATTTTTCTCGCGTAATTGAACGTTTCACGAGTCGTTCCTTCAAAAGGATCCAGTGTCTCTTTTTTTTTTTTTAACTGTTATTACTGTTGACCAGTACCGAACTCTTGCGCGCTCAATTGCCGCGCCGTTGGCGAGCGTTTTTATGCAACGCTTGAACCGGCAGTAATGGACGGCGCACCCTGCGACGCTCCAAATCTTCGTGGACATAATGCCGGAATTTCTATGGAACGCACAGACCGATGGCTCTGTGTCGCCGGACAATGCAAGGTACGATGAGTCAAAGCAAAGTATTCCTCCACGTCACGACGGGAAATTAATCGTGGTTCCTCGTCGAAGCGATCGGCCAAATCGGCGCGCGACGTTCTTTTCTTTCCCTTTGCATTTCTTTAATTACACCCGATTTGATCGCGACGCGACTAGTTAACCGTGTCCTCTTTGTTCGTTCCGCTAGTTTTTTCTCTCCCTCTATTCTGTTCGACGTTGTTTCGCGTTGTGTTGCTTCCCGTTGTTCGATGGTATATCGTTTCACGCTAATTTTCGAATTGTTTCAGCCCATTAGTCCCTTCTGTTATCGTTGAAACGTCGTGTTACGTTCACGGTATAAAACACAAGTCCATTTTGAAGTGCTTGTATATTTTTACTCTTTTTTTTTTTTCACAGTCCGTGGGTTGCGACGGTGTGGTAGGTTCCGGCGTTACGATGGACGCTTGTGGTGTCTGCGGTGGTCAGGGTAAAGGTTGTAGACTGTACGAGGGTATTTTTATGGAACCAATCCTGCCGAGGGGTCATCAACCCGTAACCACCATCCCGAAAGGCGCCATGTCTCTCAACATCTCCGAACTACGTTTCAGTAGTAACTTCTTAGGTATTTCATGAAAAAACACGCTCGAAACCGCGTTTATTTAGGGCTACGAAAGCAATGCCTCTTTTCTTCCATGCTTTGTTAACGAATAATCCGATGTGTTAGCGTTGAAAGACAGCAACGGTAGTTACATCCTGAACGGACCCTTGGCTTACAGTCCAAGCGGCACTTATAAAGCGGCTGGCACGACATTAACATACCAGAGGGGTGACAAAAACCGCATGGAGTGTATCTTGGCAACCGGGCCACTGAACGATTCTTTGCATTTAGAGGTACGCCCATAAAGAAGTCTCTGATATCTCACTCGTTCGAATTTATTGGATCGACCATCTATTCTTTTTTCTTTTTTCTTTTCCATCGAGGATCGTTCCTCGACTTGATATTGTACTTTAACCGCGATGCCATACGTCGATGTCGCGAGTATTGTACTTTTAAATCGCTTCTCCAGATTCTGGCGCAGGAAATGAACCCTGGAGTGCTTTACAAATACATGATGCCGTTCAATGGAAAGCCAGCGATAGCACCGCCGTTCTTTCCGATAGGTAATTCATCGAGGAAGGTTTTCAGGACGATACCTTTATGTAACTGACTTTGGGCGAAACACGGAATGATCTTTGAATGATTTGGTATCTTGCCCTTTTCGCAGGATCCGTCGATCGCGGCAACGAAATCCCCGATTCGGATGCTCGCATCCGGCCAACCTTTCCGGTCTCTAGAATGTAAATATTCGCAAATATTTACACCTGTTAAATTTGTTTTATCAAGATCGATTATTCGAATTAGTTGAACGAAAAGATTCGTACGTCAAGGTAGAAAATCACTTTCGCCTTTTCAGATCCAATCAAAAAGCAGATTTATCACCGGCGACTCATAATCAAGATCGAGCACGGGCTCGCGAGAAAGGACGGAAGGAAGAGATGAGGCATTCGCCTACCACGGTGATGGCCGGGGATCAGCCAAAATCGAAGAACAAAAAGAAGAAACGTCTGCGATTCTCTTGGAAGATGTTCGGAGTGACTTCTTGCTCCAAGGAATGCGGAGGAGGTATGAGATTTCTCAATTTCTTCGTCGTTTATTTCGTAAGACGAATAACGAAAGAAGATGTTGCACATAATCGAAGTTCCAACGCTTCCCACACGATTCTAATCTGTATCAATGTTTCAACTGATGATGGGGTCACGAGCTCGATTTTTCGGACACGGTAATTAAACGGGCAATTAGGAAAAAAGCGCGTAGACAATTAAAACGAGCTTTAGGAACGAACAAGCAGCTCGACTAATCGAGACACGCGTGGGAAGTCGGCCGAGACTCGTTCGTTTCGGTATTATCGCCGGAGTTCGGAGGGCCGTGAGATTACAACGCTCGATTCGCTCATCGCCATCGCGGAAGTGCCATCCAATTCATGAAATTTATTAGCAGGAAGCCCCACATCCGTGACCAACGTTCGCGTTATTATTTTCCAGCGGTCGGCTCTCCGTTCTCTCTCTCTTTGACGTCGGAACGTTTACACGCGACCGTGTCCGATGCCGCATCGCGAAGCCAGGACCACCGAGATTTTTTTCATTTAGACTGACGGCTCATACGGGCGAGTCCGAGATAACGTCGAGACAGCTGTCACGGACCCTTTCTTAATTTCCATTCTCGACAACGACGATAACTGGCCTCGAATACCGCGCGACCCTTCGATCCTTTCGAGCAAGTTGCGATCTCGGCGAAGATCACACGACCGGAAGAATTACGTTCGAAGGAAAATCGTAGAAAGAAACGAAGATAGCGTTAAAATGCCACTTCCGTTTCTAGGCGTTCAGACGGCGATCTTCAAGTGCTTCCGCGAGAACAGGCAGATGATCGTGAACGACAAGCGTTGTCGTAACGTGGAAAAACCGCAACAACCGCCCCCGTTGCGTTGCAACGACAACCCCTGTCCGCCTAGGTAATTCGTTTTCTTATGGTTCTTATTCGCCTCCAAAATTGGCTCGCAAAACGATCTCGCGCATTAAATTCGCAAACGAATTGTACGTGGTTGCAGGTGGAGGGCCGAGCCGTGGGGCGAATGCTCGGTCAGCTGCGGCATCGGGACAAGGAGTCGGAAATTGGAGTGCGTACAGGAACTAAATGCGAATTTGACGATGCGAGTTGCAGCCGGTGCGTGCGTACAACCGCCTGACCTTAGAAGCGTGGAAACCTGTACGAAACCGGCTTGCACGAACGGTCCGGAATTGAGGCACATGCACTCTCAGCACGACACACCCAGATGGGACGTCGGCGCCTGGGGCCCAGTATGTCGTTCCTTTTTTCTTGATTTTTTTCTCTTCGATACAGATAGAGCGCTCCTTGTAAAGTAGCTTTGCCGCTTCCTTTCGCTTAGAAAAGTGGCCCGAAGCCCGGCTAATGCAACGGTTAAGCGAAATGCATTTTGTACTCGAACGGCTGACACGGTTTCAGCGGGCTTTTACGATTTCAGTGCTCGACAACTTGCGGAACGGGAATTCGTAACAGAACGGTGACATGCATCACGTCGGGGGATGCCTGTTCCGCGTTCAACAAACCCGACTCTCAGAAAATCTGCGAATCCGCGCCTTGTACGCGCACCGGGATCGAGCACAGTGCTCCTTGGCTCTACTCGGAATGGTCGTCCAAGGTAAAATCAATAATCGAAAAGGGAGGATTGTAAGTCACGGAATATCCACCGAACGCGTCTCTTTATCTCTGATTCAGTGCTCGGCAGAATGTGGTAGCGGAGTGGAAACGAGACAAGTGGCCTGTGCCGATGGTAGCGAGCTGTTCTGCAATCCCAAAGAGAGGCCGGAAACGGAGAGACAATGTTTCGGAAGAGAATCGAACTGCGATAGCGCGAAATGGTTCACCGGTCCATGGTCATTCGTTAGTAACAGATAACCAAACACAGAGTAACTCTCGTGGCTCGTCGTCGAATCTTTGGCGATGATAAAACGACGCCACCGTATCAGTTGCTATCGTCTCGATTGAACATGCATCGACAAATATGGTTTCAGTGTTCCGTGTCTTGCGGAGTGGGTGTCCAGTATCGAGAAGTTCTTTGCGTCGCAAGGACGAACAAAGAATTAGTCGTGTCGCCGGCGAGCAATTGCAACGGTTCGAGGCCAGCAAACGAGCAAGTATGCAGAGCGAGCGCGTGTACACCGACATGGTTCACCTCGAACTGGTCGAAGGTAAATCGCCAGAGTCGAGTCGGGCGCGTAGATTTACGATCGCTCGACCACCGTGACTTTTTGACTTTGCGATATAAATACCCATATAAATATGGATATAAATACCAACACGGTTTTTCAGTGCTCGGTGACATGCGGCACCGGAGTGCAAACCAGACTGGTTCGTTGTATTCTCGAGGGTGTCAGCAACTCGAATTGCGAGGATGTTGCGAAACCTAGCGGCCACCAGCAGTGCAGTTTGGATCCGTGCAAAAAGGATCCTCCGTCGTCGAGCAAACCACCGAAAAGTAAGCTTTTTGGTCCTTCGTATCTCATTCGGTTCGTATTGCAACGTGTGTTAACGAGTCCATAAATTGTTGACAATTTCAGAAGCTTACGAGGCGTCGTCGGAGTGCGTCGACAAACATCCAAATTGTGCGTTGGTCATGAAGAACGGTCTGTGCCGCATCAAGTACTACAAGTATTCGTGCTGTCGGTGTCGTGAATAGTCGTTCGGCGGCGAGAACAAGCCACCGTTTCAGGCAGGTCCACCCCACCATGGTCGCGGCCGTTTTGTGTTCGATTAAACTCGTTGCTTTTCTCCCTTAGCTAAATGTAAACGGGGAAACTTGAACGGGGGATTTTAGCGACCAATAAGACTGTGACAAAGGAACGACCCTATTACATGTATAATTTTATTTAACGCGATAACAAGCTAACCCCGCGTAACTTTATTCCTTCTGTTATCTTACTCCGACGCGGAACGTTGCGGAAGAACGATTATTTAATTGCCCGTGAAAATGCAGAAAATAGGTGAAAATTCGCTAGTACAGAAGAATCAACTAGTCGTTCGAGAATAAACGAGTGCCGAGGGCGTTTGTAAATGGAACGCCAGACAGCATGATGCGTCTGTGCACCAGAAACTCGTATCGTACGGTATGTATGCACGTGTGTTGCGTGTGTAGATATCGCTCAGTGTGACCGCGTGAACAGCCAGCTGCAGGGGCGTAATTTTGTCAATGCATCGATCTTGGCCCCGCACTCCAATTCCGCCGTGTTCGACCAAGACCGATGACACCGATAATTCGACATCGAAATCTCGAGTCGTGCGTTTAGAACGAGAGCGTAGCAAACGTTTCTAAAGCAAAAGCATGTGAGTATCGATAAAGGCTATGGACGGGGGGAAGTTGCTATCGAATTTTTCCGAAATCCTGCGATACCGTAGATTTAGTAGGGACCGATAAATACGCTCGATCGTCGGCAAGGAACGAGGGATTATCATTGTTACGCCCCTGGATGAGTTGCGGTCCCATTTGCATGCGCGTTCGACGTGAAACCTGTACGCCCATGTATCCATTTAGGTAAACCTGCGAGCTTGTGCCTGGACAAGCGTGCGTGGACACGCGAAACGAAACGAGCTCCGAGCGAGTACACGAGCTGCCTGCGGTGTCTCCGCGAAAAGAAGAAGCAAAACGCGTCGATCGATACGACTGCATGTGCACTCGATGTACTTCGATAGGTAGGCTGTATTAGTTGCAAAACTTTATTTATGTGCCCGTATAGATTATTTGTACCACGATGGATGCAGGCCGCGGGTAATTTCTGTTATCTGAGCATTTAATTAACATATCGAGTCGAATGAATCCGGCGATTTTGATTTACGAACCCGACTTATTAACAAATTCATCCGCGACAAGGACAGCACGGCAACTCCGAACCGGAAGCACGTCGACATCCTTTCCCCTCGTTAACGTTCCTGCCTCGAGGAACAAGTTCGAGAAACGCGTTCGATCTCTAGGAAAATATTTCACCTCGGGCTAACCACGGAAAAGTATCAAGACGTTCGTGTATTCGTCGTTATATGTGGTCGATGTCAACTGATTCGCCTGTTCTTAATATGCGAGCATAGTCGTAGGATATTAACTATAGCAATGGTATTGAATCAAATATACGCTTGTCTCTGTGTAGAAAGTATAAAGTCACTGGTATACTGTATACGTAGAATCGAATTTAATTTTCGTCGTCCCTGGTAGAAGTCGCGAGAGGTTTTCGACGTATTATTAATCGATGAATTAATCGCGCGTACAAACACCTTTATAAGATATATGGACGTTGAGTTAATTTTAAGTAGGTAACGTTTTCAAACGATTAACGGAAACCTCGTGAAAACTGCGTGGGCAATCAATTCTCAGTGTCAATTAAATCGCATTCCGGTTTACCTTCTCAACATCAAGGAAATCTGCGAACGCCGGTACCATACTCCGAGCCCGCTTTGTGTCCCTCGAGAAGCTGTTCTAATTTCTGTTGCAATTCGTTTCAATAAACTTTCCGTTTTTCCTTGTATCGTTTCTTTACTTTACACCGACACACGTTGATTCACAGGTAAGTGTCGATTACCCGAATTATTTTAGACGAGGTAGAATTTTCTATTCTTCTCGTTCGTTCGGTTCTTTTCCATTTTACTTTCGATTTCCTTTTTTTTTTCTTCTCTTTTTATTTATTTGCTAGTCTTCGTTTGTTATACGCACGTTGTAGCTACCGATCCGAAATACGTGTACTGCATGCGTGTACGAAACAGTTCCGCAAGTTCTAATTACAGACTTATTACCGATTCAACAAAACGCATCTAATTACATGGTTGGTAATGACTTTCGTGCCAGATTGGAGAAAAGTTGCTCAACCGAACGCCAGCTCTTACAGTAGATCTGTATACCTATAACTGTACCGTATCCCGTTTACTATTTGAGTATTAATATTTATGGCTGTGACGCGCACCATGAATGGTAAATGTACGTGTCTCGGCGAAGGGCATCCCCCTACCTACGGTATGTTATTTAAATGGCCAGCAAGTGCTGACTTGTGTTGCAAGGATAGGAATAGAAAAGGAGTAGTCGAGCAACATTGAAAAGAAAAGAAAAAAAAAAAAGAAGTTTCAAGTACCTTACGATGTGGGCATGCGTTTCGTAGAGATACAAGCGGTGTATACATTTCACCATGTAACGTACTCACACGAGCATTACGTTTGTCTCTACACACTTAGAAACGATCACCTGCACAAATCGAAACCGATTCTATCTATCGAAGGATCGTTGGATTAATAGGATAGCAGCGTAGTTAACATTCATTTTCGAAAGGCTGTTTTTATATTTCCTTCTAGTAGATTTTTCAAATATATACATATATATATATATATTTTCTTACGCGATTGCTTTAACCAAAAGTACACTTGGATCTATGAAAGTAAACGTAGAAATCTAAGCTGTGATTTATTTTCGATCTCACGATATTTAGCGTCTACTTTCGATCACCTTTTAGTAAATAAAGGTATGTTTATTGTATTATCACATTCGCTCGAGACGCATAGAGCTCGCCAGCAAATGTGACCTCGTCAAAGACTGTGATATAATCGTAGTCTCTTGCAGGAGTGAAGTACAACGAAGAATAATTAACAATGGTTTATCGGTGTAAGGAACTGCCGCGGACCGAGCGCCAATTCCTCATCGTAAATGTGTATTCTATGATATTCAAAGTACATTGTCTATAACATGAGAAGTTTTCATCAATTTTAACCCCCTAATTCTTAATGTTTGAAATCTTTACTAAAGCCCATTGAGAACGATATCTATTACGTCGAGTACATTTATCACTATTGTTAAAACAGTCGGAGGGGTAATTTTATGGAAACTTCTTCCCGATGGTTTATCATTGTATCTGTTGTAGAGATGTGTAAAGGAAAAATGGAGAGTATAGACTGATCGGCAAAATTCAATGTTGTACAGTGTACATCATACATGGATGTTACGTGTTTAAACATGGATGTAATTTCGGATATTATTCCCAATAATCGGATACATGTATATTATACACCTGACGTTGCTCAAAAGGACCTTGAAAATCCGAAATGACAAAATATTAAAAATCGAGCTTATACTTTACGAAAATACTGAATCAGATTGGTAACCGAATTGAAAAGTTTGTCTGAAATGTTTAGCAAATAAGATACATTCTTCGCGTAATTGTTATTAACCGAATCTCAATTCTTCGGAAATATATTATTCCTGTGTTGGCAAACAAGATTTTGTGTTTGTTCAATAAAAAGAAAAAAAAAAAGATAAAACTATAAAAATCCGATTTTTTGAAACAATATCAACAATCAAGCTGTCACGATAAGAATTATATCAGTGGTTTTTACGTGCAATCGTGAATCATCAATCGCATTTTTATCGTATTAAAGATAAAAGTTTATTATAAATTTATAATAATACACAACATATAAATATATCTAATATATAAAAAACAAGTTAAAAAAACAATATATATATAATATATATAAATACGAGTGCTATGAAAAATACTAATATCAGCTGTTAAGTTTTGATATATATTTGACATTTTTTCAAGCGAAATGTAAAAAATGTTTGAAACATTTTCAAGCCGCATATGGTCGCAATGACAATGATTAATTGTTCATGGATACACCTTTACCGGTCCATCGTTCTTTCAATTCTACTTTCAGTCCCAGGTCCCTCAAAGCCGCCTTCACGTCACTTTCGATCTTAGAACCGTGTAGTTTAAGGGCACTTGTCAAGACGTCCTCTATACCATGAGTAATAAATTCTGAACATTCTGCCTTATTTCGTACAGACATATTGCGTATAGCCCAAGCAGCTTGTTTCAACAGAGTCACGCTTTTAGGATAAGCTTTCATCGCGTCTACGATTACAAGCGGCGCTCCACAATCGTAAAACACACCAGCGTTTGAGGGACACCTCAGTGTTAATGCGGAAATGCATGCAAGTCCTGCGGTCACTACACACTCAGATTCCTATGATGTGATCAACGTTTCAATACAACGATCTAAACTAATTACTGGACAACGTGTTTCGTTAAAAGCAACGTCAGAAAAATGCAAACTTACTCTCATTCTACTTATGGCAGAGACAATCAAAGGGCCACAGCCTGATGTTATGATATGAGACTTTACATCGTCATTTCCAGCTAGGGCTTTCAACAATTTTAAGGCTTGCCAATTTAATTTCTCTGAGTCTGGATGATCGATCATAACATCTATGACAAACTTTAGCCCTCCTGCATCTTCTACCTCCTGACAAAATTCGTTCCGCACGATTAGCGCCGCTAAAGTTATCATTAAGTCACCCACGACCCCTTTATCTTTCTTATATCCTATATACAATAAAATACAATGTTAAAACTTCATGTACACAATTATTTCTAAACACAGAAACGATTAAATGGTATTTACTTGGCAACAACCCAGTAAGGACATTGAGGGCTCCTTTTGCAATAACACTTGCGTGCTCATGAGCTTTTCCATATTCGTGTCTAATATCATCATCTAACACCAAGGCTCTAATTACAGCACAAGCATCTCTTAACTCTGGTCCAGACGTATCATCACGAATCAATATTTTCTTAAGCTTGTTAAAGATATCCGCATTAAAAATACCTTGTCTATTAAGCTCATGTTTTATACAACATTCTCTTATCCACCGTAAAAGTAATTGTAACGTTGAAATATCTGGATATCTATCTAAAATCCTAACAAATGAAACAACGGAATAACGTACAGGTGAAGAACTACTGCCCATTATATCTGATCATAATTAATAATAACTTCTTACTGTATTTGCAAGGCTATTCCCTCATCATTCAACAAGTCTGGATTACCATTCATTAATGAAGTAATAGCTTTCAATGCCGATTTTATGATAGTAGCATTATTAAGACAGGCTTTCATTAATTTTATTAAAGTATTATATGCCCCCTTCTTTCCAGCATATATTCTACGTGCAATATCTTTGTCTAATTCATTTCTCAATTTGTCTAATGTATGATGAACATTCTCATAATTCTGATCCTCTATAGCATTATTAATTTGATTTAAAGAAGATACGATTAATTCGCTATCATCATTGAGAATTAAATCTTTAATGATGTTGCTCAAGTCTACACCCTATAAAAATAGAGGTGATAAAAACAACCATGTACTTATGTAACGTGTGCTAGATTATTTGAATTCTAGTATTCTTGCACATCATATTCTGAAATGTACAATCAATTCAGTATAATAAAGATTGACATTTATATGGCAGTTAGCTATTAGTATGAAAAGACATTAATTATTTCCAAACAATATAAAAATAATATAAGTTTGATCTTATTATTCGTACAATCACTACCTATGAAACACAATTAACCCAATGGAAAATATGCCTCTAACATAACAGCACAGATGCACTATTTGTTTAAGCTTAAACTACAATTTCAAGAACTTCTACGTATTAAATAACATTACAATTTTAATTATTCTTCTGAATGACACATTATACAATTTGCAGTAGACTTCGTAACAGACGAACTAGCGTTCTTCACAAATCTCTAAGTTATAAAAACAGAAATAAACAAATCTGAATACCTGAGCTTCGAATTGTTTTACCGCGTCTTCTATAGCTTCTTTGGGAGTCATCGAAAATTGCTCCATATTTTCGTTAACAACTTCATCGTAAGTTTCCTGAGTAATTACGCGAACCATTGCTATACCTTTGTTCACCGTGTCCTGAATCTCTATATTAGGAAATGAATGCTGTCTTACGAGAGTACGATATGTGTTATCCTTATCCACGTGAGAGCAAAAAGACAAATGTCAATCTGATCGTGTTCTGTAATACGTTATACTGAATAATACACCTACCACGATCGGATCGCAGAATGGTGGGGGTAAATCTAGGGACCCTAAGATACTACTTTTGCTTTATTAAAATAGAGTAAAATATTTTAGCTTCGTTGAAATAGAGTAAACTATATTTATTCTATTTACATTATAAAATTGCGTGTTTTACAATAATCTGTTTCGATATTATCTTAATGAAAGAAACGTGAAAGCGGCTGACAATAATTTTATTCAATAATTAATATTAATTCATTTACTATATCTTTGATTACCATTAATTGAAGAAATGATTTTCGAATGTAAACGATAGGTTCACCAACATACTAAACAATATAAAAAATATATATATATATGAAAATGAGAGCAAATAAAATGAGTGCGTATCTAGCTTAATACATCATAGATACGATTCTATGTCAGTTTAATACTTTTGGCGCAAGCTTTCAATACTGTGAAATTATATATATATATATGTATATGTATGTGTATATTCATTTGCAACTTGTTCATTTTTAACAGAAATAAAATTCTTTATGTTTGTTACCAAAACATATTTAAATGATCGACGTAACGGAGGTAAAGAGAATTGAAAATAAATTTCAACCAGTGTGTTTCTCCTCCTGGCAAAACGTAAGCAATGATTGATTGCAGCGCCCTCAGCTGCTTAGCCTGGCCTAACCGTGTTCGTACGTGTTACGATCGAGGGAAACAATTCTTTGTCACTTACTATTTGATCCTTCCAAGTTTTCTCGTCGATTTGTTGGCAGCCGGAATTGAAAACCTCAAGAATTTGATGTACCGAAGTGCGAAGGTAGTGTTTCTGACGTTTATCGGCTACACGATACCTATATTGTCAAGTCTCGTTCTCGCATCCCCACCGATAGCTCCGCCGAGTTTCTTGCCCGTAAGAAGCCTAATCTTTTCCGAATCACTTTCGGGCGCTGCGTTTTTCATTGTGCTAGCAACGCGACGATTTTTACGTGCATCTGAAAAGTGAATGCTTTATGAGAGCTCAAGAAGCATTGCCCTTACGATTATTTACTTATCACGCATGTAAACTTCGCTATGCTCCATTCATCATCAAAGGCGTGCACTATACAATTTTGTACGTATAAAAGTCGCCATGTGATCAAAATGAATTGTGATATTTACAAATTAATTTTTTAGTGCAACAGAACAACGGGTTTCATAAAATTACAATATTTCATTGATTATAACTTGGCCACTTTTAAACGCTACGTACTCCATTCACGTCATTCGTTGAATAGATATTATGTTTTTCGTATTTTCCTTTCGCACTTTCCATCATAAAAAGTTAATTAGTGTATTCTTTGTAAAGATTATCACAGTATTTTTGATTTAACAGATATTTTAGTATATATTATTTAATGTAATTTTAATGTTTTCACATATTAAAAAATACACTGGTTTATGAAGTGTAGCTATGATATTTTATGAATTTATCTGTAGAGAATTGCGCAAAGAGTCTCATAAGTATTATTTCTGTTTCAGAAATAGCATTGGGCTTGAAGAGGCGATAGTGGATATGACACGGCATGAAATAGATGTTCATTCGAAGGAAGAGGTATATTTGAACTGTGGATCTCCACAAAAGAAATACAAGAAAGAATGATAAAATCATGATACATCACATTGTCATGCATGACTAGTTATCATTGTGTTCATATCAAGTTACTTTGATAAATTTTGTGTGTCCAGAGGAGCCGACACTCAAAGTATCATAGTTCATCATTTACATTGCTATACATACATACATATATATATATATATATATATATACATATATTATATATATTTATCAAACAAGATTTTTAAATATAATTCTATACATACATGTGAGTAGCCTTAAAAAAGAGTTACTGTAAGTTTTTAATAATTCGGGTGCTGTTTGACATATAATCAACAAAAAAATCAAATTTATAAAATGATAAAAATCACTTTTTAAATGATGCTCAAACTGCTACAAATACTTTTAACTGGTGTACATCGATTATTGAATAAGAATCTGTTCTGACACAATTAATGGTATAAATAAAGTCAGATAAAAATGTATCAAGTCTAAGAAGAGGATGCACAACGGTCAGAAGAGATTATGTTCTGTGATTATAGTGTTGTGCAAAATTATTTGTGTTTACATACAATGTATGACTGACAAATGAGTTAATTCTAATATATTTTTCCATGGAGAAAATAATATGTTAATGTGATCGTTTCTTAATACACTTCGGATAACGCTCCGTTTTCAAGGAAAGAGAAACGGTGCTCGTGATTGTGTGAGCAACAGGAGACCTAAGAGCAAGACTTTGTACCGGTATGAAAATTTGTCAGATTTTAAGATACCAAATTTATAAAATCGAATGATTAAACTAACGACCGTTTTATTTTCAGACGTTGGAGGTACACGCGAGGAAGTCCTAATGCTGAAAGGAAACTTATCACCGTACTTAGACACTCATAATGAAGAAGAGTCGTCTTATGTAACCCTCAGCAATAGGCCATTTGGTATTTGATAATTTCTGATTGCAATAAGCATAAAGTATTTCAAATATGTACTAATTCGTCATTTTTGTTGCAGTATATGTAGCCGAGTCTTCTAATACAAAACCCAAGAGTAATCACGTCCTCATAGATATATATTTTTTAACCCCTATCCTTTGTAAGCATTGTAAGTATCACAGTATTCTGTGAGCTACATCTTTTTTTACAATTATATTTATCTTTTTACCGATTGTTATAGGTGACGATTATGTTTGGGGCACTGGAAGAGTGGGAGTTAAGTGTAAAGGTGAGTCCTTTTAATATCTTTTTACGATAAATATTACTGCAATAGTAATTTAAATTTAAAGGATTACCTTGCAATTCGTTCGTGTCACACGTAGATCCGAAAGAAATTTGTTTACAATTTGATTCGATCGAACAAACACGTTTAAACCCGTAGAAAACCGAAACATTTCGAACCGATGCGAACATTGAGTTTCAACTAATGGTATTCACGAGATTCGCAAGGAAAGCGATCATCGAGATATCGATAATTTTTTGAATGTGATTCGTGAATCATAAGTGGTACCGACCGTGTAAAGAAATTCGCAACATGATCGTCCTCTTGAAAGACAAATCGCGTGCGCCGATAACGCAGTTCATCGTCGTTTCTTCGATCACCGTCGAGGGCGGCAGCGTAGCATAGTAACACATGCAGTCGCGGTGATTTCAAGTGGCGTACTATCGTGTCCCCCTTCACCTTACCTCGCTTCGTTTCCAGCTCAGCCGGCAGTTTCTTTTCTGAAACTCCACAACCCTCTCCTGTCCCTCTTGTACCCCACCACTGACGTTTTGCCATCGTACGACTCAGGAACGTATCTACTCTCTACTGAGCTTCGTCCCTATGCCGCTTAAATATATAAAATTTCTGAAATATTCGCCAAACCACCGCCATTATGCTCGTTTGCATTCGATCGATACTATTTAACGACCATTGATAATTCTACTAGTTTTGTCATTTAATATCCTGATTGCAAAGAGAGACACAGATAGCGTACTGTTATCCCCCACCTCCTGCTATTTGATTGTACTCTCTTATTATAACGATTGCATTTTAAAATAACTTTTACTGCTATTTCGGTCCTTGACATCGGAGAATCTCCTGTTCCTGGTACTCTTCCCGATACAGATGTGCATCGACTTCGATGAAAATGACATCGAATGAGTTTCCGCGATGCGTCATATCCCTCGCGATAAGTCCAGAATTATTTCATGATAATTCGGGCATCTTTGGCGGGCGTGTATGCCAAATATAGACGAGGCTCGCCACGAATACGTGGAAGATACAAAATTAGCGAGCAGAGAGATAGAAGAGCACACAGAGGTTTCCTTCGGATCGTTCCTTGCGAGCGTATATTGGCGTATAGGCCAGCCAGCAGCAGATATCATAGGCTGGCAACTGTGCAAACGAAATTACTTACGTTTCATTGGATTTCACGCTCGGAAAAGGAAACTACCGTGCGGCGATCACGTAGCAGACAAGCGTGCGAGGCGAGTGCTTTTTCACTCAGTCGCATTAGCACGAAATCGTACGAAAGAAAGCAGAAATCCGAGATGTAGTTGATGTGATGCGCTCACGTGTAGAATGGCCGTTTTGCACGCTCCTAGGCGGTGTGTTGCTCCTTGTCGTAATCAGGCGAGGTATCAACCAGGCCTCCCGTGGTTAATCATTGAAAATCTGTGCATTCGATTACCGGGGACACCTAGCCGCGATGTTCAAGTACTCCTACGTGCTTCTCAGCGCGTTTGTTCCGCGTCCGATATCGACGCTTTTTCTTAATGGAAACTAGAATACGAAGAGCAAAGAGAGAGAGAGAGAGAGAGAGAGAGAAAGAAGAGAAAAGGAAAAGTCGTGCCACGATAAAACGGTTTTTTTTTCTTGTCCCTAAGACACGTCTCTGAACGTCTACACCCTTCCATGACCTACGTTCCGTTCGATACGTCCTTGCAACTCCGATTTAGCACGTTGGATTTCACGGACACCTGATGACTGTTCGCTTTTACGATTAGCTTTTTTTTTTCTTGGGAACGATTAACCCTGGAACACTATAGCGGGGTTCTGCATTCTTTACTCGCGTTGGATTTGGTTATTTTTAAAAGATAACAGTCCTTTGTCGTTTATGCTTTTTAGTAATTTTGTTGTATTAAGATTTTTGTCATGCGTCTGGAATTGTTTGGAACAGAAAATGCTGTTCTTACATATTTCCATGGTTAGACTATATATAATTCACTCGTATAATAGCGTTAATTTGTGCATGGGTGTAATATCGCAGGGTTAACATTGGCACATTTATATTCAATATAAAGTCGTACGTGATTTATAAGCAGACGCGTGTACCAGAGAAAGAGACGAAAATAGAGCATTTCTAAGTAACAGATGGAACGATCATCTCAAAGTATAATTTTTTTAATTCAATAGAGAAAAAGGAAACAGGAGTGAAAGTCCGTGCAATCGCATAGTTATGGTAGAAACTAAGCGCGGGAAAAAGCGTAGACTGGAAAGAAGCGGGATGAAAGAGTCGCATCAAAGTATACTCTCGTATGGTCTGAAATAAGAGGACTGTGGACTGTAGATTATTCAGTTCGCAAATATACTTCCATTCTTTATATGAAATGGTGACTTTTTCGTTTTGTCGTTGAAAAGGAACGCGCTCGTTTCAGAGTCACCGAACAAAAATTCAGAGAATCTGACTAAAAAATTCCCCGAAATTTCTTTCTTTCTTCTACTCGAGAAGAAATTTTCGTTGACTTTGGTCGAAAGTTACGCGGGGAATCACCGATCGAGATTTGGCAGCGTTTTCGTGGCTCTCGTGACTTTCGCCGCTCGATTCCTATGAAACTCTGTCAGGAAAATCCACAAGTTCATTTTCACGAAAATAATTCGTGATCGCAATTAGAATTCTTCCGCGTACGCGATCTTCCCCGGTACAGTTCGTTTGCCAGATTGTCGGTGCGCTTCTTAGAAAAACGGGACCGACAGATGTATTTTAATTAGAATATATCGTAATGAGACAATATCGAAATTATTCTATTCATCGACGAGCGTTGTTCAGGTACGTGCCACTTAACGTGCATATCGTGGCTTCCTTTGCGCATCGATCTGCTCGTAAAATTAAACTCGTGCGTCATTCGTGATCGACGCTTTCGAAATTCATCGACGTTTAGGACCTGTCTTTTTTTGAGTGGCGCCAGCGGTTGAAATTTTGCGCGCGTAAAAAACGTTTGCCGTCTGATATTTTGGTCGGTGATACTCTTCGACTATGTGCGACGAGCTAGAATAGATTATAAAAATGGAGAATCATCGTCCGGCAGAAAGTAAAGTCTTATCGAAACGAAGATGGTACACGCGTTAAGGTTAAAGAGGAGTGATGCTTAAGTGCGATTCAACGATGCGTTTCACTTCTCTCGGTCGACAAAGCGGGAGGAAACGATGAGGCACCGAGTTGTTTCGAAGGACAATCGAACGGGGTCAAAAGTCCTTCTGTTGCTACGTGAAACGAACGAAGCCATGGAAACGAGCTCGTCGCGCAAGCGCTTCGCCCTTCCGCCGCTTTCCCCCCTTTTTTCCTCGATTTCCGGCTTCCCCGGTTCGTGTCTCCCTTCCCCTCTGCCCGAGCAGATACACGAGTTTTTCCACTTTTTAACCATACCGAACGACGAATCGACGCGTATCGAAATTTTTCGTTCTCGGCAACGAACCGAGCGATAAAGAATCTGCTCTTGTTGCTCGATGTTTCCGGCGATGCGACGAAAACCTCGCTCTCTCGTGGATTCATGCCGTCGAACCTAGGCGCGTTCGAACGTTCGTGGCTCGTTACTCGTCCAGGTACTTACTTCGACATTCCCTCCTCTAATTTGTATTCGATTCATCTCTGGAGAACGCCCTGCACATTCTTATCGACGAGGGAACATTTAACTTCCGTATTTGTTGCTGGTAAGCCGCGATGCATCGTTTTGCTATGCGGCAAAGATACGAGAGCCTCTCGATAGCGGCTGGATCGTCGACGATCTTAATCGACCACGATCGTCGGACGCGCACGAAAGGGTCAGTGGAAAGTGTCTTTTCTACGTTCGTCGCTCGATGTCGGGCCCGATGATTGTTCCGTAGCCTGTGGCCTTAATTGAATGATTTCGATCCGAACGACCTCGAACCCTCCCTCGCCCGTTCCATTTACACGGCCGATCCGAATGCACTTTGACTGTGAAACGGAAGCCTCTCGCACCCGCTACAGTTATGCTACGAGTATCATCCGGTTAAGTTTAAACGGTCGAGTCTTACGTGTTTACGTAGGGATCGTTATCGTCGAAGGGATACACGCGTCCGTCTCGAGGCGTTTCCAGCGGTCCTCCCAAATCACCGATTAAATAATTCGAATAAATAATTGCTGGTATCGAAGTGAGCGGTTTACGTAGCACGCTATTTATCTGAAATAGCCGAATACGCGCGTGGAACCGCTGCATCGAGTCACGTAGAGATTCCTGTATCCTGAAGTTCGTGACGTGTTGTCCAAGAGTCGGGAAACTCGAAAGTGAATTCCATGGTGGGGAAAAGCAGCGGTTGTCGAAGTTACACGTAAGCCAGCGACGCATAACAAGTCCTTCCGTATGTATAGAAGGCGTGCTTTGACTCGGTCTCGAGTGCGCGGATACCTACTGCCTACTTACGTACGTGCACCGGCGCTCGTACACGAGCTTCTCGTATCAGGTCGGTCGATTAAACTAAAATTAACTCGTCCACCTCGAACAGGCGAGTTCCCTCTTTCGGAGCACCTTCGAGCACCATGCGGATCGTTCGTGTCTCGGCGTTTAGCCGCTCTCCGCTCTGTCTTCTTGCCTTTTTCTTTCTCCTTTTTCTTTTTCTTCTTGCATTTTGAATTTCAGCCACGCATTTTCTCAATGCATCCATCTCTCTTAACGTACGGCGAAGCTCGTTCTCTCGACGGAGTCGCAGCGCAGTCCACCTAAATAATTCTTTGTGTTTTTCTACTCGACCAAGTTTTTCGATCGTGCAACGCGCAGTTACCGGCTTTTTTCTTTCTGCCTGTTGGCGTTGAGCGAGAGAAAGGAGCGGTCGTTGCACGAGCCGGAGTTCGGGCATTTTTGTAGGATTCCCTCGCTAGGAGTTTCTTCGTTCAGCTTTTACGGTTTCGGCGAGAAAACCTTTACTCGACTTCCAGCCGTTTACTCCTCTACCTACCTGGTTATTCGCGTTCTTTATTTTAGCTCGTAGCTCGTCCATCTTTTCCCTCCACTGAACCTCGCGCGTTCGAGATCGATTTCTTGCCAGATTCGCAGCATCGTTCGCCGTTTTTTCTTTCGTTCACCCCGCGGTTAACCTCGAGTATCGGCGAGTATGCGACACACCGGTCACGAACAACGTTATACTTTTCGCTATTCACGTTATGCGAACGGTGCGAGAAAGTCACGCGGTCACGCGGCAATTGAAATTGATGGACGAAGGAAACGCGTTGACTCGCCGCTTCTAATAAACGTGGCCGTTGCAATAATTTTCCACCGTAATAAGTTTCGATAGCGCCAGATAACTCTAATACACGCCTATCGTTCCTCTTTCGCCGTGATTCAACTCCCTTTTCGCCCTGCTGACACAATACGATTCATTCATCATCCTTTTGTTCCATTTTTTGATACGCTTCCAGCGGTCTTGGCGCATAACCGATTTACAATATATACATATTTATGAGCGGAATATTTGTATAGCTGGAAAGAGTCGGCCAGAGTTATTCGAGCAATGTTCCAACTAGACTCGCGGAAGTCGTGGATAAAACTAGAACTCCCTATCTCGTCGTGTTCCTCGAGTTTTTTCACCACGCGATATCGAGATTCAACTGGAATCGTACGTGCGCGCGCGCACGGATACGCTTCCTCCCTCGCTCTTCGCTCTACGCTGAAATTAATGTATTCAAATTGACCACGGGAGAATAAATGGCTCGCTCGGCTTTATCCGATCTTAAAGGATAAACGGAACTGACGCTTCGCAAAATACAAGACGCGTTGTTAGTTCGCAATCGCTAATGAATTGCATCGCGTTCGCTTTCGGTATAACGACGCGTGTTCCCGTTCCATACGGATCGACGTGTCTCTATTTTCTCGTGTAACATGTAAATTACGCGGTAGACAGACGCGCGAGACAGCGGAGAAGACGGAAAACAAGGCGATAGGAAACGATCACGCGTGCTTATTTTCTCTATAGTACCAATCGTTGCGTGACCATTCCGATTAGGCTACCGGCTGTATTTCGGCGACTGTTATATCTACGTGTAGCCGTGTACACGTGCACATACACATGGGACCGGGATGCACGCAATGGAGCTGCATTGATTCGCAGATATAGAAGCCCCCAGGCTCAGGGCGGAGGTCATGGGTAATGGAGTGCACCGTCACGTTGCTATGGGAAATTCAGGATTACCGGGGTAAACGATGGAGCCGACACGAGGAGAATAGGACATATTTCGCGAGTTTCCTAGTTTACGGGTGACATGGGTCGCTGATGGTGTTCTCGTTGAATTAAAACGCCGGTATTTATGCGGACCAGACTCTGCCCCGTCAATTTCCTCTTGCGAGGCAATCTCGACGTTGCGACGATACATCTTCTTGCCCAATATGTTTCCGAGAGATCTTCGCTTGGAATTTCGAAGAAAATCCTCGTGAAAATAATTCCGTTTCGAAAATAGAATCTACCATTTATCTTTCGAGCTTCTCGCAAAGATACATACATATGTACATGCCGAGATGATTAAACCGAAGGACGAGTGCACGCGATTCGAGCACGTACGTTTCCTAGCGGTCACTTTCCGTTCGGTGATTACATTCGTTGTTAATTATTACCGTCCAAGCACCCGCAATTTTGTCGATTACGTACCGCTGTAACGTAACTCGTCTCGTTACCGAGAATCTGCTGCCTACGCTTCCTCCTATCTTCCTATATGTCATTGTTCGCGATTCCTTGAATCGAAACTGAGCAATTAAGGAGGGAAAGACCGAAGTTTCTCTCTCGATCTCCTTTTCTCGCTCTCTGTTCTCTCGCTTTGACTTCTACTTGAACACGTTTTCAACGTTATAATGGAAACGTCGGCGTATCCCGACCGAACGTAGAATGTGCGTATAAGAGGAAAAAAAAAAAAAAGAGAACAACACGACATCAAGCATGAATCCGTTTATACGAATCAATTTACATGGTTAAGTAATCGATGGAATCGACTCGCCATTGCTTTGATCGCTGCTTTTCCCCCAGTGTGCAGCTCTCTGTTGGAATTATTTTGCGCGTTAACTCTTTCGATATGCGCGCGTACGACGACGCGCGAGACGACGAAAGTATCAGCCAGTCAAAGAGCGGAATAAAAAACGAGTTACCGGCACTCTCGTATTATACGGCTGCAGCAGAGCGTGTCTTCGTCACGTTGCCGTATTTAAACATTGACGGAAGCAAAAGGGAGCACGCGTTGCATTATACGAATCGACGCGATCGATCGATTCTGTAAGCACGCGAAACGGCTGCTTCCATCCCTAGCATCTGCCCATATTAAGTCGCTTTGTTTGTATATACGCGCATCGTCGGCCCATCTACTTACTTACACGTTGCTGGGGAAAAGTTCGAGTACTTGTCGTCGATGAGATTCGACATCGACGATTCTTTATTATTTATCTTTAATAAATATGCTCTTTATCGTATCGATAAATATTTCTCGAGCCGTCCCGAACAGTCGATAGTGCCCCCAGCGAGCCCCCCTGTGTCGGTTCAGTACAATACCGCGTATTGTTATCGCGATGTCCATTTAAATACTCACAACGACTCGCGACTAATCGAACTAGAGCGCCGTGAAAAAACTTCTTCATTTTGTTTATATCGCTCGATACCGCGACCATGCACGGTCGCCAAGATAAGATTTGTATGCAGAAAGTGACGACAAAGTTCTCTTTGTAATCGGGTATCGGCGTGTTCGTGTGCGTGTGCACGTGCTAACGCGTGACGATCCATCGCGCGCAAGCCTACGATCCCTTCGACCATCGTTGCCTTCGAACCGATCGATCGATCCATCGATCTACCATCGGTACCTACATTAAGGATGCCGCTTTTGTTCGCGATCGCGATCTGGGAGGTTGTTCGGGGCGTGTCGTTTAGGCGCTTAGACCACGCGTATAATTCTGTTCTCGGTGCGTTTCCTCCCATCTGGCTAAGCGAGTTTTTGTCGTAGCTTTTATTTCAGCAGCTACGAGACTCGAGCCGCGCATAGTTGAAAGTTATCAAGCAAGGTTCGCGCAATAGAGATATTTAATAACGTGCGTGGAGCGCGCGTGAAAAGCGCGCCGCGCCTCTTTCGACCTGATTTAAAACATACCACCGGCTCGCGCCAAAAGGAAACGCGATTCTTGCCGCAACATCGACAACGTCGGATATCTAAGGATTTCTTCGCTCTCACGATGCACACCTACCAACGCGAAATCGAGAATGCCTCTTAAAACGCTCTCTCGCCTCTCGGTCTAATCCACGCTAGGAAAATCTACTGGAACGGAACGCCATATCGTTCGTCGTTCTCTTCGATGCGCCAGAAATACTTTTTCGTTTTTAACGATCCATTAACGTCGTTGCTCTACAAATCGCACGTCTATCCGTGTCTATCGAAGATATTAAATACAACGAAAAGAAGAGAAAAGAAAAATGTTTCGTGTGTTTCCGGAAGAAAACGAAGACGTTGAAAATATCGGTAAACCAGAGAAACGATCATGGACCCGTTGATTGAAATTTAATCCCTCTCCCTCGTTGCTGTACGACGAGAAAGGGTCTATCATTTGGCTTTCCGATGGGGAATCGATCGGTCCTTTTGTGCCTAAAATGCAGGGCGAAGGGTTGGCACGGCGCTGGTACTGTGACCTTGAACAGGATACCCGGAGCAGGGCGCTTGCGCGGCCGAATTCGATCATCCCACGTCCGGGGATCCTTGTGTCGCACCACCTCTCCCCGCGTGTCCCCTCTTTTACCATGGAAAGTCGCTTTTCACTTTCACGTCCCTTTCTTCCCTTTCAAGTACACGCGCCGCGGCCCTTTCATGTGACTCGAGTAGCGGGAGGCCCTTGGTGCGCGCGAGAGCACGTGCGTACGCACTTGAGCGTATCGCATGCAGCGCTTTCACGATAAGAGCGAGAGTAAAGACTGATCGTAAAGAATGAAATCTTATTCTAGTATCGTCAGCATTGACATTTACGATACGGGAAAAGGCGACAGGATTTTCGATTCGTCCTCCTCCCTCTCTCCGATTCTCGGCTATAGAAGAAAGAAGTTTAGAGTCACGTCTCTCCATCCCCCTCTTGCCACCAAAGGATTTTCGCCCATTGAATTTCCGTGGAGGCGAATAAGTTTATCCCGAGGCTGGATTCGTTTTATCACCGATTTATTTTTACGCGTTCGAGTCGATGGAATTTTTACCTATTCCGGATCTTTGAGTCATCAAACGGAGGATCTACGTCCGACGCGAACGATCGCCGGGAATTGAACGTTTTGCAAACAAGACACGTGGCTTTGAACGATACACGACATCGGTCCAGCTCGATTTAGTCACGAACGACAGCGCGAATGGTGTCTCTACTTTTTTTTTCAAGCGTGACTTTTATATCAGCTATTTAATCGGGATCTTTATTCCATCGTCTGCTTAGAAACTGCAGATACGCTCGCTCCGAGACTTTATCGCAGCTGGTCCTAGATAAGAATAAGCCCGAGTTGACAGACCGATTGTAATTCGATGATAATTTTTAATTAATCGTTCGAACGTATTCCGAACGTGTTCTGCGCTAAGTCGATGATTACTTTATAACGTAAGAGAGAAATAAAAAGGAGAGAAGAAAACTAAACGAAAGAAGATTAAATTGCGTGGACAGTCTTGGTTTTACTTGATAAAAGTCGTCAACCTTTATCACCAATCAGACTGTAGAATTTCGATAATGTTCAGCCCAACCGTGTATTTAGCGTTTAGTTGATAATCCAACGGAAAAATCGTGCACTCGGTGGAACGGAGGTCTGTTTCCACTCGAAGTTAAATAAGACGAGATCCCGCGAGCGTGAGAAGCGTGTAAGCCGAGAGTAGAGAATGGTCGAGGAATTTCCACGAAGCCTCTTCGATCGCTCGGCAAGCCCGGGGTCCGGTAGTCGTTATGTACATTGGTGGCTCGCATAAAGGCCACGGAAAGAGCCGAAACGAGACGGAAGGGACCGAAGTGTAACGCCGACGGTCGAGCACGAGCAACCCTCGGCAGGCTGCGACTGCTATGGCTATTGACCGAACTTGGCGGACCGGCCGGTCAGCTGTGCGCCGAGCCGCCGGAGATATTTTCTCTGGCAGGAAATCGTCCGCGTAGATGTATGGTTCGCGGCCGGTGGCAACGGCAAAGAAAAGCCTGCCGGAGAGAAGAACGGAGTTGTCGAGTGTGTCGGACGAGATCCGTGGAAAAGTTTGACGCTTCGGCAACGATCGGCGAATGTGGAAAGGCAGAAGAAACCCAGAGAGACGATATCGGACAGCTAGACAGAGAGTCCGTGCCAAGTATCGTAGTATGTGACCGGTGATTGGACAAGAAATTCGTGGTGCGACTTAACGCTGTGTGTACTTTGGGAAATCATCAAGGAACACTGACTGATCTCTCGCGACTTTGGCGACCGCGATCGAGTGAAAGCCGAAAACTTGAAAACGTTCTCCTTATGCTTGTGAATGATGGAATAAACTTGCACGGAGTAGGAGGACGTCGGTGTGTCACGAAAAAGAGCAGAAGAAATATAGAGGAGAAAAAGGGGAAGAAGTTGAAGACTTGGCCCGCGGTTGGTAGTCGGCACGTAGACCGGCTGTACTCGGCCAGCAGACGAGTGTGAAACAGAGAAGTGGAAGAGAGCAAGGGAACGAAACGCGAGAGAAAGAAACAATAGTAGCGAGGGTAGAAAAAGAGAGGGCGACGAAAAGAGTGAAGGAACGAACGGTGGTCGGGAAAGAGAAAGAGTATATCGCAGAGGAAAAAGACAGACGTATAGATAGGTGTCGTGCACATACGTGCAGAAAGTGACGTGTGTACCGTCGTCGTGTGTGCAGGTGTGCGCGTGGTGCAGGCTGCCGGTGCAAAAAGTGCAGTGCCCAGTGGACTTTTCCATCTCGTGCGTGCGCTGTTTCTGCGAGTAGGCACGTATATGCCGGTGTTCCGGTGTGGACTGATCGGAGAACGAATAGGACGGTAAGAGAGTTCGATACTATGGTTTTCTTATGCCCGAAGCTCGATTAATGAAAGAAAAGTCTCGTTCCAAGTGCATCGTAGCTTTTCGCAGTATTGTCGAAATTCGGCTGTGTCATTTTGTAGGAATTGGAAAATCGAGAAGCAAGAATCTTTTAGTATCGATTTAAAAAGCCTACTAGAATCGTTTGTCTCGACAGAACGGTCTATCAAGGAGAAAAGGATATACGTGTGGCGAGAAAAGAAACGAGGTAATAAAATCGTCCGTGACGAACTGCTTTACCGACAGACCCGTTGACTCACTGCTGGTAAGGTGGCTCCATAGTGATCTATCGACGAGGAAGAACGCCAGGCAGACCGAGGAGACGCAGCAGTCGCGGATTACTGGTGGTCGTGATAAGGGCAACCGCGGATGTGTTCCGTTTTGTGATCGACGATCTTTGCGCGGATCGTTTGAATCGACGTCTACTGTTTATTACACAAAGAACGAAGAATATGGAAACGTTGTTAATTGGTTTTATCGTACGGTCGACGACCGACTGTGAGAATTAAAAAAGGAAGAGAAGTCGCCAGATTCTCGTGCAACGTTACGTGTGACTTGGTGAACTCATGAGATTAGCTGAGCACGTTTCTACCATGAACGATCGCTCCTCTGTTCGTCCCTCACCGCAACTCGAGAACTACTTTGTAACTATATCTAACTCGTCTTGAATTAACGCACGCTATCAAGACGGCAGACAGAAGCCGGTTGTTTTACCGCAATAAACGACGACGATCGAAGGTTACGAAGATCCAGAGCACCAAGAACGTCCTTTTTTTCGCGCTCTCTATCTCTCCATCTCGATCTTGAAAAGGCAGTGATCAATTCTCCACGGGAGACTAAGAGGTTAGAAGAAGTATCACGAAAGGAGCAACAAAGCAACGAATAAACGTTAACGGGCACGTTTGCTTCGGTAGGCAGAAATAATCGGGAGATCGTGGCGCGCGCATGTCGTTCGATCCGCGACCGATTCGATCTGAAGCGTGCGCGAGCAGAAAATCTTGTTCGACCGCATTGGTAAAATAATTCGATCTAATTGACGAAGGGAACCGCTTTAAGGTCATCTGGACTTGCTCTTTCGAATAACCCACGAGGATCTCTCTTCTCTCGTCTATACAGGCTCGCGGGACTACGTTGAAAATCGTTCGGTGTCGTTGCTTGACGAAACCGGTTTCGTTCGGCTCGGCGAATCTCGGCGTTTATACAAAGGTCGTGTGTGCGCGCACAAGAGAGAGTGGTAGGAGTGAGATTTATGGAAAACGAATTTACACGAGGTCACACCCACGGGAGCGACTCTCTCTCTCTCTCTCTCTCTCCCCTCTGTTTTTTTTTATTTTCTCTTCTTTATCTGTGGTGTCCATCTATTTCCACTTGGAGTATATTAATAATAAAGGACGAAGTTGAGGAATGCAGCTCGATTCACGTCATTGGATCACGTCGTTGGATCACGTCGACCGAGAAGAGGTTACCCATTGGAAATTCGACGGACCTTCTCTCCCTCCTTTACGCTCTCTATCTCTTTTCATGCTAATAACGAGTGGAATCTTTCCTTCTCAAAGATATCGACGTGTTCGACGATAAGCTAACCATCGAATACGAAACGACACGTTTCTCCGCAGCTGATTGGCAATTAACATTGCGGCGATTGGACGGAGAGCCGGTTTCCAGCGACGACTGGAAGAAGCCCTTCGAATAGAACACAGAGAAAATCGAGGATCGCGTGTTGTCGTTTGACCGTGAGGAAAAAGAAGGGACATACCGGCGAATCGACGAATCACGACCTACTCTACTACTGCGTCTGTCTCGGACGAATAACCGATCGCTGAATTACTCTCTGCCGCGTCTCTGGAAAAGAAAACGAAAGAAAAGAAGAAAGTGTGCAGCGCGCAGCTCGATCACGGGTGCGTTGGTGGCGGCGACATGCGAATGACCTTGAAACGCGACTCGACCGAAGCGATCACGTTTTTAACACGCGAGAATCTGACAACGACGACGAGAACGTACCGGCCCGGAGGACAGCGGAGACAGAAGGAGAGTAAGTAAAATAAGTAGCTTGTGTGTGTTCCGTGAGACGGAACCGAAAGGCGGAACCTCGAGAGGAAACCTCGCCAGAGGCAGACGAGGCGAACGCGAAGGCGACGATGACGGGCGACTCGCGTCGATCGAGGGAGGCTCAGGACTCGCCGGAAAGTAGCAACTCGAAATCGACAGCCTCAGTGGAAGCGTTTAATAAAACCTAGTCGTGGCTGGAGCTTTGATGATCGTGATCGGCCTCAGCGATGAAGCGGGCGTCGAGTGCATCCGCCGCAGCTGCTGCGACCGCTGCTGCCTCGCAGGTGCAGCCTGCGGTCAGCTTACACGGCAGGATACACGATCTCTTTAGCCCGATAACGACGGCGAGCTACGCGGACAAGGAGGAATACGAGAAGCTCGCCGAAACCAAGTTCAGGACAGACACGACCAAAGTATTGCCCAAGGGAAACCCGAACGATGACACTAAAGCTAAATCCACGGCCATGTCGCGACTCTTAGCCGTCGATTCTGACAATTACATGCTTCGCAAAGGCGCCACCTCGGCGAACGCCGCCGTCGCCTCGACGTCCGCCGTCTCCGCGACGATCATGCCGCCAACCACGGTACCGAACGCTTCCACCTCGATCGCCCCGAATCTGCAACTACATCCCAGACAGATACAACCGCCACGTAATTTTCACGCCAACCTTCTCGCTATTAACAGCAACGGAGCCTACGGTGATCTTCAAAGTACCATTACGATCAGCGCAGCGACGAGTCCCGCCAACTCCACCAAATCTTTGCCCACCAACGAGCCGTCGTCACCCCCCGAACCAGTCAGACCTAAAGGAAGTGCCGCGTTGTCCTTGCTCAAACGATACTCCGTTAACCAGCAACAAACCCACTCTGTCAATAATACCACTTCCTCCTCTTGTTCCGCAAATTTCACGAACGTTCCCGTAATCCGAAAACAACAAGTTTTGAAGTCGTCGTTGACCGCCTTTGTGGACGAGTTTCGACCCGATCCAACGTTGAAAAGCACGTCGAAGGAATTGCTCGAAAGTTCAGAGGAATTCGCGCGTCTTTGGCCGAACGGGCTGTTTCCTTGCGCGAGAACAGCGTCGTTCCATCAATATCTATGTTCGTGCGAGAATCTTCTGCGGCAACAAAACGGCGAAACGTCGATGAACGGTGTCGCGTACGATCTAGTGACAGAGAATGGCGTCTATTCGAATTCAATCGGTCACGAGGGCTTCGGTGGTGATAGCGGGCAGCGTGCCCTTGACAAGGGCGCTGGAGCCGGCCGTCAGCCGGCTGTTATGCGTAATCTATGCTGTTGCATGTGCGGTTCTCTATGTCCTCCAGAGTGCCATGCGTGCTTCCACGTGGTCTGCTCGGAGCACAGCGGGCAGCACCTCTGCCAATGGAGTAGCAAGGGTCACGCGCTACCGGGCCAGGTTCTCGACAAGGACAAGGTCAGTACGATCTTTTGTTTTCCCGCTTCAACTACGTTTCTTTTTTATACTTTTTATCTCTTTTCTCTTTCTTTTCCTTTTGTTGCCAACACGTGACGAATGTCGCTGATAAATCACCGATTGGAGTAAAGTTGCTCTTATCCGTGAACAAACATCACGCTACACGTTCGACCAAATTTTTTCTTTGCGCGCGGATGTCTATCGTTTGAAAGAGAAAGTTAAGGAGCAAAGGATGTCGTTCATTTTCGCGCTCAGAGATCGCCGACGCGATTTATTTGGAATTTGAAATTGTTTGGAAACGAATTTAATTACTCGAAAGCTACACGCTTTCGTTAAATGGCTTTTCGTCTTCTCGTCGGCAACCAATTCTGTTTACAGTCAATGTTCGGGCATACGATGGCGACGACGATTTTCTCTGGTTGTCGTCGCGAGCAAGGTCACGTTCGTGATTTAATCGTTCTGTATTCTACTTAAAATAGTGTCGGTTCGGTGTATTTAAGCGACGATGTGTTGTTTCGAGAGAACGGAGGAATGCTTTTGTTCGAGGCTCGCGGTGCACGGTAGCTGAAACGCGTTGGTTTACAAGGAAAATTGTTTATCGTGCTGCTGTTACTCGGAGGTGAACCAACTGGTTCCACGTTTGAATTTATCTCCGTAACTCTGTTTAATTTGCATAAATCGCAGACACATAATCGCCACCGTTTCCGAGCATTCGAGGCCTGCTTTGAACACGCGCTTTCCCCTTTACTCGTCTCCTGTCTGTTCAGAACATGACTTTGTACACAAACACTAGCCGGGTTTCGTTATCAGAGCGAAACCTTCTCGAGATTCGATGGCGTAACGACCTAAATCGTAACGCTGCTGCTGTCTCTGCATAAAATTTCGAAAAAAGAATCAGATCTCTCGGTGCTCCCGCGTGAGACCTCTTCATTTTTTTTTTTTATCGTTGATCTTCGTCGTCACTGAGTTTATCTATAACTTTCCACGTGCAGAGGTTCCAGACGACGCGACGGCAAACGATTAGGCTAACGATCTAATCTACACTGTTAATTACAGAGTAGTACACGCTTTCCGGCAATTTCTCTGTTTACGAATCCAGGTAAACACTCGAGTAGCAACGCGTTCGAATCTACACGCACACCACCCAACAAGACGATATTTTGGCATGGTAATTTCCGTCCTGGCGCCAAAGCCAAAGAAAAGACGCGTTCGTTCACTTAATCGTGCACACGTAGCTCTTGTTTCGTCCAACACTCGGTCTATGTTCTTTTAACTATATTTTCGTATTTACGCAATTTCCCTCGAGCGATACCAAACGAGCTCCATTTACGGCGCGGTTTTTTCACCGTTTATCGTTTACATTCGATTATATCGCGCAGCTCTAAACAACGTTGTAATTTAAAGATGAAGATCGTTCGCGTAACGATCGAAGCGTATTCACCGCGTGAATATTCGCAGGAGATAAATGGGCTCGCGACTGTTCTTGAGTGGGTGATACGCTCTGTTATCTCGTTCGTGTCGTCACGACCGTAGACTTAAGGTTACGAGAGAAGGTTACGTTTTCTTTTCCCCTTAGTTTTTACGCTTTCGTTTTATCGGAGCATTCTCGATATTGGCGCTCGCGCTCGTCCCTCGTCCTCTTTCTGTTGCGCCAGTCCTATCTAATCTGAGTTTCTGGTCGCGTGGTAGACGCGCTCGCAGCCACGCTCGCCTCCGCCAACAGCATCCTCACGATTGTGCTCACCGATCCCAGGGATAAACGATATATCTTCTGTAGTGTTTTTCATTGAAATTGTAATTCGGCTTTTGTACAAGTGGTATACTTACCCTCGATGTTTGGTCGCAACTATAGAAAGGACGACGAAAAACGAGGAGCTGGGTAAGCGTCTTCCGTCGCCGTGTCTGATCATAGAGCGGACGAATCTACTTACTCGCTTTATCGGTGCTTTCTCGTACGGTAAACGGTATGGGGAATGAAAGAGCTGGTATTAACCCTCTATAACGCCATAGCTACACCTTTTTTAAAATTTTAAATAGATCGATCTTGTTTTTCGAAAATTTTTTAATTTTAGTATCCCGGTGTTTATGTAACTCTTTGGAAATCAAACATTCTACTCGATTTGCGTATCATTTTATTATTATACCATCGCACTTACTAGCGCTAAATCATTCGTACGATAACTATTAGTGCCGAAGAGAAGAATTGTAACAGATTGTAACTTCTTTCTTCGAATGAAATTCTACCTACCGAAACGGAATTCCAGTTATAGAGGGTTAACGTTTATTTTTGGCATGGACTAAAAGTAATTTCACAGTTTTTTCGAATATTTTTACGAACGATTTTTAATACCTCTGACTAGTGGAATAATAATGATCGGAATTTTTCTGCAAGATATTATCTGTTTTATTTGCACAAGAATTCTTGACCGAGAAAATATTTTTAAATGGGAAAACGCGTCATCGAGATTTATCGGTGCGGAATTCGCGGTGAACGATTACCGGAACCTTACGTAATAATTCCATTCGTGAGAAAGATGATTAATTATATCCGTGAATATTCGTCGTGGCCCATGCGCGTGAGAATTTTACTTGTGTAAGAGTTTTCCTCCTGAGTTTTGCACCTGAATTGGGGCTTCTCTCGAGTTCCTGCTACATATCTGGAAAGAACCGTTTGACCGGTATCACGCTTCTTCCAACAGCCCGTAAGCGAGTGGACGTCCCTAAACGTCGTCGAATGGATGGCTGCTCTAAATCTCTACCGCTATGCGGATGTTTTCAAGTCTAAGGACGTCAAGGGGAGCGATCTTCCTTTTCTGGACCGGGATAAGCTGATGGTAAGTGGATTTTTAAGCTTCATCTTTTTCACCCCTTTAAAATCTTTTTCTACGTTTACTCTTTCTCTTCTGTTTAATCATTTATTTATCGTAACAGTTAAAACGTTCGGTCGTTCGTCGTTGCTAGCTGGGATCGGGAATATCTCGGATCGTTGAGAACCGATAAAGTTTCTCGTCGAGAAGCGAAGGTAAAGGGAGTTGTCGGCCGCGAATTTTTGCCTGGTTTTGCTTGTTTCAAGTCAGAGAACCGTGTCGGGAACGGAATCAACCACGGTGGGAGATCGAAAATTCTTTGGCTAGTACTCAAAGGCGATGACCTCGACTCAAGAGTATCTGGACGACGTTTTCCTTGGCCCGTTGACCCTGTAATTGCCCTGTAGCGTCTGCTCTACAGCACAGTCGACTCTTTATAGTGTCGTCCTCCCTTCCTCCAGTTTCTTTTTTCTTTTCCTATCTTTCTTTCTTTTCTTTTCTTTTCTTTTTTTTTTATCGATTATCGAGAGTACTTGAATGCTTTCTCGTTATCTTCCAACACATGACTTCGCGAAGCGTTACCTTTCTGCATTTCTACGCGAAACGAAGTTCTTCGAGTTTCTCGACGGGTAAACAAATTAAACGATTGTCCTTTTTTATATTCAACCATAAAATGTCGCAACCTGTTCTACGCTCGTTCAAGAATCCTCTGAGGAGGAATCGGTCGGAGCCCTGGCAAGGATCTTTCGCAAATTTAGTCACGACGCGTCTCGATGGTCGTGTCCGGGCGAAAAGAATAAAAATACTCGTCTGGCCAAGGTTTCTCCGGGTGTAAATCGCATATTACCATGCTAATCGACTCGTAAATCGTCTGGAAGTGTCCTTTCGGCGCGAGAAATCGTCCGATTCCCATTCGCTTCGTCCTTCGTGTCGATATTCGAGCCTCGACCGAAGGAAAGTGCATTTCGATGGCACCTCGGGTACCTTAGATCAATTTTAAATCGATTCGTTTGTCCGATACGTTGCATCGATGCTCTGTCCTTTTCCTAATTGCTAAATTGATCCGGCAAAGTAGATCCTTCCTCTTCGCCGAGAACGTTTCGTATCGGTATCGTCGTCTCCAAGACGCGGCTCGATATATTGAAAATATATCAAGGTCGTACTATCTTGGTAGCAACAGCGACACCCGCATCTTCCTTTACCGACGATGGAGCGTAACGATTTAACGACCACCTCGTGTAATATGCTGTGTATCTTCCGGCGGCAGTGCTGAATAAATTCGGAGGATTGATGCGTCCCGTATAATTAACACTCGACGCCGGGTGTCAGCTTGATAAATTACGCGTTACTCTGTGCCCCTTATCTCGTTGACTGATTCGAGCAAAAATCCTACGCTCTCGATGCTCGTTTTTTGCCCCAGTCACGAGAGAGGCAAATTATTTTTCGTCTTCGTTCGTCGTCGGTTCTTTCTTCGTCTGTAGACTCACAGAGATAATCTGGCACGTTGGCTGGACGCGAAACAATATAATTACGCGTCAGATTTGACGGTTGCACGAACTTGTGGACCTCGTAATCACGCGTTCCGTGTATAACACGCGTGCACATCGGTCGTTCTACGCTTCGGCTGCGCGTGCGGTGCTAAGAATAACGTTTGGCCCAGTACAACTCGTGGCGCCGGAGGAACACGTTCTCGCCGGCACATTTTAAAATAGCCCGCGCGAGCGTGCCCCCGAATACCATAATTTGGAAAAAATGTTTGCCAGTCATCCGTTGCCGGAAATGGCGATCCGTGTCCTCCCTCACAGCGACAAGAATCGCGTCTTATAATTTTCACGATGCTTTTGCCACAACGTTTCGTTCGTAATGGGAATTACGTAACTTGCCTAATTTACACTAGAGCAACACGCCGTTATCGAACAAGGATATCTCTGTATATTTGAGTTTCCTCGCGCGTGAAAATATTCGATTTGCCAGAGAGGCATGGCTAAGCGTAAAAATCGGCCAGGTGAAAGATCACGTGCGATTATCCTGTTCGCGAACTTTTATCCCCGCGGTACATTGTACGTAGGATCGTGCAGAGAGCACATGTGTACCTGACACCTGTTGGCTCAGGAAACAATTGCACCTGGAAAACGAGATGTCAGTCGCGAAAGACGTTACGATACGTATAAATTACGATCGCCTCGTCGCGTTCACCCTTTTACGAGGTCGTCCGCCGTCACGTTCGTTCTTGTTCGTTGCGTCATCGAGACGCCCGTTCGATGGCGTTGCAAGGACCGCTTCCTTAATGCGTGAAAAATCGCAAATCCTTTCGGAGGTCACGTTAGTCGTTCTCGAAAACGGTTCGTTTTCTGGCTTGAAAAAGACGCGAGAAGAGAAGGTGCGACATTGTGTAGTAAAAGATTCTTCGAATCTCAGTCCTCTCGCGCGGGAACTTTTGAACATATTTCTGTTGCTAGGAGCGCGTCGGTTTGTAACTGTACTTCGCCGTTAGGAAATGCCTTTTTTACGTGACAAACAGCCCCTTTAAAATTGAAGATATCGGTGGGTGATGCATTTACGAGACGAGACGTAACGTAACGCGAAAGTGAACGTCGTCCGTGATCCGGCAGTTTCAGTTAGCGTCGGACATCTCGTTACAACGCTCGGATGTTGTTGTTCGCAGAATATGGGCATCAAGGATGACTTCCACCAGAAGACCATTTTAGCCTGCATCGAGGAGCTCTGTCATGCTACGTCTGCAAGCGCCACGTTGTCAGAGGCGGCCGTCGCGGCTACGTCGAACTCGTCCTCCGGTAGCGTGGCCAACGAGGCGATCACCGGCGGTAGCGGGTCCGTAGCCACCGGCAATTCGCCGCACACCCTCATGCCTCAGAGCTTTAGCGTGTTGGAGAAGTGCGATAAGTGCCATAAATACCTGAGGGGCCTGCTGCACCAAGGCTTTCTCTGTCTAGGTACGTGTGAAGCATCGATACATCGATGGCCTGATAATCTATATCGAGATAGCGTTTCTTAAACCTTTCCTTTTTTTCCTCTTGCTTTTTTTGCTTCACTGCGATTGCGCTTAGTTGGAGCTGTCGCGTATCGTGGGATGGTCGACGAATCAGTATCTATCGGGGTTTCGAGACATCGAGGCGCTGCGCTTACACAAAGATTTGTCCGTTACAGTTTTGGGATTTAATCGTGTTTTCCATCGTCCGACCTACTTATATCGTAATCGTGTTCTTTTTCTTATGCGATAGATTGTGGTCTGGTAGCTCACAGGACTTGTACAGCAACGGGTTTACCCTCCAACTGCATACCAGTCGACTCGGAAAATCGTAGCCATAGATTTACTCCAGGTAAGTGGCGTGTACAGAGAGCGTGATCGTGCGTACGTTGTGTACAACGCACGCACACGCGTGTTACAGCTTCCAGTTTCATAATGTGACATTGGTACGGCTTGGTCGTAACACGCCCATTACTTCTTCGTTACGTTAATGGACGGAACACGGAAACAATATAAAAATTCAGATGTCTTTTAGTTGACTATCCCGGATTGCATCAGAAACGTGTTCGCTGACGCTGGAACTGCTTTGCAATCGCGCGCCGGAGTCGATTATGAAGTTTGTAGCAAGGACATACGGTGTGGCGCATTACTTGTCGTTCTAATATCTGAATAACTAAATATTCATGCGTCTTTCGATTGAAATTGCTGGTGACCAGGTTACGGGAGGGGAGAAAAATGTTATTTCATCGGTCGCGCTCTTTCCTCTTTGCTCTTTTCTTTTCCTCGAATTTGACCGCGAGATAGAGAGAGAGAGAGAGAGAAAGAGAGAGAGAGAGAGAGATAGAGAGAGAGAGCGTCATCATCGTCGCTTTCATACCGAGTTCGACGCCTACGGACGATAAAAGTTGACGGACACGTGGTTCGTCTACGCGCGTTTACGCATTCGCGAGGAGGTAGACAGTTTTCCGAGAAATTCCGTGGCTACTCTTGGAATTGTCATCGAGCACGAGCGGACGGTCACATGATAGATAAAACCGAGCGAGCGGCATGACTGGGTACGGGTACGTATCGGTATCGTCCTCCGAACTTCACGCGCTCTCTTGGGCTTGTAAATGCGTGTCGGTTGTCCGACCAAGAGAAGGAGTGGTAGTGGTAGTTTCATTAAGTTGTCGGTCGCGTCGCGCGTTGTCCACGCGATGCGCAACTACTATATATGGAGAGTGGCAGGGAATCACGAACGGCGCCAATGGTCAGAGCCGCGGGACGAAGTCTCCGCGTGGTCGCATTATTTATGAAATTCACACGCGTAAAGTACGATATATGAACGCAGTTGTTTCGTTAGAAACTGATCGTGCTTGCAAGAGTTTGACCTCCGAGAGAAAAAGAGAGAGAGAGAGAGAGAGAGAAAGAGAGGTTGCACAGCGTTTTACCGAAGGAGGAACGTGGAAGAATCGTGAGCGGCCGGACCTGACAATAAAAGCATTTCCACGTACTGCTCGTAAAATTGGAACGTCCTCGTTTCGAATTCTATGGCGCCGGTTGCGCGTTCCCTGGTATGCTCGCTGATACGCTCGCCGTTCGTCGATATTGCAGCTTTCCTTCGGGGACCCCGTGACCAGTCGACCGATTGTCCGGGCCCGGTCGAACAACCGTGACGAATATCGAATTTCCGTATTGACCTCCATACAACGACGCGCCACCTTCGATTCGTACCTTATATACAGTGAATATCGTCGCATGCCTTTTAATTCCAACTTTTCTCTGCCGTCTCTCTCGCCTCGAGCCTGCAGAGAGAAAGATAGGCTACTCGTGAAGAAACAAAATGTCGCTAACGCGGTCGTAAAAATAAATTTGTTTCTCCTTCCCCTCCTACCTCTCCTGTGTGAAATTCTCTCGGTCTTCTCCTCCTCCTCCTCCTCCTCTGTCTCATCCTCCTTCACCTTCTTTCCCTCCCTCTCCCCCTCCACTATCTCTCCCACTCCTCCCTCTCTCCCCCCCCTCCCTACCACCCCCTTTCCTCTCCTCTCTGCCGTTTCGTCTCTCTTTCTCTATTTCTTGGTCTCCTTATAATGCATGCGTACACGCCTTTGATTGTACAAGTGGTGTATGCGGTATCGACGATAAGTCGCTTCGAGTCGCGCGGCTCGTTCGAAAATACTATCGCGGCCGCGCTTTGAGTCGCATTCTCGCGCAGATAAGGAATCAGAATATAACCATCGAATAGAATAGAGATCTGGACGATCGCGTATCGAGACTGGAAAGGCTAGGGCACACCGAAATGGCGATCGAAGGACGCATAGAATCTGGTACCTGGCTATTGGCCTTTTCGACCACGCAGAAAATAGTTGGTGGAATGTTTCGGCGAAGCAACAACGAGGTTACGTAATTCCAGAAACGTACACGCATACGCTCCCCTTCGACCCGATTATTTTCATCCGATCGTACCGAATGGAAGAAAAAGCGAGAATCGGAGTCACCGCTTCCTTGAAACGCGCGTTCCCTCGCCATGAGCTCTCCCCGGTTTCTTTACGATTTTACGTGTCTCTCGTCTCTGGTCGCCTGGAATGCGTCTGTGAGATGTCAGGAATTTTTTCTTACCAGTATGTCCATAAAAACGGACGAATCTCTTACAGATGTCGGCAAACTCGCGTCTCCCTCGCGAAGCAAACGCTCTTTCTCCTCCCTCGCCGGCATTTCCAACTTCGTTGCGAGCGTTCCCCGCCACGAATAATAATTTATACGACCAATTAATTTAGCTGCGCGATTATTTCCCCTGTCGCGGGTGGGTTAACGACTCGGACGGCGTACCTCTTGCACGTGCACCTGTTTCCACTTTTTTCTTTTCGTTCCTCTTCTCTTTGACACGCGCGTTACTCCGATTCGCATCGCTTTCGAGTCCCGCGAAATCCTTCCGGCATCGTTCTCATTCTCCTCCTCGTATTCGTCCATGTTCTCGTTCTTGTTCTCGTTCTCGTTGTCCGCATCATTGTCCACATCATTGCCCACGTCGACGTCGTTCATTTCCAGAACTATCGCCGGATAGAGACGATGGTGTGCGATACTCGTATCGTTTACAGTCAAGGAGGTCACGCGACCGTTTAGCTAACGCACAAACCAGAGATATCGCGTATGTATCGAACAAATGAAAGTTTTATTATCGGCCGCTGGTTGAAAAATTCTCACGCGCGCATACAGAGGCTCGCGCGGAGGAAGCGACCAAGTTTCTTAGACTTAGAGGCCGTGGTAATAAATAGAACAGTGAAAGGTAGAGCTTCGTGGTTCTTTTTTTTTTCCTCTTTCTCTTTTTTCCTTTTTCATTTGAACGTCGCCAGGGTACGATTTGATGCTGCTAGATCGTATGGGCGTACAATTTTTTAAATACCCTGTTGCTATGCCCGGCTGTTCGATAAAGGACGAACTCGAGACGGTGAAAAGTAACCTTTTTTGTTCTCGTTATTCGAAACGGTATCGATTCTCATTCAACACGGTCTGCAACTAAGAATTTATCGTTTACAGTATTCGGTCTTGGCCTGTGTTCGCAATTCGACATCTCCTCGCGCTCGGCTCCGCTGTTGGTCGAACGATGTACTAGTGTCTTGGAGGAGAAGGCATTCGACGACAGCACGCTGGATCTGTACAAAGTCTACCACAGTAGTCCTCCCAACGAGCAAACTTTGGAACTGCGGCAAAAATTAAACGAAGGTAAATTCTGTTTATTTCCAGCTCCCACGGCGGGGATTATGTTGATTCTGAGATGATTGCGTGTTAATATCGTTGATGTTCGAGTAGTCACGTTCGTCATTGACTTTTCAGATGTGTGTAACGCTGATCTAAGTTCGTATAGTGCTCAATGCGTAGCGAGCGTGTTGAAAAAATTTCTACGAGAGTTGCCAGATCCTGTGATTCCTGTACAGTTTTACGACCGATTTATAGAAGCATCCAGTGAGTATCGTAAGCGGACATCAAAGTAATAACGCTTTATTTAAATCATGGATCGCGCAGATCACGTCTGTCTATTCCTTCTTTTATTATACAGACACGAAAAACGATGAGCAGTGTGCAGCACGTCTGGGACAACTCGTTTCAGAACTTCCAGATCATCACCGTAGCACTTTGTTCCACTTGATGGCTCATTTCTGTCGTATTTGTCAATTACAACACGGAAGGGGTTACACGGAACCTCCCACAATCCTTATACAAGTGCTGTGTCATATTTTCGTTAGACCTCCTTGGGAACGGATCGTGTAAGCGCGCTTAAGATTGACGCAATCGCGTTGACATATTCTCTGGTCAAATTCATTAATAACCAGTCGTTCGTTTTGCAGACAAATAGTACATAATATCGAGGCGCATATACGAATAGTGGAGGTGTTGTTGTTGCATGGTGATTGGAACGAGAGGCTGCCTCAATTTGCGAGCCCACCGCAATTACCACCGCGAAAAGTTTCGAGGCCGCAGTTTCCAGTTTTAGATCCGTTCTCCGTTCTCGACGAGGATAATTCGATGGACCGAACGGTGTCAGTCTCGGAAAGCAAGGAGCCTCAGCAACAACCCCACAGGTAAACGACCGTTTATTTTTACGCACCCTATACGATCGTTGTATTTCTGGTTACTATAGTTCGCTATATGTTTTGTTTCGAGAAGGCCACGCACGCTTCAGGAGGCTGAATGGTATTGGGGAGATATCACGAGGGACGAGGTGAACGAGAAGATGATTGATTCGCCGGATGGCACTTTCCTAGTACGCGATGCGTCTTCGAAGGGTGGGGAATACACACTGACGTTGCGTAAAGGTGGGACCAACAAGCTTATCAAGATTTGTCAACGGAACGGAAAATATGGCTTCTCGGAGCCGTATAACTTTCATTCGGTTATCGAGCTGGTGGATCATTACAGGAATTGTTCTCTGACGCAGTATAATTCCACGCTGGACATTAAACTGTTGTACCCTATATCCCGGTTTCAACAGGTAATTTTTGCAGAAATTTCATTGCGTTTGATAATGACAGTTTTGGTATAAATTTAGTTTGCAATACGAATTACACGAGTCTTTTGTTTCGATTAGGACGATGAAATTGCAAGTACAACGGACATGGCGAACGTTGCACAGAAATATGTCGAACTTGATAAAGAGATAACCGACGCGTTGAAAGAGTATAGAGAACTTTCGGAATCGTACAATAGAACGTCTTTCGAGGTCCAGTTGAAACGGCAAGCGTTAGAAGCTTTTTCGGAGGCTATCAAAATGTTCGAGGATCAGATGAAATTGCAAGAGAAATTTCAGAAAGAAGCTCAACCGCACGAAATATCAACGTGAGTTCTTGTTAATAGTTACGTTCCCATGCATTTCCGGTCGTGTATGCAAATTTGCCGAATATGTTTATAGATTAACTGATAATGCCGAGTTGTTAAAACGAAGACTAAAATCCTTAGAAGATAGCAGGGAGGAGTTGGACTGCAGTTTGAAGGAACAGATCGCCTACAATAGAACTCTGGAAAGAGAAATGCACAAATTGAAACCTGAGCTATTGCAACTCGTACGTCAAAGGGATAAACATCTAATGTACGTATACTGATCTTTTGACTGTTACGTGTCCATCTAGAATTACGGTTTAATATTGTTTTACTATCGTGTTATAGATGGTTGAAAAAGAACGGCATGAAACAGAATAAAATAAGCCAGCTCGTGCTAAATCATTCATTGTCGAATCCTTTGTTGGGTGACTTGGCGTACGGAGATCTTCAAGAAGTGGATCTTGAAGTTCATTCCGACGAAACGACTTGGCTATATCTCGAATGTTCTCGGTCCGACGCCGATCGGATACTCGCTGAGAGGCCAGATGGTACTTTCCTTATTCGAACATCAAGAACAGGACAATACGCACTTTCCATCATGTATGTATATTAATCATTTCTTTTTTGAATTTCTTTTTATCAACGTTGACGACATAGGCAGATTGCAATCGATTTTTTATTCGTTACAGGTGTAACGGTACAGTGAATCATTGCATAATATATGGTACCGAACGTGGTTTCGGATTCGCTGAACCGTACAACATCCACAAGAGCTTGAAACATTTGGTGCTACATTACGCACAGAATTCCCTGGAGGAACACAATGAGAGTCTTAACACGACTCTGGCTTATCCAGCTTTTGCCTCGCCCGCTGCATTGTCGCAGTTGCAGGCTCAACAAATGCAGTTACAGATGAAAATGCACACGCAAAACCAATTACAGCTAACACGTCCCCTCGAAAATCAACATTACATGACGCACACGTAATGCTGGTGTGTCGATCAATAGAATTACAGAATTAATTAGGATGTACGTGTGCATGAATGTTTCCGTGATTAGCGTCGAGGTGTGATTCAGAAATTGGAAATTAACGAGGTGATGACAAATGGTTTTTCGAGGTGGGCCCTGTGAAATTTCTATTCGTTTTAATTGGTACGGTGGTATTATCTAGGGGAAAACAAGACGCGACATTTGATCGTTCCATTTTTATAGGTCGGAGGTAAACGCTTCCTTAAACAAAGTACAGTGGTATCGATAACGAAGGGAGAAACATTGGTAGCGGTAGCAACTCTCAGAAGCTATAGTTTATAATGTAATTATATACGTATGTTACCGTGGCGCAGCAAATAATTGTTTCGGTCTACACAGGACCACACTGCATAGATTTTACAATTCTCTCGGGGTCTGGAGACCTTTTTGACAGATCTTATGGATGATCGACCGAAAAAATTCACTTGAGCAAGTTTGCGAGATCCTGAGTACGGAAATGATCTTTTGTTGTCAGTTTGTATCTTCGATATAGGGAGAATCGTTTGGGTGTTGGAACGTGATACGTTGCATTTTTCAATATGCACTTATTCGATCGAATACGTCAGAGTAACAGAGTCATATATCTAGTCTTACAGGCAATTTGATGCAAGAAACAGATACGATAGAGCAGAACGAAACATAAGTCTGACCACGCTCAAACTACTCGCAGTTTCGATTGGTAATCAGGGTAGTTGCATTTCGTAAAAATTTGATACTAATCTAAGGTTGATGGACGCATCCGTTCTTCTCGGGGCTAACGGATAAACACAACACATTTCGTAGACCGCTGTACTTCTGACTTCTTCGATAATTTTTTGTGACTATTTCTCAGACCTCCGTTTGTGTAACGCGCGGTACGCGATACGCGCGGGCATCGTTTATTGTGAATGTGATTCACAAAGTATAAGATCTACAACAGTGATATTAGAATATATAATTAGAACGCGTCGCATAGGACATATAACTGAGCCTTTTGGATGCTTATGGAATGTTTTTGGTAGTGATATACTAAAGTAGCATCAATCATGGTTGAACAACTGGACGACGAGGCTGGTTTCGTATACTTCGATCCACGTTACTTCCGATCGATCTTCGATATAAAACGTGCCCGCCCGCGTTGCTTACGAATTTCATTACAACGAAAAAGAAAAAGGAAAAAAAAAAAAATACAAAAACAAAGTTTTTCACGGATGCGCGGGAACTTTTTTATATATATATGTTAGATTTCAAGTGCTGTGCCAGATCTGTATAGGCTACTACGCGTGTCGAAACACGTGTGTGTGCTAAGGGAGAGAGTGTGAGAGAGAGAGAGAGAGAGAGAGAGCGAGTGGGAGAGAGAGAGAGAGAGAGAGAGAGCGAGTGGGAGAGAGAGAAAGGGAAGTCGTTTTTCGAAAAGTTAAACATATTGTCTGTGATTTCGGATTGCCGAGAAAGAATATATATATATATATATGTATATGTATATACATATATATGTATATATTATATCGTGTCTATAATTTTCCAATTGACTTTTACAATTCACTTTTCTCCGCTATCACTACTTGTTTTTTCCCTTTAAGGTTTACGAAGCGTGTGATCGTTGGTTTAATACGCGCGTCGATTTCGACGGATATAGGTAGAATTACATTGCGACGGAATGTGCAAAAGCTAATCGTGATTTTATTAATCGTAATTTTTTCTTATGTTCGGTACTGCTTTTCTGTGCGTCGTGTCGAGAGTCTTACGAGTCTCGTCGCGCTCTTTTCTCTATTCCACTCGATGTATTGCAGGCCCTGAAACGGCACGAGACGTCGTTTTCATTTGATTTTATCCGTATTCCCATTGCACCGAATACCGGTAAAATCTATGCACGCAGAACGCGATGTTCTCGTAAACGTGGAACAGGGTCGATCTCTTTCTCGCTTTAAATATCAAAGCTCATTGTGCTCTTTGAATGATCTCAAAAGGTAACGGTAGTCTCGTCGGTTGGCACGGCAACGAGAAGAATCACAGTTGAACCGGTCGCGATTGAATCGATACTCGAGAAATTTTACGTATTACATTGCGGTCCGTAATCGTAAAAGTGTATCGAGGGCGATCCACGCGAACAATGGTTTCACGACTTGTAGCGGTCACTTGAGCCGAAAACGACGATTCTTCCCGTTCTCGTTTCTTCCCGCGTGATTCTCGCTACCGCATAGTCAAAAGAAAACTGAACCGATATAATATAATGGATCGATGGACGAGCGAGAAACGATCTCGAGCTTGAAAGAGTTGAAAGCAGCGGCGAGCTTCAATTTGTTTTTCTCTTTTCTTTTTTCTTTTCTTGGTCGTTCGTTTGTTCGGTATAGGATGATGAATTTCGAGGATAGGCAAGAAACATGGACAGATACGCAAGCGACAGAAAGGGGGAAAACAGACTGTTTAAAGAAGAGAAAGGCTCGTTGCTCATCCTAAAGGCTTCGAATTACGTAGATTTACGTAGCTTAGGTTTTTTATACGAGAAAAACAAATTAAGTGCCCTGGCGCTGATAGGCTTATATATCGTAGATTCCGTGATAGTCCAATCGCGTACAGGTGCAGTATTCGATCGTTGTTCAATCGCGTCGTCACCGGGTCGCTCGCTTCTTGGACGTTTCGATTATTCAAGTCATTGAACGTTTTGCTTTCGGAAGTCCGTAGTTTCCTTTGCATTTTAATCCGTTTATCGTTCGACGTGTTTCGTCGATTCTAACATAGGTCTTTATGTTTATCATTCTGCATGACTGTGAAAGATAGAAAGAAACACAAGGAGTAGAAACTAGAAGGCAACGTTTATACCGTCGATAGGAAGAAGGAAGAGCTACGATAGAATCGACAGCGGAATTAAACATCTAATTATAATTTCAAATGGCCGATTAGAATGGTAAAGAAAGCCACGACTTGCCGCGAATAATTAATGACGGCGAAGCAGACGGAAACGTGCAATCCGATGACGGGAAGCGTAGCTTTTACGTGGTATAACCAGCTGTAACGGCGACGAGTTCGAGATCCGCGTTGAACATTCACTGGAATATCGGATTCGTCGAATCCTCGTTGAAATCTTCAAATAGAAATAAAAGATACGCGCGTAGAGAGAGAGAGAGAGAGAGAGAGAGAGAGAGAGAGAGAGAGAGAGAGATCTTCGAAACCCACGACCATTATCGCTCCTTTTGTAGTTGGTTCTCGAGTTTGGGAGGACACAGACCGGCTGCTTGTTCCAACGGGATCCATCGGGTTTCACGCGACTCGCTCTCGTCGTCCTTTCTCAGGAGCAGGAGTAACGCAATCCACACAAGTTAAAAGTACACGACTACATACACGCGACCATCGTACATTATCAAATACATATAAACAAAAGTGCGCGCAGATGCATGCCCTTGTGCGCGAAATACAAACAGTGAGTTAGAGATAAAGAAGAAAAGAAAAACATAAAAAAGAAAAAAAGATACGAGATACATTTGTTGGCGAAAGAGTATATGTCGTGGAAGTATGATGAAAAAGAGGAGAATGATTTGAGAAAAATGGAAAAAAATATATGAACATATATATATATATATATTATATATATTATATATCTATATATTTTTACTTACTTTGAAAACAAACCTTTAATTGATTATTTATAATATATTCGTGCGTATGTTGTATGCATATGTGTATATACATATATTATATCGTAGTCACATCGTGGCGTACCATTCGAAGGTACGTAAACCTTGACGATCGCGTTTTCCACGAGGAACGACGCGTATCGTGGAACGCGAGATCCGCAAGGCTCGTGCGTTTACGAATATCGTCGATGAAAGGCAACGTGCACGCGTGCACACACACGTTCAATAATTTTTCCAGGGAAAGACCAGGCATCTTTTTGTAATAACGCCCGCGTTTGTCTGTGACAAGCGCCGACAATTAATAAGCGCGACCGAACGTACAAAACGTTTCTATTTTTAAGGCCGAGCGAAATTCGCTTTGGCATCGCTCGATCGGAACGTGATCGCGAACGGCTGCGCAACACCGACGGGAATCGTTTCAATTTTCACGCGCCCATATCCGAAAAACGTTATTGGCTTGTCTTGACCGATCCTTTCTTTCTTTCATCGTGTGCACGCGTTTACGTCGATAGATTGGATCGCAGGCGGTTTATTTGGAGCATCGATGGAGTCAAATAAGATTAAGAAAGAACGCGAGATGCTCGCGCGCAAGTGAAACCAAGGTCGGGGTAAATTAAGTGCAACAAATACTCTGTGTATAGAACGAATATGGAACGAACAGGGGACCGAAGAAAATTTAAAATATTCAGTGATTATCGCAGCGCCGAGGGTATTTACCGTAGCAACGAAAGGCAATTATGTCTGCAACTATGAACGAAACAGGACAGGACCGAATCATTCCAAGTATTTGTCGTTTGGACTTGATTTACCTCGATCGTATTTAATCCACTGTACGAAGTGGGCTATATCCGATCTATCCGAGTCGATTTTTCACGTAGACTCGATGACGATCGACCGCGAGACGTTGATCTCTCGCGGTATCCTTTTGTATTTTTCGAAAAGGGGACGAGTCCTCGTTTGAGATTTTATGGCATAATAAAAAAAAAGAGAGTCAGCCAACGCTGATTGTCCGATACAAAACACGTGTTACATCACGATGTACATAGAAATATATCCGAGCTATGGTGGTGAGGCTCTTTTATATATATATACATATATATATATATAAAACAAACAAATACTAATAATAAAAGAAAAAAGGGAAGAAAAAAAAGAAGAAAAAGAGAATGATTTGGAAATTAACGTGGACTTCTCGGCGGGACCGGTCCAACAGTTTCTTTCGCGAGCCGAAACTTTAGCGAACGCTCGATCATTTTCACGACGGTGTTTACCTTTACAATTCTTGTTCGGTCCGATGATCCTTGGAACGATCGATATCCTTTTTTACATTTGTGCCAGCGTGTCGACCGCCGTGCCTCGTCGAGTCGACGAGTCAATTTCGGGGAACCAAAAGAAATTCGAAGATACGGGGAGAACTACAGAGAAATCGGATCGACTGGACGAGGCACCGTGACTTTTGTCGGCGATTCAACGGGTGCTCGCTGGATCGAAACGAGATCGATGGTTGAAAAAGGGGACGAGAATCGTTGGATGATTTAGCGATTGAGGAATCGAGGAAAGAGAGAATTCTAAGGGGGGCGAAAAACGGTTAGGAAGAGAAAAGAGAAGAATGATACGAGATGAGAGAAGATAACGTGTAAAGTTGCCTTAGTTTTTCTACAAGTTGAACAGGTGCGATATGTGAGCGAGAGCGAGAGAGAGAGAGAGAGAGAGAGAGAGAGAAAGAGCGCGTGCAAGAAAAAGAAAGTAGAAAGGTGGGGGAACAGAGAGGGACGAGATATTTCGTACGGTGCGAATCGTCGATAAACGATCGATCGACGATCAACGAGAATTTATTGTACGACGGCAAAAGAAAAGAAAAGAGTGACAAGAGATGATCGATCTAGTGAGATATTCTGGTATGCTCGTCACGAAATGAAGAGCCTTGCAACATAAAGAAAGAAATTTTCTGCGAAACATTGATAATCAAATCGTATCGATAACACTTATCGTAATCGAAACCATAATTTCTAATACATAAATAGCGATTCCTGTAATAGTATGCGAGCGCCGATTTTTCCTGACATTTGGAAAACTCTCATATAGAGGATACGACGAACAGTTTCTCTGGACGTTCGTGGATACTCTTTTTCTAATATTTGCAGCAATATGTATAAATAATATATTACTCTGGCGGTTTAGCTATGGGCAAAACTCTCAGGTTCCAGTTACTAACGAGATATTTAAACTACCTAACGAACTATTGTACACGGAGAAAACGAGTAATTTAAGCGTTACGATACGTCCTTTTATCGAGTAAACCGACGAAACATGGATTCGATTCCTCTCTTTTGTCAATGCTAACGATTTAAGTAGAAACAAACAGGCCAATAGGAAATAGAAACTAGTGGAAAGAATGAAGGATCGCCGTAGACCAATATATTGTTACCCTAGGCATAACGAATTAATTGTAAATTGTAAAATCGGAGTATCTCTTGACGCCTCTGCTCCAGAAATGGCTGAGATCGGGGAAAGACGATTCCAAGAGAAAGTGCGAGAGTCTGTCGAGAAAAGCGTGTGTATGCTTGAGAAGATGCGAGAAGTTAAAGAGCGAGAATGTTAAAGATCACGCAAGAATGTCGTGCAACGATCTTCGCAATTTACCCAAGTCTGTGTCCAAATTACAGAAGAAAAGAGGTGGGTGGAGAATTCGTTGATCGTGTTACCTATCGAGGGCAGTCATCTCCGTCTGATATGCTTGAAAAAATTCACAGAATTGGGCGTTATTTTCTAACGAATTTTTCATTTAAAGTTCAAACGAAACCGAAGACGACTGTGTGTATAAATTGAAGTTGATTCACTGGTAAGCTCACTTAGCAAGGTGTTGCGAATATGCGCGACGTAAAAACGTATTCTTGGCGCGTGATGGATCATCGAGGAATTCGCGTACGCTCTCGAGGACAACGTTCGCCGAATAAAATATTGCCCAACTCTGATCTCTTGCCAGTTAAGTAAAAACACGATACATCCCATTTGGGGGATATCTCGATCGTCTATAATATACAATACGCGTTCGAACCGCGAGAGCACGGCTTCAAGGCGATTTCGCCCCTATCGATCGTCTGTGTTAAAATAAAGCGTGTGTGTGTTTGGGGGGGAGAGAGAGAGAGAGAGAGAGAGATAGAGAGAGTGAATGAGAGAGAGAGAGAGAGAGAGAGAGAGAGAGAGAGATCGGTCGCACGCGAAAACGTCTTAAAATCGTGTTCGACGGTCGACAGATTTCGTGTACGTCCATTTGGATCCTTGCCAGTCTTTTTCTTTCTTCGTTTTCCGTGGCCGGGTATCGTGTGAGATGCAAATGTGTCGGTGGACATCGGGGCGCCTGTATGCGAGTGAAAAAGCATGATCGTGTGGTGGTTGCGCTGTAAGGCGATAATCGCTGATCATTAAACGAATTGGTTCAGCGAATGGATTGTATTTCGCGGATATGCGAGAGAGAGAGAGAGAGAGAGAGAGAGAAAGAGAGAGAGAGAGTGGGTGGGGAGGGGAGGGAAGGGATTGAGATGAGAAAAAGTCGAGAGGGGTGGGTTTCGGATACCTGGGGCTTATGGGATGGGGATTACACGGGGAGGGTGTTACAAAAGAAGGCAGAGAAGAAGTTATCGATATACAATTATTACGTTATTAACGAATGTATGCTGTCCCACTGTGATAAAACTTTTTGTTTTTGCATGTAAAATATACTATTATTGTCATAAGTATATGAGACGATGGAAAAGAACAAAAGGAAAAAAAAAGTGAAATCATATTATAAGAACGGTGCATGTATATAGATATATGCGCCGAGGCATGCGCGATCTTAGAACGATCTATGTATGTGTACTTATATATCTATATATGTGCAGGCACACAGACACCAAGACACCTACACAGACACATGTAACACAACACGAACATCATACATATATTGTGATTGAGTGTGCACGCAGTAAAAGTGTATACTACTACAAAGAATACAAATTTTAATTACCGGACCGACCTGTCTTCATGCGCTTGCGATCGATGGTCGGAGCGAGGGTGGACGGGTGGCGGGATCGTTCGTCGTTCGACGATTTGGTGTAATCCGAGCGGGCGCCAGTGCGTTTTACAAATTTGCAAAAATTTTCCAGCGATTCGAATGCTCTCGCGTTCCAAGGACCGAGATACGATTTGCATTTTTTTCTTTTTTTCTATTCGAACTACGGATCGGGAGGAACAGCTTGCAATGGTATTCTGTCGAAATTGCGATTGGTATATAGCGGCTCGATTATTTCGATGTCGTCTCCTGTTGGAGACTGATCGAGGAAACGAACGGTTTAGATGATCGACGAAATTCTCCGCGAATATATCTCGTTTGTTTTTCGAACAATAACGCGTATAAATATAATCGGTTTTAGTGGGACACGTGGAATTTGACGGATTCTGTCGAAGTGCATGAAAACTGGTGGTACAATGAATGTTTACTCGCTTTTTCGCGCAACGGTCATCCTCATATTGTACCGTTTATTTGGTAGTTCTACCATGTAAAACCATTTATATTTGCATATGATTAATATGTTTTACTTATAACACTCTGTTGTTCCATGTTATTTCGCAATTCAACTCGTCACCAAATCTATTCCTTTCCACAGATCCGAGACATCCGACGAGTAACGATCCTTCCAGTAACAACCCTTCGGAAATTGCCACGCAACGAATCACGAGGCTCGTAAAGTACAGAATGTCAAAATATCAATCTAGATACGAGAAAATTGTTGTTGTCCGTCGCGTTGCATACAGACTCGATTCGACGTTGTTTCAGATACGAGCTAACGGGAGAAATTAACACGCGAGCAAAGTTGCAAGAAATTACGAAGTGGAATCCGAGTGGGAGAGTTATTAACGGCGGCGAAATTACGAATTCGAAAGAAATCGTGAGAATCGCGTGCCTTAGTTCGAAAGACGTACCTGCCTAACATTGTTGCGAGGATAGAGATCGGTGGTGGCGACGGCGGTGGTGATCGTACGATGGCCGTGGCGATGGTGTAGGTGGCAGAGGCAATAGTAGTGGAGAATCTAGCTGCTCGTGTCGGTGTATCTAACGCGACGAAACAACGTTCCGATTGGCAGTGTGCATCGCGTAGCGAGCTTGCGCGCCGCATTGCACGGCTGCAGTCGAGTCATTATGCAGGTACTGGCTGTCACTTCTACTCACTGTAACCGCAGACCGACGTTGACTATCGTCGAGTTCTCTATGCATCCGACCCCTCGACGGTTCCGTCGCCCGATACAGCGGCACACCGCTGAATATATTACAGCTCGTTTAAACCTGATTTCTAATGCACCCTCCAAGTATCACTGCGTCGACACTGATTCACGTAATCCCCTTCCTTTCCTTCGTTACAGTCGTACGCTAGCGCACGTTCGCTTTTGCTTCTCTTTTCGCTCTTTCTACAGAGTCGGCTCTATAGTCCAAGTTTGCATCGGGTATACAACGCAAGAGTGTAGTTAGTATCTAGAAATACAAACCTTACGCTTCAGAGAGGGAGACATCGACTGTGATTAGAGGGTAAAATAAATGGCAGTTCGATCGCGAGCAGGGAATTACAGCACACTGCACCCTGTTCTTCGCGACTGGATCATTCCGATGGTTGGATCGCGATACCTTTGCGTGATACCGGTGCACGCGGGTCTCAGTGTTCGGTTGGCACGCGACTAGCTTCGCGTTTTAATCAGAGGCGTCGCGTCGCTTTAGAACCGCGGTAATAATCGTCGGCATGCAGAAGAATAACGTAGAATCGAACAGAATTCGAGCCTCGTTTCGAAAAATGGAGCGAAGGATTGTCGCACTTCTGTTCGCGACGTCCACTAAAATTTATCGCCACGAAATTTACGATCGTTCCGATTGCATAATTTTCCGCTTTTAAGTCATTCGATCGATCGTTACGAGTCGCTACGAGTCGTCGTTTCCGTCCGTCTTTTCGGCCAGCGGAATAAGTCCGTTGTAACGAAATCGATTCGTCGAGACATTTCCACGACTCGAAACTCAACCGCGCCGCGCGTCACGACTATAAATCACGAACCTGGTGTTCGCGGATGCTTATATTAAATCACTGAATTCGGCGAACAGCTTCCTACGTCAGAATCGTACACGATCGTATCGCGTGACCGCGATCTATCGACCTTTCAGATTTCTTTTCAGGTCTGTCGGTTTACGATTGCGCGCGCGGTGTCCTCGAAACGAACGTCCGAAACGAACGGTCGTCCCGAAGGCGTCTGTTCACCGTTTGAAACAATCGAATTGCTAACAGCGATTCTCCAAGAACGAGCAACTCGCACGTTCCTCCAAGAAGCGTTCTGCCTATTCTCCGGGCAATCTCAAGTTCCCCCTCGACTTTCGCCTGGACTCGTTACCTTTTCTTCAAATTACACGGCAATTAACGCGGAATAAGGTTCTCTTTACGCGCACTTCTCCTCGACTCCGAGTCAGAGCAGCCTGGGTTGATTATTCGTATAAGTGCTGACTCGAACTCCCCTGCAACCGACGTGATCCGTCCGACCAGCCACCAACTTCTACCACTATCGAATATACTACTCTCGCTTGACCAGTGGCGCGCTTATACCACTGGTTCCAGCCAGCGATTCAGCTTTGTCAGTAAAATCTTTCGAAATCTAGCAACATCCTGCGATTTATTGACGTACGAGGAGTTCGTTCGCCGTTCGTATCGGTTTTTACCGTTTGTCGTTTTTCCGCGGATAACGTACGCGTTTTGCACGGAAGAAACTACGTCGACCGTGTTAAACGGCCGAACGACGAGTCGGCATACAGGGCGTTCGCGCGAATAACGAAATAACTACACCGCGCGGGCATAAAACTCGATTAATATTACACGTCAATATTAGTTCGGTTCTATTTAACGCGACCAATCGAATCGCGATTATGCGGTGGTCCGGTGCGCAGTCAGTTGCGTTTTTCTGCTGGCGGACTCGAATATCGGATTTTCGGGACGTCGCGACGAGAATTAATAATACCGTGTGCCTCTGCATTATGCGGCGCATCTCGATCGTTCGTGGTCCGTGAATTCCAGCAATCACCCTTCCTAATTGATAATGTTTGATTCGCGGACGATGACACCGGTCATTCCGTTGCGCTGGCCGAAATTATCGAGACGAGCTTATGGTTCCTGTCACCGCGAGCAACCCTCGGAACGTCTAGCTTCCTCCAACTTTATCAATTTCTTTGATATTCATATTCATGGGGGCGGTCCCTTAACCGATCACGACCCTTAACAACCGCCATCGTTTATTAAGATCGCGTAACCGAGAAGCTACGACGATGGACCGGTTGAAATTTCCAACCTGTCTGTGACCCGATTCGTTCCCGCAACCATGAAAATTTCACAACCTTTCGTAGATTGCTTCTCCATCTTCAGCTTCGTCGAGTATAGAGAAACTTCGCCGCGAACAAGTGGCTGCTTGCAAACGAGAAATTCGGGCAACCTCTCGGCGAAACTGTCGAAGAAGTGTTATCTCGCATCTTGTATCTCTTTCGCAGGCCGTTAGTAGCGGGATGAGAGTGCGATCGCGAACAACCCGGAACGACGTGACGATGGTTAAGGGTTAAGCCGGTTTTCAGGGGTGGACCGGTTCGACGGGGTTCGGCGAGCATTTCCGCGTAACCGACCTCGACAAACCGAGCGAAACGAGGTCAGGAACGGCGCGTACGAGGAACGAGGGATGTCGGTGGGTCGGTGGCTGGTCGGCCGCCTGGCCACCCCCCGGCCAGGGGATGTTTCTCCGCTCGGAATCCCTCGGATCCGCTCGGACGTTGTCGTTTCTACGAACTCCCGTGGAATCGTGTTACATCGACACGTACGCCAGCAGCACGACGCGTACCGCCACATCGGCGAACATCCGAATGTACGTGCTCGATTCCGACACACCGACACGGTCGACACGATGTGCACGCCGGTCCAATAACTACGGACACCGATATCGGGCCAAGCCGAACTTACGAGGAAGAAACACGCAACGAGTACGAGCGCGCCTACGCGCTTCACCACGTGGCGGACGCGTAGTCCTCATTTTTTATATCGTATCGACATCCGTTTGTAAGAGAAAGAGATATTCCATGAGAAAACATATCGCTGTGTTCCATTTCGAATTGCTGGAAAAGTACCGCATTGTTCCATACTCTCTTCTTGTCCACTTTGCGGTCAGGTCTTCTAGAAACAAGGTCCCTATTCTTTGAAACAGCGTAGCGTCGTTTCGCTTGCCATCCTCGAACTCTTTGCACGCTCGAAAGCTGGGTATCTGTACAATCTCACGCGCACTGGACTACCACCTTCGACGATCCTTAAAAATGCATCGCGACTAATGCGTTGGTTACTCGAACGAGATAGAATCCACGCGATCTCACGTCGTTGTCTCAACCTGCAAAAATAAAAAAAAGCACCCGAGCTTTCGAGAGAAAAAAGAAGGAAGAAAGAGGGAGAATAGAATGGAAAAGCGCGAACGATGCGAAGGTAGATAGATAAGAGTGGCCACCGGGGATTGCGCCTGCGAATCAGGTACGCGTTTCGCGCGTGCACCCCGGAGACCAGTAGTGCTGGCAGGTGTGCGTTCCCCTGCGAGCACCTGAATGCCGTGTTACGAGCGGCTACAAAGGGGAACACACGGAGAGGTTAGTCCCGGTCTGCGCATACGAGCCTGGGGCAAAGCGTAAGGCGAACGTGGAGCGGGCGTCGCGTGCAAGGACACGTAGAGGCAAAGCGGGAGAACGCCGCTCTCGCAGCCTTCGGAACGCGAAGAGCGCGCACACTTTCGCGCAGAAACTATCGTGTGTAAGTTGTGTCGGGAGAGAGTAGGGGGAGAGAGAGCAGGTAGCGACGGTAGAAGGAGGGCGGCAGAGGGTTGGCGGGGCGGTGGTAGTCGCGCGGCCGTCGGTCTAACACGGTGCGGTCGTCATTGGGCGTCGGGACGCCGTGGCGACGCGGTCTCGACTCGAAAGCACGCTCGGTTGACGAGCACGCGCGCGCCAAGTGTGTTCGGAACGCGACACGAGGACCGAGTGCGCGAATTTTGCCGCATCGTTTTCTGCAGCCACGCTAACACCCCGCCGTACTCCAGATCGCCGCACACTTTTTCACACACGGAGGCATACACACACACACGCGCGCGCGCGCACATACATCTTCCTGTATACGGTCACATATCGTTCGAAGCGCGAGTCGCGATCCTCGTCGCGATCGGCAGAGTTGGTGCGGATTTCCGTTTGTTTCTCGATACCGTCCAGCATCGCGGTTGGTTCGCGTCTCGCGTCGTGGCTCGCGCGTGTGATCGATCGAAGATTCTTTCGCGAACGGAATCACGAGATCGGGTCGAGGTTGAAGAGGCTGTTCGGTGCGTCGCGTCGGGACGAAGTTCACGACACGCGAACTAGGTCCTCGATCACCGTACGAAGATCCTCCTTTTAGGTTGTTCTCGAGTACAAGTTTCACGTTGGTCGTGCAACCGCGAGGAAAGTGTTTGATCGATCGTGATCGGGAATCGTAGAATCCTGCAAAGTGTGCGCGTTTTGCCTTGTACGAGCGAGAGAGAAGAGAAGAAAGCGAAAGATAGAGAAATAGAAAGGTAGAGAGAAAGAAGGGGAAAATAAGTGTGGACACGATCGCCGGCCGATATCCCGGCGTGGATACAACGACGAGTGTTCGGTTTGGTTGGATCTCATCGAAGGTGGAGGAGACGTCGCACGATGAGACGGACGACGAGAGAATGTCGCGCGGATGCCGCGGGATTCGTCTCAGTCGTCCGACTGGTCGACCGGTGGCCGTTGAAAGCATCGAAGAGGACCGCGTTGCGGAGAGGCTGAAGGGCAGCAGGTCGTCCTCAATGCCGTATCATGATCTGATGGGACGAGTCATGTCACGTGTCGTCGGGACGCTGCTCGCGCGCTCGACGCTGCTGACGAGCGTCGCCGCGGCTCTCGTCGTGCTCTTCTGCTGCTGTAGGTGCACTCGCGCCAGCGAGTTCCCCGAGAGAGAGTGCTGCGATCTGATATTCCCGATCCCGGAGCCAACCGGAAGATCCACGTCCGCGCCGACGCCAACGGGGAGAAGCGGTAAGTTTCCTTCTAAGATTTCTAAGATTCCTTGAATATCGCACTGAGAATTTTGTCGGGCGTCTTGAAAAAACCCAGTTTTCTTAGGCTATACTTTTCCGCTTGCGTTCCCTGCAATTCGACGAAACTGCCCTTTGCTCGAAATATCTCGGTCAACTTTGTCGCGTAATCAACAAGAACACGCTCGTCGGTAGGGAATCGCGTTTGTTGACATTGGCTCGCCGGGACTGATTCGTAAACAGTCGCGGTACCTCGATCCCGCGTGTTCGTTCGGTACAAAGTCGAAGGTCGTCCGCTATTTGTTTCGCGAAGCTACTTTCGTTGCCCTTTAGCGCGACACAGAGTACAATAGCGAATGGGTGATAACTTTGGAAAAAAGCTTCGCAACGTACTTTCGTCGTTGGATTTGCGCTTGTTGATTAATCGAATACTCGAATGTAGGTAAAGTGGAAGTTTCAGTATCGGCAAGTGTGTTCGACGAAGCTCGTTTCCGTTTTTTTTTTTTTTATGAACATTCGTTTTGCCGGTGATTTGATAGAACATTCCAATGGCGACGAGGCGAAGGGCGAGGGGAGAGATAGAAGGGAAGTCAATAATTGAACAGGAACCAATAACTGTACGTATAGCTTGGCCGTATTTTGTTAGCCACCGAGCAGCTATTACAATTTCCGTAGAGGGATGAGCGGATTATTAATTCAATTAGGATCAGTTATTAATTCAACAACGACGGTTTATCGACGCGAGTTCAATGCGGTGGTAATTTAAGTGGCGAAACAACCGCGTAATCGAGTGGCCTGTTTTCAAGCGGAATGCGAGTCATCCCCGACCACCCCTTCGTCTTTCCTCGCAGCCTTTTCAGATCTCCTACTACTTTCAATTTCTTTCTCCGAAGAAATACCGGGAAGAAACGAGCCGGCTCTTCTTTCCCCATTCTGATTTTTCCGCTAATTAACCAACCAACGTTTCCGTCACATATTAATCTTCGTTCAAGCTACGGATGCTCGAACAAACGTCGAACTAACCGTCGACGTCGTGGCTTTTCATCCGCGAAAACTAGCTCGAAAATATTCTTTACGCTGCCTCCTGGATCGATATCTTTAATTAACTCGAATTTATGGGCCACGGTCTTTTCAACTTGCCTGTTCGGTATTCATATTCGCGGATTATTATACGACCGGCTTCGGAACCACCTTCCACCGTCCTCGTCAACTCTTTCTCCGCCCTTCTTTTCTCCGTATTCAAGAAACCACAAACCTCGTTACCCTTTAACCTTCCTCTCCCGCTATATTTGATCATTTCTTCTCTTTCGTTTCTCTTCGAACGAGTACCCGTTGTCGGAAACGAACGTTACTCGCTCGACCAGCCTCCATATCGTAGCTCTACGACTCCGAGTTCACGGAACTAAAAACAAAGGATAGATAGAGCGTACGCTGGTCGCTGGTAGTTTATCGTTACCGCAGTTCCTCGTTGCGGCGGAAACCAGGACGATCCGTTCTTTTAAGTCTTCTCGGTTTCGGCGAGGTTAATGGAGACAACGGTACTTAGCGGGACACACGCGAACAGTCGGCGGTCGACGTTGTCGTAGGAAGCAAGCGGTGTCTGCGGGCATTTCGGCCCCTACACGGGATGAACTTGGATCGAGGTCAGCCACGATCGAAGGTTATTCGGCGCGTCTATAGCCGGTGAGTAAGTTTCAGGGAGGAAGTCATTTATACCCCATCACGGAATTCCTCGCTGGCGAAATATCGCCTACGTGCTCATAGAGTGTTAGTAACGAAAGACGATCGGCTTCATCGGCCTTTTATATTCCTGCTGTTTCTTTCTGTCGAAGGTCGAGGGTGAACGGATACCTCGTCCACTTCTTTTCGTTTCGTTTCGCCCTCGTTGTTCCGTTCTTCGGTCTCGTCGTTGCCTTGACGAGAATGGAAATCGCCCCTTCGCTCCTCATGTATCTCGAAGGAGTTTCGCGAGTGATGGATTTGATTCGATACCGGTGTAACTTTAAAAAAAGCAGCGTTAACCTTAACGTTGGAATTTAAACGGGACGGTAGTTTTCAATTTCAATCGGGCATGCTAGGACGAATGTAATTGGTTCTACCATCTCGTTCGTTATAGCGTTGCTGCGTTCGTATATATCGAATGTATTTATATTTCCAGATAATCAATTGCGCAAAATTAATTTGTATGTAGATACAACTATATATATATTTACATGTAAATATATAACTTTTGCGATCCTTGCATATGAAATCACGATTAAACTGGATAGAAAATGTGAACGATCTAACGCGATTGACGTGACATATGTGTTCGATACAGTATCCTGATTTCATCGAGCAAAACTGTAACGGAATTCGTTTGCTATAGCGCTGTTCGTTCTTTCTTGTAAATCGATCAAGGCAGCGTGACCACGCTTTAAACCGCTGGACTAATTAACCGGCCCGAAGAAACGTCGTGTTGAATTCGTAGCGAAGCGCAGTCGGTTGAAAACGAAACTTAAGGTCGGCACAGAGCGAGAAAGGGATGGGCGCTGAGACGAGAGAGGGTAACGTCGCGAAGCGTCGAGGCACGAAAGCGTGCGGAACAGAAGGCGACAGCCCGTCGAGAAGGAATCCTTCTCCGAAAAAAGCGCAGGCACGCTCGCTCGCTCGTGGCCAGAGCGGGCAAAGATTTTTCCAAGCGTTCGCCACCGTCGTTGTACGACTCCTGGCTTAAATGTCGCGAGTCAGCTCGCAGAAAGGAAGAAAAGCGCGGAAAGGGGAAAGAGGGAGAGAGCGGGCTGCGCCCGAGAAAAAGGAGGCGCGCGCGGTCTACGGATAAAAAGAAAAGAGGGGAACGAGAAGTGGCCCATTGACGTTAAATCGCACGGTGAGGCGCTTTTAAACGTCCTCGCTATTTTCATGCGACCTACTTTGCCAGCCGCACCGTAACGAGGTTGCTTTCGCATAAATTCGGAGTGCCTTCGAGTTCCTCTGCTCCACCCCCCTGGTCACCTTCTCGTTTATCCCATCGCGATTCTCAAATTTTTGGCATCAGTCGAATCGAGTCGACGTTCGCCGCAAGGATAAACAACCCTTGGTTTCTTCCCTGCGCTCGGTATTCGACGATCGTGCGTATCTGGCTTCTCGAACATCTCTCGTGGTCGATCGTATCTCCTGGGAAACTGAACTTTCAGTGGAAACGCGTATCTATCGTAGTTGTACGCGAGAAAATCTTAAGCGCTGTGCCGCTTCGATGGACATCTATAGTCCGGCGTGATTAATTAATCGCGGTAGAGTGATCGAATACACTCGAGGATACTGTTTACGTTCGCGCGGTTTGTTTCCCTTACTTTGGCGTTTCCATCGGTAATTCTGCTCTAGGGTTTCCTAAAGCACCTAGATTTTACACGTACACCTTCCCGAACGATTCGTCTCTCTTCTTTTTAGCGTTATTAATTGCTCGAGGAAAAGAGTAAAAAAAGAACGGGGCTGCACGCTCGTATCTTGTATAAAACTTAATATTCCACGTGAGCCACGCAACGTATAGAAGTCAGGCTGGTCGTTGCCCTGCGTACGTATTCCATTTGATTTTACTCTTTCGGTAGCCAGCCTTGGAAACGTATGCGCATATTTTCGCACGGCAATGCCATTAGTCAGACGAGGGCGCGATTTAAAAGAACGCTTCGATATCGCAACGAACGGTTCCGATTGCGGCCCGTTCCATTAAATTACGGAACAGTTTGATTTTTCGGTCCTCGATCCCCGTAATTAATTATTCGGCAAAATTTCATTATCGAAAATAAATTCGAACGTCGTGTGCTGGCTTCGATAGAGGCTGTGATAGCACCAGTTCGATTCTAAACATACCGCAGCCAACTCGCTCGCGGCAGAGTTCGCTACGATAGCGCGAAACGTGATCTACACGATACGTGTTCGCGAGACGACACTTGCATGCCGTTTGCCGTTCAAAATCACGGTCTCTGCTCTCTGTCGTCGTCCTGATCGACTCTCGGAGTAGACGCAGTTATTCGATGAAAAATTTACACGGTCGTTTTATCGATTCGTTAGCAAACGCGTACTAGGCAAGTTCCATAAATATTTACGGGTGTTTTATCGAGTTACCGCGTTGTACGCGCGATCCTCGATTTCAAGCAAGTTCCCTCGGAAACGAAGATCGTACCGGAAGATGGTCCCGCGCACTCCTATTTTATTTGACTCGACCTCGTTTCGCTTCCTCGACGAACGATTCTGCTGGCCGCGCCGTCAGTTCGAAGAGGCGCTGTTATTACTACTCGTATCGCGGCAAAGAGAACACCTCGAACTACGAGAATCCTCGTCAAAGAAATGACTAATTAATTGGCTGGCAACCTCGGCCTCCTTGACCCGATATATACGGCGGTTCCCTTTGAACTCGTCCCTTCGCCGTGACCTCGATCGCTGAAACGATTCGCGAGCCTTCTCGTTAACTTTCCGATTGCAAACGGGACGCGTTTATTCGTCCTGGAATTTTTATTTCTGCTGGCTCGACAACGGCACTCGACTGTTTCTGGCGTGGATACGGCTGGAAGTCGTTGGCTCGTGAAAACACGAAACGTCAGCTCGGGAATCTAGACTTATCCATCTTGGTACTTTTGCGTTTCCGTCGGTTACGCCGAGGATTAATCGCAGAAGGAAACAGATTCGAAATCTCGTTTGCCGATATTATTAGAGAATTACGGAACGTCTCCGGCGCGCAACGGATCGAGGGAAATCGGGTCGGCCGATAGACTAGGCGGCTCGATTTGATTAAACGACCGCGTTTGATTAATCCTCGATCTTGAAGATTGCCGCGCGTAATTCGGTCGTCGCCCGTAACCGGGACACGCTTTATACATATTTCATAGGGAATCCCGAACGGAAAAACAAAGACAACCCCCGGACGCTTAATCCCCGAAGTATTTGCTCTGTCGCTGCTCGAAATTAATTCCGTGATCGTTAATCACGCGGGATGACGTTTCGCGTACACCGCGCGAGGAATTGACTTTCAACGGCGTTCACTCGCGAGCAAGTGGCGCATTCCTTCCAGCAATTTCTTCGCCGTTGCTCGAGAACTACAGCTACAGTCGGTCGGCTCTTTCTCGTTTTCCGCTTTCCGTATTTCCCATTTACGCCCTTTTTCCAAGGTTTTTCGCCTTGCCGACCGAGTCGAACTTTCCAAGTGAGTCGATTCGCCGTATCCTTCGCGACTCTTCCCCTATGGAATTTTCCTTGCAAACTTTTTTCCACGTTTAGGAGGTTCCAGCATCGAGTTTAACTTTGTTCTTGTCGAAGATTTTCCCCTCTTAACGATGCTTAAGCAACGATTAGAAATCCAATAAGCAGACGAAAAAACAGACGAAGAAATTGGTAATAGACGATACAGTTGGCTCTTTGATTTTTATCGGTTGTAATTCGAGACGATGGTCGTTCGAGATCGATTTCTCTCGAACAAAGCCCATTAATACCGAATCCAACGAGAAGAAAGCGAAGGAGTTGCTTTTTGCTTCGTTCTCCTATACGTTTCGGTTGCCCTGTGAAAACGCTAAAACGCCGCTTGCCGCACTCTCCTCGTTTAATTGGGCAGATTTTTGCTTTACCTCGGTCAAGGGTCGCTCTTTTAATGTAATGAAATTTGCGTTTGATTAACAGAAATGGAAATTAGCCGGATTGCGTTTGACCCTCGTCGGCTTGTTCCACTGTGTACCGCTGCCAGTGGAAGAGCTCGGTTACGGTCAGCCACTCGGGACCCGTTCGTCCCGGGTGAAATATATTTTTGAAAAATTTTGTTGCCACGCGCGATGCTTCGGATCGTCGTAGCTGTATACTTTATTATCGTGGTTTGCACGCGTCACGTTTAACCGTGCTGCTGTATGAAAGCGTCGCGCAGTCGATGGAAACAGCCGACTAGCTTTTACGAACGACGCTTTATTCCTCGTATTTTCCCCGCGATTCGGTTTTCCAGTAATTTTCTTCGTTGCAACGCTCGCGTATTCCACTTGTTATATTATATACAAAAGGTTGTCGAAAGTAACCGTAGATATCTTTCATGCATGTAGATACATTTTGTTATACATATTATTTCGTTGTACGAAACATTTTGAAATTTCATCAGTATTGTTGTACAACTCTACTATTATTATGATCGTGTCGGTGAAGTTTGAAACAATTTCGGAAATTATATAGGGATTACAAGATATTTAGTACAAGTACGCATCTCGCAGAGATCACAAAAGTATTTAAACAGTCAGTTATCCATCGTATTAACAAACCTCAGTATGCAGTGCTGCTATATTTATCGCGCGCTTAAAATGGATATTCATGCTGTGTACTACTTTTCTATCAAATACACGTTCGCGATGAATATCTTTTAACCTTTATATACCTTGTCAAATTGATTTCAAATCGTACCGTTACAATTACAATTACAAACACGTCTCATTAAAAGTCGCGTCGATGAAACTTCGAAACGTCTTATATTTCATACGACGCGATAAACTACAACGAACGTTCAAACAGGTGTGTCTAGTTGCGGATATTCGAGAATTTTATCGCGCGAAGAGTGTACCAGCGTTGCGGCCAACTCGTATTCCAATTTGCCGAACGAAGTTGATTCGTCGGACATCGAATGACCGTAACGACGTAATATAGAGAAACGAGCGTCGTAAGAGGGCGCGAAAAGAGAGGTAAATAACGTTGCGAGGAAATCAATATCGACGAGAACTGGAGCGTCGTACGGACACAAGTTCTCTGCTGGAAACTCGGCCTGCGAGTCAACCTTCTGACGAAAGTGTTGCCCAGGGAGAAGAGAACGGGGTACAATGAGCTCCGCGATACCCATAACTGCCATTGATCATCCTGCAGATATTATGTACGGGAAATTTCACCTGACCGCAAAAAGGATATTCGTGTTTGTAAATCGAGCTGTACAAGTCGCAGAAGTGGGTATTTATACGGGAACATCGACCCTCGTTCAATAAGATTACAAGGCAAGGTGGTATCTTATTCTTCGAATATTCGATGTCATTCATATGGTAGGAGATACCAGTTCACGTATATATATCTGGTCGTATTTCCTGATCGGCAACTTACGTTTTCCCATTGCTGGAATTTGTCGCGCCATTTTCTTCGTACATTCATATTTCCTCCTTTGGCAAAATCTTTGCATTCTTCTTTATTACTGCAATCGCTTTTTTAAATGTTTTTTATCGCTTTCTATTATTGCAATTCCACTGTTCGCATTCCAGCATCGTCTTTTACCGCTTCGAGTTCTGTTTTCGGAGTTCCCGCATTCTTTTTTATCGCAGCAATTCATCCCCTGGAAAATTGGATGGTTCTTGTTGGTAGAATTTCTCATAGAATCGTTCTGTTCCGATTATTCTTCGAAACGACGATTTTTTCCAAGCATCGGGAACGTATTCTCGAACGTCGAAGTGGTACGTTAACCTTCGTCGTTGAAATTCGAGGTGGACACTGTTCGTGCGAGTAGCTGGCAACTCTCAGAAAATGTTCACGGTGGCCGGATAGTAGAGACGAAGGATTTTGGGAAAATCGACCAGTAGCCAACACCGACTGACCGTTACTGAGTGCACACGTCGGTCATGTCAGACGAAACTTACCCAAAAGGATACTTTGGTAGCTTCGGACATCTTGGTACTGGAAAAAATTGAAGACGAAGAAATGGATTCGAATCCCCCGTGAAAATCGTCGATGGCTAACCATCCTCCCGTGAATCTCGAGCAAGTGACGTTTAACCTGCAACGGCATCTGGTCCCTGGCAAATGCTCCGCCGTAACTTTCCACTCAAATTGATTATTCCTTAATAAGTTACATAACGCGCAACAAAGTTTCTGCTAATTTCGATCCGTACGACGTACGTCAGTCAGACGTACGACGCGCTGTTGCGTCGCTCGATCTGCCAATAAATAAATCATACTCGGAAGTCAAAGTTTACAGCTTGCTCGATTTACGATTTGCTCGATATTTTCGACGAGCAAATTGGTAGAAGATGGCGTATACGCGATGTAAGTTGGCGAGCTTATAAACGCGACAAGCACACTTTGGCTTTGATTCAGTACCTGCTGAAAGCGCTACGATGCTTCGTATTCCTTATCGTCACTGGTTCGACCGGTCTTTGATGCTTTAATTTAAGAGTATCGTGGAAGCTATAAATTTCTAACATAAAGGAGACACTATTTATACCGTGTCTGTTACTCGATCCGAGCGAAAGGAACGTAAGTTTAATAGCGACGCCCGTAGTTACATCTGACTACCTGTAGTACAACAGGTTAAAGCTATACGTTTAAAGTATCCGCCTCCAAGAAGATCGATCTATCAACCCGATGAAGTTAATCCTTTCGCGTAAAAGACGTTGGCGAGAAGTTTCCGAAGCAGCTCACGCTGTGCTCGCCTTCTAAAATACCGTGTTTAAAGAGACTCTTTACAAAATTTCGATCCACCGATCTTCTCCTTTATCGATGATTAAGTGTCGAACTTTCTAGTCTCTTCCAGTGCGTTCGTAAACGTTGGTCGTTCGGTATTTAACGATGGATATCGTCGAAAGCTAGATAGAAGGAGAGATGGAGAGAGAGAGAGAGAGAGAAGGTAGAGATGCAAAGCCGAGTATCTCGACGATGCACGGCTGTTTTCACGCGGCCTTCGCGATCTCTGTGAACTTGGCAGCGTTATTTACGAGGCATCAACGAACCGGGTAATCGAGTTCAACGAAACTACCTCTCGTTTAGTCACCGGGGTCAGATTCGAGCGATCGTAACGCGAGACCCGAGGGTCGAGGATCGATCAGGAGATTCGATCGGGATCGACAGGTCCTCTTTAAAACGCGAGCGTAGCCGCTCTCGCTCGCGAGCAACAGCGAGTGTTTTAACGTCCGCTGGACTTCAGCCCCTCGTATATTATAGCTGCCCGGGGCTGAACAGAGATTGACAACGAATCTGATTCCGACCATTGTTCGGTGGATTTTGAAAACCATACCGTGAATTCAGTACCTGTTTCAGCTGCAACCAGCGTAAAATTAAAATCGTTGCTTTTTTCTCCCGTCTGCTTTTTCGACCCGTTATCGGATACTTTTGGCTTCGGATGCGCGTTCGCCTGGAACAGGTGATCTTCCCTCGTTTGGTAACGCGATTCTCGGTGACACGACGAAAAAAAGGCGCGTGGTGAATAAAAAAAAAAAAAAAAAGAAAAAATGCTCTGCTATTTATCAGCGAGCCAACCGAGCGAGCTGCTTATATTGGAATATACAATGGAGATCCTGGAATTCATCGGATTATACGTCGAACTCGCATCGTTACAAATCTACCATGTTATTTATTTATTTGTTTACTGTAAACGGGCTGGCCTCTTTCGTATATGTATGTATTCATATATATGTGTATACATGGATGTGGAAATTCGATATGTCGGTCATTGAATGCGTTGAATAAACGTTAGATTTAAAACGGGACGCGGAGTCGTTCAAAAAATTGTAGATATCGGCGTTTATTAGTTAGGTTGGATAATCTGCTGACGACGTCGACGTGTGTGCAAGTCAAGAGTGAATCGAGAACGTGGGAGGATGTCGACGATCGTCACAGGTGAATTTAATATTAGCAAGAATCGTTGCGCAGCTAACATATCCTTTAAATATAATGCGAAAGTAAGTGAAACCATTCGCCGCGATATTTAGCATTCGCGTAATATCAAAGTGATTGTGATCGGTGGCTGACATCGATCGAGCAAACAGAGTGTCTGAGAAATTTGCGACTTTTGTACTTCTCTAGATCGGTGCGAGTCTCTCCGGCGAATAGCTGTTTCAACGCGATATAATACGATATAATCGTACGTTGGCGTCAACTCGTTGGACCTGGGTAACATTCGAATTCAATAATTTCCCCTGTTCGGCAGTTCGTTGCTCGTAAACCAGCCGGAAGCGACACAAGGTGTGCACCGGGCTTTGCGAGATGATGCGCGAATGGCCGCGAACGGTCCTGGATAAGAGATACGATGGTAACGATGTAAGGTTTGCAGTGGAATACAGCCGTTTAAACGAGCGAGCGAGAGAGAGAGAGAGAGAGACCGGACAGACTTTTTTACGGGCACGCCGCTCGTGAAATACGCGCGAAGAACCGGGAGCGAGCAACGGTTGGTCGTTCGACGAGCGTAACTTTCTCTTCTCCACGAGGTTCGAACGATTACTCTTTATACGGGTGAACGATTTCGGTGCGAGCTTGCGATAAACGTCCCTGTAAACGTTCCTTCCTTTTGACGCGAGCTCGTTCAAAGAGATTTGCCATTCCACTCGCCCGCGCGATCGCTCGCTGTTCAAGCACAATGCAATTATTTTCTTCTGGAAAGGGCGTTCTTTGACGCGCGTATAACTAGACGGAATCGTGGTTCACCGGAGAATTGGTGATTTCGAGGAGTTCCGATAATGAACCACTGGCGGATAAATAATTCGGCTAAACGTGGAAGGTAGTCTGGATTTGTTAGCCGGCGAAGAAGTTGGCTGGAAGAACGCGAGATCGGGGCGAAGAGAGCGGCAGCCAGCCAAAGTTGGCGTTGGTATTTCGAGGTCGAACACTCCATTCTCATAGACGATTCGGACGAATAAAATCCTTTGATCGGTGAGCGGATAGGGGTTATCAGGTTTCTGGGTTAGCCGAGGGATTAACGGCGCGCCGTGGGAAATAACGAAAGCCGTGACATTGGTAGGGTCCGGACCAATTAACGCAATCGTCGGTATTATTCGGTGCTGGTGTCGGCACGGTGTTTTTCTCCCGGCGTGAAACGCTCGACGTCGATATGACTTTTAAATAAATCCATTGACAAGTAGGGCGTGAATATCCTCGGCCTTTGACGCGATTTATCGAACGACACCCGCCTATGGCAGTCCGTTCTCGCTTCTTCTGTGAAATGTAATTAGCATCGCAATTATCGACACGAACAAACAACGGCTCGATATACGCGCGCGTATATTTAATTAACCGTTCGTCGAGGGTGGAGCTGCGCTGAAATGCCTCCGGCGTTTACGTTCT